>NC_140932.1:86868354-88068354 GCF_014529385.1 Adiantum capillus-veneris
TGACATTGTAATGACTTTTGGTCTATGACCAACTAGTGATTAAAGTGATGATTTTGATTATTGTCTTGTTTCTAGTGGCAAATGTAAATTATATAATTGATCAAATTATCAAGTCTATTTCTAGTAGCACATCCACTATCAACCACTAAGACAACATTAGTGGGGAAGTTGCAGTATTCGTCTATACTATGTATGATGGAGCTGATGGTTATATTGGCTTGTGAATGAGTACCATAAGTCCATATGTGCTTCAATGGGGAGAAGAAGTAGTTCAAAGGGATGGTGTGGATAAAAGGGGGAGACAAGTGGTGCAGATATGGAAAGCTTCCATATGTGCTGCAACTATGGAAAGCTTGGAGGGAGGGGCAGAAGGGGAGAGATAAGAGAGAAGAGGTAGAATAAAGGGTTCTACTAAAAAATGCAGATTTTGATCAAAGAAAATAGTTTTTTGACCATGTATTTGGTTAGGAGAGCTTCTGGGGAGTGAAAAGTGAGATTTAAAGATTTTATAAAAAAATTAAAGTTTGAAGGTAGTTAAGGTCGCACATGAAAATGGAGGAAAAGCACCCCCCCCCCCCCCCCCACCCCCTCTCCTTCCTTCTCCCCCCTCTCACTAGGTGACAAAGCTTTAATGAGGGGAACAAATAGGCCCCTAGGCCCTAGACTACCCTATCTTTTAGAGGATATAGTTGTGGCCACCACCCTCTTCCTATTGGCCCATGCTTAATCACCCCTTAAGCTAAAGGGCCCTTTTGGGGTTCTTGTTTTTCCTAATGTCTGGAACATTATTACCAGCTCAGAGAGACTTTAACGAAGTGTATATTTGAGCAGCTATAGCTTGTATTTGTGCCCACTACTTTTGACATATCTCTAATGACATCAGGTTCATTATTGAACATGGTCAAGCAGTCTATTGGGTAGATTGCAAAGACTTTTCAGGAGCTAAAAAATCCTAAAATTACTACTTTGCCAAGCATAGCTACTCGCATACAACTTGTGCAAAAATTGTATACTGAGTTCAAGAGCAAGGAGAAGCTAGAAAGATCAGCAAAGTGTACGAGAGTGAAAGCAATCTCTTCTAGTGTTGCCAAAGATCTAGGAGACATTATTAGAGCAGAGCCTACTGCCAATGCCACTATTGCTTTAGACCAATCATAACTTCCCCCTGTAGTACATATTTTGCCACATACTAGAATCGTCATACAAGCTCCACCATTGGGAGAAGGAAGATAGGCACACATGAAGCATGTGGGTGCCATCCATCCTGCATTTAAAGATCCATTGTATGCTATGAATGGGGAGTTTCAAACTCCAAGCAAACCTTTTCGAGCAATCATAAAAGCGAGAAAAACCCAACAAGATACATATAGAACTTAAATCATAAAAGGAAGCATTTAGCATCAAATTACATATTATCTATCTATCATTGTTCCTCCTCTAGCATTCCTCATGGAAACTTCAATCATCCACCCTTATATTAACTCCTTGATTATCCAAGGTTATGCTCCCTTCCTCGAAGCATGGCTGATGGTCATAGGTAGTCAAGCCATGGTAGTTTCTTGGGAAAGAGAGAGAGAGAGAGAGAGAGAGAGAGAGAGAGAGAGAGAGAGAGAGAGAGAGAGAGAGAGAGAGAGCATGCATGTGTACGCTTTGTTGTGGAGGGGGGTTTCTCAATACATAATATTATGGCAAGTGCTTGACAGGAGAGAGGGTTGTTTCAAAAAGAAAGTGTCGTCAAGAAATGCCTAATTTAGGGAAGCTATAGAAGAGGTAGAGTTGGTAGAGCTTATTTGCAGGTTGGAGTCAATATGAGCAATGTGTGTTTGTAGTCTCTGGTCCTAGATTGTATCTTATTGAAACTGTAGATAAATGTTTTTCATGGGTGACTCCGTTTTTTCTAGCTCCCAAAAAGGATGTCTCAAATTACAATAATGACACTTGAGAAAAAAAGAGGAAAAGAAAAATTTCCTCCACATACTTGAAAAGAATGGTGTGAAAACATTAAAGAAATTATTAAATTTTCAAGACTTTTATAAATGTCATTGAAAGGAACTTTGTATTTTCAAGAAAGACTTTTTTATTGGTCACTTAGTTGTAGTCAAACCCCTTTTGAACAGATGTAATAGCAGCCAAAAGGCATATACAATTTGCAGAGAATCTAACAAATCTAAGTGCACATAGGTAAAGCAATTGTTTCCTATATAGCCAAAATGGAATGTACTAGCGAATTTGCACAATGTTGGTTACATTTTTAAGTTCTCCTTGGCTTGTTCTTACAACATTTAAACTTTTCATCTTCTCCCCTTGTATCCCTCTCTCTCTCTCTCACTCTCAGGCTTTGACTAATTTAGAAAAAAACTATCCTACTGTAGGTGACTGCCTTATCATTCCATCTACAATGCACGTAGTCTTCAGTGGCCCAACCTAAAGATATGAAAGAGTACCACATTTTCTATGAATGCCACATAAAAGTTTTGATATACTACAAAAGTGAACAATGAGTTGGGTGCAACAACATCCACAATAATTCGATCGACAGATTCACCCTTGTTAGCATCTCTACCTTCTCGGCTGGAGGATAATGTACCATGCCCAGAGGGCTTCAACATATTTCTCTCTTCTTTTAAGACTCTTACAAGGTCGTGTCACCCAGGATATGCAACATCTTGGCTACACTCCTGTGGCTCCCTTTGACATGTCCGTTGTCCTCGTGTTAGAGCCTCTTGACTTCCTTTGGAGTTGTCCCACCTACCCTAATATGCAATGCTCTATTTTGCAGAATGTGAACAAAGTGAAATACCAGTGTGCACCTACCTTAGCATCCCACAAGGTATCCACCTCCAAGGGGTGACTGGGTTGTTGTTTGCTACAACTAACAACATTGTGCCAATTTGGAAAAGGCAAATATCGGGGTCCCTAGATTCATTAACAGATTTGGTTTTGAAGGGGTTCGGAAAGGAAAGTCTAGAAACCATTTGGAGAAACATTAGCTGAGGCGAGAGGGTACTCAAGTTTGATCGTCATTTCACCAGCTATAAACAAAACCCTTATAAAAAAACTCTCTCAAAGAGTTCGTGCTAGCATGGACTATTTCAGACAGTTTAAGGTCCTCTCTCTCTCTCTCTCTCTCTCTCTCTCTCTCTCTCTCTCTCTCTCTCTCTCTCTCTCTCTCTCTCTCTCTCTCTCTCTCTCTCTCTCTCGCGAGATGGCTTGGTTATCATGAGGGTATGTGTTGTGTGCATCGGGAGAGAGAGAGAGATAGAGAGAGAGAGAGAGAGAGAGAGAGAGAAAGAGATAGAGAGAGAGAGAGAGAATTCCCTACTAGCTCATTTGGGTACCCATTTTAGACCACCAGCCTGCCAAATGCTTAAACCCTGGGCTATGCATAAATCTGTTGACTTGTGAGACTATAAACTGAATATCTGGCCTCGTGTTGCATACATAAATGAGGTAGCCAACAGCGGTTTGGTAAAGAGTGACATCATCAGGATCGCCAGCATCATGTAGACTTATCATCACTCTTCTTTCTTAGATAGGATAATAGTATAGTAATGAAGATGAAAAAGATGGCAAGCTTAAGCATTCAAACATGGCTCTTGTTTGGATTGGCATTCCATAGCCAAGATTTTTGGTGTAGGCTCTCAACTTCTCAACAAGCTTGGAGAAGGAGATGAAGCTCTTTCACTTTGCACTCCACACAATGAGAGAATGTGTGTCTGTGTGTGGGAGAGTATACCCCCCTCTCATGCTTGGTCCATCTCTCTCTCTCTCTCTCTCTCTCTCTCTATATATATATATATATATATATATATATATATATATATATATATATTTATATATTTATTTAATTATATCATTTGGGACATGTGTCCTCTTTTTCCTCTTTGAGAGAAACAACTTCATTATTTATTTTTATGCATCTAAATTCTCATTGGACCCCTTTAAAGCCTATCCAATAGGATTCAAGCACATCATGAGGGCCACATGTGGAGAATTTTTTGAACATGTGTCTTTTATGCTTCTTAAGTCATTTGGTTTGAGTTGAATAATTCAAGCATGTGTCTTTTATGCTTCTTAAGTCATTTGGTTTAAATTGAATACTTCAAGCACTTAGTCAATCAAGCATGGAACGTTCATGCCTCTTGAGAATTTATCTTTGAATTTAACATTTCGAACCTTAGTTATTTAAGCATAAAAATCACCTCAAGCTTTGGGCAAGGTTCCCATAACCAATTTAAGCATCTTAGCACCTCATGATTGGGTAGGATTCCCACCTCGAGGTTAGCCCTAGCTTGCATAAGGTCAAAGGACTTTTCAACGCTTTTGGAGGTCTTTAATGAAGCTAACCCTAAGGTCTTTTAAGCTCCATTAGATGCATGTTGCTCTTTGATAGACTACCTCCTTTTGGACCCTTATTGAGATGTAGCCATCTCTCCTCTTGGTCCCTTGCTGAGGTAAATTTAGAAGCACTTATTGCACATTGCTCTTTGGTAGACCATCTCGTTTTGGACCCCTATTGAGATGCAACCATTTCTCCTTTTGGTCCCCTATTGAGATGTAGGTCTATAAGCACATATCTGTATCCTAACTCTTGTTCCCCTTTTATCTTCCCATATTAAGTGATCAGTTTAATATGAGAAAATCATTTGGTAAAGTTAGATATTATATTTTATGAAATTACATCTCTCTTAAATCATAGTCGTCCTCGACTATGAGGTAGAGAAGATAAAGCCTAGTCATTAGTCAATGTTTCTTAGCGGGTAGAGGATTCCTCTTTACCCTACAACATCATTCTAGAATGGATGACTAATCCATTTGGTGCTCGAGAGACTTAGCTGCCGCAAGCATGTTTGCTCTTTAGTCCATATCATACTTCCAAAGTAGAGTGACAAGTTCTACTTGGTGTTTGGGAGACATCGTCACCACAAACATGATCTTAAGCATGCATACTTCTTAAATTGTGTGCACAATAAAAGAAAGAGAATGAGTCTTATAAGACAAAAACATTGTTCATTTAAAATGCATTTTTATTTGCTTACTCTAGTTTAGCATTGTAAGCATTGACAAGGTTCATATTATCCTTAAGCTAAGTTCCTTACATCCATCTAGCATCTTTAAAAGGATAATTCTTAAACTTAACAAGATATCATTGGATAATCTTACCATTTCTTAGTACCTTGTCTTTGTGGTGAAGAATCAATTCGGGCTACAAAACCTCTTCTTGATCTTCGATCTTTGGTGGGTCCTCACTTATTGGTTCTTTTTGTGGCTCTCCTTTGTAAGGCTTGAGTAGGCTCACATGGTTAGCATTGTGAATGAGTCAATGGTTGGGCAACTTTCATTGATAATCTATCTCAGTGAATGATTCAATGGTTGGGCACCTTTAATTGATAAGCCATCTCAATGAATGAGCCAATGGTTGGGCAGCTTTAATTGATAAGCCATCACATGATTAGCATTGTGAATGAGCCAATGGTTGGGAAACTTTAATTGATAATCCATCTCATTGATTGGCTTTAGAATTTAAAAAGGACCATAGTATCTTTCTGCTAATTTAGCATAATACTGTTGGTGGCACGTAGGATTCTTGCTCGTAGTATGCCTTAGACGAGCCTTGAGAAACTTTAGCAAGACCCAATCGTTTTTCTTAAAGGCTAAGGCTCTTATGTGCTTATTAGCAGCAACCCTTTTTGCCTTTTCTATGAGATGGATAAAACCTTTTTTGGAAAAGATTCTTGTAATTCTTGGCTATATTCATCAACAGCGAAGATCTTCCCATATACTTTAAGTAGTAAGGGACTTTTGGATCTTCCATCTTTAACCTCAAAAGGTGCTTTCTCCATAGAAGTATGTACAATGTCATTGTACGCATACTCTATAAGAGGTAGCTACTTCTCTCATTGAGAATGTTGATCTACTTCCATGACATAGACTTTTAGTAGATTCAAGAATCGTTAGATAAGTTATTTCACTTTGGTCCTCCGTTTGTGGATGATAGGCCAAAAGAGAAATTTATTCTACTTCCCAGATTCTCAAAGAGGCCCTTCTAGAAATTACTGGTCATTCTAAGATCTTTGTCCAAGACTATGGATGTTGGCAAGCCATGATACTTGAAAATTTGAGATCTAAAGAGGGTTGCCGTTTGATGTGTCTTAATAGTCTTTTTGACAGGCATAGAGTGGGTTTTTTTGCTAAGCCTGTAACCTAAAACAATCCAAGTTTCTTCCCTCGATCAAATCTCATTTTTTGGTATACCATGCATTTTGAAACATACTCTTGTATGTTTACTTTTCATGGTAGACCAACAGAAATACATTTCTACTCCTCAAAGAGTACATTATGGAATCCCTCTTTGCCCCGCATAAGGAGAAGCAGGGATTTACACATGACTTTCTTATTGTATTGGTGAGTAACATATAGCCTATTGTCATTTGGAAGACAACCATCCTTCAAGGTGAATGGTTCTTTTTTTTTATCTTCCCTAATGCGAAGGCTGTATATACTTACTTAAAGTCTAGCATACTTATCTATCATGACAGATAGATCATTGTGAGTTGCTATAGACACCACATTTACCCTTGGCTATTTTGAAAATGCATCGACCACTTGATTGTGCTTGCTAGCAATATGAGCAATATGAAATTTCAATTGCGAAAGAAAATTTTCCCACCTCATTTGTTTGTTAGAGAGCTTGGTTTGTGTCATGAATTTCTTGAGGCTTTGTGATCCATTCGTAGGATAAATGGAGTCCCCCAAGAGATAATGCTTCCATGTGTCTAGGGCATGTAGAAAAACTAAAAGATCTTTTTCATATTTGCCCAAGACCCGTTCATCGGCATTGAGCCTTTGGCTCTCATATGCTATGGAATGCCATTCTTGAAGCAAAACTGCTCCAAGGCAATCACCACAAACATCACATTGGACCTCAAATGGCTTTGAGAGATCCAGAAGCATAAGGACTGGTTGGGAGGTAAGATTCTCTTTGAGATTTTCAAAAGCATTTTGTCGTTTAGCAGTCCATGAGTACTTAACATTCTTCTTTGTTAAGTCATGCAATGGTCGTGCTATTTGAGAAAATTTTGCTATGAAGCATCTATACTATGCACATATACCAATAAAGCTTCTTAGCTCATGTAGATTCCTTGGATTAGGCCATGCTTTTATTACCTCCAACTTTGATGGATTCACACATATACCATCTTGAGAGATATTGTGACCTAAATATTGAATCTCTTGTAGGAAAAATTCACATTTCTTTTGATTAATGAAAAGCTTATTCTCTCTCACACAACTTGAAAGATTACCTGGAGGTGTCACTTGTACTCCTCAAGAGAATTTGAGTGGCCTAAAGATTTTTGTCCATCGTGAGTTTAAATGCGGCTGGAGCATTTCCCAGGCCAAAACTTGTAACTTATCATATAGATCTTCTATCCACGGCATGGGAAATATTTTCTATATATAATGATCATATTTAGTGCTCTATAGTCGACACACATGTGATATGTGCCATCTTTCTTTTGCACTAAAAGTACTGGTGAACAGAATGGAGAGGAGTTGGACCTCACCATCCCTTTTTCCACCAATTCATGCCCTTGCCTCATGATCTCCTCTTATTGAGCTTGTAAAACTCAATGAGGAGGTTTATTAGGCGGTGAGCTTCCTAGTAGAAGATCTATTGCATGGTCATCATCCCCTCGTTTTGGAGGTAGCTCACTAGGGGTGTCATCAATGAAAACATCTTGGAATCCATTTAGAAAATTAGACAACTCTAATTCCTCTTGATTCCCTTTATTGCTACTTGTGAAAACATTAGAATCATTTACAGACTCTCTAACAAAAATCACATACGTGAAAATAGAGTCTCTCATTGACGTATCAAAAGCAAGAATATTTACCAGGGATATGGTGTTCCCCGACTCATTAGCATCTATGTACATGCTCTTTTCCATGTAGGTGAAATAGATTCTCCTTTCAGGGAAGTTCATGTTGGCAGCCATGTGTTTGAACCATGGTGCCCCTAGGATAACATCCTCACATTGGAGAAGAGAGATAGAAAATTCTTCTTTGTCGATGTAGCTTTGGACATGAATCCTTAACTTTCCAATCAAGGGAGTAACGGACTCTTGTTGTCCCTTGAAAGTTGTGTCAACGGTTACAGTATCTCCCATCTCAAAAGTTTGAATGCTCAACTAAATGGCCAACTCTATTGATATGAAGTTGTGAGTAGAGCCAGTGTCAAACAAGATGAAGGCATCATGTTCCCTTACCTTTTTCCAAGCATAGGAGAGGAATGAGCCTTTGCAATGAGTATCCGCTTTTGGAGCTTCAACCACGGAAGCTCTAGGAGTGTCATTGCGTACATTTCTGTTGGGGCAAGAATGATAACCATGTCCTTGCTCCCCAAACTTAAAGCATTTATGGTCTCTATGAAAGGCTTCTAATTCTTCGAGAGACAGCTTATTTTTTTACCTTTGTAATCTCCTTTCTCCTTGGCCTTATTGTTGTTGGTTTGGTGTTGCCTTGGGAAGAGTTTTGAGCATTGCTCTTCCCTTTAGCTTCATTTCGATCCTTGTTTTCCATGGGCTTGAAATTTCTTCTCGCCCCTTGTTGGAAATTGATCCTTGAAGCAACCACAATATAGTGGATGACTTCGGTGATAGTGCTAGGCCGTTTTGAGTTGACATACTCAGTCGTTTCTTCGGGTAATACCGCATAAAATTGTTGCTTTTGTTCGGTGAACTCTATCGTTTGAAAGACTGTAGCTTTGAGATGTAAATCCCAAAACTTGTCTACATATTTGTGGATAGAATCATTGAAGAGCAGCTTCAAGCTCCACCATTCGATAAGAACTTTGTCCTTTGCATCACTTGCAAGGGACCTCGCCATTGCCACAAAGGCTAGCCCACCATTGACGAGTAGATTTTTGGAAGTGCAAAGCTACATGGTGTAGCTTGGAGGACTTCATGAAGCCCTCGTTTCCAAAGGCCTCATCAAATTATTGGATGAAGGTCGATACTTTGTCAATGGCACCAAAGGTGCCATCATAGGTAAGAAAAGAGATACTCTTTCCTCCCACTTTGAATTTCATGATCTTTTGGGACCTTCTGCATATCGGATAAGTTTTGTGATGTCCTCTCCTCTTGTATTTTCTACAAGAATAACTATTGCTTTTGTCGGAAGAGGACGAAGGTGAAGAAGAAGGAGAAGAGGGTGACCTATTTCTTGCCTTTTTCTTCCTTTGTTTCCTCTCTTCCCTTTTGGAATGACAAGGAGAAGGACTATGGGTTGACCATTTCCTCTTGGGAGGAGTTGGCGACAGTCTAGACCACCATCTTCATGGAGCCACATCTTTAGAGGAACTTAGGGATTCACTTCTTTCTTGTTCTTTGGATTCCTCCTCTCTTATGGGAGAGAGTCTTCTTTTAAGAGTCTCATCAAGAGGCCTCCTAAACTCTCTCTCCTCTAGGAGAGAAAGGGAAATCCCATAAGCACGAAGTTGTTGAGTAACTTCGTCTAGCAAAGTAGGGTTGCCCATAGCTTGATGCAACCTGGTAACAAGATAATTGATAAACATGGAGGCATCATCATTAGCACCGTCATGTGCAAAATCAAAGTTATCAATGTTCATTCTACTCTCTTGGTTATTATCAACCATGCAAATTATACTTATGTGTTTACTTAGTGTATCCTTTTGAAATTCAAAACCTTAGTTGCTACTCCTCTTAGCCTTTGAAAATAAGCACTTAAGTATCTACACCCACGGCTTGAATTGGTTAATTATAGAGAGTAATGAGGTGGATCTAACATAACAGAATTGTTGAGGGATAGATCCTTTTGGACTTCTTATGGCTCAATAATGGTAAATCTGTAGGAAAATCTAAAAAGACCCCATTATTAAGACCAAAGCTCTCGAGGTGTGCACCATATCCCACATAGTGGGCTCAACAAAATCGATAATAGATCCCAGTCCCACTTACCCTAATATAATTAACAAAATCAACCATTAATAGGCTACTTACGGACCTCTCTTCTTAAGCAAGAAAAGAGAAATCAAATGTTCTGATACCAATGTAATGGGAATGGCCTATGACTTAAGAATAGCAAAATTAAGAGAATTAGAGTGAGCATTTTTTGTGAGATTACTTTGAGAACATAGAGGGTGAACTTAGTTGATGGTAGCAACATTAACATAGTACTTAATTAACTTGGCATGAACAATACTTTTTCACAAGAGAGAGTATTAGAGAACATGACAATAGTTGAGGACCGGATTTACTTGGAGCCGGTCCCCCCTCCAAAAGGCGTTTGTATTGTAGATTATGTCATCAAGAGAGACTTGGTACAATACAATCTTTGTGTTTCTTGTGACCTTGGTGATGCTACGAAGATGGAAATCTTCACGCATCAGGAGCATAACATAAACTTTGCAAAAAGCATTAACTATCCCAAGGCCTCAAACACCTTCGAAGGCGGAGAGAACTAGCAGGGAATGAGGGTAGGGAAGAGAAAGAAGAATCATTCATAGGAGAAATAAATAGTTCCTCACTTATCATCACTCTTCTTGCTTAGCATAGCATAATAGCATAGTGATGAAGTTGAAGAAGATGGCAAGCTTCAGCATTGAAGCATGGCTCTTGGCTGGATTTGCATTCCATAGCCAAGATTGTTGGTGTAGCCTTTCAACTTCTCAACAAGCTTGGAGAAGGAGATGGAGCTCTTGCACTTTGCACTCCACACAATGAGAGAATGTGTTTTTGTATGTGGAAGAGTATACCCTCCTCCTCTCATGCTTGATCTACAACTCTCTCTCTCTCTCTCTCTCTCTCTCTCTCTCTCTCTCTCTCTCTCTATATATATATATATATATATAGTAATATTTAATTATATCATTTGGGACATGTGTCCTCTTTTTCCTCTTTGAGAGAAACAACTTAATTATTTATTTTTATGCATTTAAATTCTCATTGGACCCCTTTAAAGCCTATCCAATAGGATTCAAGCACATCATGAGGGCCACACGTGGAGAATTTTTTGAACATGTGTCTTTTATGCTTCTAAAGTCATTTGGTTTGAGTTGAATACTTCAAGCATGTGTCTTTTATGCTTCTTAAGTCATTTGGTTTGAATTGAACACTTAAAGCACTTAGTCAATTAAGCATGGAACGTTCATGCCTCTTGAGAATTTATCTTTGAATTTAACATTTCAAAAACCTTAGCTATTTAAGCATAAAAATCACCTCAAGCTTTGGGCAAGGTTTCCACAACCACTTTAAGCATCTTAGCACCTCATGCTTGGGTAGGATTCCCACCTCAAGGTTAGCCCTATCTTGCATAAGGTCAAAGGACTTTTGAACACTAACTTTTGGAGGTCTTTAATGAAGTTAACCCTAAGGTCCTTTAAGATCCATCAGATGCATGTTGCTCTTTGATAGGTTACCTCCTTTTGGACCCCTATTGAGATGTAACCATATCTCCTCTTGGTCCCTTGTTGAGGTAAATCTAAAAGCACTTATTGCACATTGCTCTTTGGTAGACCATCTCCTTTTGGACCCCTATTGAGATGCAACCGTTTCTCCTTTTGGTCCCCTGTTGAGATAGGTATAGAAGCACATATCTACATCCTAACTCTTATTCCCCTTTTATCTTCCCATGTTAAATGATCAGTTTAATATGAGAAAATCATTTGGTAATGTTAGATATTATATTTTATGACATTACACTTGTATTTATCTCCTTGGTGCACTCCTTCAACCATTCCCCAATTATCTCCAAATACAAGTTTTAGTGCTTCATACATAGTGTTAGGAAATATGACGTAGCTAAGTAGATATTTGAGTAAATTACTTAATGGAAAGAGATAATTTACACACACAAGAGATTATAGAGTAGAGAGAAAGAGAGAGAGAGTACACACAATATATGTGGTTCACCCAATGTGGGCTACGTCCACGGGAAAGCAGCCACTCAATGGCTTTAGTACTTCAAAACAAGAATAGGCTACAAAGAGATTATACCCTTTTGGAGCTCCCACCTTGCTTCACTCTCACCACCTCACACCCACCTTGTTGCATCAACTTCACACTATGAAATGTGTGTAGAAATGGCCTCCTTTTATAGGCCAAAAGGATACCCTCTCTCATGAGAGGCAGCCATGTGTAGCCGCCCTTGTGTAGATAAGTCCAAATTGGACCCTCCAATTTGCCCATGTGTGGCCTCCCTTGAGAAGACAAGTCCACTTTTGAATTCGGCCACCGGCCATTGACTACAGGCCACCGGCCAACCGGCCAACCGTTCGGTCGTTTTTTCGATCACTTTCCGGTAGCCGTCCGGTCATAATATTCCAGCGAAAAGGAATATATCGATGAGACTGGGCATTAAAATTTTGGTTTTCGGCAAGTGATTTTATTTTCCGGCGAGTTATTTTTCTTCACGCACGATGGCTTCTCCTCATAATGGGGGCCTTACAAATGTGTGTTTTTAACACAAAAAATTTACAAGGGGTAAATCAGGCTCCACACTTAACACATAGCATTCTTGCTACAAAATATAGTAGGTGTGACACTGAATGGCAATGTCCTAAACAAGTGTACAAAAACATGCACGGGGTAACACCAACTGAGCCCTACTAATTTGGAAGCCTTCCCATATTTTAATGAAGAGAAAATATTTAAAAGCATCTTCTTTTTCAAAGATAAGAGTGACCAAGCATCGGGTTGTGGCCATTACAGGCTCAGTAAAATGAAGATTTGTCATAGCAATGATCTTACCATATCCATCCTTCGAGGCCGGCACTACATACATGTGTGAATAGAAGAAGATTCGTGTTGCAGCAGCATCGAAGGTTGCGAGTTGGGAAGTATCATAACACCAATGTCGGCATGAAGAGAGTTTAAGGTTCCTATTAGACTCTTGATCCTTTAAAAAACACTTGTGGCATGCATTCCCCATCAAAATCCCTAGTGTTATGCAAGCAAACCGCCTTTTTCTCGTCCTTTGGCTTCCTTAAAGTGGAGGGGGTTGACATGGTAGCACCAAAAGAAGAAGAGTTATGGTGTTAGAGAGAGAAGCTTGTTGCTTCAAGAATGAAGTGACAGCTATGGAATGCTTCCATTTGTGCTACAACTATGGAAAGCTTGGAGGGAGGGGGACAAGTGATTCAATGGGGAGCAAGGAGAGAAGAAGTAGTTCAAAGGGATGGTGTGGATGAAAGGTGGGAGATAGGTGGTGCAGCTATGGAAAGCTTCCATATGTGCTACAGCTACGTAAAGCTTGGAGGAAGGGGGAGAAGGGGAGAGAGAAGAGTAGAATAGAGGGTACAACTAGAAAATGCAGATTTTGTCAAAAAAATAGTTTTTTGACCATGTATTTGGTTAGGAGAGCTTTTGGGGAGCGAAAAGTGAGATTTGAATATTTTCAAAAAAAAATAAAATTTTAGGGTTACTTTATGGACGCCCATGAAAATGGAGGGAAAGCCCTCCTCCTCTCCCCCCCACCCCGCTTCCCCCTTCTCTCTCTTTTTAGGAGACAGAGCTATAATGAAGGGAACAAACATGTCTCCTACTACCCTATCTTTTAGAGGGTATAGCCGTGGGCACCAACCTCTTCCTATTGGTCCATGTTTAATCACCTCTTAAACTAAAGGGCCCTTTTGGGGTTCATATTTTTCCTAATGTCTGGAGCATTATTACCAACTCAGAGAGACTTTAACAAATTTTGTATTTGAGTAGCTATAGCTTGTATTGTCACCCATTACTTTTGATATATCTCTAATGACATCAAGCTCATTATTAAACATGGTCAAATAGTCTATTAAGTAGATTGCAAAGGCTTTTTAGGAGCTAAAAAATCCTGAAATTACTACTTTGCCAAGCATACCTACTCGCCTACAACTTGTGCAAAAATTGTATACTGAGTTCAACAACAAGGAAAAATTAGAAAGATCAACAAAGCATAAAAGAGTGGAAGCCAACTCTTCTAGTGTTGTCAAAGATCTAGGAGACATTATTAGAGCAGAGCCTACTTCCAGTGCCACTATTGTTTTAGACCAATCACAACTTTCCCTTATATTACATCCTTTGTCAGATATTGGAATCGTCAAAATACAAGCTCCACAATTGGGAGAAGGAAGATGGGCACACATGAAGCATGTGGGTGTCGCCCATCCTACATTTAAAGATCTATTGTATGCTACGAATATCTTCAAAAACCACTTTCATGGACCCACAGCGGATCAACATGTTAAAGACAAAGCCACAATTTTGGACATCGCTCATTGCGGCATTATTTATCCACTTGCCATGATTCACCACATGGAGCATCCAATGCTCATTTCACGTTTTTGGAATGGTAGCCATGTAGAGCATTGGTTAAAAGAGTGCAATGCAGATGGTAGTCAACCTTCCATTTGCGATTATGTAACCATTGAAGGAACAATGAAGCTATTTTAAAATAGCATTTTGCATATAATTAATGCCCTTCTTCAAACCCTGAAGTATCTATATGCGCATCACTACCTCCACAATGACCTTCACTCGTGGAACATGTTGCTTTATCTTGGGCAAAAGGGTGTCTATGCAAGTATTGTGGATTGGGGGTCATGCACAAAGACCAAAACAACGGCCCACTTTCCTTTACTCTGTGACTTGCAGATAGAAACTAAAAAGAAAAACGAGAGACTAAATCCATGGACGTCTTCTCCATGTGCCATACTAGTATATGACTCAATGTATGCCCGAATCCCAAGAGCAAAACAAGGGATTTTTGGAGCAATGTACTTACACAAGTTGAGAGTGGCAAGTGAAATATCCCCTCAACCCGGTCTTATCCTCTGTGTGTGTGTGTGTGTGTGTGTGTGTGTGTGTGTGTGTGTGTGTGTGTGTGTGTGTGTGTGTGTGTGTGTGTGTGTGTGTGTGTGTGTGTGTGTGTGTGTGTCTAAACGATACCCATGGAGTGGGTTATGACATTGTAATGACTTCTGGTCTACAACCAGCTGATGACTAAAGTAATGATTTGATTTTTGTCATGTTTCTAGTGGTAAATGTAAATTATATAATTGATCAAGTTATCATGTCTATTTCTTACAACATGGTGGTAGATATTCTTTAGATTGAAGTAATAGAAAGGTCAAGGTAAAAAAACCCAACTACCAGAGATAGTGTCGTAGAAGACACCATCTTTGTTATCTAACTTATTTTTTTCTAACTCTTGGACCAAAGACCCTCATCTAAAATAGGGTTTGAATGCAATATATTGGGCATCCTCCTTGTCTCTAGGCCAGGTCTAGCATGTCAATCAATTGTAGCTACTCTTCAATCCCCAAACTCCTCCAACAAGCCTATGGCGAGAAGTCACCCAAATAGCATCAATGGTGCCATGGCCACATTATGACCCATAGGGGCCATCGACATCAGATTGAGAAAGAGTATAGTAATTCATATATATAGAATAGGGGAATAGGATTACCATATATGAGGCAGGTGCCCATAGCCAAGAAAGGAGTTGTACATCAGCTTGAGACTCATACAAGAATGATATCACCCCATGTAGATGGCCAAGGTGGAATTCTTTAGAGAGGATGACAAAATTGCATTTTGGAGTGGCAAAAAGCCACAGGTACCTGCAAGGGTGGGAAATTAATGCCATCCCAACACCCGACATTTTCAACCACCAAGCCAAGACGGCAAGAGTTTCCACCATGGTTTACAACAACCACAAAGCCAAGAGAGGTCAAATTCCACAAAATGTCCGAGTAGTTAGAGAAGGGATGGTTTCCACCTTTATTCAAGGTTCTTGTGTTTAATCAAACAATGGTTCTTGTGCACATGTTGATGCCTAGTAGCATGGCCGCTATCGACCACTAAGACAACATTAGTGGGGAAGTTGACAACAAAATCCCTGACATTAACACATGCCGCCATGGAAATGGTGACTTGCAGGCAATTCTATATTTGGCAACATTAATTTTCTATGTCACATTACAAAAGACAATGCATCCCTCACACAATTACGATGCTCACAAACTTGGACATTGTAGGTGTTGAAAACTTTAACACAAACCTACAACGTATGTAATGGAGTTATAGATCTAGTATATATGCATCATAAGACATTGTAAACCTAGATGAACTACATGTTTTTTGTGATCGTTAATTGAATTTGTGAATGTTGCATATTTGACCCACAGGACTTTCTGTATTTAATTCTAGTCACACAAGATTTTTTTCTCACATGACAATTGCAAAAATATAAAACACATATATAAGTAATTACCACGGATTATTGCATGCACCCTGGTCATTTTTTTCTTAGGCAAGAGTACGAGTTTTAATGAAACATGGAATGTTGTTTTGTGTAGGTTCTTTTCATAATATAGTTACTATTGAGGTTATGATCAAAATGTTAAGTATGGAGCCTGATTTACCCTTGTAATTTTCTATGGTAAAAGCGCACATTTGTAAGGCCCCCATTATGAGGAGAAGCCATCGTGCGTGAAGGAAAATCACTCACCGTAAACCAAAATTTTCACGGACAAGAATCAGGGGCAACTTTAAAGGCCTCGGGGGCGGAGGCCCCCTGAGACTTTTTTTTTCGCCCGAATATTATGGCCGGACGGCGGCCGGAAAGTGGTCGGAAAACAACCGGTCGGTTGGCCGGTGGCCGGTAGTCAATGGCCGATGGCCGGTGGTCGCAAGTCAATGGCCGGTGGCCGGTGGTAGGAAGTCAATGGCCGGTGGCCGGTGGCCGAATTCAATGGCCGGTGGCCGAATTCAAAAGCGGACTTGTCTTCTCAAGGGCGGCCACACATGGGCGGATTGGAGGGTCCGATTTGGACTTATTCGCACAAGGGCGGCTACGCATGGCTGTCTCTCATAAGAGAGGGCAGCCCTTTTGGCCTATAAAAGGAGGCCATTTCTATACACATTTCAGAGTGTGAAGTTGATGCAACAAGGTGAGTGTGAGGTGGTGAGAGTGAAGCAAGGCGGGAGCTCCATTAAGGGTATAATCCCTTTGTAAACTACTTCTTGTTTTGAAGTACTAAAGCCATTGAGTGGCTGCTTTCCCGTGGACGTAGCCCACATTGGGTGAACCACGTATATCGTGTGTACTCTCTCTCTCTCTCTATTCTATAATCTCGTGTATATAAATCTGTCTCTCTCCATTAAGTAATCTACTCAATTATCTATTTAGCTACGTCTTATTTCCTAACAACTGGTATCAGAGCAAGGTTTGCTCGTAGCTAAATTATCTCAAGGAAAGGATTCCTTGAATTGAGTGGGAGTTATGGCGGAGGAACGGAAGCTCAAGATTGAGAAGTTCAACGGCAAAAACTACCAACATTGGAAGATGCAGATTGAAGACTATCTCTACCAGAAGGACCTTTATTTGCCACTAGGCGGTCTTGCGAAGAAGCCCGCAACAATGGCAGATGAAGCATGGATTGTCCTTGATCGAAAGGCACTGGGAACAATCCGGTTAAGCTTGGCGTCAACAGTGGCCTTCAATGTTTCGGAGATGAAGACCACGGAGGACTTGATGAAGTCACTTGACGACTTCTACGAGAAACCATCGGCATCCAATAAGGTATTTCTTATGAAGCGCTTGTTCAATCTAAAGATGGCAGAGAATGGTTCAGTTGCAGAACACCTAAATGACTTTAACACAAACATAAGTCAACTTCGATCAGTGAAAATCAATTTCGATGACGAAGTGCGAGCTCTCCTTATACTATCATCTCTACCGGATAGTTGGGATAGCCTTGTGATGGCTGTAAGTAATTCTATCTCTGGCACAAATACTCTTAAGTTTGATGATGTTGTGGGTGTTCTCCTAAGCGAGGAAATGCGAAGGAGAAGCACAGGAGAATCATCAAGTGCTGCACTATCAGTGGAAACAAGAGGAAGGCTTAAGGAGAGGTTCAAAAACCAAAAGGGTCGTGATCGCTAAAGGCGGAGCAAGTCACGCACAAAGTCAGTTCTTGAATGTTGGAACTGCGGAAAGAAGGGCCACGTCAAGAAGGATTGCTGGTCCAAGAAGAAGAAGGAGACAGAGTCTCAAGACAACAAGCCAACATCGGAGGCCAATGTGGCAGGTAAAGTAGAGCAAGATGCTCTAATTCTCTCATTAGACAATGTGTCTAATTCTTGGATAGTAGATTCCGGGGCTTCATTCCATGCGACACCACACAAGCAACATTTCCAAGACTACACCAAAGGTAATTTTGGGTATGTATACTTGGGAGATGATGAAGCTTGTGAGATTGTCGGCAAAGATACAGTTTCTGTCAAAACTGCTAACGGAAATGAATGGAAGCTTAAAGATGTTAGGCATGTTCCTTCTCTTCGCAAAAATTTGATCTCTACAGGACAATTGGACGATGAAGGTCACAACATTGCATTCGGAAACAAACGGTGGAAGATCTCAAAGGGATCTTTGGTGGTTGCCAAGGGTGAAAAAGTCGGTACACTTTACTTGTGTACTGTTAGCACGCAACCTTCAGCTTGTGCAGCAACTACAGAAGTTGACAGTGCGGTGTGGCACTACCGACTTGGGCATATGAGTGCCAAAGGAATGCAAATCCTTCAAACAAAGAAGCTTCTACCAGGTTTGAAAGAAGTGGACTTAGAGTTCTGTGAAGATTGTGTTTATGGTAAACAAAAGAGGGTAAAATTTCAAAAATCAGGAAATGAAAGAAAAAATAAAAAACTTGAGTTGGTTCATTCTGATGTTTGGGGTCCTGCAAGTACACCATCACTTGGTGGCTCATTGTACTATGTAACATTCATAGACGATGCGACTAGAAAAACATGGGTTTATGTCATGAACAATAAATCCGATGTATTTTCCATATTTCAAAGGTGGAAAGCTTTTGTGGAGAATGAAACAGGTACCAAAGTTAAATGCCTCAGATCCGACAATGGAGGCGAATATTGCAGCCAAGCTTTTGAAAGCTTTTGTGCTAGCAATGGCATTCGGAGGCAAAGGACAACCCCAAGGACACCTCAACAAAATGGGATTTCGGAAAGGATGAACAGGACAATCATGGAACGAGCACGAAGCATGCGGCTACATGCAGGCCTACCGCTTGAGCTTTGGGCGAAAGCTGTAAGTACGTCTGTGTACTTAATCAATCGGTCACCCTCAACGGCATTGTGGGAAGAAAAGGTACAAGTCTAGGCTTGTGGTAAAAGGTTTTTCTCAAAAGAAAGGTATTGACTTCAATGAAATATTTTCTCCTGTTGTAAAAATGAACTCAATTAGGCTTGTCTTAAGCCTTGTGGCTGCTCATGATCTAAATCTCGAGCAAATGGATGTAAATATGGCATTCCCTCACGGTGACTTAGAGGAGGAAATCTACATGCTTCAACCAAAGGGGTATGAAGTAAAAGGTAAGGAGAAAATGGTTTGCAGATTAAAGAAGAGCTTGTATGGTTTAAAGCAAGCATCAAGACAATGGTACTTGAAGTTTGATCGATGGATGTTGGATCATGGATTCACAAGATGCAACTCGGATCACTGCGTCTACGCGAAGAATTTGGGAGATGGGAAATTCATCATCCTAATGTTGTATGTTGATGACATGTTGATTGCAAGTGCTAACATGCAGGACATCAAAGACCTAAAAGAGGAGCTTTCCAAATCTTTTTCAATGAAAGATTTAGGTGCTGCAAAGAGGATACTTGGTATGAAAATATCAAGGGACAGTACGAAGAAGACAATAAAGCTATCTCAAGAAGATTACATCAAGAAGGTACTAGAAAGGTTTGCAATGCAAAATGCAAAACCAGTTTCTACACCTTTGGCTGGTCATTTTAAACTAACGAAGGATATGTGTCCAAAGACACAAGAGGAGATAGCCTATATGTCTAAAGTTCCATATGCTGCAGCGGTAGGTTCTCTAATGTATGCTATGGTCTGGACAAGGCCAGACATTGCACATGCAGTGGGAGTTGTGAGTAGGTTCATGGACAACCCAGGTAAAGAGCATTGGCAAGCTGTGAAGTGGATACTTAGGTATCTAAAAGGGACAACAACAAATGCTTTGTATTTTGGAGGAACTGATATTTTTCTAGAAGGGTATGCTGATGCAGATATGGCAGGTGACAAAAATACTCGAAGGAGCACTACTGGCTATGTGTTCACGGTTGGAGGCACAACAGTAAGCTGGGCTTCAAAGCTGCAGAAAGTGGTTTCACTTTCTACCACGGAAGCAGAGTATGTAGCAATGACGGAGGCAAGCAAAGAAATTTTGTGGCTTCACAGATTCTTAGAAGATCTTGGATTCAAAGAAGACAATTGTGTCTTATACAGTGATAGCCAAAGCGCTATCCATCTTGCAAAGAACTCAGCCTTTCATTCAAGGACAAAGCACATTGAGGTGAGATATCACTTCATACGCACTCTTTTGGAAGAGGGACAGCTAAAGCTAGGAAAGGTGCATACAAGTGAAAATCCTGCAGACATGTTTACAAAGGTGGTCAACAAGGAGAAGTTGAGCTTTTGCTCATCTTCAATCGGCATTCAAGGATAAGAAGCCAGAATGGAAAGCAGTCACAGGTTTGGTTTGGAGATCAGTCTCCAAGTGGGAGATTGTTAAGTATGGAGCCTGATTTACCCTTGTAATTTCCTGTGGTAAAAGCGTACATTTGTAAGGCCCCCATTATGAGGAGAAGCCATCGTGCGTGAAGGAAAATCACTCACCGTAAACCAAAATTTTCACAGACAAGAATCAGGGGCAACTTTAAAGGCCTCGGGGGCGGAGGCCCCCTGAGACTTTTTTTTTCGCCGGAATATTCTTTTTCGCCGGAATATTATGGCCGGACGGCGGTCGGAAAGTGGTCGGAAAACAACCGGCCGGTGGCCGGTAGTCAATGGCCGATGGCCGGTGGTCGGAAGTCAATGGCCGGTGGCCAGTGGCCGAATTCAAAAGCGGACTTGTCTTCTCAAGGGCGGCCACACATGGGCGGATTGGAGGGTCCGATTTGGACTTATTCACACAAGGGCGGCTACACATGGCTGTCTCTCATAAGAGAGGGCAGCCCTTTTGGCCTATAAAAGGAGGCCATTTCTATACACATTTCAGAGTGTGAAGTTGATGCAACAAGGTGAGTGTGAGGTGGTGAGAGTGAAGCAAGGCGGGAGCTCCATTAAGGGTATAATCCCTTTGTAAACTACTTCTTGTTTTGAAGTACTAAAGCCATTGAGTGGCTGCTTTCCCGTGGACGTAGCCCACATTGGGTGAACCACGTATATCGTGTGTACTCTCTCTCTCTCTCTCTATTCTATAATCTCGTGTATATAAATCTGTCTCTCTCCATTAAGTAATCTACTCAATTATCTATTTAGCTACGTCTTATTTCCTAACACAAAAGTGAGGGATTATAATTTCTATGAGTACTTTGAATAACATTTTATAAGTTTGCAAAAGCATTTCTTGAGATGTGCTCTAGATTTCACGTACCATATTATTTAAATTCGCAAAAAAAGGACACTAAAGTGTCCTTTTTGGTACCAAACTAGTGTTAAGTCTCTCACTCACTCACACACACACGCGCACACACACACACACACACACACACACACATTCTCGAGCATGCATTATACACTTGGGTATACACGCCGCTATTCAAATCTTTCTTATGTTGTGCACTCACACTTCCATTCTCACCACCTTTACACTTTGAATGATCTATTGTACGATATATTGGACTCTATTTTTATCAGCCTATGTTATTTAGTCTGAATATTTCTTAAACTTATCTATCTAATTTACTTTATTGAATGTATTGTACCTATTCGATCTTTATTTGCTAGCGGATGTAACTGAGTCATGGATATTGTGATGAAATCTGCACATATCTATAATTATTCAACTTCACCTCTTTGTGGGTTGATTTTTTACTTTGTAATTTATTATTTTAATTTTTATGTTAATTTTACAGAGTCTCTACTAACTTCTTGCAAACAAAACTCTTGATATTTATTCATTTTTTTTACTTGGACGGTCTAATTAGCTAAGACTTTTTTTTTTAAATTATGGTATGTTGTATGGCTTTTTTATCGCATGTGCACCACAACAGGCTTGCTGACAGAGGGAGGATCCAAGATTTTCAAAAGAAGCTTGAGTGTGTTCAGCCTTGGCGGTTTCCCATGCAGTTGGCCAATTAAGTACACATCCTTGTTTTACTGTCCTTGAGAATTGCGACTCAGATTGGAGAGAGAGAGAGAGAGAGAGAGAGAGAGAGAGAGAGAGAGAGAGATCCCTTGGATGAGCATTCCCCCCTCACTTGGTATTGAGTGTTCCCCCCTC
Source organism: Adiantum capillus-veneris (assembly GCF_014529385.1). Lineage (NCBI taxonomy): Eukaryota > Viridiplantae > Streptophyta > Polypodiopsida > Polypodiales > Pteridaceae > Adiantum > Adiantum capillus-veneris. The sequence goes on from NC_140932.1 coordinate 86,890,661, forward strand.
CTGCAAGTGTATGCCTATAATTGCTTACCCTATTGGATGCCTGCATTCCCCCCTCACTTGTTGTTGAGCGTTCCCCCCTCCTGCAAGCATACGCCTATGATTTCTTACCCTACTAGATGCGTGTACATGAAAAGCAAGAAATCTCTCTCTCTCTCTCTCTCTCTCTCTCTCTCTCTCTCTCTCTCTGGGGAGTTCTTGGACCAAGCCTGTGGAAGGAAAAGAAACAACCCACAACTGCTCATTTATATCTAGGGGGTTCTCAGGCTCGAGGTGGTGTTCACTCCTGTGTTTTTAAGATAGTATTTAGATGCAAATAACAACATGAACCTTGCCCATATAGGGTAAAAGCTCCAATTATGAGACATGCTTCAATTTAAAGATAGTTTATAGAAACAATCTTCTCCCCGTAGAAGCATGCTCATGTATGGGATTTGTGGCTGTCAATAGTGCACCATATTTGACATGCATGCCAATCAAATTAGCAAACCCCAAGATCAGATGCTAACTTTGCTTGGGAAACATAGAAGGAGCCAAGTGAGTCCCTTGATCCCTTTTGCTTTGTGTGGATTAGCGGGCTTGACCGGAGTTTCCTTCACACCTTGTGGCCATTATAGTAAGGTCAAGAAAAAGTGGGCGATATACTTTTAGTAGATGCAAAGTGAGGGCTACATTCTTCAATTGGATACACCAAATTAGCCCCAAAGGTGCCCCTTTGGAGGAGTCATTGCTGGAGATTCAATCCACTATCAAAGGCATCATTTTGATATACAAAAGAGGCAAAGAAACCCTAGATTTTTGCTTTTTTTTGTGGATAGTTTTCAACCAAGGTAATCTTCTCAACCGGGACAATGTTGTTCCGCTCACTCTTTGAGATTCCATCTCTTAGAACAAAATAATTGTGGGATATGCCCAACAAGGGTAGGGCTACAAACATCTAGGATTATTTTTAGCAGATGCAAAGAGTATCATCCACCCTTCTCCATCTAAGTCAACATCGAAAGATATTGATTACTATCATGTTATTGTAGGTGATGAAATCTGGTTTGCAGCTTGGTCAGTCAATACCCTTCACTGATTAGGAATCTCATCCTGAACGGTTTGGGCATATCTACGTCTTCCATGGCACTACATGGCTTCAACATGCCAGTCGTATGATTCTCCCAAGAGCTCCATGCATCTCTCTTCTTTTCATATTGAGACGAATTCTGAATGTTGCGGAATGAGGCTCAAGCTACCGATCCACTATACATTTGACATAGACAAGTGGAGAAGGCTTCGGTGAAAAGCTTCCAACACGCGACCTCAAAATGAAAGCCCTGTGGGCATGAAGAACATGAAATGCCGTGCCTGAGCAAGCCCACCAGTAGAGGGCATCAATGCAGCAGCCAAACCAAGCAATGGGCTGCAATATTGAAGGCTGCTTGCACTCATTGAAGTCTGCTACTAAAATGGAAGCGCTGCTACTACTAATGACTTACCCGCAGAGAGATTGAGAGAAAAATTGCAGAGGCAGCTTTGCATCAAGCCAATGCAACCATGCGCACACACAAGGCACCAAGCAATGCAGCCAAACCAGCATGGATGCTTCAATGGGCAAAAGATGCTTGCCGCTACAGCCTACTAGGCACAGGACCTTCACGAAAACGATAAAGCTTGCTGCGCAAAAAAGGTGAGGGTGAGCTCGGCTTCCAGGAAATTTGTCGCAGAGACCCACAATATGCAGGGTCGGGCTCGACCTCCGGGCAGTGTTTCATCACAGCCCACCAAACTTTCACTTCTACAGCTTCGCAAGGCCCTTCTTAAACCTCAAGACCTTTTGGCAAACACTTGAAATGTGGGATCGACCCAGGGTCGACTGTTTCAAGTCCCGTTTCACATTTTGACCTACAAAGATATCTTTTCCCAAACCGTGCCCCTTGGTGAAGCCTCAACCCGACATAAGCGTCTCACGACGATTAAATGATGATCTAATTGTACCAATGCTCCAAATAAACTTATTGGCGCGTTTTACTAAAACATGCCCCAAAGGAGGAGAGAGAGAGAGAGAGAGAGAGGTGTACCAATTGATTTTTAGGCCTTCTTAGATTGGGATACTTATTGGCAATCTCATTTGTTAAAGCATTCAAGTGATCCAGTGTTCACAATGCCAGTGCAATGATGCCTTCACCTCGACATTTTCTGAATGATTGGAACTTCTCCAATCCCCTTCAGGGGAGTAACAAATTCTATTCCCGTATCACAGTAGATGTCAAGGCTCTAAGCATTAATTCCTATTGACAAGTAGCCTTGGTGTTCAACGAATTTTCTGACATTATAGTCCTCTTCAAATCTAGGGCTAACATCAAGTGATAGTGAAGAAAGTGATTTCATGGTGCAAATGGTAGAAATTGACCCCTCTTTCAAAACAATCATGATGCGTCACACGACAAGAAGTTAGTACCATTGAGGTGCCATCCAGTTTATGCATAGCAAGTGTTACATCAAATATATCATTGTTCTTAGCCATGGTTGTTGACTATATTGAATCTAAAGTTTCTCCTATGTAGGAAACGACACAAATGTAAACCTTGCAATATAGGAGAATCATGGAATTGATCAAAACTAGTTTGAATCCCACAAAAATAAACATAGACGAGAATATATTTTTGCACAAAATAACAAATTGTCTACATAGCACTTCCCAGGACAGGTCCATTGGACAAGGTTCGACACGTGGCTAGGTGGGCACGATCCCTAGAGCCAGACTCTACCACATGGCAAGCATGTAGTTAAGGGGTCTCTTGGGTCAAGGGCTATATAAGAGGATGGTTGGGTGATTAACGGTATGCTTGTTTCTCCCGTGTTCTTACATTGGTATCAGACATAGTGTGTTATCTCTCTTTCATCCCGTAAAGAGAAAGGCCCTAGGACTCTCTCTCTCTCTCTCTCTCTCTCTCTCTCTCTCTCTCTCTCTCTCTCTCTCTCTCTCTCTCTCTCTCTCTCTCTCTCTCTCTCTCTCTAGCCAGGTCATGCATGCTTTGCATGAAGGACTAAATTTAGCAAAAGTTATCTCAACTCGTGGAGAACAAGGGGAGGAGGACCGTGCATGCAAGGCAAGGAGAGCTCGGCTTGTGGCCAGCATGAAGGCCTCCTTACACACAACAAGCAATGGAAATGACCTGCTCAAAACGATGAAAGAATGGGCTCAAATAGAGCACAAGGCTTTCCTCTTCACTTCTCGTTTCTGCACAAAGACCTCAATTTCGGGCCGGAGTAGCAGCTACGATCTTTCTCTTCTCTTTTGCATGCACTATTCGCTACCCACCATCTCCTCTTCGCTTGAGTTCATATTATCAAGCCTTAGATTAAGTGGCCAACCTCAAAAAAATTTGTTCACAAGGCAAAAGCTTTTCAAGAAAACGATCATCTTTATTAGGAAATCAAACTGATTTTTTGGCTTCTAAAGTAATTTTTGATGGGAATGGGATCATGCTAGCTAGGGTGGATGAAAGAGAAACATGGTGCACACAAGTGAGTGTGTGTGGCTAGATTATCACTCAAGCAAACTAGATTGCAAGATTAATTAACTTGGACTCATAAACACGATCTTGAGTTGTTGCTAAGCCATCACAAGCTCACCATAAACAAGAGAGATGTAATGCAAAATGATATTTCTAAATTCATGCATAAAATGAGCTTTAAGTACCTCTACATCCTTGCACCACTGCATGTGGGATAATTCCACCTTTCCTCTCCTTGATTCATACTTAGTACTCTAGGACAAAGCTCACACCTTAGAATCCTCCCCTTCAGGTTCGGACTAGGAAGAAACTGACATCTATGGCACACTTCAAGCCAAGAGCAAAAGAACATCTCCAATGTAGGAGACCATCCCCAATCCAAGAGACAAACTATCTCTAATCCAAGAGACACTCAACACCTCCCCTTGAAAAGATGTATAAAATTGAGAGCAAGCTAGTCCAAGCTATCTCCAAACAAACACAATTGAAGGGGAAGGGTAAAACAAAAGCTAGAGAATGTGTTCCTAGACTAGAAGGTTGATGCCACCTTCTTCTTCATCTTCACCTTTGTCTTATTTTGCCAAATAGACTTTGGCCCTCAGATTTATGTTGGTGCAGCCTCTTTCCTTTTTGAAAGGGAAGGTGACCCTTCTTTTTGCAAATGCTGCAAGTCTTCGATGATAGACAATCCTTTGCTATGTGCCCTTCTTAGCCACACTTAAAACAAGTTTTGTTATTGGAGCTAACTGCAAAAGCTCCTCCCCCTAAAGTGACATTCCTCCCTTACTAGGAAATAGGTTGAGATTTCTCATTTGTTTGACGTTGTTGCACATTGTTACCATTTGCACTCCTTGAGTCTTCACTGTCTTCAAGCTCCATGTACTCATCACCTGTGTCTTTTGTTTGTTTTCTTTCAAAGTAGTCTTTGTAACATATTTTGTTCGTTGAAAATTACATCCCTACTTCCAAAGATTTACCATCTTCAGGATTACATAGGCGATACCCAAAGTCAGCTTCTCCATAGCAAATAAAGAAACACTTTTTGGACTTTGCATCTAGCTTTAACCTTAGGCTTCTATCTATGTGCATAAAAGCCTCACACCCAAGCACTTTGAGAAATGCATAATTCATTGGTTTACATGTCCATGCCTCTTCTAGAACTCCCCAATCCAATGACGTTGAGGGTGACTGGTTGATTAAGTACACATACGTACTTACTACTTTCGCCCAAAGCTCAAGCTATAGGCCTGCATATAGCAGCATGCTATGTGCTAACTCCATGTTTGTTCTATTCAACCTTTCCAAAATGCCATTTTGTTGAGGTATTTATGGGGTTTTCCTTTGCCCTCCGAATGCCATTACTAGCACAAAAGCTTTCAAAAGATTGGCTATAATATTCACCTTCATTGTCGGATCTGAGGCATTTAACCTTGGTACCTGCTTCATTCTCCACAAAGGCTTTCCACCTTTGAAATATGGAAAACACATCGGATTTATTTTTCATTACATAAACCCCTGTTTTCCTAGTTGCATTGTCTATGAATGTTACATAGTACAAGGAGCCACCAAGGGATCGTGTACTTGCAAGACCCCAAACATTAGAATGAACCAATTCAAATTTTTTATTTTTTCATTCATTTCCTGCCTTTTGAAATTTTATCCTCTTTTGTTTACCATAAACACAATCTTCACAAATTTCTAAGTCCACTTCTTTCAAATGTGGTAGAAGCTTCTTTGATTGAAGGATTTGCATTCCTTTGGCACTCATATAACCAAGTTGGTAGTGCCACATCGTATTGTCAACCTCTGTAACTGTTGCACAAATTGAAGGTTGTGTGCCAATCATACACAAGTAAAGTATACCAACCTTTTTTCCTTTGGCAACCACCAAAGATCCCTTTGAGGTCTTCCAACATTTGTTTCTGAATGCAATGTTGTGACCTTCACCGTCCAATTGTCATGTAGAGATCAAATTCTTATAAAGAGAAAAAGCTTCCCTAACATCTTTAAGCTTCTATTCATTTTTTTTAGCTGTTTTGACACAAATTGTACCTTTGCCACAATTTCACAAGCTTCATCATCTCCCCAGTATACATACCCAAAATTACCTTTGGTGTAATCTTGGAAATGTTACTTATGCGGTGTCGCATGGAATGAAGTCCCAAAATCTACTATCTAGGAATCAGACACATTGTCTAATTAGAGAGTTAGAGCATCTTGCTCTACTTTACCTGCTACATTGGCCTCCGATGTTGGCTTGTTGTCTTGAGACTCCGACTCCTCCTTTTCTTGGACCAACAATCCTTCTTGATGTGGCCCTTCTTGCCCCACAGTTCCAACATTCAAGAACTATTTTTGTGCGTGACTTGCTCCACCTTGAGTGATCACGACCCTTTTGGTTTTTGAACCTCTCCTTAAGTTTTCCTCTTGTTTCCACTAACAGCACAACTTGATGATTCACATGTGCTTCTCCTTTGCATTTCTTTGCTTAGGAGAAAACCCACAACATCATCAAACTTAAGAGTATTTGTGTCAAAGATAGAGTTACTTACAGCCATCACAAGTCTATCCCAACTATCCGGTAGAGACGGTAGTATAAGAAGATCTTGCACTTTGCCATCAAAATTTACTTTCATCGATTGAAGTTGACTTATGTTGGTATTAAAGTCATTCAGGTGTTCTGCAACCGAACCACTCTCTACCATTTTTAGATTGAATAAGTGCTTCATGAGAAATACCTTAATCGATGCCGATGGTTTCTCGTAAAGGCCCTCGAGTGACCTCATCAAGTCCTCCGTGGTCTTCATCTCCAAAATGTTGAAGGTCACCGTTGACAAAAATCTTAGCCAGATTGTTACTAATGCCTTTTGGTCAAGGACAATCCATGCTTCATCTGCCATCGTGGTGGGCTTCTTTGCAAGACTGCCTAGTGGAAAATGAAGGTCCTTCAGGTCAATCTACATCTTCCAATGTTGGTAGTTTTTTCCATTGAGATTCTGGATCTTGATCTTCCCTTCCTTCGCCATTACTCCCACTCAATTCAAGGATTCCTTTCCTTGAGATACTTTAGCCATAAGCAAACCTTGCTCTGATACCAATTGTTATGAAATAGGACATAGCTAAGTAGATAGTAGAGTAACTTACTTAATGAAGAGAGATAATTTTTCACACACAAGAGATTATAGAGTAGAGAGAGAGAGAGAGAGCCCACATGATATACTTGGTTCACCCAATGTGGGCTATATCCACGGGAAAGTAGCCACTTAATGGATTTAGTACGTCAAACAAGAATTAGGTTACAAAGGGATTATACCCTTAATAGAGTTCTTGCCTTCCTTCGCTCCACACCTCACACCCACCTTGTTGCATCAACTTCACAATGCTCTCTTATTTTGTGTGTAGAAAAGGCCTTCTTTTATAGTCCAAAAGGACTACCCTCTCTCATGAGAGGCAGCCGTGTGTAGACGCCCTTGTGTAGACAAGTCCAAGTTAGACTCTCCAATGCACCCATGTGTGGCGGCCCTTGAGAAGACCAAGTCTGCCTTGAAATTGGCTATTGTCCATGGAATTCAGCCATTGGCCACTGACCATTGACTCCCGACCACTTACCACCGGCCATTGACTAATAGCCATCGGCCAATCGACCAACGATTTTTTGACCACTCTTTGCATGCATGGTGCAAAGGTTGGTATCTTCTAATACAACAGAGTTGATGTGGGCCTCTGCAACTTTGTGAATCGACTTTAGCACCATTGCTTGCATTTTGTATTGATTTTTATAGCTTTGGAGAACCTCCTTCACCCTACAAGCAAAGGGAGCTCATTGAATCAGCAACTTGGTTATCTTTTGGTAGTGTGGGATTTCGATGACGATACTGAGGTTTTCTGGGGGATACGTCTTCTTAAAAGTTTTGATTTGCGGTGATTTACATGCTTTGCTGCTAGTTGTTTTTCCTCCTTCGACTCCTATTTGTCCTCCTTGGCCCCCTTGCCTCCCGATATTCTGTTGTAGGGAAAGCTCCTTGGCTACGGGGTAGCGTCTTTCCAACCATTGGCACCTAGTGTGTGCGCGATATCTCAGCATGCTCCCATGGTGGCTCTTTCTTTGACTCACTGTATGTATGCACCACTCAAGCTCTAAATGGTCATGCTTGTGATTGGTGGCATGGTGGTTGTTCCTTGTCATTCTTCGATGATGGTGGTCTCTCTTCTTCTCCCCATTTCTCAACGTGTTGCTTAACTCTAGGCCATGGTGCCTGCTCCCCTTACTGGTGTTTCTCATGTGCCTGCCATGAGTCTTATACCTTCAATGACTCTTGTGTCCAACTACCTTGTCCACTGCTTGAAGAGCGCCAAGAACAGCCAGGTGTTTGCGGTCATTTTTTGTGCCTTTAAGCCATGCCGGCTTCTCGCATCGTTAGAAAGTGTTTCTATTGGTAGGCAAATGCTCTTTGGAGGTTTGTTTGGTGCCTACCATCATGTATGATAAGAGCTCTCATGTGCAAAAGAAATAAGTAATTAATGAGTGGATCTAATATTTATAAGGGCCCATTTTAAAAGGACCCATTCACATTATAATTTTTACAAAATGCTATTATCTTTTAAAAGGGTGCCCCCAAACTTTAATAAGAAAATATGTAAAGAATAGTCAGACACTGCATTCACGTGTAGTCACTGGACTCAATTTGTGCACTTCACTTGCAATCTTGGATTGTCGTGCCTCTCTCTCTCTCTCTCTCTCTCTCTCTCTCTCTCTCTCTCTCTCTCTCTCTCTCTCTCTCTCTCTCTCTCTCTCTCTCTCTCTATTTTGCTCATGCCAAATTGGCTATGGATTCTCTACGTACACAATTGTGTAGATATGTGGATTTACTAGAATTATCATCGATTATGTTCTATTTGTATGTTTTGCAAGGCCGCTACGCTCCCCTTTGTAGCATTCTAGGATACATTCTTCCCGTTTTAAGCTACCACAATCTGAAGCTCCGCTCATCCATAGTTGTTTCGATTGACCTAACCATGTTGGAAGTTCAGATCCAGCTAATGTAATTAAATCAAACTCTTCAACTCTGGTGTTCTTGTCACATCCTTGTAGCTATGGTCTTTCAGTTTTATCTTGGTTGTGGTCTCCATGTTTGTTAGGTAAATATGGTCATATCCCCAATCCTAAACCATTTTGAATTGTCTCATGAATAGTCTTCCCATTATGTTGTCAAAGTTTTTTTTCTTGCCAAAATCAGCAAAAGCAAATGTATGCTCATATTCAATTTCACTAGAGGTGACAATCACTTTCTCTATAAGTCCTAGAGTTTTCTCCATATATCCATCTACAAGCTGTAGTTTCATTCTTGTTACTCTTAAAGCAAGTTTTACCCATTTTTTTAATGTTTCATTTGTAGCAATGGCTACCCTAGCCCCACTATAAAAAATTTCCATGGTGGCGACACCTTGAAACTCAACAGGAAGAGTCGTGTTTCCATCTTCACCTTCCCAATATTCTCCAACTTTGTTCAATGGTACTAGCTTGGTAGTTAGGTGAGGTTTTTCAAGTTCTCGGATTCCTGTTGAATTTGTGTCAAAGGGTCCATCACACCAAACTTTTCCAGACGGTCTCCTACCATCAGCCACATGTTAGGTCATATTTGTATAGCTTAGCTAACATTATTGTCCATGTTACAGGTGTTGACAAAATGTCTATCAACCCTTTAGAGTCGATAAATTTCTTGGAAGAGAGTCTCTATGATGGAACTGCAACAACATCTAATTTGGCCTCGTGCTTTCCTATATAGGGTTGGTTGTTTATAGACTCAAATCCTTGGTTTCCTCAATACAAGTGTATTCATAGATTTATTTGAGATCTTGTCTCAAATTAGATCTCAAATTTCTCTATTGATGGAGAAAAAACTCCTCTTCCATCACTAGTCTGGTTTACGCATTTGCTTAGCTCACTAGCCTCTCTAACCTATTTTCATAGTTTGTCAAGACCATCTATTTCTCTACACTCCTCTAGTATAACTAGGTGGAATCCCTTGGAAGAATCATTAATGGTATTCAACACTATCTTTGGTTCTGGTGCTAGGTTTTCAAGTTTTGGTTGATAATTTTGACTAGAATCTAGCTCTATTCGCTCCTTGTTTGGTGGGATTATTGGTGCTGGTGGGACAATTATTATATCCTCTGGTCTCCCCATTGAAGGTTCTAGTAAATCTTGGGTTATTTGAATCATTTTTTGACACAGTTTGAGCCTTTTCTTCTCTAGTTCTTCATATGGATATGTCATCCACCTTTGTTCTTGAGTTTGGTTGTTTTTGAGTCGTCCATCATAGGCTTAAGGATGGCGTCTAATGGTTCGTTGACTTTTTCTACCAAAAAGATCCTCTTGAACTAGATTTCGTGGGTTTCTCAATTGTTCCTAGCTTTGGTACTATCTCAACGGTTTCCTTTTCTTTGTTCGTCTCTTCTTCTAGTTTCCTCACATTCTCTTTCATTTGTTTCAGCTCCTCAGGTAAGGAAGTCTGTTCCCGTTCCTTTTTGTATTTCATCCTAGATTTCCATGTGTTTTGATGACTCTTACGCTTAATGCTAGGCGTGTCTAATTTTTGTTCTTCCATAATAGGTTAGTTTACATTTTCTAAGCATGTGCTCTTGTGATCACCTGGATTGGTACCATAGTTTTGTTTTCTAATCCACTACTAGATGGCATTGCCTCTAATATATTTAGTGTTTCTTTTGCTCCTTTGTTAGGGGTCTTTTGGCATTCAAAAATCAAATGAGTGATCCCACAATCAAGACAATATGCATTCACTCTTATGATCTCCTTATGAGGATAGTCTTTCATCAAGTGGTCACCACCACACTTATAACATAGTTCTTTAGGTTAGAGGTGCTCCTTGAGTAGCCGTAGGTCTTGATCTCGCTTATCCTCCATTTTCTATGAATAGCAATGTGTGTTTGTCCAAGTTGTATCTACCTTCTCATGTAGCATGTGCAACACCCAATCATGCTCCATGGTTTTGGCGCTTTTGGTTCTTCAGGTAGATAGGATGCCTTATTGGTTTATATCCACTAAGCTCTTTGTAATATGTAGGGATTGGCACAAGTGCCTGCTCCTCAGGTTCTTGTTTAGTTGGTGCATATCTGACTCCTACAGGTATTTTTCTTGGCAATGGAGTTTGTTGTCCTAATAATGATTGTGGTCTTTCAACTCCCAATGGTCATAGAAGAATTCCTGTTGTGAATCTTGGCATTGGTGGGGCTTGAACTTGTGCTACTTGAGCTTGCGGGGCATACTGAATTTCTTTTATGTACCCCTTGTTGTAATAGAACTCTTTAGTTGCATGATTTATCCATTTTTTTCTCTATCACACACCACTTAGGTTGCTTAACCTGTGGTTTAGTAAATAGATTAATCCTCTTGAGCACTCCTTTGATGATCTGCTCTTGATTTAGTGGAGACTCGGGGTTTTATACTAACTTGGTAGACTTCACTATGTTGTGATAAGGAATCATCATCTAAATCCTTGTACTCTCCTTCCTTGTAGACATCACAATTATCTACCAAGTATAGAGCTTCTTTCATCAATTCGTTCAGTGTGGTGCTCTTTTTCATGTGTACATCTTTTTGGAGATCTGCATTCCTCACTCCTTGGATAAAAATGAGCAATAACCTTGATTGACTTGACATTTCTTCTATTGGGCAGAACTTCACATATCTCTTCAATCATAAAGATGCTTTTTGTACAAATTCCCCTTCTTTCTGCTTGAATTTTTGGATTTTCAAGACGGTGTTATAAGCTATCCCTCTTTGAGATAATTCCTCAATAAACTCATCAAACACCTCCTCGATCGACTCAAAATCTTTATGTTCCGTGGAATCAAACCAGGTGGCAACGTCCTCTTTAAGAGTTAGTCCCAATCTTGCAAACTACATTGAAAAGTCTAGGAATTCCTCAGCTCTAATCACATGCACAAAGGCTGCCACGTGATCCATGGGATCTCTATTCCTGGAATATTTCTTGTTTACCCACTTTTGGACCTAGGATGGTCTGATCCTATGGTGATCTACCACCCTAAGCATAGGGTCTCCCAATCCTCCTCTATGAGATCTTTCTGGTCTAAGGTAATGTAAGGGTTCCTCCCCTAGAGGTGCTCCTAATGCATAATTCTTGGTTGGGTTGTTCCTCTCTTTGAGCTCTTTCTCTTTGTTCTTATTCTCAATGTGGCACTTTTGTCGTTGTCAAATTTAATGTTCTTGTTCTACTCTCATCTTGGTGCTATTTATGGAGTGGTGGTATTGGTGGTGCTCCAAGCCTTGACATGGCTTGATAACCACCTCTATTTGATTTCTATTTTGATGTTGCATATTGTTAGAGCCATGCTTGCACTGATGACGGTGTTGCTTGTGCTGGCCTTGAGGGTTGGGAAATGGTTGTCTATTCGTATGCAAAGTGGTATCGTAATCATTTGAGAAGGGAATTTTGTGGACTTGTTAGGGTTTTGTATGGGCCTTAGCTTCTCTTCAAAAGCATGCATCATCACTTCTGGAGTTATTAGTCTTTCTATATGCGTAGGAAGGATTGGCTCATAGTCACATTTCATACTTGTCAATGTACATTATGTGACTCCCTTTGTTTGAGTTATAAGCGTACAAGTATAGAATCTTTTTTGTGCTTAGCTCTAATGTGTAGGGTGTCAGCCATCTGAAATAAGATTTGGACCCACCGTTCGTATACTCAGATTCCTATGTCTCTTTGGTTTGTTGGAAATTTCACTACCTTCTTATCAAATATTTGTGGCATTAGGAAGATCTACTCGAGGCGGCATGTCTTCCATCTCCAAAATCATCTTCCCTTTGGAAACATTGGCTCCATATTTGTTATAGTTTTAGGATCTCTGACAATGAGGTAATGGACTCCCTTGTCATCTTATAACCTATCTCTGTCATTGTACACTCAATATATTTCCGTTCCTTTGGCAAGCTTTTTTGCATTTACTCTCCCTTACATCAGACTCGGTACACCAAGGTTCCATGTGCATTTGATCCTTCTAAAAAGATGATCATATACCTAGGTGCCTGATTCATACTCCTCAAGATGTTTCCTTCTTCAACTTGGGCTCATTGACGAGCTACGGTGTTTTGGTTTGCCATAACGTAAAGAGATTGGTTTGAAGAGGTGTTTGTTTCATTATCCTCTTATACGGTTGGAGGTCGGGTATCTATCCCTACTTGATTCATTCTCTTCTTTAATGACACTAGGCTAGCTTGGTCAACACCTGCTCTATGATCTTTCTCAAGATACGTGCCCAATCTTAAATACATCATACTCAGCAAAATCTATCCAAACCTTATACTGTATGTGCGCGTATGTCGCACGTGTCAATCCAAGGAACTTGCCGATACACCGTGTGCGAGCCACAAATGGCTCCAAGCACACAACAAGCCTAAAGTAGTAAGCTCAAAGAAGGCGATGGTGTGTCACTCACCGCTCTACGCTTGCTTCGTGGAGGATTTCTCGCCACGAAGAAGAGGGAGACGCCACTACGCCGCGCTCAACCGCTTCGCCGCCATCGTGCCACCGCAATGCTCGATCGCACTCTCTCTCTCTCTCTCTCTCTCTCTCTCTCTCTCTCTCTCTCTCTCTCTCTCTCTCTCTCTCTCTCTCTCTCACGCATACACACACACACACAAGGAGATGAAGAAGAAGAAGATGGAGATGGAGCAAGAGCACTCTTCAATTGCACAAATGAGAGAATGAGTGAATTTTAGGTTTAGTTGACTTTTATATGAGCTCGTCCCATTCACACTTGGGCACCCATGCTTAGCCAACTAATCCCTTGAATGTTCCAGTTAGAGTGCGCCTCTCATCGGCGATCACTCATACCCTTTTCCTATTGGACTGAAAAGCCCGGTACCTGACTCTACCAAGTAAATAATACAATGTTCGTCGTAGGTGATAGGGTGTCCGTGAGCCGTGAGCGTTAACATGCCCCCCTTCCTGATGTAGATTCCGTCCTCGGAAGCTATTGAGTTGAAGCTCGTTCGTCAAGGTGGAAGAGCATTTGAGATGAATGTCCTTAGCCTTCTTCAGTCACTGCAAAATCAAACAACATTGGCACAGTAATTGCATTCTCATAAGCGATTAAAAAGCATATGTAGTTTTAGGCAGACAAATTGATTGGTAACAGAATTTTAAACAATTTGTCAGCAATAAACATTAAATTGCAATATAATCAAATGCATAAACAGATGTAAATGTAAAAACTTAAACAAGTCTGGGGTCGCTAATTTAACGGTCAAAAGGCACTAGAGATCGACTATTAATACCATGGGTAAGCTTCTTAATTTTCTCTAGTCAATTAAGTTGTTTAATCACGAGAGCCAAGTATTTCATGTTCGAGGGCTGACTAGAGGCTATACCTAGAATACCTAGTAGTCAAGCTACGATAAAAGGAATTTCTCATGAAATCATCGCCTGACTGATTACCTTTTCTTTTATCCCCCAAAAGTTTTTTTCACAGTGATTCAATTTTGATATGTGTGCTTATTTTGTATGACTTGGATTTTTTGCTTTTCAAGGAAAAGCACCCACACTGGGAACCTCTAGGACTCTAGTACCATAGGCGATACATGTGAGTGAAGTACCCAATCAAGCTGAGATTTCTCTTCCAGCTTAAGATTTTACATTGTGGCACTTTGATTTTTTGTTTGTTCATTTTCAACATTTTAATTTTGTAACTTTGGGGGGTCATATAACACTGATACACCTCCCTAGGCTCATCACACAACTAAACTCCCTTTATAATACTTAAGCTAAAGGTCAATAGGGTCAAGCCCACTAGAAATCCCTAGTACTTTCACACAATGCTGCCTAAATTGGATTAAGAACCTAAGTAACCATTGATTATTAGGAAGGCATTCCCCATGGTATTAAGAGAAGATCTCTAACACCTAACTTGGTCAAACTAGCTTAGTCAGACTTGCTTGATGTTTAAATCTAGACAAGTGATTATGACAAAAAATTCATTGAATTTAATGTTTGGTACTAAGCAAATGCGTTGAATATTATGCTACCAATCACAATCAAAGCAGACAAACATGGATGCAAAAAGATAAGGGACGATGCTAATGGACAAGAAACACCTGTTTGTGTCGATGGTTGCGCTTGATTTGAAGTGTGAATGAGAGAAAGATCCCATGAAGCTCCAAATTCTAACCACAGCAACACGTTCCTGTACACACTAAGAAACACAAATAATATCTCTAGGAGGCACATCAATGGGAAAAAGGAACTTTGCTAATCACTCAACTCTAAAACAGAAACACTCCTATTGTACTAATTCTACCTACCCTCCATCACTCGAGTGATGAGGATCAAAGGTGTTTATGACATAGGTTTCTGTTTCAGTGTACCGGATGTGAATGTGTCGGTCTGACTTTTATTGTGCATACTCATTTGCTTATTGCTCTTGCTCTTTTTTTTTTTTTTTTTTTGTGAGTATAAAGCTTTATATGTACATTCCCTAAGATTGGGAGATTGAGAGGTCAGGGAGGAAGGTTGAGAGGGAAGCAAGTGAATGATGACTGTCAGCAAACACTCCCCCCGTCCTTGGGTAGATCATACAGTTTGAAATGAGCTTGTCACCCTTTGAAACCAATTGTTCCAGTTGGTACTAGGTGAGGATTTTTTCCAGTAGTTTTCTATTACCTTAGGTGCCTCATCGAGTTGCAAGGGTGGTAAGGTACTCTCCCATGATCGAACTTGAAGTGGTTCATCAGGTGATTCTTGAACACTGGGAGGTGTGGATTCCTTTGTAACTTTATGGAGGTCCACTATTGTAGGTGGAGGCTGTGGAGAAGCTTTTACCTCTATGGATGCATTACATGAGGAGCTAGAAGCTTCATGAAACTCTCCCCTTCTTGAGCTAGGTGGAACAAATTGTTCTTTCTTTGGTACCCAAACTAGCTCTGGAGCGGGTGTGTAGCATTCCGTGATTTTTTTATTTCCACGATCGTCAATTCATTTTGGAGCTACGGGATTGAGCTCATATGGGCTCGGTGACAAGTAAGAACACAATCTACGTTTTGGCACCCAGATTTGATCATTTCCTTGATAGTAGCCTTGTGCTTCCAATAGTCGTTTAGGAATCCAACGCCACGTTTTCTTACATTTCTTGGAGCGAGTGGGACGTTTCTTATAAGGCTTCTGTTTTTTAGCATCAACCATGTTCGTTAAAGAAGCTTTAGGGACCCACTTGTATGTTTTCTTTGTTATATTGGGATGGGTCTTGTCAGAAGCTATATGCATTGCTTCTAGCATATTTAAGGGTACAGGAATTTCATCCCCCTTAGGTGTTACCCAGGTCGTCCCCCTGTTTCCCCAAGTGTCTATGGTTGCTGCTAGGTGGACCCAATCCACATTGTCCGACTCAGTCATCCCAGGTAGTACATCCATATAAGGAGAATCTTCACCAACATCAGTGTCCGCTTTACACGTGTAACAATACTGCAATGGGGCCGATTGAACTATGGTGTCAAATCTATGATCAATTATAAACCTGCTTCCTAAAGGATGTGCTCGACCAGTAACAAGATCCACTCGAATGATAGAATCTTGGAACTGCAAGTAGACATGGTTTTTAGACCAGTCATGCACCATTTTTGCTTCCCTCATGAAAGGACGTCCTAAGATCATCTCCGATGCCATAGTGTGTTTGGAGAAATCCATAACAATGAAGGTAATCTTTATTTTATGTCCAAAGACCTTGATCTTGAGATCTTCTAGCATCCAAATAGGTTTAACAATAGACCCATTGGCCATCTTCACTACTATGGTTGTGGTCGCAAGGTGAGGTCTTCCCATAGTTTCCCAGCAATTTTTAGTCACAATGCTAACCCCAGCGCCACCATCAAGGATTCCCTTCACAGTTAATCTCTTAGTAGTGATTGGTATAGTCGCATTGGATTCATCACCCTCAAAGTATTGTCCCAACTTGTTAACAGGTATTTCTATAACAAGGTTCTCATCTAGGTTGGGTTGTGGATCTAAGTGTTCCTCCTCTATTGGCATCTCCCCAGCTCCATCCATCTGTGCAAATTGTGGTAGCCCAAACTTCAGTTCTCCATTGAGGAAGGCTCGAAGAGCTGAGACTAGCTCAGGGTCTTTATATAGTTTGGACATAATGGTGGTTCTAACTTCTGAAGACATGAAATCCATCAATTTGGCAATGTTTAACGGCACCTTTTGGACTTCAGTCCCTTGACGTGGGGAAGATGGGATCTCCATTTCTTCGATAGGATCAAGTAATCCCTCTGTAAACATTCTTTCCATCAAGAAGTGAGTACGCCCACTTTCCCATGACTTTAAGTCACTTTCTTCTTGGATGACACTAGGTATGTCTAAGGGTCTATGGACTTGGTGAGGTTGTTGTTGCGTAGGGAACACAGTGTCTGTAATTTGGATCTATCTAGGTGCTGGTTCTAGATACCTTTGGGTATCTTCTACCAAACTCCTTAATTGCTTGACTCGCTCAATCTCCTCTTTAGGGTTTGGATAAGTTCCTATCTTCTTCTTGGATCCTGGCCATTGTAGCTCATGAAGATCTTCCTTGTTGGTTTCTATCTTAGTGGTCATTTTGGTCTCCATGGTTTCACCTGAATCAGAATCTTCTTGAGCGTCGTTCATATACACGGGGTCGTCACCAGTCCCTATGTTGGTCTTTGAACTAGGGTCTGAATTCGCTGCTTTTTGCGATCTCTTCCTTCATGTTTTATTCTTTTTCTGAGATTGGGCAATTGATGCCGTGTCTCTTTCCTCAAGAATATAATTTTGTTTTTGGAGCATCGATCGTGTGAGTACGTTTACTGGTACCACGGGTGTACTTGGTGATGGCTCCTCGGTAACTTCAATCAAGTTTAATGGCGTGATCTTCGGTGCATTTGGATTATTTGGACATTGGGCAATCAAATGATCTATGCCACATTGATTACACATGAGTATCGGCATTGTAGACGTGCTCTCTTGATTGGTTTGCATTAGTGTGGCGTTGTTTTGTAGCCTAATAGGACACTCGGCCACACGATGTGGACCTCCACACTCATAGCATTGAAGAGGTGGTCTCTTAGCAGTGTAATTGATGTTTTGGCCTCTTGACGCAAGAGCAGGTACTTGATATACAGGTTTGACTTGTCCCCAATAGTCCTCCATGTAGTATTGTGGACTTTCTTCAAGCACATCTATCCCATAGGCGATATTAGGATCTATATCTTCCTCACAGCCTTCCAAACAAGAAATAGATGGCTCACAACCCACTGGATTCACAGAAGTGATTCTCGGATGTGGTGGTTGCGGTCCTAGCACTGGAGGCGGTAAGGGTGTTGTTTGAACAACATTTTCGGCCCTAGGGACCATGTGTTGTGCTGTTTGTTCAAGAGGTGGGGCCGGCATCAATGCAGGCACTCGAGGTGTGTATGTCCATGCTAAGGTTGGTCTATTGGCCATCGTGCGCTTAAATACTATGCAATCCTTAGCTTGATGACCATACCTCCCACAGGCATTGCAGTTCCCATTGAATTTTACTCTAAAAGTAGGGCATTCACTAGTATTATGCGGTCCATAGCATACTGAGCACCATTGTTGATCCCTTCTTGGATACATATGATTGTTTTGCAGAGCACGATTGTCTCTAAGACTCTCTTGAATAGCCTTGGTGAGATCTGCTAAAGTCATCTCAGATATCTTTGGCTCCTTAGCAATAGGCTTTAGGGTCATTGGCTGATGCCCCGATGCTTGTGAGCTAATAGACTTAGACTCAACAGACACTCTTTCTCCTTGAATCCTTAAATTATCCTCCAATTGGATCGCATTGGTGGTGACTGCTTCTCAAGTGGTGATACCTCTAATGACTAGGCCATTGTAGATATCCTCATGTCGTATTCCCCTAATGAATCTATAAAGCAATTGGTTATTGTTGAAGCACTCATTTGGATTACAACGCGAATTCAAATGCTTCAAGCGACTTATAAAGTCTCTCACTGACTCTCGTTCCTCTCGTTGGGCTTTCTGGAGCTGAGAGGCTACACCCCAAAGCACTCCCTCTCGTATCTATTCTTTTAAGAATAGTCTCCTAAGAGTAGGGTAAAACGTTTTTTCTTCCACCCTTAGGGTTCTATACCAATCCCCAGCCTTTCCACTTAAGGTTAGGCTTAAAGCATTGCTCTTATGTAGGTCATTGTGTTCTCCTAGAGAATCGCATATTTGTTCAAACACTTCGATATGCTTTCTCACATCCCCGTGTCCACTAAAATTTTGTGTGAGCTTGGCTATTTGTACTGCCTTACTTCTAGGCTCTCTATCAGGCGCGTTACGCATATTCTCAGCAATAGATCGACCGATAGCTTGAGCAAATGTTGCCAAGTCACCTAAATGAGCAGGCACCATGGGTGAAGGCGCTCCAGAGACTACATGTGGAGTAGGTATTGGCATTGAGCTTGGCGCATAGGAAGCCCTTGGGTTCCACGTTGGGTATGATGTTGTGACATATGGTGGTCCATAGTTCATATGGGTGGCCCTAGGCATAGCAGACGTCAGATGTGACATGCTAATGCTAGCCGGTATAGTCCCATGGAAATAAGAACTTGTGTATTGTGGTTGTGGAGCATAGGTAGTTGAAACAATGGGAGGGGTAGAGACTACATGAGTACGAGGACCCATGGGTGTATACGATTGGTACACACTTGTAGGTACTGTTGCAGGCATTGAGCTACAATGTAGCGGTGCTTTACTAACAAATGAGGTACATGGCGTGTTTCTTGGCATGCCCATCATTGGGGTAGGCATGGTAACCGTGGTGTCATCAAGGGAAAGACGAGCTAGACTTGGAAAGGCAAAGCTATCACTTGTGGGCTCAGATTGCACCGAGACCCTTGGCGAAACAACATATGGGGGATCCATTGGACTTACCGAGGGAGTCTCCATTTGCGATAAGGTCGGTTGTTTAGCCTTTCCTGTATCTAAGAATCTCATGAGACCCGTTGAAGGCATGTTGATCACCTTGTTCTGTCTCTCTAACTCAATGATCCTATGGATGACCTCACAAACTCTTTGTTGTTGATCCTCTACACTAGTAGCACCCATTGTGCATTGTAGGACATCTAACCAACCCACATGATAGGTGTGACCTATGTAGAGGTCGATCAGAGTCTCTGTTTGTAATACGTACTCCCAGTTCTCATTTAAGAACACTCCATCTAAGATTGAGGTGCTAAGGGTGTCCTTTGAGCTAGATGCAATGTTGCTTTCTAGGGGTTGGCCCTTAGCGGTTGCTAAATCAGGAGCACTTGATTGTTCTCTTAGCAAGGATATTGACATAGGAGCTTTCGCTTTTAACTCTCTTCGTTGCTCCGCCTTGCGTAAGCTCTCTACTTCCTTTTCCCTCGCTGCAAGAATATATCGCTAAACCTCTTGCACTTCGGCAAGGCTTCTACCATTGGGTAATATGACCTCGGAGGGAAATAACTCTGAAGAGTCAGGAGGTGCAGTGAATGAATTATTCATGTGCACATTCTCTAGCGGTATAGGGTCTACGTTTGTCATGAATGGAGAATTTACTTCCCCACCCCCCTCATTTACATCATTAGCTCCATGTTCAGAGCGAGTGGCTCTACTAAAGGTTTCCTTCAGGCGGCTAAGCACACTCGGCCCGGATCGAGGACCCATGGCATGCATGTCTTGGCTCAAGCTATCGGGATTAGGCATTGGGAAACCCTCCATGACGTCGTAGTCAGAGGAAGAGTCACTAGCCGCTATGTTCGGGTCTTGGTTTGTACTGCCTTGGGTCCCCGCCGAGAGCCCGGAACCTAAAGTAGGTGGATATTGAGAACTCGCGTAAGTCGAAATTCTCTCTAGTAGCTCCGTCTCTAGCACACGACCAGAGCACAGATGCATGTGCGTTTGGCACCCTACAAGCATCGACGAATAACCTCGAAGGTTAACCGCTTACCTTTTTTAAGCGTCCGTTTGCACTCGTGTTTTTTACGTTTTTAATGTTTTTTTACTATTTTTTTATGTTTGATTTTTTTGATTAAAGTGTGTGATAGCTCGAAATGAGCGTATCACTTAGAGGGTCGATGTGTGCTTTACAGCACAATTTTCGGGCATTTGAAGTTCCGTTGGTCTTCAAAAAATCGATTTTTAGCTACGTGTGAAGCTAAAATTCGTTTTTTTAAAAGGCGACTGAGGCCTAGGCCTGAGCGTGAGCTTGGGCTTGGGTCTGGGAGATATTCCCGATCCCGGTCCTACCTTTAAAAATATATATATTATTTTTAAAAAAAAGGATAAGGTCGCCGCAGCCTGCGCGAGAGCACACACACACTCTATCTACCTACTTCTAACTAATATACCTACTGTTACACACTAACACACTCTATTAACTCTCACAGATCTACTTCCTACTTACTGTACACAGAAAACTAACAACCTTAGTACACAGAGAATAAACACAGTACCTTTGAAAACTCCATTAACAAAGAAAACTAACAACCTTAATACACAGAGAGAATAAACACAGTACCTTTGAAAACTCCATTAATAAAAAAAACACACAGTATAACACCAAATCCCTCTTCTCAACACACACACACTCCTTCCCTACCTTTCCTATAATTGAAATTGCACCACGGAGAAGCACAGAGTGCTACTCGAGCTTAATGCATGGCATTCCCCGGCAACGGCGCCAAAAATGTGCGCGTATGTCGCACGTGTCAATGCAAGGAACTTGTCAATACACCGTGTGCGAGCCACAAATGGCTCCAAGAACACAACAAGCCTAAACTAGTAATCTCAAAGAAGGCGATGGTGTGTCACTCACCGCTCTACGCTCGCTTCGTGAAGGATTCCTCGCCACGAAGAAGAGGGAGACGCCGCTACGCCGCGCTCAACCGCTTCGCCGCCATCGTGCCGCCACAATGCTCTCTCTCTCTCTCTCTCTCTCTCTCTCTCTCTCTCTCTCTCTCTCTCTCTCTCTCTCTCTCTCTCTCTCTCACGCATACACACACACACACACACAAGGATATGAAGAAGAAGAAGATGGAGATGGAGCAAGAGCACTCTTCAATTGTACAAATGAGAGAATGAGTGAATTTTAGGTTTAGTTGACTTTTATATGAGCTCGTCCCATTCACACTTGGGTGCCCATGCTTAGCCAACTAATCCCTTGAATGTTCCTGTTAGAGTGTGCCTCTCATCGGCGATCACTCTTACCCTTTTCCTATTGGACCGACAAGCCCGGTACCTAACTCTACCAAGTAAATAATACAACGTCTGTCGTAGTCCGTGAGCGGTGAGGGTTAGCACTGTACAAGTATGTTTGCGGTCTTCATTGGTTGTTGCCTTACTGTTTGGATAGCCTAGATACTATATACACAAGATCAAGCATTTGTCTCTTGGCCTTTTGAGTGCTTATTCTAAATTTCTCCTCAAAATCTTCACTAAAATTTACAAAAATTGCAAAAAAAAATTGAAACTCATGTCAAAAGTGTGAAAAGTCAAGCCCTAATTTCCACAAGGTCTTTGAGAGTGATTTTGGAGCCTATTTAATTCAATCAAGGTATTTTTAAAAACCTTCCAAGATAACCTATGTGCAAGTATGGTCAAATCTCAAATTTGGGCTAGGTAGTAATGATAGTAGTCGTTACCACTAGTGAGCTTTTTTAGTCTAGTCACTTCCTAGTGCTTAGCCACTATGAGATGAGTCTATATACACTCTATATGAAGTGTTTTGACACTTTTTGGCCTTTGTTTCTTCCAGTTACCACAATTTGACTTTCAACCTTGGTTTTTGGGCAATCTTGTGATCTTGCACCTATTCAAATAAGATGAAGTAGGTGGATTTGGAGTCAATTGGAACCACTCTTGCACCTATCTGAGTAGTATGGCACCGACAACAGTTGCTTTCACTTGGAAAATTTTGACACACTAATGCTTCCTATAGCTAGGATTCCCTCTGTGCATTCTTTTGACACTTTGTATCAAGTCTTTGGATTCTTTTTGGTGTCTATTTGGTCCAATTATCAGACTTTGGCTTCAGACTTTAATTTTTTGTTTTTTAGGGGCTTTTACATATCCAAATGAGTCAAGGAATGTGTATTTGGGATCCTTGGACTGCTAGGAAGCATTTGGTACCACTTATGTCTAATCCAAACCTATATGGAAAATTTTGGCTTGATCTAGCAATTTGTAGACCTTCTAGACTTGAGGAAGGTGGATTCTTCCTATACAGAGTATGAGGGTTCTGATGATATGCTCTGTCTGTGAGAATGGGTCACATGGCACTGACCGTTGTTATGTTGTGGCACGTACATAATGTGAAATAAAAACATTCACCTCAATTTTGACACCTTTTTATGCATGGGAATAAAAGAAATCATGTACATATTGTGATATATACTAGAGCGGCTATTATAGTCGCTATCATGTACATACTTATCTGGGGAGTTGTGGCCCTCGATGTGGTGGCTTTGCATATTATACCACTTGATAAGATTCCAAATTTAATTTTGTGATGGACATATCTCAAGAATTTCACGGTGCGTGCACACTCATCTCGCCTATAAAGATCGATGTGGACAAAAACTACCGAAAATAGCAGCTAACAAGCATCGTCACAAAAATGCATAGAAAGTGACCCAAAATGGAATATTGACTAATTGATTTTTATGCTTATGCAATTGATCCCACAAATTTAGGGATTTTTTTGACTCCGTTTGGGATTTTTCGCATCAAAAATGGTCTTTTTTGGATCAAAAACGAATTGAAAATGGCCTAGTTTTGGTCCAGAGTGAAAAAATGCCCTAAATATTGATACATCAGCTGAAAATTCCGTGGGAAATAGAGATAAGTCTTATTTTTATTGAAAAAACCTGCAATTTTTCTCTACTATGCAATGGCTTCCATGGTTGCCCAATCTATGTGTGTTGCAGTCCTGCCTCTTCATTGGCAATCCTGTATTTGAGCTTGTGAGGGAGTGAATCAAGGTTTCCCCTTATCAAAATGGTGTGTGGGCCTCAATTTAGAAGCTCTTAAGTCTCTACAAAATCAAAAATTCATCGCGTGAATGTGAAAGCTCATGTGTTCCTTTCAATTGTTTGATGTTACGAGTATGTAATTTGGGGCGAGGCTACATGATACCATGAAAGAGGTTTGGGTTTTGATTGGCATTTGTGCTTGTATGAGAATTCCTTTTATCATAATCTTGACTACAAAAACAAGTAGAGTCCAACCACAATAGCAAAGAGGGTTTGTGACTTTTCTTTCACAAAACACTTTTAGAGTTCAAACCATCTTTAGGAAGAGGTTTGGTGATACTCCATGAAAACATTTTCCCAAATTCTTTGTGATTCTCATCACAAACTCTCACAACCATAGGTTTCGCACCTTCCCTGCTATACTGCACACATCCTGACATTTCTAGTGAAGCCGACGTGAAGCTACTGGGGTGGGAGTTTGTGAATTGATCTACACACTTTGTTAGCCATGGATGAAAATCCAGAGACACATGGAATACACTTTGATCCTATTGTCATGCAGATGTTTCAAGCATTTTCCATGTATATGCAGCAACAACAAGCAGCAAAAAGTAGACAGATTTCAACCACCAAAGCACTGCAATCCATTATGAAAGGAATTGACCAGTTTGATGGCAAGGACATCACAAAGTATCTACAAGGTTATATGAATGAAATAGAGTTGAAATGAGTGTGTGAGGAAGACATGGTCTGAAGTTTTGAGCTAGTTTGTGTCCCAAAATTAGAGACCGTATTAGGGCAATCCAAAATGCTCATGGCAGAAATTGGGAGGAAGTCAAGCTTGCTCTAAAAGAAGACTACTTTATGGAGGACTTCGAGAGGGTGACCAAAAGAACTTTCTTAGACTGGCTCGCAAAGCCTAGAAAAGGTATTTCTGTTGCAGAGCTTCTCAAAGAGTTTGAGCAATGTTATGCTCAACTATCACAAATTGAACATGCTTCCTTGGATAGGGAGAAGGTAGATTTCTTCCTACAAGCAGCAGGCAAAGAAATCGAGGAAAAGTTAGAGCTTCTCCTAGAACAAAAAGATATAGATCAAGGTTTGAAGATGAGTTAGAATTATGTACAAGATGTAGTCTCCCTATTGTCAAAAAGGCAATGCAGAAGACACAAGATGGTGGTGAACAATGGTACTTCATTTCTTGTTATTATTTAAAAGCAGTCAAAACCTACTATTGTAGCTTCTAAGAATGATGGTTTTATGCTTGAAGAACTTGTGAAGGGCGTACATGAGCTGAAATTAAAGCTAGCAAGGGTTGAAGGAAAGGGGCAAACATCTAGCAATTGCCAAGTCAAAGACATCAAAACAGAGAGAAGTTTGTAAATAGGTGCATATGGTGTGATAGCCCAGACCATCCAAGAAGGGATTGTGAAAGCTTCAAAGATGCCTTGGGTAAAGATCTTGTCTTCTTCAAAGAGGGAAAGATATCTTAGTGAAACAAGAGAGCTCTTGGAAACCAACTTTGGCAAAGGAGGGATCAAAAAGCTAGTTGAGAACATGGCAACCAGTCATGCTATCTCAATGGTTAAAGTAGCAGCATTTGTCTTGAAGGCTGGCCAAGTCAGACTCAAAGGGTCAGAATTTACAGAAGATGTGAATGAGGATGGTGAAGATGTCTGGCCATCTACAATGGAGTTAGCTACAAAGGGAAAGTTAACTAAAGAAATTTTGCATGAAACTGGAGATTGTATCCATCTTGAGACTAGGTGGAATTAGTTGTAGATTCCTTGTCAGTGCATGCCTATATTGCAAAAGTGTCAAGTCAACAAGGCACTTATTGAAGAAAAAACGCAGGAGAGAAAATGGGGATGAAGGTCCCTCAAAGAGGTCTACTAGAGGTGGAGGAAGAAAGGATATGGGTCCCTCTCAAAAGCCCATGGCAAGGGAGCCCCCATCACAAGAAGTAATAATGAGAGATGATGCACCAAAGGAAAAGCAAGACAAAGAAAAGAGCAAAGGCAAAATCGCATCATACAAGCTACAATCAGATATTGAACCTGCCACAAATTTGAAGAAAGTTTTAGAGGAAAGGATCTTATATAGCAAGGTGGAGTCTACATTGGGAGAAGTCCTTGGCATTGCAAAGAGAGAGTTCCATGAGGAAATCATTGATATCATAATAAGAAAGCAAAAATATTTAATGGAGTCTATCCAATTAGAGGATGAAGAGAGTGCTTCAAAGACACATGTGATACAAGTGCAACAAAGGAATGAAGATGAAAATGTTGTAAGCTGCTACCAATCTTCGGGCGGCAAAAATACGTTTGAAGATGAAGATGAAGAGGAAGCCACTCATAAGAGCCACTATTCTAGAAAAAATTGAGCAAGGGATACAACGGAAACCTTGGTGAAGGTGGGAGATCTTGAGGAGCCTTATGTGGCCTTGATAGACCATGGTTTGGAGATTAACCTCATGTCCAAGAGTCTCTATATGAAGGGAAAGTGGCCAATTGAGACTGACCATGAGTGAATGATTAGGGCTGCAAAAAATTCATTTGGAGATCTCTATGGTGCTTGTCCAAATGTTAATGTAACCATAGGGGATGTGAGAGATGAGAAATATTTCTTTTTTCAAGAGATGTCAAGCTATCTCTAGTCCTTAGACAATCATACATCACCGCAGTGCAAATGGAGAATAATGTACTAGATGATGGATCTACCTATGACATGGTCAAAAGATGTCATAATAACTAATATCTAATTCTCCTAAATGATTTTCTCATGTTAAACTGGCCATTTAATATGGGAAAGTACCAGGGGAGAAAACGCTAGAATATTGGTTAAGTTGGCAGACTGGTCACATTAGGGATTCAAAGGAGGGAAAATAGGGATCTAAAGAGGGGGCCATATGCAAAAGAGCAATGTGCAACAATGGGCTTCAAAGACCCTAAGGTTCAGCCCATTAAGACTTCCAAAATGCTAAGGTTCCAAAATTCAAAGGTTATGTTCAATGGTCAAACTCTAGGTAAATTGGATGCTTGTGGGAAGACTCAAAAGTCTTCCCACATCCCTACCTTGGAGAGGGCAAGCCCTTTTAGTAGGGGATGAGAGAGAAACACGCACACTCTAGCAAGCTCCCTTTACACAAAGAGAATAGGGGACACATGTCAACTCCCTAGCCCAGTTGCCCCCAAGGTGCATTCAAATCCTATTGGATGGCCATAGAGGTGGACCAATGAGAATTAGACTATAGTTTAATTCATTTAAAAACACAATAAAAGAACCAATAGAAATTAAGCTCTCTAGAAGACTATTGGACAGTCTCTCAAAGGGTCCAATGAGCATTCAGCAGCCCAATGGCTTGCCTGATTCCTATTGGCCAGAAGACTAAGGGGTCCAATGAGAGTTTAATTGCATTAATTAAATACCTAAAGCTCTCACAAAAGGGGAAAGGGGGACATATGTCACAAGGCTATCACTTATACTTCTTAATTATCATTGGCTAAGCTTTGTAGGGTCCAATAGGATGCCACCATGAGTAAAAAGCAAGAGGGGTCGACCAAGAGAGAGAGGGGGCTGATTTTGGCAAGGCATTATCACACACACACACTCACACAATCTCGTGTGTGGAGTAAAGAATACTATCTCCTTCTCAAGCTTTAATGAAAAGCTCATCATCTACTCCAAGCTTGTGAGAAGGGAGGCCTACACCAACAACTCTTGGCTTTGTGATGCAAATCCAACCAAGAGCCAAGCTCCAATGCATGCTCATCTCCTCTATCATGCTAATTACTAAGCTATGTTAAGCTATTATGAGTGATTATGTGAGGAGACATACTTCTTTCGCGTAAGAATACTCCTTCTTCCTCTCGATCTACTCTCATACCCCGCTAGCTCTCACCATCTTTGAAGGTGTGTGAGGTCTCGAGTCTGAGACCATGAGGGAATTGATGTTGTGTTTTATAAGTGTGAGCTTGGTGCTTGAAGCTTCCATCTTTATTGCACCAGCAAGTTATTAAAGGAACACAAAATATTCTATTGTAAAATGTCTCCCTTGATGGGGGAAACCTATAATACAAAGCCTTTTCGAGGGGTGACCGGCTCCATGTAAATTTGGTCCTCAACTGTTGTCAATAGCTTAATTTCTCTTTCTTTTTGAAGTATTGTTCATGCCTATCTAACTAGGTGTTATGATTTTTATTGCTCTCTCCATCCAAGCACTCTTGCTATGCTCATTAGGAATCTATTCTAATGAAATGCTCACTACGTTTATGTTATTTTTTGCTACACACAAGTTACTAGACCATTAAATGTTACACTGGTATAAGAGCACAAGGTCATGGTGCCCTTAGGATTACATTGTCATGCTTGAGAGGAGAGATAAAGAAGTCCTCTTTGTGTGACTTAGCTTTTGACATGGAGCCTCAATTTTTCAATTAAGGGGGTGATTGAAGATTCTTGCCCCTTGAAAGCACCATCGACGGGTAGGACATTCCCATCTCATAGGCTTGGATGCCTAGCTTGGTGGCCAGCTCTGTGTATATGAAATTATCAGTAGAGCCAGGGTCAAAGAGAATAAAAGAATCATGTTCTCTTACCTTTCCCCAAGCATGGCATAGAGGAGATCCTTTGTGGTGAGCATCCTCTTCTTGGATTTCAACCAAGGTAGCTCTAAGAGGCTCATTTTGTGTATTCTTGTGGGGGCAAGCACGATAGGCATGCCCTTGCTCCCCACACTTGAAACATCGGTTATCTTTACAATAATGCTCAAGCTCTTCAGGAAAGAGTTTATTTTTGCCTTTATAAACTCCCTTCTCCTTAGTCGCTTGTTGTTGTTGGCATTGCCTTTAGGAGACCTTTAGACTGTGTCCTTCCCCTTAGGCTCATTATTATGGTCCTTGTTCTCCGTGGGCTTAAGATTTCTCTTAGCCCCTTGTTGGAAATTGATTTGTGAAGCCACCATGGTATGGTGTATGACCGCATATAGGGTTCATGGCCTTTGGGAGTTGACATACTCCACGATATCTTCAGTTAGACTTGCACAAAATCGTTGTTTTTTCTCTCCAAAATCCATCTTTTTGAAGACAATGTCTTTGATAAGTCCCAAAACTTGTCTATATATTGGTGAATAGATTCATAGGGAGAGAGCTTCAAGCTTTGCCATTTGGTGAGTACTTTGTCTATGGCATCGGTAGCCAAAAACTGCTTCATGATGGAAGCTCTTAAAGCTTTTTATGTTTTTGGAGCTTCATCATTTGCCCATAGGCTAGACCACCATTGCCTGGCATACTTTTGAAAATGCATAGCTACATGGCATAGCTTAGAGGACTCCGTGAAGCCCTCATCTCCAAACACCGCATTGAATTGTTGAATGAAGGCCAAGACTTTGTCCGTAGCACCAAAGGTGCCATCGTAGGTAAGGAAAGAGATGTTTTTTCCTCCCTCTTTAAAATTTTTGAGCTTGGACAACCTCTTCCACGTTGCATAGTATTTCCTATGGCCTCTTCATTTTGGTGGTTCAAAAGTTACACCATCACTTTCTTCAAAAGAGGAAGAATTTGAGGTGGATGGAGAAGGGGGACCTCTTCCTCACCTTTTTCTTCCCTTGTTCCTCCTTGTCCACACCATCACTTTATTCATAAGAGGAAGAGGATGAAGAAGATGGAGAAGACGGTGACCTCTTTCTCGTCTTTTTCTTCTCTTGTTTTCTCTCGTCCCTCTTTGAATTATGGTGTGGAGCGATGGTCTTCTCCGTTTAGGGGGTCATGGAGAGTGTTTTGTCTGCCGTCTTCGTGGAGCCATCTCCATCGAGGTGGCAGGAGACTCACTTATTTCTTGTTCTTTTGGTGGGGGCTGAAACTTGAGTTCTCCTTCGGAAAGGAGATACGTTGTCAAGTAGTAGATTTTTGAGCCCTTCGAATGAATCCTCTTCTTCTTCCCCTTATCGGAGATAGGCCTCTTTTGGAAGTCTCACAAGGAGGCTTCCTAGGTACTCTCTCTTCTTGGTGGGGAGCTTGGAACATCCCATGAGCATGTAGCTACCGTTGCACTTCACTTTGGAGGGATGGATTGCACATGGCTTGTTGAAGCCTAGAAACAAGGTAGTTAACAAGCATAGGGGCATCATTAGTAGCATGTTCATTAGCAAAATCAAAGATATCAACATTAATTTCACTCTCTTTCCTATTGTCAGCCATTCTAACAATTTTTAGGCGTAAAATTGTTTAGGTGTACTTTGGCACTTCAAGCCCTAGTTGCTACTCCTCTTAACCCCTTTAGAAAAGCACTCAAGCTCCTGTACCCATGGCTCAAATATCATTAATTGCAAGGAACAAACGAGAGGGTCTTTCAATTACAGCAAAATAGTGCCGGCTCCAACTAAGCTTCTAATAGCTCAATAGTGGTTAAGCTGTAGGCAAAATCCTCGTAGGACTCCACTATTAAGACCATAGATCTTGATTGTGATGCCCCGTTATCTACACAAATTAGCAGGCACACTACAAGGCTGAAAATGTTACAAGACTGGGCACCCTCCTGTTGTAATGGTTAGCTGCAATTGGGATAGCTGGCGTAATGGTTAATTATGTGATGTCTATTTATTTTAATAATTGAGTTGATGATTATTTTGTAGAGTGGAATGCGGGGAGTTGATGAAGAGGTGCCGGCAATTACTCTTGGCCATTTTATATTTGCACAGTATCTTAGAATATCATTGCAATAAGCCACTATGGCTCTGTAAATAATTGTAGTGGGAACTCCCCTTATGGGTCATGCAAGAACTAATGAGCTTCACTCATTTGCAAAAGTAAAGTGGTTGTAAAAAGAGGGGCCTCAATTTTTGGCACCTTAAACTCAAAATAATATATTAAATACCAACTCCACAAGAGAGGTGCCGTGGAGTTTGGGGCTAGATTTAGGCCTTTCTCTTGCAGATTCTCTTCTCTACTCTCTTATGCTATGGTTATTTTGTTGTGTACTCTCTAATCTAATCTCCATCCCTTACACATCTCTTACACTCTCTTACAAGCATGTCTATGTCAATTTTATGTTTACTGTGTGTCTGTGTGTGTGTGTCATAGTCTAGATGTGAGTGTGTGTGCTTGGAAATTGGAAGAAGAGGTGGACAGGTTGATGGTGATGCTTGGGAGCTTGTGTTGAATAGTTTAAGCAGTCGATCTCCCCCTCTTCTCCCAACAGTGGTATCAGAGCGAAGGTTCATGACAACCGACAACTTGATTGTCAAATTTTAAAGAGGGATTTTCAAGCTTGCAGCATCGGGTTTGCAAATCAAGGCTTGATCAACAATTAATTGGCAAATCGTCCAACTAATCACGCTTATCGATCATCAAAATTTGGTATGTCAAACTCTAAATTTAAATTAACGACTAACTCTTGTAGATTGTGAAGGCGAAATAGCGAGAGTTGAAGAAGCAAGAGATTTTGGATTGGGCATCGAATTTGAAAAGATTAATCGACAATTTGATCAAAATTAATTAGCAATTCTTGCTTATCTACAGTCGAAAGCAGGTATGTGCACCATTTAATTTCACGCAATGGCTAAATTTTCTTGGGTTACGGGTAAGGCAACGAGAGAAGAGGCATATTATGAAGAAAGAGATGAATGAGGCAAAGAATATGACTTGGAATCGGAATGCTTGAATCTTAACTTATGAGGCTTTTGAGTCTTCTTGAAAAGAATTACGGAATAGATATACTATAACTAAAGAAAACAGATTTTGCTTATTCTGCGTGGGAACCAAAGCCTGTGCACACATGAGCTTCGAAGTAGACCGTCACCATACCGTGTGGAATTGGCATCAAAAGAGGCACCCCAGATTGTTGAGTCTTTTGTCCTTCTTCCTCATGGCTTGATAAAGCCTCTGCCGGACGCCAGATGTCATTCTCCTGCAAGGCGTTATCATTGTCCTTAGCTACACGCCGCCATGCTTAAAAGTTCATGCATGTAAACTTACTAAAAGGTGTGGCTTCAATTTGGTTTTACTTTTAATCGGCGGCCCACTGGGCTTTAGAAACCATTCATCTAAACATTAGCTCTCAGCTTCACCAAAAAAAAAAAAAAAGATGGCTCCAAATTAACCCGCTCACTCTCAAGGATTCAATTTCAACTTTTTTTTCTTTTAAGGGTGCCCAGTATCGTAACAGTTCTTTGATGATATAATCATCTACTCTAATTCACTAGACGAACACAAGCAACACCTCCAGGTAATATTCCAAGTCTTATGAGAGATTAAACTCTATATTAATTGAAAGAAAAGTGAGTTTTTCTTACAAGAGATTCAGTATTTAGGTCACATTATCTCTCAAGATGGCATCCCCCAAATGGACCCATCAAAGCTAGAGGTAATAAAAGGATGGCCTAATCCAAGGAATCTACATGAACTAAGAATCTTTAAAGGTATATGTGCATACTATAGGCGCTTCATAGAAAAGTTCTCACAAATCGTAGGACCATTACATGACCTAATAAAGAAAAACGTTAGGTATACATGGTCTGCCAAGGAGAAAAATGCTTTCAAAAATCTTAAAGAAAAGCTTATCTCTCAGCATGTGCTTACACTATCGGATCTCTCAAAGCCATTTGAGGTGTAATGTGCTGCTTGTCGTGATTGCCTTGGAGTTGTTTTGCTCCAAGAAGGGAACGTCATAGCCTACAAAAGTCAAAGGCTCGACCCTGTTGATCAAGCTCTAGGCATATATGAAAAGGAACTCCTTGCATTTCTACATGCCTTAGACTCGTGGAAGCACTTTTTATTGGGGACTTCTTTCATTCTGCGGACGGATCACCAAAGCCTTAAGTACTTCATGACATAGACCAAGCTCTCCAACAAACAAATGAGGTGGACAAATTTCCTTTTGCAATTTCATTTTTATATTGCTTACGTTGCTGGCAAGCATAATCAAGTAGTCGATGCACTCTCAAGACGGCCAAGAGTGATTGCGGTTTCCATAGCAACTCACAATGATCTATCTTCTGAGATGTGATTTTAGCCCTTGCACTAGGGAAGAAATAGGAACCATTTACTTTACAAGATGGTTATCTTCTCTATGGAAATAGACTATGCGTTACTAACTCGCTACATGAGAAAGTAATGTATGAATCTCATGCTCCTCTTTATGCGGGGCATAGAGGAATTCAATCTACCCTAAAAGGGATTGAAACATATTTCTATTGGCCTACCATGAAAGCAAACATACAAGAGTATGTTTCTAAATGCGTGGTATGCCAAAAGACGAAGTTTGATAGAGGGAAGCAAACTAGATTGCTTCAACCTTTGTCAATCCCTAATTCACCATGGGAGAGCATGTCCATGGATTTTATCTTTGGATTTCCCAAGTATATCCATGGGAATACGGGAATATAGAAGATAGTAGACAGGTTCAGCAAACAAGCTCATTTTATACCTGTCAAAAAGACTATCAAAAACCCATCAAATGGCAACCCTCTTCATATCACAAATGTTCAAGTACCATGGCTTGCCAATGTCCATAGTGTCAGATAGAGATCCTAGAATGATCAGGAAGGGTCTCTTAACACATATTTAGGAAAATAGGGAAAAATTCACACATTTGGGATGATTCTTTGTGTCTCATGGACTTGAGGTAAGGTTGTTTTGTACTAGGTTGTTGCACATATGAAAACTGAGATACAATGTTTAGTGGATGCTTATGAGTGTGCAAGATCCAATATGGTCCGTTTTCAACAACCATAGTATATACTAGAGTGTTTTTGCACATGTTAGTTTACAAATACACACACACACTCACGTGCACGTGCACACGCACACACACACACACACACACACATGCTCATGCACCCAAAACAAAATTTTCTTCCCACACATGCTTCATTTGATAAAACAATTAAAATGTAAGTTGCAAGAAAAACTTGGGTGACTAAAGTGAAAAAAAAACGCCATTCATATTGAATAAGATTTCTTGAATATTACAAAGGTGGGATGCCATTATCAATGTTGATAATGACCCTAGCTATGGGTGGACTAATTGGAACCATTGCTAGAAGATTACAAAGTTGAAAGGTGAATGCTAAGCGATCATTCCTCTTCATTTGCATTGACATTTGATGGTGCCTCATGTTCATCAAGTTTCAACTGACTCTCTTTGGCCTTGAGGATTATTGCATTTGGAATCTTGATTTTTTCAGGAATTCGTCCACCCTTGGGCTTCCATGCCCAAATGATGCAGCTAGTGTCTTCCCAGCGTTGAGGATCATTGATGTTCTCTCTCCAATACTTGTTCCAACAATCCCTGTAAACCTCCACATCAGTTGCATTCTTCTTCTTTAAAATTGGTGCCCAGTATTGTATCTTCACTTGAAGATAGGTTGCCGAGTCATTGTTCTGATCAATATTTGTTCCTGCCACTCCTAACCAAATTGGGTAATTTTCATCACAAGGTTGCACAAGTACAAAGTCTCCCTTTGCCACATCAAGAATTGGGTTGAACTCCTCAGCAGGTTTGTTGCGCATTGGACCACAATAGTGGCCCTCGATTATGTCAAGTGCTACATCTAGACCATCTTCCAATGGAACTTCAAGAGGATGATCTTGTTCACTCATACTCCTTGGCCAAAAGTCATCAAATAAAGTGTTTTCACTTTGTCCAGGGTTTTGCATAGCTTGCATGAGATTCTCCCAGTACATAGGGACTGGGTTGATCCACCTAGCATACTCACTTTCATCTCCTTTCTCTTGCAAGTGATCTTTCCACCAACTAACATACTTCTTTACTCCTTCCATAACTTTCTCACTATCTTTAACATACTCAAAGGGTGGTAATACTTTTGGAACACCTTCAGGAAGCTTGGCTCCTCCTTGGTCATTTCTCTTCAATAACTCTATACCATTTTTGGGTAACCAATCCACATTTTTAGGGTGTACTTTGTACTGCATCAAAGGTATTCCATCACTCATATAGAACCTAAATTGCAATGGCTTTGAATGACCCACTAAGCTATCTGCTCCATCATGTAAGAACTCCTTTACAAATCCTTTAAAGTCTGCCACCTTTTGTAGGAGAAAAGGTGATGGATGCATGCTAACACACTCACTGAAGATCTTCATCAAATGTGCAAATGTAAAAATGGCTTGTTTTCTAAGCTTCTCAAAAAAGCGACTGAACAATGCATCAATGTCTTCATGAGTGTGACCAACCATAAGAAATCCAAGTTGCACAGTGTCAAATACTCCTGGTGCAACCAACAATGATAGGTATGCAAACACATATCGATTCTTATTTTTTGAACCACAATTGTCAAGT
This sequence comes from Adiantum capillus-veneris, assembly GCF_014529385.1. Classification (NCBI taxonomy): domain Eukaryota; kingdom Viridiplantae; phylum Streptophyta; class Polypodiopsida; order Polypodiales; family Pteridaceae; genus Adiantum; species Adiantum capillus-veneris. Next base: position 86,925,476 of record NC_140932.1, read on the forward strand.
TGCAACAACAATGTTCTTGGCAACCTCTTGAACCCAAATACATTGCCATCCTCCTATACATGTGCATTAGTAGCAAAGATTGATTGCATCCTTGGACAATCATTTCCATGTCTAGAAGCAAAATTCTCAGTGTCCACATTCACATTTGTGATTAGATCAGTCTCTGCATCTTCATTTTGAGCACTTTGTTCCTTGTAGTACTGGTTTTTCTCCTTAAGCACTTTCATATGGTGATAGAGAGAAGTTGTAGACAAAACACAATCAAAAAGATTTGTTCATGGTTCTACACTTGAGTTTCCTAAGCTCAAGTCACCAAACATATGTTTATCTCTTCTTTCTAAGTTTCTTAGACATTTTGAGAGAGATGCAATTGTGAAGTTGGGATCACCCGGCCATAATCCCAATGCAAAGTGACCATAAGCTGTTTGTCCATGTCCATGAGTGAGCATTCCTGTCGAGAATACTGGAATCCTCTCAACTCCATTGAGAGATTTTGGAACTGGTTTAATTTGTGGTATAGCAGTCTTACTCTGGTCCATCTTGTCATGTATAATGCACAAGAACTTGGTTGGATTCATTTCTGAAGAGCTCCTCCAAGCATAGTACAGATTTCTACAGCTCATTTGTTGCAATATGTGTGCTCTCCTCTGTGCCATGTATCTAGTGTTGGGGTATAAAGCCCAATGTGGTCACCCAGGTAAGTGGGCAGGCCGCCAGGTATGTACACATATTCTTTTGTAAATGTTAGGAAATAAGACGTAGCTAAATAGATAATTGAGTAGATTACTTAATGGAGAGAGACAGATTTACATACACGAGATTATAGAGTAGAGAGAGAGAGAGAGAGAGAGTACACACGATATACGTGGTTCACCCAATGTGGGCTACGTCCACGGGAAAACAGCCACTCAATGGCTTTAGTACTTCAAAACAAGAAGTAATTTACAAAGGGATTATACCCTTAATGGAGCTCCCGCCTTGCTTCACTCTCACCACCTCACACTCACCTTGTTGCATCAACTTCACACTATAAAATGTGTGTAGAAATGGCCTCCTTTTATAGGCCAAAAGGGCTGCCCTCTCTTATGAGAGACAGCCATGTGTAGCCGCCCTTGTGCGAATAAGTCCAAATCGGACCCTCCAATCCGCCCATGTGTGGCCGCCCTTGAGAAGACAAGTCCGCTTTTGAATTCGGCCACCGGCCATTGAATTCGGCCACCGGCCACCGGCCATTGACTTCCGACCACCGGCCACCGGCCATTGACTTCTGACCACCGGCCATTGGCCATTGACTACCGGCCACCGGCCAACCGACCGGTTGTTTTCCGACCACTTTCCGACCGCCGTCCGGCCATAATATTCCAGCGAAAAGGAATATTCCGGCCAAAAAAAAGTCTCGGGGGCCTCCGCCCCCGAGGCCTTTAAAGTTGCCCCTGATTCTTGTCCGTGAAAATTTTGGTTTCCGGTGAGTGATTTTCCTTCACGCACAATGGCTTCTCCTCATAGTGGGGGCCTTACAAATGTGCGCTTTTACCACAAAAAATTACAAGGGTAAATCAGGCTCCATACTTAACAGTAAAAACCTAATAAGAACTCACTATGCTCTACACATTACAGTAGAGCGAGTTCACCATATAGTCGTGCTCTTCTTCTCGCACTCTCTCTCGCGTCGCACTTCCGCTCGTACTCCTTCAACTTGTATCAGAGCTCAGATCGAGGCTCGGGGCAACACTGCAGGAGGCTAGAGTCACCAGCTCAGATTGGAGTGAAATTCGACAGGCAAAGACACGGCCCCAAATCTTGTGGGAGATCCCGCAGGGCTTGGTGTGCTTAGAATTTCATTCTGAGGTCATCTTGGTCACCGTTCGGCTTCGACAAAGTTCTGCGCAGGTCATTTTCGACTACGTGGTCTCAGCGGGTGCAGATCCGACTCTGCAAATTTGGGGTTTTTGGCCTATGACTGCAGGTGCTGAGGATATCGACACTCCCAGAGTGTTGATTTGTGGCTGTCTACACATCGAAGGACGGCTCACAGTTCTTGGAGGCGTGTCACATACGACACGGGCGCATCTACACACAAACTGTAGGCGACATCCACTAGTTCATCAGGTAGCTTGTGTTTGCTGCTTGATATTCCAGATTTCATCCTGACATTGCAGGTACTTCCACATGGGATGTATTGTTAGAGATGATGTATGTCTGTTGAGGGTTTGCTGGCTGTGAGTCACGCAACAAACAACCGCCACAGCGGTTACAACATACAGTGGGAAATTTGTGGATGTATGACTTTGTGGGAAGTCTATGTACTGTCAGATTTACTGCAGCCTTTGTTGAGGGTCGAGTGAGGTTTTATTGAGCTGGGGGATTCTCGAATGTTGAGATCCTTTCGGTGATACAGGTCTTGGAGCGATCCCTCGAGCACCCTTAGATAGGCAGCTAGGATGTATTGACTATGAGTTAGACAGTTGGGATTGCATCTTTGCTTTACTGCCGTTGAGGCATTGTCACAGTCTATGATTATAGGACAGTGACAGGACAGTGAGAGACAGTACAAGTGCAGGACAGGTTTACCCGCAACTTACAGTGTCAGAGAGACAGTGTTTTTTGAGCTGTTTTTTGGTCTGTTTTTAGTACACCAGAGCCATTTTACAAAGGAGACTCTGCCAAAATTTTTGCGGAATCTGAAGCTTTCTTGGTTCATTTGACAAGTTGATATTGGTTCAGAGGTCAGTTTACAGGGGAAACTCTGCCGAATTTTTCCCAGGAAAGTAAACTATTGTGAAGCGTAGCTATGGCTAGATCACAGGACACTGCTCTTTACAATATCAAGAAGCTGGATGGAACCAATTTCCCAGTGTGGAAGAAGCAGATTTGACACGTGTTGGTACAAAAGAAGTAGATAAAACCTATACAGCTCAAGGGGATAAAACCAGAAGATATGGACGAAGATGAATGGAACGAAATGGATGAATTGGCACTTTCTACCATTATGCTGACTTTGGCAGAAAGCGTTTACTTCAATGTAGCAGACGAGATGTCAGCTTATCAAGCATGGTTAAAGCTGAGTGATCTTTATGAGAAGCAGAGTGCAGCTTCACAGGTATACTGGCTTAAGAAGCTTGTTGACTTGAAGATGAAAGAAGGGACACCTATGTCTAATCATCTGAATGAATTCAACACAATCTATAGTCAGTTGTCAGCTCAAGGTGTCAAGTTTGATGAACCTGTTAGAGCTATGTTCCTGTTGATCACATTGCTGGAAAGTTGGGACACTTTTTGCACAGCTTTGAGTAATTCTGCACCTCCAGATGGTTTGAACATAGCAGGTGTAGAAGGAAGTCTGCTTACTGAAGAAACCAATAGAAAGACAATGGACAAAGGCAAAGGAACAGCCTTAGTTGTCAGGGGAAGGACCAAAGAAAAGTACAAAGGTGGAAAGAGGAATCAGTCTCGTAGCAAGTCCCGCAGTGCTAAAGGCAAGAGTGACATAGAATGCTACCATTGTGGCAAGAAGGGTCACATGAAAAGAGACTGCAGAGAATGGAAAGCAGAAAAAGGCAAAGAGAAAGTTGAAGACCATGGTGAGAAGAACAAGTCCTCAGTGAAGATTCAAGAAATAAATGTGACAAACACTGTTGCAGAGGATGACAGTCTAGTGTCAGGAGACATCTACTTCTTGAAGAATACAATGGACTCAGCTCTTCTTACAGCATCTGATGGAAATGCACTGAGTGACTGGATTATAGACTCAGGGGCATCACTTCATGTGTCTCCAAACAAGGAGTGGTTTACCTCTTATGTGACCACTAAAGATCATGTTCGGCTAGGCAATGGGCAGACATGTGAGATCTTAGGTGTTGGAGATGTTCAATTGAAGTTTCAGAATGGCTCTTCTTTCACGCTGAAAAATGTGAGACATGTTCCCGCAATTACAAAGATCTTGATCAGCACAGGTTTACTTGATGATGCTGGCTACGTCACCACTTTTGGACAGAACATGTGGAAGATATCCAAGGGTTCTATGACAGTAGCACATGGAGTAAAGTTTGGAGGACTTTACATGATTTATGTATCAAATGTCTCTATAAATGTAATAAATGTAACCGAGCAGCCGAACGTTTCTTTGTGGCATAGCCGGTTAGGACATATGTCCAAGAAGGGAATGGAAATCTTGTCTCGTTCTGGTTATTTGCCTGGCTTTTCATTTAATGATTTTGAATTCTGTGAACATTGTCTGTATGGTAAGCAAACACAGCAGCCACATAAGCATAGAAGCAGTAGAAGAGATACACAGTTGGCACTTGTTCATAGTGATTTGTGTGGACCTATGCCTAACCTATCTCCAGGGGGAGCTTCTTACTTTATGACATTTATAGATGATCACTCGAGGAAAGTATGGGTTTACTTTCTCAAGCACAAGGATGAAGCGTTTAGTGTTTTCAAAACGTTTGTGACACTTGTGGAGAATCAAAGTGGCAAGAAGCTTAAATGCTTACGCACTAACAATGGTGGAGAGTATGTTTCAAAGGCCTTTCAGGACTTTTGTGAGTCAAAAGGTATAAAACGTGAACTTACTCCTCCTTACAATCCTCCTCAAAATGGTGTTGCTGAGAGGATGAATAGGACCATACAAGAGAAGGTCAGAAGTATGTTGTCTAATGCACAACTGCCAAATGGGTTTTGGGCTGAAGCTGTATCAACAGCTGTTCATCTTGTAAATAGATCTCCTAGCAAGGTTTTGCACAAGGATTCAGTGCCAGAGATGGTATGGTCATGCAAAATTCCCTCATACAAGCATCTCAGAGTCTTTGGTTGTGAGGCATATACTCACGTTCCAAAGGAATTTAGGAACAAACTTGAGCCAAAGAGTAGAAAGTGCATCTTTCTAGGCTATGGTAATTCTGGTGAGATGGGGTACAGACTTTGGGATCCCGAATCCAGAAAGGTTGTCCGCAACAATGATGTTCACTTTAATGAATCCAAATATCATTCTAAACCAGAGAGGGTTGAGGAGATTAGAAGAGTTGTCTTCCAAGAAGATGGACCTGCACGTGCAAGACAAAATGTCAGGGCTCAAGAGGAGCAAGGACAGGATAGAGTGGAACCACAGGTTGTGGCTGAGCCTGAGCCACCTATTGTGCGTAGATCTGGACGTGTCACGCGACCTCCTGATAGGTTGTTCCATCTATGAACTATGTCATGTTGACTGATTGCAATGAGCCTTCATGTTACAAGGAAGCAGTGCAAATGAAGGACTCCGGGAATTGGCAATTGGCCATGCAGTCAGAGATGACAGCTCTGTATAAAAACAAGATATGGAAGCTAGTTAAATTACCACAGGGCAAAAAGGCTCTACCTTGTAAATGGGTTTACAGGTATAAGATCACCGCTCATGATAGTCAGCCAAAGAACAAAGCAAGGCTTGTTGCCAAGGGCTTTAAGCAAGAACAAGGCATTGACTTTGATGAAGTCTTCTCTCCGGTGGTCAAGATGACTACATTGAGATGCTTTCTTGCATTGGTTGCCATATTAGATTTGGTGTTGCACCAAATGGATGTCAAGACAACGTTCTTGCATGGTGATTTAGATGTGGAAATTTACATGCAGCAGCCAGAAGGGTTTGTTGAGAAAGGCAAGGAAGATTGGGTATGCCAGTTGTTAAAGAGTCTTTATGGCTTAAAACAATCACCGAGGGCATGGTACCATAAATTCCACAAGTTTATGCTTTCTCAAGGCTACAAACGTAGTGAGTTCGATCATTGTCTATATACAAAGAAGGCTAAGGATGGCAGTTGGCTGATCCTTATTTTGTATGTGGATGACATGTTGATTGCTGGCAAGCACTTGGAAGAAATTTCAGCTTTGAAGTCAAAGATGGCAAAATCGTTTGACATGAAAGACATGGGTGAGGCAAGTCATATACTTGGTATGCGCATTGAGAGAGACAGATCAAAGAAGTTGATTTGGTTATCTCAAACAGAGTATATTGACAAGGTTTTGCAACGTTTCAATATGGAGAAGGGAAAGGCACTGAGTGTTCCATTGCCACCATATGTGAAACTTAGCAAACAAGATTGTCCTGTGTCTGAGGAAGAACGGGCTGAAATGGATAAGATTCCATATGCGTCTACAGTGGGTAGTTTGATGTATGCAATGATTGCTACTCGCCCAGACATTGCATTTGCAGTGGGAGTAGTAAGTCGATACATGTCAAACCCAGGCAAGAAAAATTGGGAGGCAGTGAAAGGAATATTGAGATACCTGAAAGCTACAAAGAGTATGCATATATACTATGGGAGTCAGGAGCTAAGTGTAAAGGGTTTTACAAACTCAGATTATGCAGGTGACTTAGACAACCGAAGGTCTACGTCAGGGTATGTCTTTACATTGGCTGGTGGAGCAGTATCATGGCGTTCTAGATTACAAGATTTTGTTACTCAATCTACTACAGAGGCTGAATATGTTGCAGCATCAGAGGCATGTAAAGAATCAATTTGGCTTAATCGACTAGTAACAAATTTGGGAATCAAAGAAGAGATGCATGTGTTATATTGTGATAGTCAAAGTGCTATACAATTGGCTCGCAATCCAGTTTATCACTCAAAGACAAAGCATGTGGATGTGAAGTATCATTTCATCAGGGAAATGCTCGAGGATAAGCAACTTCAGCTTGTCAAAGTTCACACCACAGAAAATCCTGCTGATCTACTTACAAAAGGACTTCCCTCAGAGAGCTTTGCGCATTTTCGCAAGCAGTTAGGTGTAGGGTAGTACATCACTTCTCTACATCTCTTGTATATTAGCTTGTATAGTAGCTTCTCTCGCACTTAAAGTGGGAGGTTGTTGGGGTATAAAGCCCAATGTGGTCGCCCAGGTAAGTGGGCGGGCCGCCAGGTATGTACACATATTCTTTTGTAAAAACCTAATAAGAACTCACTATGCTCTACACATTAGAGTAGAGCGAGTTCACCATATCGTCGTGCTCTTCTTCTCGCACTCTCTCTCGCGTCGCACTTCCGCTCGTACTCCTTCAACTAGCACGCTCCACTTGATTTTTGGTAGACTCCAGCTTGACCTTTATTGATGCGCAAATGTCACATTTAGAGAATGTGCTTGATTTTGATAAAGTGATTGTCTTGAAGACTGTGTTCCACAACCTTGAGAATGTTGGTTGTGACAACGTTTTGTATTCCATTGTGACAAGTGTGTCGTTTACGTCCCGCAAAATGTCCACTTGTTTGTACATCGTTGGTAGAATACGTTGAGTTTCCCGAGTGCCATGCATGGTTGTCCTTGACTTATGTGGCATTTGATCTGCATTATTATCTATGAAGCCTTGTATGAGTGCTTTTGCCATCTCAACATGTGTCAAGCTCTTCCTTATTATTCCAATGTTTCCATGATTTTCATTGCATGCTCCATCCAAGAATTTTTTACGCAGCCTATAAAATGTTGACTTTCCTATTCCATGCATTACATACCATGCTTTACTACATACCTTCTTTCCATCAAAAGTAAACTCAAAGCATTCCTCTTCTTGATCTTTTCTATGAGCCATGCTCATACAACCCAAAACAAATGTGCATCGGCTAGTGTAGCTTTGTCCCCAAAAGTATACCCTCGCTTGCATGATTTTGGATATGTTTCCAATCTGGTAGCATCGCATCTCACAACAATCAATTGTTGCAACTTTGTGAATGTTTGTAGCATCATATTGTTTGTTGAAAGCATGAGCATTACCTCTTTTTTTTCTAGGCCTAACTCTATGTACATAACTCCTTTTCTTACATGTCCCATCTCTTATATCATAGTCACCGGCAATGGCATCCTGCTCTCTATCATTTTGAGTATGAAGAAGAAGACCTAGTTTTGTACTAGTGATACCTTCTTCAAAACTAGTTTCAGTGTTGTTATCTATGCCATCATCCTCATAGTCATCACTGGAAGCATATAAGCTGTCAAGGGAATCTCCCGTTTCTTCCATGAGGAAATCTTGAATACCCTCAATGGCAGAAGAAGATCTAGTGTCTTTGATCAAGGGCTCACCATTCTCAAATGTGAGCTACCTAATAGGCCAGCTTACCAAATTCAAACTTGAAATATCACTTTGATGTGGATGCATCGACCCTTCCACAATCACACCCAAGCTACTCTCACCTAGTTCAATACAGTTTATAGCCTCATATTGGTGGACCAGCAATACCACTCCATTACCAAGTTTTGTAGATCTATTGTCAGCCCAAAGGATGACTCTTTTCTCTTTCCAACTCGCTCTATCTATCAAGCCATCTTCTTGACCAACAAGAAAATCCTCATCTATTGTGTGCGATTTTCCTCTGTCCATAACAATATTATGCAATGGCCATTTGATGATGCTTACAACTGCTTGAGACATGGTTCTTGCGTCCATTGTGACGAATGGAATCAAGAAGGTGTCATCAAAACTTTCTAGTACATGTATCGCCACACATGTTGTGCCAATCAATTCAAAACCACAACATTGAGATGCATCAGTGGAATGAATAACCCCACGAGCTTTCCTTGTGGAACCATCAACAAGAAACACTGAATCACCTTGTTTTGGACCCTGCAATTTTTTAGAAAATCAAGAGATATCAGTAAAATTGTATGTCTGAACATATAACTCAAAATTTAATGCATTCCCAAGATACACTCACAATTTTGGCAAAATCTTGCATCCCATTCAATTAAGAAAATCTACTGAGTCAATCCATGGAGCATGGTAGGAGGCTCAAGCTCAAGTTTGAGCCTGTATGTACATCCAAGTGCTAGAAATCTAAAGATGACAAGAGTTACAAGATAGGGACTATGTTACATTGCAGAGGCACCCATCGAATTTGATAGGAGGATGGACCCTTTATGCACATCCAAGTGCTAGAAATATATAGCTCACAAGAGTTACAATATGGATCTCGAGTTATATTGAATCAACCCATTGGGGATGGTAGGAGGCTCGAGATCAAGTTTGAGCCTAAATGTACATCTAAGTGCTAGAAATCTAAAGCTGAAAATAGGTCCAAGATGGTGCCCAAGTTACAATGCCGGAGCATAGATGGAGCCTAAATGTAGGTCTAAGTGCTAGAAATCTATAGCTTAAAATAGTTGCAAGATAGATCTCAAGCTATATTGAGTCAACCCACGCAGGACGGTAGGAGGCTCAAGCTCAAGTTTGATCCTAGATGTACATCTAAGTGCTATAAATACCTAGATAAAAAGAGTTTCACAAAGCCAAAGTTTCATAGAGGCAAGCATGGAATTTTGTAGGTGGCTCGATCTCAAGTTTGAGCCTAAATGTACATCCAAGTGTTAGAAATCTATACTTGTCACACGGTTTGCAAGATGTAGCCCAAGTTACATGGAGGCACCCATGGAATTTGGTAGAAGGCTCAAACTCAAGTTTGAGCAAAGATGCATATTCAAGTGTTAGAAATCTACGAGCAAAAAGAGGTGTGAGAAAAAACCCAAGCTATGTTGAAGTAGCCTTGAATTTGGAAGGAGACTCAAATTGAAGTTTGAGCTACATTTTACATTTAAAGAGTTGTAAGGTGGAGCCAAGGTAATGATGAGATTTACATCAAACCTAAGTTTCCTTGAATGACCTATCAAAAGAGTCTGAGCTTACAAGAAGGTGAGGCTTCAAAGTAGTTGCATGAGTGGCTCAAACTTAAGTTCGAGCCTAGTTAGTCATATAGTTTTCTTTTAGGATAGGACATTAGTTCGAGTATAGGTGGCCTTGGAGATTATGCTATGACAATTGAGCCTTGATGGACATTCAAAATACAATGAGTTTTTTTCCTCAGTTGTTTATGTGTAAATCGATTCTTGGTGATTATTATAGTCCTGGTGTTTTACGTGTTGTAGCAGGACAATTTTACATGCAAAAAGGTGCAATGAAATCGGTTAAGCAAGAGGGTTGGTGGAGGCGGGTCCCTCACTCATTGATCCTAAGAGGTTTTAGCCAAGGGAAGTCAAAACTATGTCCAACTTGTGAGTATTATTTTCCCAAAACTCTCAAAAAACTAGTTCTAGACACCTTTAACTTCGTCGAATTTTTTGACCCCTTAAACGTCGTTTTTTTTTTTAAATTGTTCAGAAAACAAGTTTTCTCAACAGGGTTTGTTCAGAAAAGCGTAGAGCCGCTCTCAAGCTACAGGCTCATAAAAAAAGTTTTGCAATCGGACTCTGTATGTGAAAGTTATGCTGATTTTCGTGAAAAGTTTTTTTTCCGCTTCCTTTAACCATCATGAAAACCGTTAGTTTTGGTCCACGCATGTGAGTTTGTTAATCTAACCTTGGTAGGCTTGGTAGGAAAAGCTATTAAAGACTTTCTAATGCTTTTAAAACCTTCTATATTATAATAGGTATGGATTTTTCTATAGATTGTGACAAATTCGACGACGGCGCGACAGGTGAGATTCTTTACTCCCGCATCTCCTTGCCCTCTGCGAATCTGCTCGCGGCCCCACAAGGCTCTTTTTCACAACTCTATATTAATTCTCTATCTATCTCTCTCCCTCTCTCTCTCTCTTTTACATTAAAACAGGGTTTGGATTTTTGTGCAGACTGTGAAAAAACCGACGACGAAGTGACAGGTATGGTTCTTTACTTTCCCATCTCTCTCCTCTATGAATCTATTTGCAGTCCCAAAACGCTCTACATTAACTCTCTCTCTCTCTCTCTCTCTCTCTCTCTCTCTCTCTCTCTCTCTCTCTCTCTCTCTCTCTCTCTCTCTCTCTCTCTCTCTCTCTCTCTCTGTGTGTGTGTGTGTGTGTGTGTGTGTGTGCGCATGTCTTTCTCTTTTTGATTGCAAGTGAAGATCTGATGTAGCAGTGGAGTCTAGATTTGAAATTTGAATTTCAAATTCAAAAGGCTTATCCACGTGCACTTCTTTGTGTCTCTCTCTCTCTCTCTCTCGTGTGTGTGTGTGTGTGTGTGATATCTTCTTCTAATCTTTCTGTGTAATTACCCTCAGCTCCTCTTAATCACTCCCTAATCTCTCTATGTAATCTTCCTTGCCTCCTCTTAATCACTCCCTAATCTCTTCTAATCTCTCTGTGTAATCTCCCTTGCCTCCTCTTAATCACTCCCTCCCTTCCTCTTAATCTCTCCTAAACCTGCATCTCAGAATTCAGTCTCCAATATCATTCTATTAGTTTCTTATCTCTATTTAATCTACTTCTAATGACTACATATACTCATTATTGTTTGCTACCGTTTCCTTGATACACCTTTTAAATTCTATCATTAAGTTAATCAAACTACAACTACGTCTAAAATCACACTCTATAAATTGAAAGTAAGTGGCTATTCTCTAATTAGAGTACTTAATCAATAAGTACTTTAATTAATTTTAAAAAAAACTATAATTAAGTAATTAATCTACTTAAAGAAAAAGATAGATAACAACACTTATGTGGTTGCGTACTGAGTGTGACATTTCCACTTGACGTAGATTCTTTGCTTTTGACATTTAGCTCGATATTGGTGCCTTGTTTCCTTGTTGAGAAACTAGAACAATGAATTGATGTAGCTTAAACCTCACCTTCTAATGCTCTCAAAGCACTAGCATATTCCACTCTAGTGTGGCTTCATGAGCTTATTGTGGATATTTTAGCATGATAGCGTTGCCTCATGCAAGTGCTTGAGACTTAACCAGGGCCAAAGCATAATAGCTCTAGGGAAAGCGGCTCAAATTTAAGTTCGAACCTCACCTACATATGCTATTGTAGCAAGTCTGGCTTAATGGCATCCTTGTGGCTACTTAGGGAAAGAGGCTCGAGCTTAAGTTCGAACCTTGCCTACATATGCTAATATAGCAAGTCTGCCTTGAACTTAAGTTTGAGCCTCAACTGTATATGTTACTTTAGCACTAGGGTGTACGGTTAGCCTCATGACATCTGTGTGGCTACCAATGCCAGTAGTCTCAAACTTAAGTTTGATCCTCACTTGCATATAGTAGAGTAGCACCATCATGTAGGTCTTGTTGCTACCAAGGGCATAGAAGAACACCTTTAGGCTCGATCTTAAGTTCGAGCCTCAAGTGCATATTCTTTAGAACTAGGATGCAAGGCTTGCCTCCTAACATCCTTGTAGCTACCAATTGAAAGATCCTTGCTTGCAGTGTAGCCCTACTATGCAAGGGCACAGCCTCATAACATCCTTGTGGCTATCAAGGACATGGAAAAATATCTTTACACTCAAGCTAAAGTTTGAGTATTTCATACTGTAGCGCTAGGGGGAAAGGTTAGCCTTGTGAAATCCTTATAGCTACTAAGGTCATAGAATAGCATCCTTGTGGCAAACAATGGGAAAAATCTTGCACTTAAGTGTAGACCTTGCCTACAAATGTCAATGTAGCACTACGGTGCAAGTATAGCTTCATGACATCCATGTGGATACCAAAGGAAAAGAAAAACACTTTGAGGCTCGAGCTTAAGTTCGAACCTCACCTACATATGCTAGTATAGCAAGTCTAACCTAATGACATCCTTGTGGATACTTAGGAAAAGCGGCTCAAATTTAAGTTCGAACCTTGCCTACATATGCTATTGTAGGCTACCTTAATGACATCCTTGTGGCTACTTAGGGAAAGAGTCTCAAACTTAAGTTTCAACCTTGCCTACTTATGCTAGTATAGCAAGTCTAACTTAATGACATCCTTGTGTCTACTTAGGGAAAGCGGCTCAAATTTAAGTTCGAACCTTGCCTACATATGCTATTGTAGCAAGTCTGGCTTGATGACATCCTTGTGGCTACTTAGGGAAAGAGGCTCGAGCTTAAATTTGAACCTTGCCTACATATGCTAATATAGCAAGTCTGTCTTGAACTTAAGTTTGAGCATCAACTGTATATGTTACTTTAGCACTAGGATGTAAGGTTAGCCTCATGACATCTGTGTGGCTACCAATGCCAGTAGGCTCAAACTTAAGTTCGATCCTCACTTGCATATACTAGAGTAGCACCAGCATGTAGGGCTTGTTGCTACCAAGGGCATAGAAGAACACCTTTAGGCTCGATATTAAGTTCAAGCCTCAAGTGCATATTCTTTAGCACTAGGATGGAAGGCTTGCCTCATGACATCCTTGTGGCTAGCCTTATTTGCATATGCTATTGTAGCACTAGGGTGTAAGGCTAGCCGAGGGACATCCTTGTGGCTACCAGAGGCAAGAGGCTCGAGCTTAAGTTCGAGCCTCACCTAGATATGTTAGTATAGCACTATCATGAAAATCTAGATTCACTAAGTCCTTTTAGAATTCATGCAAGAATAGAAAAACACTTAGTATTGAACTTAAGTCTAGCCTCATGGCATCCTTCTGGTTACCAATGACAAGAGGCTCAAACCTAAGTTTGATCCCCACTTGCATATTCGAGTGTAGAACTAGCATGGAAGGCTAGCTTGATGACATATTTGTGGCTATCAAGGGCATAGAATAGCACCTTTATGCTCGTTCTTAAGTTCGAGCCTCAAGTGCATCAGGGAATAAAAAATCACTTTTAGGCTCAAACTTAAGTTTGAGCTTCCTCTCCATATGCTAATGTATCACTAGGGTGCATGCCTAGCCTCATGACATCCTTCTAGCTAGAAAAATCATAGAGCTTCACTTTTAGGCTCAAATTTAATGTAGCACTAACTTGCAAGACTACTCTCATGACATCCCTGTGGCTAGCAAGGGTACAAAACAACATCATTTGGCTAAAACTTAAGTTCGAGCCTCGCGTACACATGCTAGTGTTTTTTTTTAAATGTACTATCTAACTTAAACGTATGCTCCTTGTTTAGGTTCTAATATTGTTCTTTTTGGTTGTTTCAGGAATGGAGGCTTCCAATGTACCAAGTATACTAGAGCAAGTTGCACGAGTCTTCACACTCGATGTTCTTGGAATGTCCACTCACGCCAAAACTACTGCTCTAAGAATAAAGTTTGACAAGACCTTTGAGTTAACAAAAGAAGAAGGAGTGAAGTGGTTTGTGGATACCTACGATGCAGATGCAAACTACAAAGGTGACATCCATCTATATTTGTCACAAGGTGATATGAAATATGGAGACACAGGGATTGTTGTGGGTGTCAAAGATGATGTGGATGCAACAGCAATGCCATGCTTTGCATGTAATGTGCTACCTATTGGAGAGACCACAAAGGCAAACCAATTTTGCTTATCATTGGGTACTTTTCATGTAGCAGACATGAATGGTAGCAAATTAGGAAAAGAAAATTATATTGTAAAATTAGGATTGAAGATCTCCAGCTTTACTAATCAAGAAGACTCAAGTGTGGACTGTGTGGAAGACCTAGTGAAGGCAGTGAAACATGCAAAGCGAGTCTTGAGCTTACCAAAGAAGATTGTACCTGCAAAGAAACCAATAGGGGCACTATCTAAGAAAGTTCTGGAGAAGATAGAGAAAGCCATAGTTAGGAGTGCACTTGCAGCATCAAGAGGTGCCCGTGCAAGCGCTTCAACACATGTAGAGAAGATCACTGCCACCATTAATTTAGAGGAGCAAGAAGGTTTACAAGGGCAAGATGCACAAGGACTCAGAAGAAAAAGAAAGGCAAAGGATGATTCTACTCTTGAGGAGGATCGACAAAAACTAGCAAAGAGAAAGATGAAAAAGAGTGCAGAAGAAAAAGAGGTTTCTGAAGAGGAGTTGATGGATATGGAAAATCCATCCGAAGATAACAAGGCACTGACCTCTTTAGAAATCAAGAAGGGATTCTATCCTTTTGGGATTAATGAAGTCTTTAGCATTGACGTGACAAGGTGTTTTCCTGCTCCATTAAACTATGTGTACAGAAGATTAAATCTAGATTGGGTCAGGATTTTGACTTTAGACTTCATTCAAGAACCAAAGCAAGAGAAGATACTAGCAATTTCGATGCCTTGTGATCCTTCCAAAAAACATCCTCTTGACAAACTTGACAAAGAGGATGTTCACAATTTTGATTACTGGATCATCTTTGGACAACACTCCATTAGTGCTGCAAAACGTTTGCAGGGTGCAAACTTTGCAAAGGTTACCCCTCAATTGCGTCAACAATTCAAATATAGACAATCAAAGATTATTCTCAATTGCCCACCAAAGATCTCTCGTGAAATCTCCAAAGATGTGAATCTATCTATTGCAATGTCAATGCAAAAGGAGCCATTTCTTGACCAACTTATGCAAGCACGAGCACAATGGCATACAAATGGTTGTTCTTCTAAGCCACCATCTGGTGTCAACCAAACCAAGAAGGACTTTGAGGCTTGGAAGGTACTTGTTTGATTCTTTGAAAACATGGATGTGAGTCTTTTTAATCAATATCTATTTGTAAACTAGAGTCTATCATAGGCTCAAGCAAGACCTCCATGTGCTCATTTAGAACTTAAATTGAGGTTTTAACTTAAGATTTAGTGTCACTTGCATATGAGGCTATAGCACAAACAAGCGAGGCTCGAACTTAAGTTTGAGTCCCACTTACATATACCCATGTATTTTGGACTTTGCATAGATGTATGTGAGCATATAAAGAAACAATTCAATCTAGCTAGGCTTGAACTTATTAAGTATGCGTCTCAATCCCACAAGTTAGAGCCTTGTCAATATTGATGTTGGAATTTTCAATTTTGCAGACCTTTGTTGAGACAACAAAGCACACACTTCAAAAGGGATTTGTCAAGACCGACTTGCATTTGCTTCTATGTGATGAGAAGATATGGAAGAATTGGGTCAAGATCATGAGACAATATGATCGAGGCTTGCTACCAAATACAAAGGGAGAAACAATTGATGAAGGTTCCAACGAAAATTCTAAATTTCTAACTATGAAGGGTGGTCAGATTCGACAAGCACCTGGCACAGCAACACTGGCACCTACATTGTTTAGGTGCATTTTAGGCCTCTAGAATAAAGAAGTTCTTGAACTACAAAATGCAATCCTGGACAAGACCATCTTGCTAAAGAAGAGCAAGCATACCCCTCATAGAATGGACATGGATGAGATGGCTTGGAAGCTAAAAACAGATCGAGTGTTGAAAGAAGCAATAATATCATTCTTCTTTTATTTGACAAGGGAAAATTTAACTTGGGAGCAAGTTTGTGAGAAGTACAAGCTAGGAGAGCATGAGTACAATCAAATGAGGAGCTATAGCCAGTACTATGTCAAGGACTCCCTCAACAGAGCAAAGAAGACTCCACCCTCACTTTCCAAAAGTGTAATAACTCTCCTCGATCATCTTTATAGAGCTAATATGGGCATAATATCTCAAGAATAGTCTATTCCATGGAGAATCAAGGGGGTGGGCTTTGATATGGGGAAGATCAAAGACTTTTGCAATACAGAGCACGTACCATTTCAATTGGTCGTCTTGGATCTTCATGGTACTAAAGAAAAGCTCTCTATAGATTTTTTTGCAAATTTGGCACTCAATCTAAACACATTGAATGCACAATACGAATATGTGCTAGTGTGTCTCATTGATTTCATCAATATCGGAATGCTTGTTGAAGGGGTTTCTAGCCAGTCAACTAAGGTCCATATTGAATATGAAAATATCCAAGCAACAAGAGATGACTCATGGATAGATGGAATTGTGGACTCTGCAATGGTTGCTCTTTTTGTTAGCAAGGTTGATAGATTTGAGGCTATTGACAAAGCTCATACAAAAAGAGTCTTTTTCTCAGGCTCTTGTGGCAAGGATCATGAATTTATTGATAGAAAATTCATTGATGGCCTTATCACAAGGTTTTGTCCTAAGCAAAGCTATGTTTTGGATTTTTTTTGCGGTGGAGTTGTGTTGGAGCAAAGCTTGTCGAAGAAGAGAAGGGCAATTGCTCTATGTAAAGATGATTTTGAAGCAATGGAGTTAGAATCTCAATGCTCTAGTCTTTTGGAGAGCAATCTGTCCTTGCAGGAGTGGTGTGGTGCAAGTCAAGCATCACTTGCGAGACAAACAGTAGAGCTGGATGATAAAGAAAAAAAAGACCTTAACAATCTTGACATCGATGAGCAACAAAGCAGTGGAGAGGATGTTGATGGAAATGAAGACAACGATAACGTAGACAACACGGATGATAGTGAAGTTCAAGAATCTACGAATTCTGATCATCAAGGGGGGGGGAGACAATGTTGGAGAAATGAGTCCAGTTGTGGATGTTGAGTGTGCAAAAGAAAATGATGAAGATAATGAGGATGATGATGCAGGCAATGAGGATGCACAAGAGGATGATAAAGCCCCTCAAGACATTGTAGTAGCTGATGAAAAAGGTGTGAATGCTTCTTAGAGTATTTTTGATACTAGGTTTAATGATGCATGCCATTATCATGTACCAACCGACTCCTAAAGTATAAAAAGGCAAGATAGTGTATTGAATTGATCAATTGTGATACTTTAGGTCCTTCAAACACTGTTTTCTTAATACTATCTTGTGTCTTTATCTAAAAGTATGTCATTTTAATTAGATTTAATTGTTGTTCTTTTAAAAAATGATGGGGGGGATCAAACTTGAGTTTGAGCCACCACAAAGCACATGTCTTTATTTAAAGTGTCAATTCACAAAGCGTAGCTAACATACAGATGTGTATTAAGAGTAAGAAATTTTGGTTTTGGTGAGACAATAATGAAGCATTACCAAACACTAATGAGGCTCAAACTTAAGTTCAAGCCTGACAAGGAGAGGTAGTGAAGCACTTGTGTATGAACTTCAATCAAAAAAGTCATGGCTGAGTTGTTCTAAGTGAGACTTGAACTTCCATATCCTAGTGTAGCACTTGCATATGTTACGTAAAACTCATAATGTCTTTGTACCTAACAAGGCATTGAAATTTAGTTTGTAGGCTCGAACTTAAGTTTGAACCTTGCCTCCACATGTTAGTGTAGCACTACCATGTGAGGCCGAGCTCATGAGCACTACCATATTAGGCCAATCTCAAGAGCATTGTAGTAATATAATCTTCCAAATAGCAATACTTACTGATCATGAAGTAAAAAGGATCACTTGAAACATAAGCTTAAGGTTAAGACTTAAGCCTTAGGCATGAACTTAAGTTTGAGCCTCACCTCCAAATGTGAAATAGGTAGCATGTTAGGTGAGAATCACGTGATCATGTGTATGAGTTTCAACGACAAAAGTCCTTGTCATAGAATCCTACCTCAGTACTTCCAAGTGAAGCTCACAATTTCATATCCTATTGTAGCGATTACATATGTTAAGAAAGAGTCGTAATCTATAACAAGAAATTGAAATTTATTTTGTAGGATTGAACTTAAGTTCGAGCTTTGCCTTTGTATGTTAGTGTAGCACTACCATATGAGTCCAATCTCATGAGCATTGTAGCAAAAAAATGTTACAAATAACAAAATACTTATAGATTATGAAGAAAATTGAATGATACCTTGAAAAATTCATAGATAATGGGTTTTATAAATAGGTCTTCACTGCACATAGTATAAAAGGTTTTCACATAGTGAATGATGAAGACTAAAAAGGGCTTAGGACTTACATTTTAAACTTCAAACATAAGCATAAATTTTGAGACTTAAGTTTTAGGCTTGAAACAAAAGCCTAAACTTTGAGACTTAAGCCTTAGGCTCGAGCTTAAGATTAAGCCTCACTTTCAAATGTGCTTTGGGTATCATTCTAGGTTAGCATTTTTGTGTTAATGTGCTAAATGGAGCCTTTCTAGTATAAAACGTCTGAGTTAGATGATGGAAATGAAATGGATTCTATGGTTATTGAAAATCCACTAGACTATTTTCTAAATAGGTAAAAATTTGGCTTTTTTCATCTTTCAGATGAAGACAACAAAATAGAAAACAGAGATAACATATCTCAAGCAGCACAAGTGCTACCCACCATTGTTGGAGAGACCCAGTTTCGTAAAGGTGATCTTGTAGAGCACAAAAGTGATCTTGTAGAACAAACCTCTCAAAAAACTTCAAATGACATGACTAAAGAGAGCGAGAACATGCTACCTACAATTGGAGAGACCCAAATTCATGAAAGTGACATTAGGAATAGTGAAGAGGAGATAGTGGTGGTAGAGCATCAAAGTGATTTTGTTGTGGAAAATTCTCCAAAACCTTCACACGATACTAACAACATGCCTCAAAGAGATGAGGATGCAGAGGGTAGTGAGAATAAGGGTGAAGCAAATGAAGAGCTCCAAGCGACTCTTGCAACCAAGGACATACAAGAAAAAACTGACAAAGGGACAGGAAAAGCGACACCAAATACAAACAAAGTCCAAAGCATTCAAGAAAGGGAGCAAGGGATTGAAGTTAGTGAGAAAAACAAAGGTACTTATTTGTCCAATGTGATTAGTATAGATATAGCCCTTTTTGGAAGATAATACAAAATTCTATTATGTTGTCTTTGCAGGTGAAATTGACATTCAAAATCAAGGATCCAGTATGCCACAAGTAGACATCAACGTTGAGGAGCTACGTTCTGATGCACTAAAACGTAGGCTACTTGGAAGCTTATATTCTTTTGAGAGAGATGGAGATAAACTAATCTTTCAATCTTCCCACATCAATAGAGAAATGCAATCACTTTTAGGAGACATCATTATAGATGAGTATGGGAGTATGAGACATAAATAAATGTGTGCAATTTACAATTGTGTGTTGCAAATATATGGTCCCTTGTTTTGAGATTTATAAGTGCAAAAACATAAATTGTTATCATTCTTTTGTATCATATGCAGAAAATATTGCTCATGCAATCAGCATGAAGAAACATGCACTCATTCTTGATCTTAATGGAGTTTTACTAAGCAAAGAAGACAAAGCATACATATCAAAGCTACAAAAAGCCTACTTAAGCTTATGGGTGGGACTCACTTTAGATTTATCAAAAAATATTTTTAAAAAAATCAGATTTTTATCTAATCTAGCATATTTGTTATTGCAGGTGGGAGAAAACAACCAGTAAGGGCTTGGCGTGTGCGTTGACTCAATCACCTGGAATGTTCACATACATCTAGAGTGGTGGAAATGTGTTAAGAAGATTTTGACCAAAACAATGTGTTGGGCTCTAGTATTTCGGCCAAAACAATGTGTTGGGTCCAATTATTTGAACATGAACCAAATATGTACAACTAGATGTTATTCAACCTTGGAAAAGAAGTCTCTCTTTTATCTTTGTGGTTGGAGCTCTTTGTACAAGATTTCTTCTGTGTAATGAAGAAAAATATTTTCTTTTGTTGTCTTCTCAAGGTTTAAGTCTATATATATCATGGATAAAATAAATAATGTTGGTGCATAGTGTGTTAATTGAAAATAATATCTCTTCCATTGACCATTATGCCCGGAGATTCTGAAGCATATAAATTTGATTTCAATGTACAAAGCATTTACAATTGAGGTGGCAAATGTCATTGAGGACTCATAGGCCTAGAAGGAAATTGATTCCACCACCCTCAGATACTATACAGAAACAAAGAAGAGTATTGATCCTTGAACTCAATGGTGTTTTACTTAAAACCATTGAAATGCAACATGGTGATGTATGCCCAAATTGGGGAAAGCATATGCATCTCGTTGAAGAGAGTACAAATGTGTGGCATTTTATTCGCAAAGATGCATTCACTTTCCTTGATTTTTGCATGCAATGGTTTGAGGTGTGGATTTGGAGCACTAATAGATTGCAAAGGACTCGCCGTATTTTTGAGTTATGCTTTCCACAACACCATCAAAAATTTAATGTCATAGCAGGACAGGCAGCATGCCAAAAGATAGATCTTCTAATTGGGTATCGAATTGTATACCACAAGAACTTGGATGTAGCATGGAGAATTTTTCATGATTTGGATGGAAATAATACCTTAATTTTTTACGAGGCCCTTTACAGTGTAACGTGGAAGATGCCCGGAACCTAGTTGATTTTTCCAGAAATGTGGAATCAATCAAAAGAAGAGCTTGAAAGTTTTTTGGAGAGAACAATCACTACATGGTTACTTGGTTGGATCTATGCAAGGGACAAACGAGAGTATACTTGCAATATGTTGGTAAATGAAGCAGCTTGTGATAGAGAAACCTTGTACGTATTAGAGCAATACATGAGAAAATGCACAAAGGGGCCTTATAAGGAGTTTGACTTCCTCTCTCATGTCAAAAACGAGCGTGCGGTAAATTTTTGCAAATCAACTCTAAATTTGGCGGAGATTTGACAAATAAAATCTACTCTTCAAGCTCTTTCTATTGATATATGTCACGCCATGAGATTCCTCATATTTTGAAAGATTTTATTTTTGATTCTCTTGTGATGTGACAACTCCATTTAAAATCTAGAGAATAGAAAATAGAATCTTTCAAATTATGAGGAATCTTGTGACGTACTATATATCAGTAGAAAGAGCTTGAAAAGTAGATTCTAACTGTCACATCTCCGTCAAGTTTAGAGTATATTTGCAAAAAAAAAAATTACCGCATGACCGTTTTGGACGTGAGAGAGGAAGTCAAACTCCTTATAAGGCCCCTTTGTGAGTCCAATTTTTCCCTAATGTCTCTCTCTCTCTCTCTCTCTCTCTCTCAAACACAATGTGTGTGTGTGTGAGAGAGAGAGAGGGAGAGAGAAAGAGGGGAAGGGAACATGAGAGTGAGGAGAGGGAAGGAGCATACCTGGCTCTCCTTCCTCTCCTCGTGTGTGTGTGTGTGTGTGTGTGTGTGTGTGTGTGGAGAAGAAAGAGAGAGAGAGAGGGAGAGCGCGCGTTACCTTTGCTTGCTCAAGCGCGTGCCGAAAACTCAGATCTGAGATCTGACTTTTCGGACGCTCTCGGTTATTTTTTTACCCCGGACGGCGTCGCTATGAGCGTCGCTAAGTTACTTATAACTTAGCGACGTGCATAGCAACGCCGTGGGTTTTCACATTTGAGCATCGCATTGCGAGTGTCGCTAATATTAAGTACCTCTTGTAGTGAAAAACTTTGTTCATTTTAACATTTGTACATTTGCTTACTCTAGGGAAGCATTGTAAGCATTGACAAGGTTTAGGTTATCCTTTAATTGTATACCTTGTATCCATAGCATCTTCAAAAGCATAATTCTTAAACTTAATAAGATATCATCGGATAGTCTTACCGCCTCTTAGTACTATGTCTTCATGTCGGAGAAGGGACTCGGGCTGCAGCACTTCTTCTTGGTCCTCAATCTCCGGTGGGTCTTCAATAGTAGGTTCTTGAGGTGGCTCTCCTTTGTAAGCCTTTAATAGGCTCACATCAAAAGCATTGTGTATGAGCCAATAGCTGGGAAACTTGAGTTGATAGGCCATTTAATTGATTGGCCTAAGAATCTGGAAGGGACCATAGTACCTTTTTGCTAACTTAGCATAGTACTTTTGGTGTCCCGTAGGATTCTTGCCCGTCGTGTGCCTTAATCAAGCCTTGGTAAATTTGAGTAAGACCCAATCATTTTCTTTAAAGGCTTGGACTCTTTTGTGCTTGTCAGCAGCAACCTTTTGCCTTTGCTGTGAGATAGAGATAGCATCCTTAATCTTTTGGAAATATTCTTGTAGGTCTCAACTATATTCATGCAGCGAAGATCTTCCCATGTACCTTAAGTAGTAGGGGGCTTTTTTATCTTCCCTCAATTACCTCAAAAGGTGCTTTTCCCGTGGAAGTATGTACAGTGTTATTGTAGGCATACTCCACTGAGCGTAAGTACTTCTCCCATTGAGATCTTTGATCTACTTCCGTTACATAAGAATTGTTAAGTTAGCTATTTCACTTTGGCCATCCGTTTGCGGGTGATAGGCCGAAGAGAAATTTAGTCTTGTTACTAAATTCTCAAAGAGACCCTTCCAGAAAGTACTGGTCATTCTAGGATCTCTATCCGACACTATGGACATTGGCAAGCCATGGTACTTGAAGATTTGTGAAATGAAGAGGGTTGCCATTTGATGGGCTTTGATAGTCTTTTTGATAGGTATAAAATGAGCTTGTTTACTAAACCTGTTCACTATCGTCCATATTCCCGTATTCCCATGGATAGACTTAGGCAATCCAAAGATAAAATCCATGGATATGCTCTCCCATGGTGAATTAGGGATTGGCAAAGGTTGAAGCAATCCAGGTTGCTTCCCTCTATCAAACCATACTCTTGTATGTTTGCTTTCATGGTAGGCCAATAGAAATATGTTTCAATCCCCTAAAAAGTAGATGAATCCCTCTATGCCCCGCATAAGGAGGAGCATGAGATTCATACATTACTTTCTCACGGAGTGAGTTAGTAACGCATAGTCTATTGCCATAGAGAAGATAACCATCTTGTAAAGTAAATGGTTCCTCTTTCTTACCTAGTGCAAGGGCTGAAATCACATCTCTAAAATAGGGATCAATAAAATACTCATCTATCATAGAAGATAGCTCATCGTGAGTTGCTATGGAAACCGCATTCACTCTCGGCCGTCTTGAGAGTGCAGCGGCTACTTGACTATGCTTGCCAGCAATGTGAGAAATATGAAAATGAAATTGAGAAAGGAAATTTTCCCACCTCATTTGTTTGTCGGAGAGCTTGGTCTGCGTAATGAAGTACTTAAGACTTTGGTGATCTGTTTGCAGAATGAAAGGAGTCCCCAATAAATAGTGCTTCCATGAGTCTAAGGCATGTAGAACTGAGAGGAGTTACTTTTCATATATGCCTAGAGCTTGCTCAACATGGTCGAGCCTTCGACTTTCATAGCCTATGGCATGTCCTTCTTGGAGCAAAACAGTTCCAAGGCAATCACCACAAGCATCACATTGGACCTCAAATGGCTTTGAGAGATCCGGTAGTGTAAGCACAGGTTGAGAGATAAGCTTTTCTTTAAGCTTTTTGAAAGCATTGTTCTCCTTGGGAGACCATGTATACCTAACGTTTTTCTTTGTTAGGTCATGTAATGGTCCTGCTATTAGTAAGAACTTTTCTATGAAGCGTCTATAGTATGCACACATACCTCTAAAGCTTCTTAGTTCATGAAGATTCCTTGGTTTAGGCCATCCTTTTATTACCTCTAATTTTGATGGATCCATTTGCATGCCATCTTGAGAGATAATGTGACCTAAATACTGAATCTCTTGTAAGAAAATTTCACTTTTCTTTTGATTAACATAAAGTTTATTCTCTCTTAGAACTTGAAATATTACCGGGAGGTGTTTCTTGTGTTCGTCTAATGAATTAGAGTAGATGAAGATATCATCAAAGAACACTCCATTAAAGGTTCGGTGAGGCCTGAATAGCTTCTCCATCAAGCGGCTGAATGTGGTTGGTGCATTGGTCAAGCCAAAAGGCATGACAGTGTATTTGTAAAGACCAAACGTAGTGCAAAATGCGGTCTTTACAATGTCTTGATCAACTATCCTGATTTGATGATAGCCACTTTTTAGGTCAATCCTATTGAAGTAGGTGGACCCTTATAGCTTATCAAATAGGTCTTCTACCCGTGGAACGGGAAACCTATTCTTGATAGTGATCCTATTTAGTGCTCTATAGTCGACACACATGCGATATGTGTCGTTTTTGTTTTGCACTAATAGCATAGGAGAACAAAATGGAGATGATCTAGGCCTAACCATGCCCTTCTCAACTAACTCATGCACTTGCCGCATAATCTCCTCTTATTGACCTTGAGAAACTCTATAAGGAGGTTTGTTAGGCGGTGAAGTTCCTGGAAGAAGTTCAATTGCATGGTCATCATTGCCTCATTTAGGAGGTAGCTCACAAGGGATGTCATCAATAAAGACATCTTGAAATCCCTTGAGAAAATTGGATAACTCTAATTCCTTTTGATTGTGTATATTTTCTTTTGCTAAAACATTAGGTTCATTTTGAGAGTCTTTAACAAAAATCATGTACACGGAAATAGAGCTCTTCATTGACTTATTAAAAGCTTGTGTGTGTACAATGGGTATGGTGTTACCCATTTGCTTGGCATCTATGTACATATCTTTTTCCCTGAACTTAAAAGGAGATTCTCCTTTCAGGAAATTTTACATTGGCAGCCATGCGATCAAACCGTGGTGCCCCTAGGATTACATCCTCATGCTTGAGAGGAGAGATAAAGAAGTCCTCTTTGTCCACATAGCTTTGGACACGGAGCCTCAATTTCCCGATTAAGGGAGTGACTGAAGCTTCTTGCCCCTTGAAGCACCATCTGCGGGTAGGACATCTCCCATCTCGTAAGCTTGTATGCCTAGCTTGGTGGCCAACTCTGTGGACATGACATTGTGAGTAGAACCAAGGTCAAAGAGAATAAAAGCATCATGTTCTCTTACCTTTCCCCAAGCATGGCATAGAGGAGATCCTTTGTGGTGAATTTCCTCCTCTTGGATTTTGACCAAGGTAGCTCTAGGAGGTTCATGGTGGGTGTTCTTTTGGGGACAAGCACGGTACGCATGCCCTTGCTCACCGCACTTGAAACAACGGTTATCCTTGCGATAATGCTCAAGCTCTTCAAGAGAGAGTTTATTTTTGACTTTGTAAACTCCCTTCTCTTTAGCTTTGTTGGAATTGCCCTTAGGAGACTTTTGGACATTGTCCTTCCCCTTAGGCTCATTGGAACCCTTGTTTCCCGTGGGCTTAAAATTTCTTTTAGCCCCCATTTGGAAATTGATTCGAGAAGCCACCATAGTATGATGTATAACCGCCGATATGGTGCGTGGCCTTTGGGAGTTGACATACTCCACCATTTCTTCAACTAAGCCCGCACAAAATTGTTGCTTTTGCTCTCCAAAATCCAACTTCTTGAAGACAGTGGCTTTGAGTTGTAAGTCCCAAAAATTGTCTACATATTTGTGAATGGATTTGTAGGGAGAGAGCTTCAAGCTTCGCCATTTGGTGAGTACTTTGTCTTTGGCATCGGTGGCCAAAAACTGCTTCATAATGGAAGCTCTTAAAGCTTTCCATGTTCGTGGAGCTTCACCGTTGGCCCGTAGGCTATACCACCATTGCCTGGCGGACTTTTGAAAGTGCATAGCTACATGGCATAGCGTAGAGGACTCCGTGAACCCCTCATCTCCAAATGCCGCATCAAACTGTTGGATGAAGGTCAAGACTTTGTCCGTAGCACCAAAGGTGCCATCATAGGTAAGGAAGGAGATGCTCTTCCTTCCCTCCCTCTATGAACTTTTTGAGTTTGGACGACCTCTTCCATGCGGCATAGGATTTCCTATGGCCTCTTCTTTTTTATGGTTCAAAGGTTGCACCATCACTTTCTTCAGAAGGTGAAGAATTTGAGGAATATGGAGAAGAGGGTGGCCTCTTTCTCGCCTTTTTCTTGCCTTGATCTTCTTTGTCTTCACCATCACTTTCATAAGAGGAAGAGGATGAAGAAGATGGAGAAGAGGGTGTCCTCTTTCTCGCCTTTTTCTTCTCTTGCTTTTTGTCATCCCTCTTTGAAGTAGGGTGTGGAGAAGTATGCGATGGTCTTCTCCGTTTTGGAGGTGATGGAGAGCGTTTAGCCCGCCGTCTTCGTGGAGCCATCTCCGCCAAGGTGGCAGGAGACTCACTTCTTTCTCGTTCCTTCGGTGGGGGCTCTTGAATTCTCGTTTGAGAAGGAGAAGCGTCATCAAGGAGCAAATTTTTGAGCCCTTCATATGGATCCTCTTCTTCTTCCCACAACTAGTGCTCGCCCCTCCTATGTAGGGATGCATAAAGACTTTTGGGACACACACAAAGCATCCAATTTCCCTAATAATTGACCTTTGGACACAACCTTTGAATTTTGGAACCTTAGCATTTTGGAAGTCTTAATGGACTGAACCTTAGGGTCTTTTAAGCCCATTGTTGCACATTGCTCTTTTACAGATGGCCCCCCCTTTGGATCCCTATTTTCCCTTCTTTGGATCCCTATTGTGGCCGGTCTGCCAGCTTAACCAATACTCTAGCTTTTTCTCCCCTGCCACTTCCCCATATTAAATGATCAGTTTAACATGAGAAAAGCATTTAGGAGAATTAGATATTAATTTTATGACAAATATCATGTTAGAGAAAGAGAAAGGGAGAGAAAATGGATAATAGAGAGAGTGTACTGCCATTTGTCTATAAATATAGGATAGGGGGTAGGCTAAAATATAGCTTGATATGTAGCTACCTCGATTGGATTTTTGAGCAATGGCTTCATCTTCAACGTGCACATTGAGTTTGTTCTTGAATATTACTAGTGGTGTCCCTATGATGCTTGATTGCACAACAAGATTTGCCATGGTGAACCCTAGGGATTACGGAGGTTGTGGGGGCAACGAGATGTTTGCCATCATTTCCACTCCGGATGGGGATATCCAGACAGAATTTAAAGACGGTGTGACAATAAGTCATCAGTTTCAATTACTTTTGGATTCAACCTTGTCTACAAGGTTTCTGTTGGTCACAGACAATCGAGTGGATAAGTCAAAAAGGCTGAATGTGACAATAGTTGAGTTATCGGATAGCTCCATTGAGGAACAAGAAGGGATTGCGGTTAAAAATTGAACCAACAAAAAAAAGGATCTTTTTCTGTTTTTCATCAAGCAGAGCTAGATGGTTCAGTAGAGGAAGAAAAGGAACACATAAAAAAGTCTATGCATGTGGACCAAATGGAAAAAACTGAGAGTGAGTGCACTAGAGTACATTGCTATAAATAGCCACAAGTATCCCAAGTTGAGTCAGATGATTTCTAGATGTTCAATTAAGAAGCGCATTGATGATGTTCCACAAGTGTATAATTCAGATTGCATCTATGAACTAGAGGTCGTGCCAGATGATGTCCCAAAAATGTTAGGAATGGAACAAAAGTATGATGGTCATTGCTGGGTAAAGCCTGTTTGTTCTAGAATGAGGTATCCAACATTGATCAAAAGAAGTAAACGTGGGGGACACATCATCTGCAAAAATAGCTCATGTTCAATCAACACAATGAATGGGCAACCAAATGAGACTTCTTGTACAAGGAAGTTGCTAACATCAATAACATCGGTTGGCATGTTGAGCTCCAAAAATGGAACCCTTCGTTCCTTCCATTGTGGTAATAGTCCAGGTCTGCTGCAAGAGTGTCCCTTCATTGCGTACTATGTGCTCATTGAATTCAATCGGACGCGTTTAATGTTCATCCACATCGGAAGGCATAATCACCCCGTCGCAAAGGGAGTTCTGCGCTCGGCAATACATGGAACGAGGGAGCTCGTGTCTCTTGTGGTGTCTGAACACCAGTCCACTAGACCTAGGCATTTATGGTTGAATCTAGCAAAGCAGATGGTAATGGGGGTAGTGGTTCAAGAAAATGAGGAGGAGCTAAATAGCAAAGAGCTACTATCTGTGCTAGACGAGATGCAACCATTGATTCATATACAACTGTATTGATTTATGTTTACGGCTGCTTATTAATAAACGTCCTCCTAGAGACTGTTCTTTAAATATGTTTTATTAAATTCAGATTCAAACACTGGATGAGAGAAGCAGCTACCACAAGGATTGGTATTGGTGCCGAGTCTCAATTTTTGCGGCTAAAAAATAGTTGTGGCTATAGGTTCTTTCACACTGCACAGTATGCTTTTTCTGGGTCAATCCATAGATCTTAACAAAAGATGTCATGTGTTCAAAATGTCGATCAATGGCCCGAGTTCTGGTGTGGAGCTTGTGAATAGGATGCGACAAGATGGAAGTGGAGACTTGCAAAAAAGCTGGGTTTGTTTCAATCACGTTCGTAGGGTTGTGGGATGGACAACAATGGCAGCACATGTCTACGATTCTACGTAAGTCCTACTTACATGGTGTGTTTGTTTTTTGCCGTTCCATTATGGTATACAATAATCTTCAAACTTTGCCGAATTCAAGAAATGCAAAACAATAGCAATCTGCAAGATGAAGGAAGAGGACACACAGACGTAGGTCATGTTTTGGGAAATGTTGAATTTGGTGCTATTGGAAAGCGGGCACCGACCAACTGATTTTAGAGGATTCATGGCAGATGAAGCTGGTGCAAATTGGAAAGTTGTCCGAACTGTGTTCAATGGAGGACATGACAATGTTATGGAAGGGACAGAACGGTCATGCTTGTTTCATTGGGAGCAAAGATTGCACATTCATACCATGCAATATGTGCAAGAAAACTTTCAGGACGAGCACAAGCATATGTGTGAATTGTGGCGATGTGCAAGAAGCGAGGAGGAGGCAACCAGATTGTACATGACTATTCGAGCTTGGTGGGCTTCAGAAAAAGTGTCCAACTGTAACTTGTCACAAATGGATTGCTGGCTAAGTTGGTGGCATGTACGCTACCCTCGCTAGAGAAAGAACTTTTTTGGGGTAAAACAATGAAGACTTTATTTTAATGGAGATTAGTATAATATTGCTTCAGTACAATACCTTGATAGCAATATGTTGCAGGAGGTGGATGATCTATCATACATTCCTACTACAAACCTTGTCGAAACAAAACACGCAAGCTGGCTAGCTGGCAAGGGAAACAAAGAAATGTTGAGCTTGTACGATGCATGCATTTCTGACCTTTCAAACGCTCTGCTACAAAGTGTAAAGATGCTTGCTTTTGTCGAAGGTAGATATCATGGAGCTGGACCTTCTGCTAAAGAACTTGGTCGTCGGGCTCACCAAAGTCGGGCATCGAGTCCAACTGTTATAGCTAGAGAGATCGAGGATGAGCTAGCAGGTACAAACTCTATCGTACACCAGTAATGGAGGCAGATAATATTATAGTTTCCAACAAGCGGAAACATACTACAACAGTAAGCTGCGAGGAAGAGAATGTGTCACATAGACCAGAATATCTCACACAAAACATCCCACGAAGTCGTGGGGGACCCCAAAAAACATCCTTCGAGCAAATAACGTGGTCGAAGAACAAGAAGGTGGTATGATGGTTGAGGAGACATATATTCACAAGACAATGTGGGCAATCCATTGTATTATGCCAAAGGGGAGCCAGTGTACAATGCCAAGATGGTTGTGGGATGGTTAGGTTCTAGATTTGGCAAATGCAAAAAAATATATAAAGAACACGGGTGCGGGTGCAGTTGCACCATCCTTCTGGGGGATTCGCCTTTGGGTGAGAGGAGATGGCACTGGTCAAGGAATCGGTACAGAGGCACAATTCATGTGGTTTTGCATTAATAATGAGGATCACACATGCAGGATTTGTAACACAATTACAAATGCCCTGTAAGAGTCCCCAACACTTGGCTAGTGGAAAGGGGAACAAACTTGAATGCTTTAGAGCTATTGGAATTGGAGATGGGAGGCTTCATATTTAGGAAAATTGCGGCAAAGGAAACCATCAACGTGCATTATCGGACCAGAGTCACAATTCAAGCCTCAAAAAGAATTGAATTGGCTGCAACCATGGAGGCACAAATTGTTTAGCACATTGTAGTGAAGGAAGGCATGCATGAAAAATTCATGGTGAAGACATCTTCTTCCCAAGTCCTGGGACAGAGGTACGAAGTACATGTTGCCAGTAGCCCAATGTGTACATCTGGAGACTTTGCCAAACGAGTGGCGCAAAGCAAACCATATATGGCCTGCAAGTATATTTACTACATCTTCCTTCGCTATTTTGGCTTGGATTTGAACCACAATATGTTTATCCATCAGAGCAAGCTAACTAGTGAGGATCTGCTGCATGTATTCGGTTGTCGATGAACAACATGGAAAATAATTTTGATTTGTTTATTTTGATTAAATTTTAGGATGTGCATACAAATCTGTATGGCACAAGCTATAATTGATGACTTAATATTGTAATTCTTATTGTGAAAATTCATGGTTGGAGGAGATGACTTCTGTCTTTCTCTTGGTCCAATTTGTGATTGGTGTGCTCTATGGATTGCGGATGATATAAGCTGACACCCAATTGTTATGTTTGGTGAATGCCATGGTTTGGTAGACAGGCTTGAAACCATGGTGTGCATATGAAATTGATAAACTTCTTATCATCCCACTATGTAGGGATCCCACTTTAATCCAAAGAACAAGTTGTTTAAAATTCCTAATAACAAAAAAGCTCTCTCTTGAAGGCACGAACTCCAACCGCGTAGAGAGGCATAGAGAGCTTTTGCAGTGCATACACTACACTAGTAGATGTATTAGAAAAAGATTCCTGCAAAAGCTCTCTCCATTCCCACCCCCCAGGCCTTCGTGCCTCTTCACCTTGTTTACAAATTGAAACCCGTATAAGTGTAAAAAGGGGGGTCATATCTACCTTATACAAGTCGTAAATATGGGTCTTTCCAACTGTTTTTGGTTGCAGGTGGCATTCCTTTTTTCAAACAAGTGAGTACCTCGGGTGCAACCAGTCTCTCTGGGATGAGTTGAAGAGGTCTACTTCAAATTGTTGAATACTTTTGCAAGATGTTTTTGGAGTTCTTCCCCAAGAACCTTGAGTTCTTGTAGAGCTACCAAGTCACACTTGTTCAGGCTTAACTAAGCATTGACTTTTCTTGCTTCGAGGGGGTCAATAAACCCCTGTATATTCCATGAGATAAACTTCATCTATGCAACTTTTTGTCTTTTTTGCTCATGTTACCTTGCATGGGGAGGTTTGGGCAACATTGGAATGGCTCTGTTTGTCATCCTTCAAGACTTCCTTTAGGGAAGATTTGTGCAGAGTACAATCTATCTGGCTAGCAGGAATGTTTCAGCTTTGGTTTTCCTTGTTCAAGACCCTAGATTGTTAGTTTAGCCAGCTGACTTGCATCTCCAATATGGTAGAGCTTTTAATGTTGTTTACTTGCAGGAGGGGTTGAATGGGATGGATGGAGTCACTAGTCTCTGATTCATTGCCTTTTGAAAGAGAGATGAGAAGGGTGAATCTATTGATCGATTTGTGCATCCTTTGGTATCGCTCCTTTGATGCTCTCTCTCTCTCTCTCTCTCTCTCTCTCTCTCTCTCTCTCTCTCTCTCTCTCTCTCTCTCTCTCTCTCTCTCTCTATTGGGGGGATGGGACCAAGATTTCCGGGGGGGGGGGCTTGTGGAGATGAGATTGGGGTAGAATTGGCAAGAGCTGCTGAGGGAGGAGTGGGGGAATTTTTATCTGAGCAGTCCTCGACCATGTCCATGTCACTCCATAGAGAAAGCAAACTCATGGAAGGTACTTGTACTCTATGGCCTATTCAAAGGCTTCACCATCATCCATGAGGATGTCTATGGCCTTTGGCATGGGTTTAACACGACCATCTCTACTACTTCTTTATGGAGCTAAAAAATTTCAAGCAAGGAGAGAAGCTCCAAGTATCACACAATGGTCACTTCAAATAAAAACTTAAAAATTATTTAATTTAATAAAAAGTAAAGGGCCTTCTAATCTAATCAAAAGTGAAAGGTAAGAAGAGTGTGTGACATATGTGTGTGGGAGGGGTGGGGCCGGACCGATCGGTAGGCTGGTCTAGGACCAGAGCTTTCCTCAAGGGCCGGATCAAAGTACAATATAAACAAATGATAAAATCACGAGGCCTGCTTGCATTAACGAAAGAGATAAAAGGAAAAACATAAAAGCTTTGAGCATAGAAATGTTGATCATGTTAGCTCATTCACATTTTCACTCGTTAGGCTATATACATCGAGACATTGAAGGTTTCAAGTATCTATAGGTAATCGTGGGTGCCATCAACAAATAGAACTATTCTCGTAAAGAAAAGTGGAGTTACGAAAAAAGATGATATACATTTTTGGGCATGTCAAGATAGCAATGGAACAATGCCATCAATATTGGCTCAAGATGGTCTCGAGCACTCAAGCAACAAAACATTAACAACAAGAAACATATGTAAAACGAGTAGTAAACAAACTCCCGTATAAAAAGTATCTTTGCAAGATCATAGTGCCTTACTAAACAAGTAAAAGAAAGCCAAATTATGCTTCAACTGTGTAAGCGCCATAGAATGACATGCTGGAAACAACTATAACCAAAAAGTGATTGAACATTTGGAAAATGAAAGGCTCCCTTGTCAAAATCCATGCTTCTTGAGTCGAGGATTCACTACCACAATATACCCAAATCAAGTGCTACACCAAAATCAAATGAAAACACAACTGTTTGGAGATGCAAAAATACAAGTGTTCTCCTTGAATGTCTTGAAAAGTTTCCATAAGGTATAATTTGTATTGCATATTTGGATTGCAATTCATATCCATTATTCAATATCCATATGGTATTTTTAATTCTCATCAAACCCCATGAACATAAAAGAGGCTCATGAGCTCATCACTTCGAAATGAAAAGCTGATACGTCAAAACCATTCCACAATGTAAAAAGCC
Source organism: Adiantum capillus-veneris (assembly GCF_014529385.1). Taxonomy (NCBI): domain Eukaryota; kingdom Viridiplantae; phylum Streptophyta; class Polypodiopsida; order Polypodiales; family Pteridaceae; genus Adiantum; species Adiantum capillus-veneris. The sequence goes on from NC_140932.1 coordinate 86,958,703, forward strand.
TTAAAATTAAATAGCTTCGATAAGTAAAAATTTGTGAAGATCATTTCAAATTTCCATTGAAGTACCTTATCAAACCTAAATCAAAATGGAGTATTGTCCTACATATGTGATTATGAAGGAAGGTGCGATGAAGACGAGGAGGAGAAGGGGAGAGAGAGAGAGAGAGAGAGAGAGAGAGAGAGAGAGAGAGAGAGAGAGAGAGAGAGAGAGAGAGAGAGAGAGAGAGGGCCTATAGGAGGATGAGAACTTACTAGAGGCTTTTTCTTATGTTGTCAGAGGCGTACTTGCAAAATTGGAGTAGTGTTAGAGAGAAAAATGATAATGATTAGGGGGTGGTATTAAAGGAGGCCGAGGTATAGACTCTAAGATTCCAGTTATGACTCAGAAGTGTAAGGGCATAGGCAACACCATAGTTAATCTAGGGTCCAAGAAAGAGAGTGTTTGTCAGAATAGGGGGCGGCAAACTGAAAGTAGGGCAAGCTCTGATGATGAAGATGATGATGGATTGTATTCGCATTTCCACGCTTCCACTTACCCCTAGCGGAGACAATGAGAGAGAGAGAGAGAGAGAGAGAGAGAGAGAGAGAGAGAGAGAGAGAGAGAGAGAGAGAGAGAGAGTTACCCTCCATGGCTCGGTTGGAGCATGGAGTTGTTGTCATCTTCATTGGTTTTTATATAATATCCCCACTCCCTCATTTGAGGGAATACTGCACAAAAGGGCAACAAAAGTGGACATTGAACCTGATCAAATCTTCTTGGATTCGTCTATAGCGAGCATGTTGTTCGTCAGGTAGCCTACGAGGCCCCGAAGTTGGAAGACTTAAGAGGGGTGCTACACCAGGGCATGCTGATGGAATGTCTTTGCTAGAGGGCGTGTTTCTAAGAGGTGGTGGACAATGGCTACTCTTGTGCAAGGGGCTGGGTAGGTCTGCTCTCCTCACTAGCGACCTTCTCAAGCCTCGATTCCCATTTTTGACCACAAGGTGCCATCGCCTCTCCCACCTCAGGACTAGCCGCTATAGCCTGCAAGTAATGGTGATGCATGGAGAAGATGAATGTTTATGGCATGAAGGAGCCAAGGATAGGATCTGAGAGGGGAGAATGGGAGGAGTGGGAGGTCTTGCCAGAAGAGGATGAGCAATAGGGTAACCATATTGGATTTCAGGAAGACCAAGGTCTACTCGGTTTGCTTCAAAGGAAATGTATTCATTAGACCCAAGATTCCTTTGACGTCTCTTCCCACATATGCACCATCCGTTGCTCTCTCTCCTCTCCTCCATATTTCCAACCTTTGCCCCGCCCTCTCTAGCTTCACATCTCCTCAAATCTTGTGGCCTCTGCTGTTTAGCTCTTTCTCGCTTCCCTTATCATTTGGTGATAATAAGGCATCCCCCTCACACCCACTTGATACATTGGCGTTGTAAGAAGGCCTCATTAACTTGGGAGTCAATCGATGCATCCTTGACCAAGTGACATGCATCCCATCTTCCAAACCCATTCTTGATGTCAAGCATCCACCCCGAACTTAGTATTTTGCTCTTGCATGTCTTTTGGACCTTTTGACTTGCTTCATATGCGATTCTAGGAAGTCGATACAAAGGGCTACGTTGTGTCTTAAGCATATACTCCACAACCCTTTGCATTCCCAAGACCTCAATGGGAAGCGATCCGGACTCAAGAAGTAATATCATGTAGGGTGTTTGTGTCTTGACTTGGGATAAAGTTGGTGAGAAAACGCTTTTGGACATTCTCAAACTCTTTCCAAGTAGACTTTCCGATGCTACCACCCCACACCTCCACTCCATAAAGAAGCACCGGTGTCACCAACGTGTCAAAGAGGTACTTTTTGAGAGCCCAACACTTGATCTCTTCAGCATTGCTTATGTTCTCAAATGCATAATAAGCCCTCTTTCTGGCTTCCAAACGAGACATTGCACAATCCTTCCATTTATGATTGGATGGAACCTCAAGGCCAAAGTACTTGAAGCTATCTACCACTTCAAGTTGCTCATTGTTGTATACAATGCATGGATTCTCGTCATTGAGGGTCTTTACAAGCATAACCATGGTTTTGGATCCATTCACGATCAGCTTGCTATGTAGGCAAAAGCATCCCAAGACACTCATAAGCTTTTGTGCATCTTCTAAAGTATGTGCCAAGAGCACTATATCATCGGCATAAAGCAAAAGCATGATCATCGCATTTCCGATCTTAACCTCTTCTATGCCTTCTTGCTGCATAAAATCAAGAACCATGCATTCCAATTCATCAATGAGTAGACCAAAGAGGGTTGGAAGAAGTGGGTATCCTTGTTTGACAACAATAGTGCTTGCAATTTTTTTTGAAATTCCACCTCCCATAAGTAGTAGACATATCACTTTTTGGTATATGCAAAAGACTGCATGCATAAATTCTCTCAACACTTGAAGGCTTTGCATACTTCTCCAAAGATTTCCTCGCGGTACCATGTCAAAAGCTTTCTTGAAATCCACAAAGCAACAATACAACTTTTTTCCTTTCAATAGAGAGAGAGAGAGAGAGAGAGAGAGAGAGAGAGAGAGAGAGAGAGAGAGAGAGAGAGAGAGAGATACAAACCACCACAGTTACCACAGTTGGAAGCTTCGGTGGTGATGATGAGAGTTACAAACCACCACATGGCGATATTGATGAGAGTCACAAACCATCACAGTTGGAAGCTCCGGTGGTGAAGATGACAGTAAATGAGCAGTGCACGAAGGAGATGCATTTACTAGTTGTGACCAAAGTGCCGGTGGACGTGATGGAAGAGCCAACCAGAAAAAAGCGGCTCTTTGGTGATGCATGACGAAAGAGCCAGTTGAAAAACACTGTTCCATTCTTGAGGCATCAGACGTGTCTAGAGAAAGAATGGAAGAAGGCTGGTGGCGTACGTGAGACTCGAGAAACGCTAGAGAGAGACTGAATCATTAAAATCTACGAAGCTCATTAAAAAACCCATCATCACGAGGACGAAGCTGGCCACTCCAACCTTCCACTACTAACACAATGTTCATTTCATCATTTCCCTTCCATCAAATAAACATGCACTTTCCTCATCCACCAATTGGAAATTTGTCGATTTCAAAAAAACAAAAACTCCACAATGGCCACTATCACCTACGTGAACCAATAAAAATTTTTAGAAACCATTTGTCTTTTAATGAGTGTCTATAAAGCTCTATCTTTATAAATCTTTATAATGAGTGTCTGCTTGGCATCCAACCAATAAAAAGAAATGTATATGTTTTTAAAACAACACATCACTATGGTCTTAGCCCTTTGGGCAATGGTAGGCCAAAAACTAGTAGGCCCCACGATGAGACCAACAAGAGCTTTCTCGTCTAAATCTTTTGAGAAAATTACCAAAACACCCCTCTAATTTGTGAAAATTCCTAAAATACCCTTCAAATTTAAAAAATTCCCAATATACCCCTCATATTTTGTCAAAAATTCCCAAAATGCCCTTCAAATGTTCCAAAATTCCCAAAATACCCCTTGTTGTGAGAGTCAATTTATCCAAAAATTAAAAAAATTGTAGCTTTTCACAAGAAGACTAATTGTTTATGATACAAGATACTAAAACTAGAATTTGAGCTGGTTATGTAGGCTTTGGAGATGAATTACTTCATTATTTTTAGACATAATTGTCTTTTTTTGGGAGGAAATTTGTGACAAATTACATGCTAAGCACTAAAAAACGGATATACATTGTCAAAAAAGAATAAAGATTAGGAAATCATGAACAATTTTGCTAACATAGATACAAGGGTATTTTGGGAATTTTTGAAATTTGAGGGGTATTTTGGGAATTTCCACAAATTAGAGGGGTATTTTGGTAATTTTCCCAAATCTTTCTAGGCCTCGGAAACATGGAGACTCGAGAGATGGAAAATGAAAATGTAATCGAAAAGAAACGCAGTTGCCGCATTCATATATCATATAGGCCTAGACTGGGCGCATCGCGATCTTTCTTCTGAAAGCTGCGGGAAGCGCAGGATTACGCGAGAGAGAGAGAGAGAGAGAGAGAGAGAGAGACGCACGCAGGCCAGAGTTCGAGCTAGAACCAATGGCGGTGAATCCGCCCCTGATGGGGGCCATGCCGGTGCCCTTCCAGGGCGAGATATTCCTGCTTAGACGGGACAACGTAATTTTTGAAGTCGATAAGATCCCCAGGTAGTACATCGTTTCTCACCGTTAATACATATCCAAACATGCTTCGGAGAGTCCATCTGCGAACAGAAACGCTCGTGCTCTCTCGCTCTCTCTCTCTCTCTCTCTCTCTCTCTCTCACACACACACACACACACACACACACACACACACACACACACACACACACACATTAGGTTTTAGCTTGCTAACTCTTGGTAATGATTTGCAGTGTGCGTGGAGGACAGGTCTCTGCCAAAGGCACTGTGTTCGTTTCAAATGTTCGTGTCGTCTATGTCACATACAAGCCCGTTGACGGTTTCTATGCGTTTGACATGCCTCTTGTACGTTTCTTTATATTCGTTTTCTCCAATCTAGTAAAGTGGTTTAGGTACAATTTTTGAATGCTAAAGAGCACCAGTGACCTGTTTGCATTTCTACATTTCAATTTTTGAATGCTAAAGAGCACCAGTGACCTGTTTGCATTTATTGTCTATACTTGTTCAATGTCCAGGCTACTACCACAGCTTGTCTTTTTCAAGCAGTGCCATTGATTGTAGTAGAGTAGGAGGGGGAGCAATTCACAATGGGTCTCTTGCTGTCACGATGGTTGTGGCTATCAATCAAATGGAACGACGAACTTAGTGCTGTTCCCCCTTGTTTGCCGTCCCTTGCAATTACGGAGAGCCTTTAGCAAAAGGTTAAAGCCCCTACATATATGACCATCTCAGCCTGCTTAGTTTACCGTGTGATTGACGGTGTGGGATATTCTTCAGAGTGTCATGCGCACTTAGTCACTCAGACAATCACCTCTTACATTGATCACATATAGCCCTTTGAAATCAAAGTAGGCATCTTATATAGACTCTAGGCTCAAAGCAGTGGTGGATCTTGTTGTTCCATTGGACTACTATCATGCCTTCAGATTGATCACAAAAGAGAGCTCTTCAAACACTATGATTATGGTTGCAAAATCAGTATGGTACCGATTCCAAGTCCCACATGGTTCCCTAGTATACTAGCAAGGAAACCATGTCTTGTGCTTTTAGTTTGACAAATTATCATGTCACATGTCTCATGTCTCATGTGCACACTGGTTTGGCGTGTTGTATGGACATGCTAAACCTACTCTGAGCCCAGGTAAGTGTAGGAAAGCCTAGGGCGTTATGATTTGGCAGTTTGTGAGCATATCCGTAGGTTAGATTTTGGAAATGTATAACCCTATTTGCATAATTGGTTGTACGAGGTGTAGGTGGGTGTTTCACATTTTTGGGCTAATGGTGGTGTGAGCATATAACATTATGGCTTAGAAATCAGGATAGGTAGGTATAATAGTAAAATCTACACTAACTAAAAACTTTTACATGAGGGAGGTTACCTTTCTGTATGGTTGAAACGGATGGTCACTAAAGGGCTCTGACGAAAGTCTAGAAGATTAAGGGCGAATAAAAGAGCATGTTGGGATTAAATTCACTGTGTAAGTGTCACAAATTGGAGATGTACCATGCCTGTCAAAGGTGAAGCGGATGACGATCGAGTTTAGATCTGCGAGCAAACCTACTCTCAAACACAGGCAACCATTGGATCTTCAATTTGTTGCGATAGAACTCCCCCAAACAAGCCTTTGATCAAGGGCCAGTCAAGTGCACGGGCCTTAGGCAGCTTTTGATCTGCAAGCATGGAGAGAGAGAGAGAGAGAGAGAGAGAGAGAGAGAGAGAGAGAGAGAGAGAGAGAGAGAGAGAGAGAACGCGAGAGAGGTGTATAGTTTCTAAAATGCTGGCAATTTGCACTGAATTAAATATAGCATACAGAGAAACCCTAGGAACAGGGGTCCCACCTCATGCTAGCCTATCGGGTGGGCAAGACCGTGGAGTGCATTGTTGCGAAAATAAGAAAAGAAAATATATGAGGGCACCCAAACAAGGTGGGCGGCCGGCCTACGAGCGGGCGGCCGGACAGTTTAGTCTAAATATATATGCAAAGGGTGGCCAACCCGGAGGCACACTAGCCGTACATGTATGCCCTAGACATGTGAAGCAACAGTGTGGTGTAAGTCTAGCGCCCCCTCTCAGCACTTGATGTTGAACAAACTGTATGGATTCGTAAGTGTCTTACCCAACAGGATCTGAGGTGTGTGTAGTCAAACCGTCTGGAGAAAATGGGGAAGCCCAAGAATCGTCATGAGCATGATCGAAAGCTTGTCAGTGCATGAACCTGGACCAGTGTGGCCAGGTTGCTAAGCTACGAAAAAATCCAGGAAGGCGAGATATAGCAATACGTCCTTCGAAACAAGGAAAGCCAGACTAAATAGTCTGCAATGTAGAAGCTACCGTAAGTTGCAACAGTCACCGTTAGACCGCACAGACCACCACCGCACTACGTCCTGTAAGTAGGTAGGGTAATCCAAGATGAGGGGAAAGCCAAACTCAACAATCCGCGTTGTGAAGGGCCTCTGAGAAGAGGTGTGGCCAGACCAAGCTGTCTGCACCGTGATTATCCTGTAGAAGTAGAGAAGCCAGACTGAGACGTCTGCGCTGTGAAGATCCTCTGAGAAGAGGAAAGGCCAGACCAATCTGTCTGCGCCGTCTTGCCTGTATCTCCTGACTCCAATCCTCCGGTGTCAACCAAAACAGAATCCTCGCCAACAATGCCACCAAACTGCAACTCGGTGTGGCTCTCAATGTGAATGAGCTGGGAGTGTCATACTGCCCAGGTTGGGGGATAAGTCTGTTGTAAGGTTACCGAGGGTGAACAACTGTGAAGGTAGCAATCCAAATGATCAGGAGTGTAAAAGAGCAATTGCAGTATGATCCAAGCCAAGCTCCGGGTGACTATGGGTGTAGTCGCGGGATGCCTGATCTCCGGCATCTTGTGGGTAAACTCTCCAAGAGAGTCCAAAGAACTGAAGTCCCACTCCAGTCTCTAGATCCAATCAATGAACCTGTCCAAGAAGAGATCCAAGATCCTCTTTCTAAAGTCCATGTAGATGCTCTTGTGTAAGCAAGTGATATGATGTGTCGAGGTCAAGTGGTAAGTGTGTGTCCACCAAAGATGGTGGTGTCTTTTCTGGGAATGTCGGAATCCCATATGCCATGAGCATGGCCATATCTCGTGTGAACTCCTCTGATGGGTGCATAGGTGTGTTCGTAGCAAACCACAAGTCAACACCCCCTTTGGAGTGCGCAACCGCCGAATGATGGCTGGAATGAATGGATCTCCCAAGGATCGTACGCTTGTAGATGATCAAGCCGATGCCGAAGATACCATGTACTACAACAGTCACTGAGAGACCGCATGGACCACCACTGGATGGTGTCCTGGCAGGAGGTAACTTCATCCTCTGTGAAAAACACAAGCCAAGAGGCTGCTGTCCACCCAAAAACGCAACTGCGAGGTGATGAGAACGTTGCTGTCCAGCGATTTTCAGCGTGCTCGTACGCTCCCGGCAGGGTCCGCAGCGGTGCAGAGGGTTTGAGGAGGGTGGGGAATCAATGTCACAACCCTAGGTGGACTGAAAACAGAGAAAACAGCAGGTATGTATGGCTGAAATCTGTAGCAGATGAAGAGGATTATTGGCGGCAATTGAGAGATAAGAGAGAGAAGAGAATACGACACCAGATAAGTTGTCAAACTCTCCTCCGAAGGCCCCACCCACTCTCTATGGCGTACTTATGATTGCACAAATCTCTACAATGCTTGGACTTGCCGACGATGTCGACGACAACGAGACGGGCTGAAATCTGAAAACTCTGAGGGCTGAAATCTGCAAATCTTTATCTGCTGAATTTTGACTCTATGTCGATGTTGATGACGACGGTACGACAACGACGCGTTGGAAATGCAGATGTGAAATCTGCGTTTTCCGGGCTGAAACTGTAAACCTTGCGGAAACTGACCGTGCGGCGAGGAACTCCTGCGGGAAGGTGAGATCTGCGAGGTTCGGGACTTGATCTGTGGTGTCTAAGGGCTGAAAACTGAAAACTGAAAACGCTGAGGTTTCTTGATGTTCCGTCGCGGTGAATCTGTAAAACGCTGGGTTATGATGCAGATGCAAAAACGTTAGGGCTGAAAATCTGCAAATCTGTCGCCGGCTGTTTTGCAAATGCAAAACTCTAGGCTAATCTGCTGTGTCGTGATGGCGCTGTGGCTGATCTGTTGTGCACCAAAACGCCAGGGCTGATCTGATCCAAAAATGCCAGCTTTATGCTGTGAAGCAAAAACGCTAGGGCTTGGGGTTCTGCTGAGATGTTGCCTGTTGAGCGAGTGCTCCTGCTGCCTCTTCTGCCAGAAAGTGCTAGCTCTGGTTTGCTTATATACAAACTCAACAAAATTGCCCTACCTACTTTCCAACAAAAGTCACTTAAAAATAATAAGTGAAAAATGTCAAAAATAGGGAAAATAGGCCTATGCACTGTAAAAATGCTACTGATGGGATCTGACTGGAATCTGATGGTCATGTTGTGTGCAACCAGAGGATATGCATCTAATCTAAGTGTCTGGACATGCACGGTCTGCGAACAGGCTCACAAAAGTGCCAGATCACTTTCTATTCTAGACAGACTTGACTGAACTGAACCCTTGTCGTGCTGTAGCTTGTCCACAGACACATAGGGTTGGATGTGTCACGTGACATCCCCTCCTTTTCAAAGTGAGGTACTGGTACGGAACTGTATGGCGTCAAGGGAGATCGCCTATAGCATCCGGAATCTTGGAAGGGACTCTTCGTCGACCCACTCTGATGTGTGGGTCGTGCGGTACTTGAACTTCAAAAAGGTCTGCAACGCTTGCTTCTTTGGGCCGCGCTGAAAGCGATACAAAGTCTTCTGAGTCTCCGTCAATGCTTTAACTTCGTTGAGAGTCATGCTTCTTTCTTCGTCAAGAATCTCCATGGCTGAAAATTCCTGAAACCACTTCCAACACAAAAACACGAACATACCCATTCCATGTAAAGTGAGTGGACAAAATCTTGTCTTCTTCAAAGACTGTGCATGCAATGTAGATGAACAGATAGACGGAGTGCTAACCCGTTCACCACACACACGCAAACAATGAGATCGAATCTTGTCATTCTGATCCAAATCAATCAACTCTGGCAATTCACAACGGAAATGCCCATGCTTGGTGCTCATACTTTCATGTGCTCTTTCTACAACTGTGTCGTGCCAAGAAAGAGACATGGAATGTGACTTCCTTGAATGCATACTGTCACGTGACACATCCAACCCTATGTGCCCGTGGACAAGCTACACCATAGCAGGGTTCCCGTCAGTCAAGTCAGTTTAGATTAGAAGTGATCTGGCACTTTTGTGAGTTTATTCGTAGACCGTGCATGCCCAGTCACTCAGTATAGATGCATATCCTCTGGTTGCACACCGCATAAGCATAAGCATTTCCATCAGATTTCATCAAAGTCAGTTTGGGGATTTTTCAAGTGACTTTATCCTATTTTTTCCTATTTTAACATTTTTCACTTATTTATTGACTTTTGTTGGGTACTCAGTAGGGCAAATTGGGTAAGTTAATATATAAGCAAACCCAAGTTAGCACAATTGGGCAGATGAGCAAGGAGCACAACATGCCCCCAAGCAGCAGGTGTTTCCCCTCTCTCAACAAGAACCTCTCCAAGCCTCCCTTGGTGAGACCCACCCCCTTCAGCCCATCAGCGTTTGGATCGCCATCAAGCATCACTCCCCCTTGGCGTTTCTCTTACCTGCAGCCATCAAGCCTCTATGCTTGGCGTTTTCCCCCGACCATAGGCAGTCAATTCAGCAATTTACTAACGCTAGCCAACCTACCATTTCCAGCGTTTTTTAGCATTGGAAAACCTGCCATTTCCAGCGTTTTTCAGCATTGGAATACCTGCAAATTCCAGCGTTTTCAGCATGCGACAGTAGCCCTAAAAACGCAGCCAGATAGTGTAAGCACATCAGCGTTTTTCATCATCATACGAGCCTCGACAAGCGGGTCATTTTCAGCCATAAAAACAGCAGCAAACCAGTCATTTTCAGCCCCCCAAAGTGGTCCAGATTCTCAGCCTTTACCCCTTTGTGGACAGCAGATAGAAGAGCATCGAATTCAGCCCTAAAGTCTTCATCGTCGTCATCGACATAGTCCCTGTGTGCATCAGTTCATGCATCATCATTGTACACCTTTGTGCAATCAAAAGTAGACCACTCTCACCGACGAGAGTGGGGGCCTTCGGAGGAGGGTTTTACAACCTCTCGGGTGTCGTATCTCTTTTCTCTCCTTCTCTCAGTCTCATACACTTGCACGCACAATATCCACTCACTTTGTTCGTGATCATAGCACTCTCCATAAAGACGGAAGGCTCTCTCCTTCCCTAAGAATTAAAAGGAACCTTGAGCAATATAGATCACTAATCTTGAGAAAATGCAACATTCATTCCGCTGCACCTACATTGGTATCAGAGCTTTGGAAGTGTTCTGTACTACTCAAGGGAAGAACCACAAAGAACCACAATAATTTTTTTTGCTTGTTGCGGTCGCACGAACCCAAGTTTACTTGGGCGTGTCGATTCCTAATCGTGTTTTGTTGAAGAGTGACAGGAATCCCAAGAAAGAAGGACTTGTCCAGCCTCCCCTTGTGTCTCTTTTTACTCATTGAGAGCGGACCGTGCACTTAGCGGCCGGCCAATCCGTGAGGTGGGAAGAAGCAACCTTGGTGTGAGCGCAAGGCCGCCAAGGGGTGCGCCCGCGGAAAAGAGTAGAACTCGGGTGAAGAGAAGATCCTTCTCCAACGCGATTTGCAAGCAAAAGAAAACCTCAAGAATCTCAAGAACCAAGTTCCTCGTGAACTTAAGAACCAAAGATCCTAGTGCATGGTCGTTACCCGAAGCGGAATGGATACTTCGCATTCAGGTGATGAGCATGAGAGAGGCGACGAAGGATTTCCCCCACCAGGAGATTTTTCCAACCCTCCCCCTTCGCCATCTACGCGAGTTGTCCTAACTCCTATGGAGATGATGGTCAAGTCGATGTTGGACATGATGACACAACAACAAGAAACGAATTGAGTTGCATTGGCACAACTCGCAAGCAAAGCAGAACAACAAGAAGCTAGGGGCCGTGAGCGTGACGATAGAATTGCAAGAATTGCCGCAGAACAAGCAGCTAAGGACCGTGAACAAGAAGCTAAGGACCGTGAGCAAGCAGCCAAGGACCGCGAGCGCGACGAAAGAAACGCCAAACTTGCCGCACAACAAGAAGACAAGCGCCTTGCTTTCGAACGCGAGCACGATGCAAGAAAAGAAAGAAAAGAAGCACTAGGTTGGTAATGGGACATTTTTATGTCCTGGGACACTTTTATGTCCTGTTAAGTGACCATTTTCCTTGAATTATGTCAGGAGTTTCAAAATGGATTTTGAGGTGTGATCTATCTAGAAAGTTCTCTCATGAGCTGAAAAAAACTTGACATTTTTTTGAAGTATCAATTCCATCTTTAACCTTGTCCTTGCACAACATTTCACAACCTAAACTGTGTGAAAAAACGGGTCCTGTTTTTGGCTTTTTTCAACTTTTTGCAGTTATACCACTCTAGAATTCATGTTTGTAAGGTCTATAATGCTAGAAAACTATCTTTAGTAGTTCTCAACATGTCCTGGTGCTTCTAGGGAGAAATAAATGTTAAAATTGTAAGTTATGACCAAATTACAAAAATTATCAAATCCTGTTTTTTAGCCAATTTTAGCTCTTCTATGATTTTTTTGGTGGCTTTCATGATATCCAAATGTAGTTTTGATTTTGTATGTTGCATAATGTAACATAAAACTAATATTCCTTGAGTTTTGGGGCACCTAATACCCTATTTTTCATAGTACACAACGATGGTTGATTTTTTCAATTATAAAAAAAAACGAAACATTCTAGTATATCAAGTATAGCTTTTTTAATATTACTAGTTTCTTGTGAGAACTATATGCATTTTGTAGGTAGTAACCATATCTAGTCATAAGCATCAAATTTGGCTAGATATTGAATGATCTCTATGGGATTCTACAACTCATAATGTTGAACCCAGTTTTTTCGTGTTTGTTGTATTTAGCACTTCATCTTTGTCCCCAAGATTCCCCTTGGTAAGAGATATATTATTCTTTTGACATGCTCCATGGCTCCTTATGAACCTAAATGACAATAGGGAACTAAGAAAACATGCATATATTATTTGTATTGAGCGTGGCTATAGAAACTTTGATGATAGGTTTGCAGAATGGAAAACATTCAACTTTTTTGTACCTATTTCTTTTGGCAAAACAAAAAATAGTGAGTGAGAAGCAATCATATTTTCTGATCACCAACCACTGAAGTTAACCAGGGAATTTATCTCAAGTCCTACAAAAATCCCTATTCTTATTTTATGCAACAAAACGTAAGAAATGACTGTTTTGATGAAAATGTACTGGTCCATTAACTTTGGAGACTTGGTGTGACCAAAAGATGAGAAATTTTACAAGTTTCTTATTTTTTCCATGCGTAGTAGGCCTTGAACTATAATCTCATGAAAGGATTTTACAAAATGAGTGGATCTACTATGGTTTTGGAGGTTTTTTTCAAAACCCCGAAAGGATACTTTTATGTCCGGTTAGGTTACCAACTTAGTGCTAAGAAAGGAGGAAGCGGCAGCACGCAGCGCGGCCTTGAAGGCCGAGCGTGAAGCTCAAAGGGAGCTACGCACTCAAGAATTGCTTGCCCAAGTACTAGCCTCGAAGACCGAACCACCCAAAGATCGTGGGAGTTCCTCAAGTGGTACAAGCCACGATGCAGATTTCAACAACCCAGTCACCGAAAAGTTGACTTTCAGTAAGTATGATAGTAAGATGGATGCTACGGTTATTCGTTCTTGGTTGCATCAATTTAATGCTTATTTTGCGACAACTAAGAAAACAGAAAATAGCAAAGTTTTGACGGTAGGTATGTACCTTGCCGGTGATGCCATCAATTGGTTGCATCAATTTAATGCTTATTTTGCGACAACTAAGAAAACAAGAAATAGCAAAGTTTTGACGGCAGCTATGTACCTTGCCGGTGATGCCATCAATTGGTACCACGCATGGCAAGAGGCACAGCTAGCCGCGCACCTAGAGGCAATCGCCGATTTCACGCCCCTCTTTTAGTTGGGCTGATTTCCAAGACAAGCTCAAGGCGTGGTTTATGCCACCTCAGTACCTCGCACGATTGAAAGAAGATTGGCGCAATCTCAAGCAACATGGTATGCCAGTCATGTCTTTTTCTAACCGTGTGTTGCAGCTAGGCACTCAATTACGCAAATCGGATGATGAGCGCAAAGAGGCTTTTCTCTTTGGGTTAGACGAATACATCAAGTTTGATGTCGAAGTCTTTGACCCCGCGGATCTCAACAAGGCGGTAGCAATCGCTCTCGCCCAAGAGATGAAGCACAACAAGGGAAAGCCTAAGGAGAACAAGTCTTCTCAAGGGACCTCTTAGAATTCTTAGAATACAGAGAATGGTAAGAATGGTAATTCTTCTAGCCCTTCTTCCTCTAATTCCTCGGAAAAGAACAACAATGAATCTAAGGGTAAAGCTAAATCACCTTCCAAACCTAAGCTAACCCTTGATGAAAAAGCTTCACAAGGAATTATTGGAGGATACATCACGGCTGAAGAACAAGTGATTTATGCTAAAGAAGGTAGATGTTTTCAATGTCACGTCAAGGGTCACATTAAGAAGGCCTGTCCTAAGACAGTCCCACCTAAAGAACCAAAGGCACCCACAACTACCACAAGCACTGTCACAACACAACCTGCATCTTCTCCTGACTCTGACACACACATTGATGAATCTCTATTGAAGTGTTATGGTCATGTAAAGGGGAAGTGTTTTATCATATTGTTTGATCCAGGCAGTATGCATGATGTGATTAGTCCCCTTCTCGTTGAGCGAGCCTGCCTAGAGGTTAGTCAGAAAGCTCCTCTCGAGGTTTCTTGCTTCGCTCCTAGTATGGACTCTCTCATCACGAAGGAGTGCCTTGATGTGATGTTTACCGTTCAACAAGCTTCTTTTCATAGGAAATTTCTTGTATCTCCTCTCTCAGGATGTGATATGATTTTGGACATTACATGGTTTCGTGAACTTGACGCTCACATTAAATCTGGTGCTAACACGATTACTTTACATTTCGACACTGATTTCCCCCCATCATTCGTTCTGAGGAGGACTTGCATTCTTTGCCTCTCATCTCGCATGTACAGGTAAAGCGTGAATTACGTGAGGAGCACAAGCGGCATTCATCTATGCTGCCCCAGTTTCTGAGAGCATTCAGGCTCCAGGTAAGTATTCGGAGTTGTTTACGAAGTTTAAACATCTCTTTTTGCAGGATGATCTTCCACCTCGTCCCCCACCCGAGCGGCCGGAGGACCATCGCATCGAGCTTATGGAGGGAGCACAGCCTGTCAGTAAGGCTCCCTACCGTTTGAACAAGTCACAAGAGGAAGAGTTAGAGCGACAACTCATGGGGTTGGTGGCTAGAGGATTCTTACGTCCTAGTGTAAATCCTTTTGCTACCCCTATTTTGTTTGTTCGCAAGAAGGATGGTTCGTCTCGTTTGTATGTTGATTAAACAAGATAACCGTCAAGAACAAGTTTCCGATGCCTCGCATTGAGTATATCCTCGATAGGTTCAATGGGGCAAAGGTTTTCAACAAGGTCGATCTCAAAAGTGGATACCATCAGGTACGGGTATTCAAAGGCGACATTTTCAAGACCGCCTTTCGCACCGAGCGAGGGCAATGGGAGTATATTGTTATGCCTTTTGGATTAACAGGAGCCGTGGGTACGTTCAATCGTCTCATGGTAGGCCGTTTCGGCGATATGGTCGGTGTATGTGTGTTCATCTTTTTAGATGATATTCTCATTTTTTCTGCATCGTGGGAATAACATGAAAGAGATGTTGAAAGGGTACTAACTCGTTTGGATGAGTGTCAGTTGTACATTGCAGCTCAGAAGTCTGAATTTTTTCTTACTGAAGTCACTTATCTGGGTTATATCATTTCTGCAAAAGGCGTCAAGCTAGACCCCGCGAAGGTGGAACAGGTTCGTAATTGGGATTTGCCCAAAACTGCATATGATGTGCGTTCTTTTCTTGGTCTATGTCAAGCATATAGTTCGCACGTAGAGATTTTTGCACGCATTGCTGCACCTATGACTGATGTTTTGAAAGGGGTAAAGACTCGTCGTCAGCGCGTAGACTTTTGCCCGAAGCAACCATTGAGGCTTTCGCAGCTCTCAAGGTTGCGGTGACAGAAGCACTGTGTCTTATCCTTGCCTCTTGGGATGATCCCTTTGAGGTATGGACGGATACGAGCAATGTCGCCATAGGCGCTATGCTCCAGCAGCATGGTCGTCCTGTAAATAGTGCGGAAAAGAATTATTCAGTTTATGATAAAGAACTTTTGTCTGTTATTCACTCTCTTAAGCATTGGAAGCATTTTTTGTATGGTAGAGAGTTTACAGTTTGCACAGATCCTCAAGCCCTCAAGTGGCTCCAGTCTATGCCTAGTGCACATTGGAGTGATCGCCAAGTGTGGTGGTCACAATTTTTTGAGCAATTTGGAGGTTTGATTGAGTATGTGCCTGGAAAAGCTAACCCTGTTGCAGATGCGTTGAGTCGCAAAGGACAGATTTTGGCTCTTGAGTCAAGAACCACATTTTCTATACAGGGTGAGTCTTTTGATAGCATGAAGAATCAGTATGCAGATTCGGAGTTTGGTAAGTATTGGTTGCAGGCTTGGCTTCCCAAGGGCCCAACAACTATCTCATTTGTGATGGATTGTTATTTTTTCGTCAGCGTCCGTGTGTATTGCCCTCTCTCAGGCCAACCATATTGCATGATGCACATAATTCTCTCACGGGTGGACACAGGGAAATGAACACCACATTGGAAAAGATTGAACGTTTTTTTTATTGGCCTAAAATACAAAAAGATGTGTTTCGTTATGTCACACAGTGCACTATATGTTAAAAAGTAAAAGCTCCTCGGGGTATTGAAAAGAAGTCTCGCTCATATATTTTGCAAATTTTGGGTCCTTCGCAAAATTGAGCATCCTCTTCGTTGCATCGCCAATCAATTGACGACGCTCCATCTCTCACTGCTACGCCTGAGTAGGCCTAGGCGGGCCATACTCCGTGTCGGAATCTTCGTTGTGATCCCTGCCCGCATCTCCATATGCAGAGGGAGTCAACTGAACATTGCTTGAAGCCATAGGTGCCGCGGAAAAATTTTTTTGGGGATCGGATTTCTTGTAGAAGAGAAATCGTCCGTGCTTTGATACCACTGTAACAGACTTGGACACTCCAAGTTAAGAATCAATCGCGACAGCACCAAATAACCACTTCAAAACAATTCACAGATCACAATAGATTTGCACTGGCCTGACGGAGTTCCGTGCCTAGAGATATTGGCCCCAAAGACTGGCGCCCCTTTTGGTATTTCTTTTATATTAATAAGATCAAAGTACAAGAGAGTGGCTAGGGTTTCACTCTCAGACTATGCCTCCAGATGCTCTGAGAAGTGAGGCCCTCACCACTAATTTAAAGATTAAAAGGGATGCCCAAAAGCAGAGCCCCAAAAGCTACAAAATCAAAAGCCCTGAAAGCAAAAGCTCTTTTCCCTCTCTCACAGAGAGTTTCTGAAAGCAAAAGCAAATTCTCTCTCTCTCTCTCTCTCTCTCTCTCTCTCTCTCTCTCTCTCTCTCTCTCTCTCAATGAGAGCAATAAAAAGCAATTATGCTTTTTTGGCCAAAAGCTGAGATTTGCGTCGCTCATAAATATCCCCCCCAAAAAAAAAAGACCTCTGCGATTTTCAAAAATTAGGGTTTGTGGCAGAAATTAGGGTTTGCAGGTTTTTTAAGGGTTTCTGGCAGAAATTAGGGTTTCTGCTGGTCGCCATGTCATCACTTTGTGATAGATGGACATGATTTTTTGAGAGTATAGACTATTTGTTGGCACTTTCTTTGACGACATCATTGTTTTCTCCAAGGATGAGGCAGAACATAGAGATCATCTGCTTCAAGTCTTTCAGGCATTACGAGATCACAAGTTAGTGATTAATGCAAAGAAAAGTGTTTTTTCCTACCAGAGATACACTTTTCGGAACATATTGTGTGAGCAGCAGGAGTGCAAATGGATCCGGCCAAGATAGAGACTATTCGTGATTGGCCCGATATGAAGAATGTCTAGGAAGTTAGAAGCTTCTTGGGACTGTGTTCATACTACAGGCGGTTCATTCGGAAGTTTGCAGAGGTTGCTTCCCCTTTGCATATCTTGACACAGAAAGGAGTCCCTTTCTCGTGCAGACCCACAGAGGTGATTGCCTTTCAGACTTTGAAAGAGAAATTGACTACGGGACCAGTTTTGACTTTGCCGGACTTGTAGAAGTCGTTTGAAGTATATTGTGATACTTGTGGTCGTAGTCTGGATGCGGTCTTAATGCAAGAAGGCCAATGTCATTGCCTACGAGAGCCGATTGTTCTCTAGGCCGGAATTGATAGCACAGATTTGTGAGAAAGAGCTTTTGGCGGCTATCCATGCTCTTATTCAATGGCGACATTACCTACTTGGAGCCGATTTTACGGTTTTCACAGATGATGGACGTTTACACTACTTCTTGTCACGGAAGCAGCTATCGGAAAAAGTAGATGCGGTGGGCAAACATCTTGTCACTGTTTACTTCCGGATTGTCCATGTGCAGGGACAGAAGAAATTGGTGGCAAATAGTTTGTCCCGAAAGTCGTTGGTTCTGGCTATTTCCGCGATACATCATAGGAACTCTGAGGATATGGTCGGTTAGTACGCCACATAACAGATTTTGCAGATGTATTCAATTGAATACAGAAAGGGGAGATAGTAGCGGACTATTCCCTTTGGGATGGCTACTTGATGAAGAAAACCATGTTGTGCGTTACACAGCCGTTGAGGGAAATGGTTCTAACCGAATGCCACTGTCCGCCTTTTACGGGTCACCGATGCATTGCTACCACCTTGAAAGGGGTAGAGAGATACTTCTTTTCGCCGAGACTCAAGAAGGATAAGGACGAGATTGTGCGCAGTTGCTTGGTATGCTAGAAGGTCAAGTTTGATAGGCATAAAGCACAGGGATTGTTACAGCCTTTTACCGATACCCACCCGCCCCAAGGAAAGTATTGCAATGGATTTCATGTCCCAAGAACACCGCGTGGGCACGACTGTTTATTGCCCGGGTCTTCAGATTACATGGCATGCTTGTAGACGACTGTCTCCTACAGGACCCCAGGTTCACGAGTTTGTTTTGGGACGGCTATTTGGGAGAACATAGGCACGTGGTTGCAGTTCTCGTTCCACTCGCAGACTGGTGGGCAATCAGAGATAGCTAATTCAGTGGTGCTGGATTTGTTGAAGTCTTCTTTGTTGGATCAGAAGACTACTTGGGAAAGGTTTTTACCTTTGGTGGAATATGCCTACAGAAACACGATTAACTCTTTCATGGGGAAGGTGCCATTTGAGATTCTTGAATTTGCTACGAAGGTTTCACCCTTCCTTAGCACGAAAGATAAGATTTTTCTTTGAAGCCGACCGGTTCACGAGGGACTTGGTCCGGAAGGCTTTGCAAAAATTTCAGGAAAGACAGAAAAAGGCAGCAGATCGCCATGGTCGTGATTTGAAATTGAAGAATGATTGGGTGCTCTTACATTATGGGAAGGCACATCCGAGAAAGGAAAAAAAGAGAAAGGAGCGGCTTCTTTGAAAGCTTAGCATGAGATACTGTGGACCTTTCCAGATTTTGCGAAAAGATAAATGATATCTCCTTTAGACTGAAGCTGCCAGAATACTTGGAGGATTCACAATGTTTTTCATGTGAGTGCCCGATGATGGGAAGCTAGATGCCCGAATTGGACGAAAACGAGGAGATACTCGTTCCAGAACAAAAATTGGCACGGAAAGAAAGAAAGAAGGTAAAGCGAACTGACGGTTCTTGGTTAAATTCAAGACCTACTTTGCAATGGATGCGAAGCGAATGGAGGAGGAAGACCTAGCAGATATTCCTCGGAATGTGAATCTTTACCTTGAAACTTTTAGTTTCGCATGGTCTACTCCAAATGGAACCCAGAATTCAGCTTGGCCGGAGATCTGGTGCAATGAGTTTGCACAAGAGGGGAGTTACTCCTTTGTCAACAAATGCCTCGATTTTTGAATACTAGAGTCACTGATGTCTCTTTGAGCTTCAGGGATAGTGAGAGCTGACAGTAGTTTGCTGGATGACTTTATGAAATGGAATTCCGGAAAAATATGAAATTGACTTGTTCTTGACTTGTTTAAGTGCAGGAACCGATAGACGAAATGATTGCAACATTTCGGTTTGAATGATCTCGAATGGACATGGTTACAATAGGGGTAGTCAATTGGGCATTCGTAAGGACCTAAGTGGATCTAGATGCGATTGCTAACTGCATTGACGATAAATCATGGTCTAAGAACCGAATGAATGTTGAATGTGATTTGTCATGTGATGTCCTGTGATGTCTTGTGATGTCGTGTGATGTGACTGTCGATTGGTACATGTGCTATATGTGTGTTTAGCTGTTGTATCTCCCAATCTCGATCCGCAGCTGGTGTGAAGATGTGCGCATCTGGCCAATAGCACATCGTATCCCATGAGACAAGTGGGTGTCCATGTATCTAGGTCTCGTCACAAAACCGTCCTCCGTAAGCTGGAGAAGATGCTCTCTGTAGAAAGCCATCTTTGTGCCCAGCTCCTGTGCTGGCTGTATCCATGTCCTCCTGATGTCTGGCTGAGTCAGGTCCTGGCGGATGAGCCTGGTAATCTCGGACTGTGTGAGAGTCAGAGAGGGTGCATCCAGTGAGTACTGGAGGGTGGCAGTCTGTCTATGCTGAACCCATGCGCTTGAAACCATGATGTCATCTCCCCATACCAGCATGCTGTATCTCCCTGCATGGCTAACTGTCGCGAAGACTCAAGAGCAAGGCGGGCATATCTGTTTCTGGGAAGTTCCCAGATGCGGTGTATGAAGGAGACGGATCTGGTGAGCGCCTCAACCACTAGTGGGGGGGCAGCTAGCTTTGCTTGTATAATGGCACGTGGTACTGAAGCCTTGGCTCTAATGAGCCGTGAGATCATAGAGACTAGTGTCTTCTCCATGTCCCCCCATCCATCAGTGCGACCTGTCCTCCCATGATGGTCCAATGAAGGTCCCCAAATCTCAGCTCCATAAGAGCAATGCAGAAGCCACCAGGGTGTCAAAGAGCGAGAGCTTCGTCCGAGGCTCCTGAAACTGAACATGTGAACACATCCTCTCCAATCTACCCAATGCTGCATGGGCTCTGGTCAATCTAGTCTCTGCTGCTCTTCTCAATGAAAACGCTGGTCCACTAAAAACCACTCCAAGGTAGGTGTAAGCATCTGTATACTCCACCGTCTCCTGGCCGTATGTGAATGCGGGCGCTGACCTCCTGATTCACTGTGGGGTCGTATTAAATACCATGACCTTGGTTTTACCAAGGTTGACAGACAAACCACTCTCATGGGCAAAGCTATGCAAAGCATCCAAGTGACGTTGCATCCCCTCTGGAGAGTCGGAGATCAACACAATATCATCAGCATATAACAATAGTGGGATCCATGTTCCTGCCAGTTGTGCACCTCTATCACCATCACTCTCAATGTAGTCAGAAACCTCATCCACATATATACCAAACAGAGTAGGAGAGAGCGGGCAACCCTGCTTCACCCCAATAGTGGAGTGAACCGCTGTAGAAAGACCCTCTGAGGTGCGTACATGCCCCACTACTGACCTGTACAGTGCCATGACTCCCCAAATGAGCTCTGTGGGTACTCCCATCTCCTGTAATCTGCGCATCAATTGAGCTCTGGGTACGGTGTCAAATGCTTTGCGGAAGTCCACAAAGCTGCAATAGATCCGTCTCCCATGTGATTTGCCCTCCTCAATGATGGCTCAGAGTGTCAAGATATGGTCAAGAGTAGAAAAACCTCTCCTAAATCCTGCGTGCCCGGCTGTGCGTATCTCTTCCCTCTCTGCCCGTCTACTCAGCTGCTGCTCAAGAATGGATGCGTACAACCGTGCCAATGTGTGTCCGATCATGATAGTGCGATAATTCCCAGCCTCCATAGGGTCTCCTGACTTGAAGATAGGTACAATAGTAGATAGGTTGTAAGTATCAGGCAAGCCCTCACACATGGCACGGTTAAACATAACTGCTAGGAGCTCTGCTAGTAGATCTCTGGCATGCATGAAGTGCTCAGCCACTAAACCATCATGATCATATGCTCTCCCAGTCCTCATCCTGTCAATGGCCTTCCTCACCATCTCAGCGGTGAAAAAAGCACATGTGGGGGGGGCATGGATCGGGGGGGTCGGGAAGGGGTGGCTGCCCAGGAACTGTGTACAGAGATGACGCGTACTGGCCCCAAGCCTTTGTGGAGGTGATGGCAGGGAGGGGGGGAGTGCTCATGAAAGAGCCGCCATGCCTCACGTGAGTCCTTACTCAAGAATAGCTGGTATAGATCCTGCTCTAGGCGAGCCAAAAATGCCCTCTTCTTCCGTCGCACTAGTCGTCGGAAGTCAATCTGTGATTGTCTGTGAGTGATGTCCCCCAAAAGCACCTCCCTCTGAAGTCTAGCTCTGGTCTCTCTGCATTCCTCATCATACCAGCTGTTCTGGGGCATGCTCCCAGAACGACGTCTCTGTTCAGGTTGTGTGTGTGGGTATGCCTCTACTGTTGCATCATGTAACGTCTGCGTCAATATAGTATCAAGCTCCTCCAAAGGTCGCCCTGGCTCTTCTGTACACAAGCGTATGTAGATCCCATCTATGTATACAGAGTGCGTCTCCCGTGTGAACGTGTAGCGAGTAGGAGCTGCCACTTGTGGCCTGTGTACTACACTAAACTCGAAAGATATGGTCAGCGACACAAGAGCATGGTCCACTGCCACACCAATAGGTCTAGGTCCAACTGTGAGGTCCTGGATACTAGAGATGAGACTCGGCTGCGCCATGACATAGTCCACTGTGCTAGCTCCATGTCTGTGTGGAAAGCATGTAAAACCCCCTGCAGCGGGAAATCTCTGTAGGCCATTCAAGATGACCAATCCATGTGCAGTATGTAACAGACTTGGATACTCCAAGTCAAGAATCAACCGCGACAGCACCAAATAACCACTTCAAAACAAGTCACAGATCACAATAGATGTACACTGGCCCAGCGGAGTTCCGTGCCTAGAGATATTGGCCCCAAAGACTGGCGTCCCTTTCGGTATTTCTTTTTATATTAATTAGATCAAAGTACAAAAGAGTGGCTAGGGTTTCACTCTCAGACTCTGCGTCTAGATGCTCTCAGAAGTGAGGCCCTCACCACTAATTTAAAGGTTACAAGGGATGCCCAAAAGCTGAGCCCCAAAAGCTTCAATTCAAAAGCAATTGCTCTCTCTCTCTCTCTCTCTCTCTCTCTCTCTCTCTCTCTCTCTCTCTCATAGAGAGTCAAAACTTGAAAGCAAAAGCATTCTCTCTCTTTCTCATATTGTAGAGAAAAAAGCAAAATTTGCGTCGCTCATCATTTTCAAAAAAAAAATTTATAAAAAATTTTAAAATAGCCTCCACGATTTCCAGAAATTAGGGTTTTTGGCAAAAATTAGGGTTTGCAGGAATTTTAGGGTTTTTGGCAGAAATTAGGGTTTCTGTTGTCCATAGCCACGTCATCACTTTGTGACATACCCCCCTCTTGAAAGCATTGTAATCGACCGTGATTACGCCTGCAAAACCGACAAAAGCCATAAACCGTCTTAGCAGACACTGACTGTTAGTACCTACATACTAGGAACACACATCTAGCACATGTACAAAATTGACAGTCACATCAAACGACATCACAGGACATCACCAGACATCACAGGACATCACATGACATTCAACATTCATTCGGATCTTAGACCATGATTTATCGGCAATGTAGCTAGCAATCACATCTAGGTCCAATCGGGACCTCAACGATGTCCGATTGACCAACCCCTACTGCAACCATGTCTATTCGAGATCAATCAGACCAAAATGCTGCAGTCATTTAGTCTATCAGTTCCTGCACTCACAAGAAGTCAAGAACAAATCAATATCATTATCAAGAATTCCATTTCATAAAGTCATCTAGCAGAATACTGTCAGCTCTCAATATCCCTGAAGCTCAAAGAGACATCAGTGACTTTAGTATCAAAATCGAGGCATCTGTTGACAAGGGAGCGGAGTGACTCCTCTCTTGTGCATCCCACTGCACCTGATCTCCGGCCAAGCTGAATTCTGGGTTCCATTTGGAGTAGACTATGCTAAACCAAAACATCGAGGTAAAGTTTCACAATCCGAGGAGTATCTGCTAGGTCCTCCTCCTCCATCCACTTCGCATCAAATGCAGGAAAGTTTTTGAACTTAACCAAGAACCGCCTTCGGACTTTACCTTTCTTCGTATCGTTATGTGCCAAAATCTGTTCATGAACAAGGATCTCCTTGTTTTCTTCCACTTCGGGTTGCTCATCAGGCTCCCCATCATCAGGCACATCACCCTTAACAGGTTTCAAGAGACTCACATGCAATGCATTGTGAATCCTCCAAGTATCTGGCAGTTTCAATCGGAAGGAGACATCATTTATCTTTTCAGTAATCTGGAAAGGTCCGTAGTATCGCATACTACGAGCTTTGGAAAAAGCCTCTCCTTTCCCTTTTTCTTTCGTAGGCGTGCCTTCTCAAAACGTAAGAGCACCCAATCATCCTCCTTCAATTTCAAGTCGCGACAATGGCGAACCGCTGCCTTTTTTTGTCGTTCTTGAGTCTCCTACAAAGTCTCACGAACCTTGGCAAAAGCTGTATCCAAATCTCGCGAATATTCATCCGCTTCAAATATCTAATCTTTCGTGCTCAGGAAGGATGGAACCTTCGCAGCACTTTCAACAATCTCTCATGGCGTCTTCCTCGTCGAAGAGTGTATCGTGTTATTGTAGGCAAATTCCACCAAAGGTAAGTTCTTTTTCCATTGAGTCTTCTGATCCGAGATACAAGACTTCAATAAATCTAAAATCACGGAATTGGCAATCTCAAATTGCCCGTCAGTTTACAAGTGGAACGATGACGAGAACTGCAACTGCGTGCCAATGTTCTCCCAAATTGCCTTCCGAAACAAACTCATAAATCTGGGGTCTCTGTTGGAGACAATCATCTCAGACGTGCCATGTAATCGGAAAATCGTCGTGATCATTCTGTGTTCTCGGGAGATCAAAAATGAAATCCATTTCAATACTTTTCCAGGGGCGGGTGGGTATGGGTAAAGGCTTTAACAATCCCTATGCCTTATGCCTGTCAAAATTGACCTTCTGGCATACTGTGCACAACTCAACTCTTCCACGTCCTTTTTGAGTCACGGCCAAAAGAAGTATCTCTCTACCCCTTTCATGGTGGTAGCAATGCCGCGGTGACCCGTAAAAGGTGGACAGTGGCATTCAGTCATAACCTTTTCCCTCAACGGTTGTGTAACGCACAACATAGTCTTTTTCATCAAGTAGCCTTCCCGAAGGGAGTATCCAGCTACTGTCTCCCCATCCCGTATCCGTGTGAAAATATCTGCAAAATCTGTATCTGTGGCATACTGATCGACCATATCCTCGAAGCTCTTATGATGTATCGGGGAAATAGCCAGAACCAACGGTTTCTGAGACAAAGCATCTACCACCACATTCTTCTATCCGTGCACATGGACAATCTGGAAGTGGAATTGTGACAAGATGTTCGCACACCGCATCTGCTTTTCCGAAAGCTGCTTCTATGACAAGAAGTAGCGCAAACTCTGATGGTCTGTAAAGACAGTAAAATTCGCTCCGAGTAGGTAATGCCGCCACTGAGTAAGAGCATGGATAACCGCCAAAAGCTCTTTCTCATAAATCTGTGCTGTCATCTCCGGCCTAGAGAACAATTGGCTCTCGTAAGCAATGACATGGCCTTCTTGCATCAAGACCGCACCCAGACTACGACCACAAGCATCACAAAATACTTCAAATGACTTCTGCAAGTGTGGCAAAGTCAAATCTGGTCCTGTAGTCAATTTCTCTTTCAATGTCTGAAAGGCAGTCACCTCTGTGGGTCCCCACGAGAAAGGTACTCCTTTCTGTGTCAAGATATGCAAAGGGGAAGCAACCTCTGCAAAGTTTCGTATGAACCGTCTCTAGTACGAACATAATCCCAAGAAGCTTCTAACTTCATGGACATTCCTCAAATCGGGCCAATCACGGATAGTCTCTATCTTGGCCGGGTCCATTTGCACTCCTGTTGCTGACACACTGTGTCCCAAAAAGTGTATCTCTGGTAGGAAAAATTCACTTTTCTTTGCATTAATCACTAACGTGTGATCTCGTAATGCCTGAAAGACTTGAAGCAGATGATCTCTGTGTTCTGCCTCATTCTTGGAGAAAACAATGATGTCATCAAAGAAAGTGCCAACAAATAGCCTGTACTGTCGAAAAAATCTTGTCCATCATCCGGTTAAATGTCGTAGGAGCATTGGTTAAGCCAAAAGGCATCACCAAAAACTGAAAAGCTGTCTTGTAGACATCTCTTGGCGCTATCCTGATCTGATGATATCCACTCTTCAAGTCAATCCTGCTAAAGCACAAGGATCCCTGTAACCTGTCGAGTATATCATCGATCCTAGGAATCGGAAATCTGTTCTTGATGGTGATTTCGTTGAGAGTGCTTTAATCGATGCACATTCTCCAAGATCCGTCTTTCTTCAAAACCAACAACACTGGAGAGCAATACGGTGAAGTACTAGGCTGGACAAGACCCTTTTCCAAGAGGTCTTTCATTGGGTTCATAATCTTTTCATTCTGTACTCAGCTCACACGGTAAGGTGGCCGATTCGGTGGCGTGCTTCCAGGTATCAGATCAATGGTTTGATCTTCAGGCCCTCTGAAAAGCAATCGGCATGAGTGTGGAGAAAAATCCTGGCGTTCTTTTGATCAGGTCAAAACATATTCAACCTTTATCCATCGTTCAGTTCTCTCCCAAAAGAATGAGTAAGAAACTGAAGTTCATCAAGTACAATCTCTAAGCCCTTCATTTATCAAAGTCGCTTTCTCGGCCCGGTAGTTAACCACGGCGTAGTTCTTGCGGTACCAAGGGATCCTGAGTATAACGTCACTCACATGCCCTGAACACCCCTGTCATTGCAAACGAAGTTTGCCAATGCTCTGTGTAATGGCAACATCCCATCCGGGTGCCAATCGAACTACCTCCGCCTGTGGCGTCAGTCTGTCGGGCGTAATTCCAAATCGAGCTGCCAATTCCAAGTGAAAAGAAGTTGGCCTTGGCTCCTTCAAAAGAGCTTCCTGATCCTTCACTTTGCCCCAAAAGCGGCAAAGTTTGTACTTTCATTCATTAGATTCGGTGGAGGTCCCACGCCATGTGGTACCAGTTCTGCTTTTCTATCTGCCTTTTCTGCCACATTCCTCAACTGCTCTCGAACTCTCAGGCCCGTCGTCGTCTTTATCATTCTGTTCTTTTTGTGCCTTTTTAGGGCCCTTCACGGAGATATGTCCATGTTCCCCGCATCCAAAGCACTTCCCCTCTCGGATGAAGCGAGCTCTCTCCTCAAGAGTAAGCTTGGGTCGTGCATCCTTTTTCTCTGGGTTGCTCTTTTTCTTTCTACTTTCATTCCCAGAAGTCTGTTCGGCTCGTTGTGTCATGGCCTTATCTGTGGGGTAGGTCAAACTGCTAGAATGAAGCAAAGCCCCGCTTCGCATGACTCATCAACTCATAAATAGAAGCTGACTTCTATTCCAAGCAGTGATCTCGGATCTCTGTAGGTAGACCCAAGATAAACCACTCAATCTGTTCTCTGAACGAGATCTTCTTGAATGAAGAGGCGGGTAGAAAAGAGCTCCAGAATCTTTCACAGTAAGCATTGATTGTATCCTTCTTGGTCATCCGAAGATGGTTCCAAGCAGCTCGCATATCTCGTTCATATTCTTGCGTCAACCAAAAAGAAATAAAAAGCTTCTTAAAATTCAGCCATTTAACTGGCGCAGTCTTGTTTAAAAGAAGCGTGGACCACCAAGTACGAGCATTCCTCTTAAAGTAAGAGGCAGCTCTCCGAATCTTGGAGTGCTCTGAATAGCGTCCTCCCGCGAAAGCGATGTCAAACTGCTGTATAAAAGACAAAGCCTTCGAAGCATCTGAGTATCCTGAAAAAGTATCAAACTTGATCGAGTGGCCACCTTGCTTAAACTCTCGGACTTTCTTGCTTTTATCTTCGAGAAAGTCATACTGGTTGGCTTTGTAAAAATTCTTCTTGTTCGCATAAAAGTTTCCGTTGTCAGAGTCTAAACTGTCCGTAGACGAGTCCTCTGTAGAAGTGTCACTCACTGGGCGAGACTTAGACTTCCTTGCCTTTTTCTTGCCCTTTCCGAAGCGTTGTTTCTTGCTTCGCTTTTTGCTTTTCCTGTCTTCTTCGCTCGAGTCTGAAGAGCTAGAAGAACTGTCAGAAGAAGAAGAAGAAGAACTGGGTAGGTCTTCAAACTTGACGCGCTTCTTCAATTTCTTTGCCTTGTCAAATGTCGACCGACGACCCAAATATTCCGGGAAGTCAGTCCCTTTCTTCTACTTTTTGCCTTGCTTTTTGCCTTTCTTTTGCACGTCGAAAAGCTGAGCAATCCATGCATCAACCACGTTCTCTAGTTCCTTCTCCGTATATTTCTTGGAGGCAAAAGGTTTCTTGAGAGCGGGTTTCGGGAGTGGTGTTGTGGTTCTTTGCCACTCCATCTGTACCTCTTCCAAAGAGGTATGGTTTATATATTTTTGCCATCTTCGGGTCCTTGGCAAAACTGAGCATCATCTTTGTTGCATCATCAATCAATTTTCGACGCTCCATCTCTTGCTGCTCCGCCTGAGTAGGCCAAGGCGGGCCATACTCTCTCTCTGAATCTTCGTTGTGATCCGAGCCCGCATCTGCAGATGCAGAGGGAGTCGACTGATCATTGCCTGAAGCCATAGGTGCCGCGGGAAAAAAAAATTCGGGGATCGGATTTCCCGTAGAAGAGAAATCGGCCGTGCTTTGATACCACTGTAACAGACTTGGACACTCCAAGTCAAGAATCAACCGCGACAGCACCAAATAACCACTTCAAAACAAGTCACAGATCACAATAGATGTACATTGGCCCGGTGGAGTTCCGTGCCTAGAGATATTGGCCCCAAAGACTGGCGCCCCTTTCGGTATTTCTTTTTATATTAATCAGATCAAAGTACAAGAGAGTGGCTAGGGTTTCACTCTCAGACTCTGCGTCCAGATGCTCTCAGAAGTGAGGCCCTCACCACTAATTTAAAGGTTACAAGGGATGCCCAAAAGCAGAGCCCCAAAAGCTTCAAATCAAAAGCAATTGCTCTCTCTCTCATAGAGAGTCAAAACTTGAAAGCAAAAGCGTTCTCTCTCTCTTTCTCATATTGTAGAGAAAAAGCAAAATTTGCGTCGCTCATCATTTTCAAAAAAAAAATTTATAAAAAATTTTAAAATAGCCTCCGCGATTTCCGGAAATTATGGTTTTGGCAAAATTAGGGTTTGCAAGAATTTTAGGGTTTCTGGCAGAAATTAGGGTTTCTGCTGTCCGTAGCCAGGTCATCACTTTGTGACACAGTCCCCATGTCTATCAAGTGTCGTCCATACTCAGTATGCTCCCCATCATGCGATAATCTGGATAGGCCTGTCTTTGCAACATTCAACTCTCTCAGCATCTCTTCTGAATATCATAAAAAACTGTCTGATGATGAGCAGTCCTAGCATTGAAATCCCCTAGAATGATGATGTTACCATCTCTAGAGAACTCCCAGATGTCATCATCCAAAATAGAAAAGGGGGACTGTCCTGTGGGTGGTGCATATACTCACGTACTCGCGGGAAAGTAGCAAATAGCGATGTAAAGGTGTCTGCCTGTCTCTGCTCTCAATCTCACCCACATGTACCTAGCTTGCTCATCCCTGCGAGCTATGTCTATCAATGGCTGCAACTCCTCCCTGAATAACACTGCCACTCCACCGGAGCCCCGCCCTCTGTGCTCTGATCGCGTCTCCTGTCTACATGCGGTCTCCCATCTGTACCCATTAATGTGAGGCATAGACTGCCTAGGGGCTTGATGTGTCTCAGAGTAGAAGATGATATCTCTCCCACTAAAACTTTCCTCAAAAGCAGAAAAAGTCATCCCCGAGTAATCTTACCAATCTTACCTTTTTCCCTTCCCGCTCTAATCTCTGGCATTACCTCTTGCATATGAGCTATTTGTGAGAGGGTAAGGTCATCCCCGAGGAAGATGCCCGTTTTCTTAAGAGTTGGTCTCTTCTTCAAAAAGTCCTTCTTCGCTTCCATGGAGGGAAAACGAAGGATGAGTGCTCTTTCTTTCGAGGTTTCCCCCTTGCTCCCATTTTTCTTGTTGCCCACTCTCCAAGCTCTTGAGTGCATCGGCTCATGAATCCCCATCAAAGCCATGAGTTCTTTTACCTCTTCGTCCACATTATCTCTGTCTTTAAAACCGCAAATCCTCACATGTAGAGAGCGCACACGCCTTCTTTGCTCCTCTTCAAGTGTCAAGTTAATGATGGTGGGTGTGGACGTAGTTGTTTCCTTGCTTTTCCCTTTCTTGGCAACCTCAATCCACTTCTCAGCCTCATCTGCCTTTTGCTGGGTCTTTGTAATAACGTCCACCCAAGAGGTCGTCATTTCTTTGTGTTGCTCTTCCCCTCTTTGATGGCTCGCACTTGCTCTTTGATCGTGTTAGCTCTTGTATTACTGAAGGTTGCAATTCTCCCTCTTCAAGTGTATTTCGTGATCGTGCCTCTGCGAGCTCCCTCTTGAGTGACGCAATCTCTTCGTCTTGGGCCGTCACCCGATCTCCCAGTGTAGCTATCTTGCTTTCTTGGGCCAACACGCGTTCGTCGAGCATTTTTATTGTGCCCAGTAAATTGCGATTGATCTTGTTAATTGTTTCGATCATTTTTCTTTGCATTTTTGAACTGCATCCTCTAAAGGGTCAAGCTTGTTATTTTGTTTCCGCATGCTTGGTCGCCGCAAAAAACGAGAAGGGGATTTGCGATGGTAGTAGGAGACTGCCCTACATGCCCCGCACTATGCATACATGTTCTCCCCGCTTTAAGCATACATGGCATACGTTTTTTCCTTTACTGCAATTTCTACCAATTCCCGCTTTCTGCAAACTGTCAATTCTGCAATTTCTGTAAGCTCTGTAAATTCTTGAGATTTTGAGAATTCTGTAAATTTCTGTATTTGCGTGCCGTCACTGTTTTCTTGCAGGGCTTAGAGGACTGTTTGGAAAAAAGTCGCGTGGCGTGGGAACCTGCACCTGTGGAGGAGGGGGGGGGGGGTGGACGCTGGAAATTGCTGGGCTGTGGGACGGGCGCGGAAAATGCAGAGAACGTGAAAATGTGAAAATGGGGCGGGGGGGGGGGGGGTACGCTGGGTAAAACGCGAGCGTGGGATGCAGGGCAGGTCGAGCAGGGGGAGGGGATGTGCAGCGCGTGCAGGGCAGGGGGGAGGGGGGGGGGGCAGCGCGAGCAGGGCAGGTGGGGTGTGCAGCACGCGGAGAGAGAGAGAGAGAGAGAGGGGGGGGGGGGGGGGGCAGCGTGAGCAGGGCAGGTGGGGGTGTGCAGCGCGTGTAGAGAGAGAGAGAGAGAGAGAGAGAGAGAGAGAGAGAGAGTGAAAAGCAGAAGGCTTTTGCTTTATTTTAAAAGCTTTTGACTTTCAGCTTTTGGGCTCTGCTTTTAGCATCCCTTGTAATCTATAAATAAGCAGGTAGGCCTCTCACAACTCAGAGCATTTGGATGCAGAGTCTGAGTGTGAGCGCTTGCCCGCACTCTTGTACTTTGAACTCAGATTAATACAAAAAGAAATACCGAAAGGGGCGCCAGTCTTTGGGGCCAATATCCCTAGGCACGGAACTCCGCCGGGCCAGTGTCGAATCAATTGTGAACTGCGAACTGTTTTAAGTATTTATTTGTGTTGTCGCGGTAGATTCTTGACTTGGAGTGTCCAAGTCTGTTACATTTGGCCTTCGTCTATTTTACAGGTGTAATCAAGGGTGATTACTCTTCTTTCTTTCAAGGGGGGTAATGTCACAAGAACTGACGCGGCATGCCCCTAGGGGACCTAACAAGGCTGGAAAATAACCCAAAAGGATGGCTCAAAAAACGACCGCCAAAAGCAGAGTCCAAATTCCAAATTGAGCGTAATTTGCCCCGCGAATCATGTTGATGACGTGTAGTCTGTATGGCCAGCTTGGGGAACAGCTTTTGGGCGACAACTTTTGGAGCCATGCTTTTGGGAACCTGCAGCTTTCGGTGCGCCCAGTTTTATGGCCCCCTTGTAACCTTTATAAGAGAGACCAGGGCTCCTACAGATTAGCTTGGAAGCCATTGCGGAGGAGACCCACTGCAATTGTACTGTTTATGATCAATCAAGAAAGAAATATCGAAAGGGGCGCCAGTTTTTGGGGCCAGTGCATCTCGAAGCGGAACTTTGTAGCTTTTGTTCGTGTGTCGTTATTGATTTCTCGCTTCGCTGTCCAAGCCTGTTACTGCGCACGTGTTGTGTGCGTGAGTGGAGCCTGGTTTTGTGTGCATTGTATCTTTTTGTGCTCCTAAGACTTACTTTTTTTGGGGGGGTAGGGGTGGGTGTGTTTGCAGGTGTGAGTGAAGTTTGTTTTTTGAGTATGTTTTCCCCGCTTTCTGGTTTTTCTGCTTTGTTTTGTTGTTGTTTTTTGTTTTGGTTGGTGCTTGCTCTTTTTGCCAGGTTTTCTACAACAGATTTCATACGGTGGTCCCCAAAGTTCCTTTACTATGGGTAGAGAATATTATCTTCATATGAGTTTCGGGGACATAAGGTTGCCTTATTAAGTTATTAGGCTATCGCCTCAAAATCTTTGGGATCTAGAAGTCTTACTTTTTAGGGTTGTTCCCTCCCCAACTTTGGATTTCAGGAGCCACCTTCAGCAAGTGGACTGTCCTCTATACTGGCTGACATCTCCTTCGCTCCAGTTATATAGTGCTCTGCTGACCCATGATTTAAGTTCGAGAAGTTGTGTGTTTGTTGGCACGCACATGTATTCCTGCACTGTAGTACAAGCTGGTTACATTAGTCTTGCTGGTTTGTTCTTTCTCCACTCATTCTGCCATGATTCTCTTTTCTTCTGGAGCTTTATGCATCACGTGTGGGCTCACTGTGCAAAAAACAGCAAGTGAACTCTCTCTCTCTTCTACAGCATTTATCCTCTTTGGTCAGTGTAACACAGTTCAACCCAAAGGGGCAAGGGACCTGCGACCTATAAGGAACCCCCTCCACAACTTGTTCGTCTGTTTATTTTCTTGTTTATTCATTAGATTGCGTATAGGCTGGATGAGAAAGATGTTGGATCGTTGGCTATGGATTGTTCGGGGTTAGGTCTATAATTCTCAAGTTTGTAGACCTCACTTTCATGGTACAAGTTGGCCTTCGATTCCTAGCTAGGATAGTAGGATGGAACTGGGGATCCCTGTGTTCTTTCCTTCGATATTCAGATTTTTTTGAGTATGACTAGGGTTAATTGTCTGACGTAAAGACAGGCCTGCACTGATAGTAAGTGTTTGTTGTTTGGTCACCTCCCAGTATGCAGTGTGAAATAAATAGAAGTCGTTTTTGTGTAGCTATACATACATGAAGAGAAGTTCAACCAGCCGATCTTCGGTGCGAATAATATCACCGGAAAAGTCTATCCGGTAAGATGGGATCCACATGGGTCACAAAATTTCTCTTATTTTGCCTCTTATCCATGTATAAGGTAGTACCTCTTCATGTGTTTGTGCAGGTAATTCCAGATGGTGAGCATAGCGCTCTGTATTCCCCACATTCCTTCAAGATCATTTTTAAGGAAGGTGGCTGTGGCACATTTGTGCCTTTGTTTTTTAATCTGCTGAAGTTTCTAAGGCAATTTCCACCTCAGACAAATGAGTCCCAATCACACATCAGTGTCCAGCAATCAAACTCATATGTTTACAATGACCCATTTCCGACAGCATCTCCCCCAACTGATGAGATCATGCGGCAAGCGTGAGTAACAGTCTCTGTAGTCTAATTCCAAAACTGGAAAATTTTGTTGTACTTAATTTGCAGTTTCTGAATTTCAGGTATGTTGATCCAAATGATCCAACCAAGATTTATTTGCAGCAACCATATGATCCTAATCAATCTCAGCTGCGCAGGAGGACATATGTCTCACCACGGCCAGAAGAAGGCCAGCTGTAACAATGCACATAACTGTTGGCACCTTACTGCTACTTAGTGGACCTAGTGAATGAATGTGGGAGTTATTAGAGAGGTTCAGTATCTGCTCATACGTTTTAATATCAGATATTCACTGTAAATAATGTTCATAGTATAGTTTGTAGCCCTTGTTAGGTGAGTTGAACCAAAATAAACTTGTTCAAAGCTCGTCATTTTGTCAAATTTCGGAGTTCTGATAAGTTTTCAATCATGAGGTCTTTAAACCAGTCCTTGAAAAAAAAAAACCATGAGTGCAGGTGCACATATTAGACAAGCAGTTGCACCCGAGTACCTTGGCATGGGTAGTAGATACGGGGAGGTGTATAAAAACATTGGGGGTGGATCACGCGCTTAAACGTCAGCAAACATAAAAAAGGGTTTTTTGTCTAAAGTTTAAGCTGAATTGGATCGGAAAGAAACTGAGGAAGTTTACCAACTTTTGGAATTTATCCGAGTGGTCCAAAGAAAGGGAATTTAAGCTAATAAGTTGTACCGACCTATATTGCCTCGGCCAAGGGGCCTAAA
This sequence comes from Adiantum capillus-veneris, assembly GCF_014529385.1. Lineage (NCBI taxonomy): Eukaryota > Viridiplantae > Streptophyta > Polypodiopsida > Polypodiales > Pteridaceae > Adiantum > Adiantum capillus-veneris. The sequence continues at coordinate 86,992,772 of NC_140932.1, forward strand.
ACCTTATTAATAAAAAGCAAGGACCCACTTTGCGTAAACTCATGATGATGCGGCAGGCTGTATGGACCATCGCAAATCGTGCTCCGTTGACACCTGCTGATGTGGCACACTGTACGGACAGCCCATGGGGCACTAGCATTTGGCTACTAGATGCTTTTAGAACCTGCTTAATGTACTGCTTTTGGCCAAGGGCCTTCATAAGAATTTAGAGGGCCTCTCTTTCGGTAGATTTGCTTGGGAGCATTGTGGAGAGAGTGGACCCTCAAACACTACTTGTTGAAGCATTATCATAAAAAAATACCGAGAAGGGGCGCTAGTCTTTGGTTGGGGCTAGTACTTTTGGGTGCAAAACTCCGTCATACCGTGTCGTGTCTCTAAGAAATACCAAGAAGGGGCGTCAGTCGTTGGGGCCAATACTTGTTGAAGCATTATAATAAAGAAATATTGAGAAGGGGTGCCAATCTTTGGGGCCAGTACTTTTGGGTGCAAAACTTCGTTGTGTTGTGTCGTGTCTCTAAGTTTTGTTCAGTTCTTTCAATTTCTCTCATCCTTGGCTTAGAGTGGCCGAGTCTATTAGAGTACAATTCTTCTTCTATGGAGGATCCAATCCCTTTACTTGCATCACACATGGATTCAGTTGACGAATCAGGTAACTGTGGTACCTGACCACTCAGGTACAAAACAAAACAACAAAGATTTGATTGGACATTGACTACCTTTCGATGATTTGGGAGAAGAGTATGGTCTGAGTCCACCCACAAAGTAGGAAAGAATGGATATGCAATTGCAACATGTCGATACTTGTGCTCGACATATGCTTTAGTACGCTAAGGATCTCCTATTTGTGAAAGTTTTTTCGAAGCATCCACTTGATGAGGTGCACTCCCAATGGCGAGATGCTATCCGTTCGCCTCTCACGTCGGCTTTGAAGAAGAAATCTACACCAGTGGTGCCAAGTCAAAGAGTGTACTCAGAAGATGAATTTGATGAAGTTGTAGAGCGACGAGTCAATAGACTCATGAAGACGAAGAGGCAGTTGTGGAAGAAGAGTCGAGCAGTAGACTATCCTGGCTACTGGGGTCGAAAATCTACCTTTGAGGCGGCTAGTAAGCCAAAGAAACGTGTTCGATTTGAGGGTATTTCTAGTTCGTCCTCGTCCTTTTCCAACAGCTCGGAGAGTTCTTCCTCTAAATCCAACGCTGAGGATAGAAAGAACAAGAAGAGGAGAAAGACCCAGGGACATACAAAGGCAAGAAGAGTAGATCACACAAAAGATATTGGAAGCAATTTGCTAGTTCGGATGAGGACTCCTCGTCCTTCCAGAGCTCGGATTTCGATGAGCCGATGTACACAACAAAGAGGAAGTACATATACCGAGCCAATCGATATGATTACCTTGAGGACAAGGGCAAGAAGCCCAAGGATTTCAAGGTGGATGGGTAGGCTTCAAAGTTTGATACATTTTCTAGCTTCAAGGATACCCATAGAGCCTTGGATCTTTCGGGAGGGTGCTACTTAAAGCACTCCAAGGTACGAAGGGCGGCGTCCTATCTCAAAGAGAATGCCCAAACTTGGTGATTCACCCTACTACTACGCGGGGAAGCGCCAATGAAGTGGCTACGGTTCAAGCGAGTTTTCACTTCTCCATGGCTCACTTAAGAATACGAACAAGATGTAATCACCGCTTGGAATCATCTAAGAAGGGCCAAGGAAGACACACTAGATGTCTATTGTCAGAGATTTTGGGATACTTTTTTACTTGCCTCCTCTTTTAAGAAAATCACCTTTAAGCAACAAGGTGAGCGTTTCTGCAACGGATTTTCCAAGAGATATGGAGCTATTGTTTGTCGAAGAAGTCCAAGTTCACGTAGCGGCTCATGAGACATGCCAAGCAAGGGTGTGCAGTGCATGCAAGCACTCTTACTTACCCTGTAGACAAGCTTGTGGTAGTCCCTACCGGACAAGAATCGAACAACAGTAACATGAAGATCATAAGCAACGGAAAAAGAAACCTTTGGGCCCTCGGTTGTCTGTAGAGAAGCATGCCAAGTACTACAAAGAGGACAAGTGTTATGGATGTAGGAAATAAGGGCATGTACTTGCCAAGTGCCCCAGAAAGCCTCTATTAATCAAGCAGGGGACAAGCCAAAGAGTTCCAAAGCAGCAGAGGAGCGAGGAAAAAAGAGCAAGACAAAAGCAGGACTTGTAGTGGATTTTGTGGGGGCCGACCCAACACAAATGATGAAAGTACGGAGCTCTACAAAGCGGAGGGCAAAGTATGAGATCAAGAAGCCCTCATCTTCTTTGACGAAGGAGCCAAGGCCAACTTCATTTCGATTGAATTGGTGGCTCAACTTGGAACTACACCAGATGCAATGGGACCACCGACCGAGACAATTCTAAATTCACCAGGAGGGGATGTTGCCGTTACACCCGTCATAGGCAACTTCGGTTGCCGTGTCAGGTGTATTTAGGGCCTGCAGACTTTTACATCATGCCGTTGAAAGGATGTGACGTCCTTTTGGGAATCTCCTCGTTCCACAAGAACGACACAGTGATCGACTATAGGGCGAGAAAAGCAACATTGAAGAATGAGCAAGGTAGAGATATAGTGCTTGATGTAAAATTGAATGGCGAGTCCGTTCCACTTGTATCGATGTCGGCCATTTCAAAATTAATGAAAGTCAATTTGTTTGTTTACTCAATCTACTCGCATGAGTTAAATGAAAATAAAACATCAAATTTGTCCGACCTTGAGAAGGAACAACAAATTTTCTGCAAGCTCAGGACGATTGCTTCTCTGAATGCTTACTGGGAGAGTTTCCTCCTTAGCGACCTGAAGATCACACCATTGATTTGATTCGCGGTAGCACATCACCAAACTGGCCACCTTACCGAGTTAGCAAAGCCCAAAAGGAGGAAATTATGAAGCAAGTGAAAGAGCTTCTAGAGAAGGGTCTAATAAGCCCCAATACATCACCGTACTACTTGCCAGTGTTGTTGGTATTACGAAAAATGGATCTTGGAGAATGTGCATCGACTATAGAGCTTTCAACAAAATCACCATCAAGAACAAGTCTCCAATACCTAGGATTGATGATATATTGGACATGCTACAGGGTTTTACTGGTTTTAGCAGAATCGACTCGAAAAGTGGCTATCGTCAAATCAGGATGCTCCTGAAGATGTAAACAAGACCACTCAGGATGTCCTTTGGTGGGTATTTGGTGATGCCTTTCGGTCTTATGAATGCGTTGGCATGTTTAATAGGATGATGGATAGGATTTTTAGAGAGTATAGGTAATTTGTGGGCACCTTTTTTGACGACATCATCGTATGCTCCAACAGTGGGACATAGCACACACACCATCTGTTACAGATTTTCAAGGAATTGCGGCAACATTGACCGGTGGTTAATGGGAAAAAGATCGAGTTTTTTCTTGCCAGAAATACACTTTTTGGGACAAATTTTCTTTGCAGAGGGTGTAAAAATGGACACGGCCAATGTTGAAACCATTCGAGATTGGTCAGATTTGAAGAATGTACATGGAAGTTCGAAGCTTTTTGGGTTTGTGCTCGTATTACTGGTGGTTCATTCAAAAGTTTGCGGAGATTGCTTCTCTGTTACACATATTGACACAGAAAGGGGTTTCTGTTTCTTGGGGACGATCTGAGATTGCAACATTTAAGACTCTAAAAGAGAAGTTGACAACTGGTCCAATGTTGATAGTAGGTACTACCAGATTTGCAAAAGCCATTTGAGGTTTACTGTGATGTGTGGTCGTAGTTTTGGTGTTGTGTTAATGCAGGAGGGCCATGTTGTAGCTTATTGCTGAATGTTCTCGCGACTAGAGCCAGTTGCACAAATTTATGAGAAAGAGCTATTGGTAGTCATCCATGCTCTTACTCAGTGGCGCCATTTTCTACTCGTAGCCCATTTTTTAGTGTTCATCGATCACCAGAGTTTATGATACTTGTCCTAGAAACAACTTTCGGACAAATAATTGAGATGGGCAAATATTTTGTCGCAGTTTGACTTTCAGATTGTCTATGTCGAAGGAAAGAAGAACTTGGTGGTTGACACATTGTCTTGCAAGCCACATATTTTCGCTATTTCCATGATTCGTTATCAGAGATTCAAGGATATGGTTGATCAGTATGCCACTGAGAGAAACACTTTGTAGAACCTCCGATTATTCTCCTCTAGGCTCTTGCAAGTAGTCGTAGTGAGTTGGTGCCAATTCGTCATGACATTGCCATGCAGATGCAAACATTTGCTTGAGGCAAACCCATGTGGCCGATGCTTGTCCTTGCATCAACAGTGTCGGCCATTAGCATTTTGGTTCCCTGGTGCAATATTTGCGTGTTGGTCGGAAAAACCAACCATATTAAAAGCTGCATGCAGTAGCCCAAATTGGCCATGATTGCACTGAAACCGTTGTCGGAGGCCAATATTACCATACATGGGGTTTGGCATCATGCCTTGCATACCCCCAAAGATTGTTCCTGGCACGTAACCAACCATTCTCTGAAACACAAATCCACCTCTAAAATACCTAGCATGTACTGCACATCCTAACCACTTGTTCATGGACAGAAGTAAGTTGTCTTGGAGCCCCATATGACTCTATAACATGAGAGTGCTCCCTGCCTTGATGAGACGCACAAGGGACCTAGGCTTCAATAGGCTCTACTTCATGAGACAGTTGCCTTGTCTGCTGTGACACATGGTGCTTGCAGAAATTCCATAAACCTAGGATTCTGCACCAATCAAGAAAACACATTCACAACGGCAACCAACTCTGTCCAGAACGCCTCCTCGTCTAGTTTCCCAGTCATATACTGTTGAGCATTCAAATCAACAAAAGGTACAAACAGGGGTGGCCGTGAACTCTCGCCATGCTTGAACACTGGAGGAGGAATAACTTGTTTGTCATGTGAAGAGGAGCCCTTATCCCTGGCGTCGTTTGTCCTGTCAACTATAGTGTAATTCCCAGTTCCTATGGTCTGTGTCTTCGCCGCAAACCAACCAAGGCTCACTCTTTAAGGAAAAAGTGATTCTGTCTCGGCGAACCATGAAACTGGCTTGTAGGGCAGTAGACTTTAGCTTTTACCCGAATCTTTACTTGATAAACTTTACTTTTACGACACAGAGAAAGTTCACGAATAAACGTGTGACTGGAAATTACACTTCAAACAAAAACACGGCTTGAAAGCTATAGTGCTTCCAAGCAGACAACGACACCCTGCTGGCCCCAAAGATTGGCGCCCCTTTTGGTATTTGTTTATTCTTATTACACTTGACAAAAACCTGTAAGCTTCTACAATCTGTCCACTTTTATCAGACTGAAATTTCCTGCTTTAACCCGAATTCAGCAGCATAACCATAATAGAAGTCTCCATAGACAAAATCCCAAGTAAACAGTGACTTTCCAAGCACTTTACAAAACCTGTCGAGAAATTATAGCACACGGAAAGATCTATTTTTGGCCTCCAAAATGCACCAAAACACCTATTTGATGATTCCCTAGCTTCTCCGAAGCTCTTTGGACTCGTAGGCATCAAAACTAGCCAGAACCCTAAACCTACAAAAAATTCTAGCAAGCTGAAATTCTTTGTTTTATGCTCCAATTCGCGTGCTGATTACTTTTGTGGGTAGCTTTCGAGCTCCTGTACCTATAGGGTCACTTTCCCTTTGAATTAGACGAGATTTCTCGGGGGAAATCTCTCTAAATTATCTTAGACAAGGACCCAAGGCTCCTCTCGCATTACCTTGTAGTTTAGGTGCGAAATCCTAAACCTGCAAAAAAACACAGCAGGCTATAATTCCTTGTTTCGCATCATTTTGAGCAGAGCAAACACGTCTATACGTGTCTCAGAAGCTCCCGCACGCAATGAGATAGTTCCCTTGTAAATCAGACGAGTTTTCAAGCAAGAAAACTCTGCGTTTTCACATTTCTTCAGGGTGGAACTGTGCGTACTTGAAGGGGATTAGCTAATTTGAAGGGTAGTAACAATTAGCTAATCCGGTTGCTGTACAAAAGGCTCTTGCCTTGGCAAACGCGCATAAAACCCCCAGATCTGTACATGGTCATTTGAGAAGCCCAACTAGAGGGGCATTACCATACGTGCAAAGGGGAGAGAGAGATGCGTGAGAGAAAATCATCGCACTGCATGAGATAAGGGAGAAGACAAGGTTTCCATTAAAGATGTGATCACATGCACGCACTACTCACACACGCTGTGTTCACTTATGATAAAAATTCAGCCCCAACCTCCATTTTGGGTGCCCCCTCTAGGGGATGAGATACTTTGGACGATGTGTTGACCTGCAGGTTGCTCTCCTACTACCATGTGTCCAATTTGCTCATTTTGGTTTAATTCTAGTACCCACCAACTTATAAAGTCCTACCACGGGGCCTAAATGACTTTAAATGTGCCTAACCACTTCTTTACTAGTCGGATTCGAGTGCCGATCGGCCCAACCATCTCGTGGTTGCCTGGCCTTGAGTCTGCGGGTGAAACTCTCGGCTAACGATCGTTTCACACTGGCCACACAATGTCTGAGCATTTGTGATTTTAACAAGAGCGTCTCGAAAATTAAATAAAAATCAAAAGAAGGAAACCAACAAATATATATATTGGTTGTCACAATCTCGTGATAGATACTGAAGGGTTGACATTATTTTGCCGAAATACTTAATGTAAAGAAGCACTTTGAAATGGGAATTTCTAAACTGAATTTGTTACATGTGCTCTCTCATGTGTGTATTGTCTGAGTGCATGTTTGAAAGACGAAATGATTGCAACATTTTTGACTTGTTCACGAGGGATGAGGCGGATATGATGGTAATGAATTTTAGTAATGAGAGGCGAGGTGTATATGATAGTAATGAGATTTAGTCAATCAAGACATCCGTCAGAGATCAACGCGGTCTCGGTGTGATTGATAAATATTTTACAATGATCATGATTCTCATCTAAGATCTCGACCGGAATAGTGATGTGAAGTTTTATTGACTGTGGCCTTCGTGCAAGTGCTGCATATATGTGGTCTAGTGCGTCGGTACTTGAGTCTGTTTGTTGAACTGGTTTTTGTCCTATGTCTGTTTTGCATGCGTAATCTAAGGTGATTACAATTCTTTCAAGAGGGGGTATGTCACAAAGTGATGATGTGGCATGACCTAAAAGACACAGCTTGGATAGAAGGGCCTAGAGATTCTTGAAAAGAAACTGAGAAAGTTTACCAACTTATGGAAGTTATCCAAGTGGCCTAAACAAAGGGAATTCAACATAATAATTTGTACCAACTTATGGTACCTCGACCGAGGGGCTTAAATCCTTATTAATAAAGGTAGGGACCCACTTTGTGTAAACCCATGATGTGGCAAACTGTATGGACCGTCGCAATGACATAATAATTTGTACCAACTTATGGTGGGGGTATTCGCAAGCTAAAACCAAGAATCTTGAACACATGTTCTTTTATCTTGTGAGCATTTCCGCTAAACTTATGGCCGCAGGTCTTATACATAAACTTTGATGTAGTCTTTTCGTTGACCAATTCATCTATGTAGTTCCACTTGTATCCTTTCACCATCTTCTTAAGATCTGCAAACTCAAACAAACTAATTACTAAATACACATCTAAACTCAAACTCTAATACCATTTACAATACTTTATTCGTCAACGTTTTCAACCTCTTCAAATTATAAATACCAATTTTTTTTTCAAGTGTGAGCTTTTAGTTAAAATCGAGGTATTGATAAACGGTCCTCTCATTTAAGGATTTTTTTAAAAAATCACTCACTAAATTGTTTTATTATTTTCTATGCTTAGTAAATGTATCTTTTATTATAATACAAAAGCATTAAAATATTCTTTTGTTTTAAGTTTTAAGGTATCTTTTTATTTTACTTCCTTTTTATTTTATTTTGTTCCAAAATGATAAGGTGCAATGTGCACCATTTATCTTATTATTTAAGTGGGGCCCTTTGTAATATATAAGCTATTTGCGAGTAGAGGGTTACATCAACTAGAAGAAAATAAAAAAAAAGGCCCATTAGTGGAAGTTATGAGAAGATGCATGAGGAGATTTAGAGTAGAGAATTGAGAAGGGGGAGGTAGGACACGTAGAGACCATGTCTCCCAATAAGGGACCTCTCTCTCTCTCTCTCTCTCTCTCTCTCTCTCTCTCTCTCATCGCAGAGCAAAGGATGGATGCTTTATAAGGCATAGGCAAATAAAATCTATTCTTCTTGTTCTTCTTCTCTCTCTCTCTCTCTCTCTCTCTCTCTCTCTCTCTCTCTCTCCAGCTCTTGCGTCCTTCCTTGACATAGGCATAGTGGAGATGACGTAGGGGGACGGCTCTGTAGGTGCAAGTCCATGAATGGCGGGAGAAGCTTAGGTGCAAGCTCACAAGAAAGGAAAATTTGCAGGCTCGTAGAGACGCGTCTAGAGGTAGGGAAGGACCACACAAACGAAAGAAGGTTTTTGCGATAGGAGTAGGAAGTGACGGCTAGGCGATGAGGGTAGAAGGAATCTTGAAGGCATCTTTGAATTAATGTATTTTATTTTACATGAACCAATAAAAACACTTTTTAAAAATATATAATATAATTATATATTAAAACACAATAAAAATTCCTTATGATTGTAGGCACTTATTCGAACTTACTCTCCTTTGTTCCCCCTTGACTTAGTAGGTCTTCATGCCTCTTCACCTTGTTATCCACACATGCCAACCTAAAGCTACGTGGAGATAAGGGATGTGGTCCACAAGCCTTCCTTGCAAAAGAAAAGGTTGAAAGGAGTAACTCTAAAAATAGAAAACTATGTTTATTAGACTTAGGGTGAGGATTTTTGCGATTATCTACAAAAATAAGGCATTTCTGTTAAAAGGGCTCGAGAAGCTTATAAGAACCATGAGATGAACAAATTTGTGGTTCAGAGTTTTTTCATTTGAGGACCGCAAGACCGAGTTTTCTTCGTTTTTATACAGGCTTGTGCTCGAGAGAGCAAGAAAACTTCTGTCTTCTTGTCTTTTGAAGCTCCAGGCAATCTTCAGCCAAAAAGAAGCTCCCTATGATGTTCTCAAGGTTCATCATCTTCTCTCTCTCTCTCTCCCTCTCTCTCTCTCTCTCTCTCTCTCTCTCTCTCACACACACACACACACACACACACATACACACACACACACACAAGTTTCTATAGCTATGGCTGCTCAAGCTTATACATAATTAACTATGTAGGTTACTACTTCTTAATGCTTATATATCTTCTTTCCAACCTAATTCTTACTTAGTCCTCGTAGATCCTATCACCCGCGAGGTGTTTAAGGCCTTGGGATTGTGTTCAATGAGATGTTTCAAAGTGAAAAGTCTAATAGCAATCTTTATCGAATTTTAGAGATTCCATCTCTATAATTTGTGTGGTTAAAAGTTCGAATAGCAAAAGTCCTTTCGGAGGGGGAGTCGGCTCCAAAAAGTCTGGCTCTCAATTGGTATGGAATTCTCTCTCTCTCTCTCTCTCTCTCTCTCTCTCTCTCTCTCTCTCTCTCTCTCTCTCACACACACACACACACACACACACACACACACACACAATTTCGGTCCATATATGTGATGTGTGATTGAATCTAAGTTGATGCTTGTTTGGAACTGTCATGCTCGAATATGCTCAATGTTACAAAATTGATTGATTACTCTAGTTAATCTGTAACTTTTGCTTTAGGTTAATCCCAATTCTCTTGGTATCAAAGCATATTTAGGTTATCTCTTTCTTTTTTAAGAAAGGGCGGCTCTAGGATTGTGCATGAAGGGTTGAACCTTTTAATTAACCATTGTAAGTGAGTATTGGAATCTATTAACCCGTGTATTTTGCAACTTAAACACCCTAGGAGTTGTCGTATTAATAGTGGACACTTATGGGGGTTACCTTTGGTTTTACCTCTATTGAGCGTACATAAAGCTCATAAGGATTTCGTTACCTTCAAGATGAGAAATGTTATGAAGCATATCTAAGTTATCTCTTTCTTTTTGAAGAAAGAGCTGTTTTAGAATTGAGCATGAAGGGTTGAACTTTTTAATTAACCATTGTAAGTGAGTATTGGAATCTATTAACCCCTGTATTTTGCAACTTAAACACCCTAGGAGTTGTCGTAGTAATAATGGACCCTTATGGGGGTTACCTTTGGTTTTACCACTATTGAGTGTATAGAAAGCTGAGAAGGATTTCGTTAGCTTCAAGACGGACAATGTTATGACCCTGATCTCTACCTTGATTTATTAAAATATTTAAAACCAAGGGTGTGTAAGATCCGAAGAACTTTCTCTTGATTCACAAAAGGGAATAGCTAAGATTATTCATACGAAAAAGTTATATCTCACAAGGAACTTTTGATTCACAAAGCATCATCATTATGTGTGAACACGATCAAGAAGAGGGACAATAAGATTCCTTGTGAGACATAACTATTTTGTTTGCCTTCAATGTCAGACAAAGGGAAAGAAGAAGTGCAAAGACACAAGAGAGAAATCTCATGTGAAAACGTCGAGCATATCACATCTGCATCAAGTCTGTAACATTGAGCATAGTCGAGCATGACAATTCGAGCATGATGGTGATGGAATTCTTCTATGTCTTCTAGGATATACATCTGTAGACGTCGACGTCATTTGATGGAGATGTATATCCTAGAAGATGTCAAAGAATTCCCTCACCATCGTCTCCCGGGAGGAGAAAATCTTCAAGCTCTCATTCCTCTCATCATTCTGTGGAGAGTAAGCAGAAGCCTGAAAAGAAATGAAAAGAAGAGAAACCATCCAGCTCTCCGTCATCGTCAAGCTCATCTGAATCTGGGAGTTTCTCCTAGTCATATAACAATTCTCCCAAAGCACACAAGAGGAGAGGCCATCAACTCTCTCATGCTGCATGGAATAGAGCATCTCATCTAAGAAAGTTCAAGGAAGGAGGTAAAAGCATAACCTTACTATCCTTCGATGAAAATTTTATTAATGTGGACAAAATTTTACGCTTTATTCAACAATTTGATGCTGCCTTTGGGGATGAAATTTTTTCGGAGTAATCTAAATTGCGACATGTTGCTATGAATCTCCCAAAATCGTCCCGTCAATGTTGGGCAAGCCTACACTCCGAGGGAGAAGCTCTGAAGACTTGGAAAACATACGGAGTTGCTATCATGAAGAAATTCTCATCTAGTGGGCTACTGAAGCATGGCCAAGCTTAAAGCTTGATGATGGAGAGAATATGCAAAAATATGTGGGGAAGTTTTTGGAGCTACATCTCAAAGCTACGATATACAAGCGCCCCAACATCTTGAAGCAAAAGCAACAATTCTATGCTGAGCTCCCTGAACATTGGAGAAACTATAAAAATACACAAAGACCTTGGACCATTTCGAAGGTTATCCACCATGCAATGGTAGCCTCCAACATAAAATTTTGTAGCCTCCAACATCAAATTTCAAGATTCGGACAAGGGTTCAAAGGCAAAAAATAGGAGAGACAAGCCACAGAAGAAAGGACAATTCATATCAAAATTTTTCTACCGAAATTGGTTAGTCTAAAGACAAATTTGGCTACAAGGTGAGAACCCGGTGAGAATTGATTTTCTCCTGAAGATATAGAGAGTTATTGTAAGGATAATAGATGTTTTGAATGCGGTGAACAAGGTCATTCTTAGCCCACATGCCCTCAAAAGCATGCAAAGAAGGAACCCCCTAGAAATGGAATGGTATCTGTTCAAGAAGAAGATGTTCTTCTACCTGGAAGTCCCTTATGTTATGTATGGGAAAAAGTGATATGTGTGTATAAGGGATGTGGTCCACAAGCAAAAGAAAAGGTGAGAGGAGTAGCTCTAAAAATAGAAAACTGCTTTTATAGGGCCTACGGTGAATATTTTTGGAACAACTCAAAAGAGAAAGCATTTCTCTAAAAAGGGTTTAGGCGGCTCATAAAAAACGACGAGATGAACAACTTTGAGGTTTGGAGTTTTTTCATTTGAGGATCCCAGGAGGGAGTTTTCTTCAGTTTTGTGCAAGGCTGCGTTGGAGAGAGCAGGAAAACTTTGGTCTTCCTAGCTCTGGAAGCTCCAGGCAATCCTCATCCAAAAGGAAGTTCTCCATGCTCTTCTTGAGGCTCATCATCTTCTCGCTCTCTCCCACACAAGTCTCTATAGCTATGGCTGCTCAAGCTTATACATGATTAAGTATGCAGGTTACTACTTCTTCTTAATGCTTATATATCTTCTTTCCAACATGATTGTTGCTTAATCCTCGTAGATCCTATCACCCACGAGGTTTTAGGGCCTTGGGATTGAGTTCAACAAGGTGTTTCCAGTAAAAAGTTTAATCACAATCTCTGTCGAATTTTAGAGCTTTCATCTCTTTAATTTGTGTGTTTAAAAGTGCGATTAGCCAATTGTATCGATAAGAAATTATTCTTCTAAAGACGATTTAATCAATACAAAGTCCTTTCGAAGGGGGTGTCGGCTCCAAAAAGTCCGGTCTTCAACTGGCGTTGAATTCTCTCTCTCTCTCTCTCTCTCTCTCTCTCTCGTGCAATTTCTGTACATGTATGCGATGTGTGGTTGAATCTAAATTAATGCTTGCTTTGCAATTGTCATGCTCAAATATGCTCAATGTTACACAATTGATTGACTGGTCTAGCTAATCTGTAACTTCCGTTGTACTTTAATCCCAATTCTTTGACAGTCTAACATGTACATATGTTTCATTGGCCATGCTTGAGAGGCAGTGTCATCATGCGACACCTTGGTGAGTTTAGAAGTGATGTATGCAACCCCCAATTTGGACACAACCTACCTACACTATCATGAAGAAGGTTATAGAGCCCCTTATTATGCTACTATCACATATGATTTATAACAAACTATCCATGCCACTTGATGTATTAAGAGCAGTGTTTGGTGTACCGTCATGGTAGTAGAGGCTCTCTTCCAAACAATATCCTTTCTTCATTGGGTCAAAGAGAGAGAGGACGAGACAGACTTGGGAGGCTTGCTTATGAGGCATCTAAGGAGTTGGCACATTGTGAGGCTTGCTTATGAGGCCTCTTGATAGATGACAGAGTCTGGTGATGACCAGGTCTGTCGTAGATAAGATGGGTATAAGAATATCTATACACTATTGACATAGTGTTGCTTAGCTAGTATGATGTGAATGCACCAAAATCTCCCTCTCTTAGCAAGAGGAACATGGTAGTGAGAAAGGAGCTTTGAAAAAGACACACATAGAGAACTTGGGTGGTATTGGCACAACCATTTCCCACTAAGATGGCTTATTACAAAGAGTAGTCTCTCATTTTGACACATGACAGCTTTGTATCTTTGTCAAATACCACGACAAAAAAACCCTCATCCTAGAAATAATAAAATGGCTAAAAAAGGAATGAGGGGCAAGTGATCTTACAAATTTTGTGTGTGCCTGAGATCCTTGTTCAACGGGTGTATGGGTGGCTAACCCATACACCTGAGATCCTTGTCCAACATGTGTATGGGTGACCAACCCACAACGAAGGGCTAACACACGAATGACGAGAATCTTGTAAAGAGGAGTAAAAACATTTGGAAGGGAACTCTTAATATCCTTTATGTACACCATACTGCATCCTCCCATTATCAAAGGATGGAGCTGAGTAGGCTTGTATTTTCATTGCAATGTAGCTCTATCTAGCCCTCATGTACCTTGCACCACTTTCGTGCCTTTAATACCACATGCACATCCATCCATAATCTCTAATGTAGAATATGACACCAACACTTCCTCCTCTTTTGTCTCTATAAGACATCAATAAAATCTCTCTCTCTCTCTCTCTCTCTCTCTCTCTCTCTCTCTCTCTCTCTCTCTCTCTCTCTCTCTCTCTCTCTCTCTCTCTCTCTCTCTCTCTCTCGTACATATACATAAATAACTACACCTAGTATGTACAATTCTTCCATTGAAATAAACATTTGTCCAATCTGTAGTCAAACTATTCCCGTGGAATGGTCACTGATAGTCCATTCCCGACCGCCACACTCAGGAGAAAGGGGGCCAAAAAATGGACCTTGTTATGATTATGGCAGTTGATTTGGCCTGATGTGATTTGTTCAATTGAAGTGAAATCTTGCATGTTGATGTGAGAAATTTATGTGGCTACAAGGCGTCTCAAAATTTATTATGAGTGCTGATTGGAGAGATCGCCATGTGGGAGCCTTATTCCTAGGGAATGGTCACTAACATACCATTCTCGACTGCCACAGTTGGGGAAAAGGGGGCCAAGAAATGGACCCTGGCATGATTATAACAATTGATTTGGCTAGATGTGATTCATTCAAGTGCAGCGAAATTTTACATGTTGATGTGGAAAAGTTATGTGTCTACAAGGCACCTCAAAATTTATTACCAGCACTGATTTGAGATGCCGTCATTGGAGGGTTGGTCTCAAATTGTCGATGTCAGCCGTCTAAAATCCAACAATTGCATGTAGGCATTCCAACTCAAAATGTCACCTTAATGGACTTTCATGATTTTCTGCCCCTTGATCCTTAATTGTGACGGAGAGATCCATCCAATGACATCTCCCAAACTCAAACTAAATAACATTATTGATTTTTGTCAGTTATATGTTCTAGAATAAGAGCATTACAATAACTCATACCCCTTTTGAGAGACATTATTTACTTTGTGGAAAGCTTCTCACTTCTCATGAGGCAATGTCTTTGTGAATAGGTCTACAAGGTTGTTTGTGTTGGCACGTAAGCCAAACTGATTTTTCCTGCTTGAGAGTCTCTCCTTGAGATAGCGATAATGCACCTCAATGTGCTTGTGTGAGCATGAAAAATTGGGTCCCTCACAACTGCCCATGAGTGTAGACGATGTTGACAATGTCTTATCCAACACCCAAATTGGCCATAAGGTGTTTGAGCCATACACACTCAACCGTACTTGTGAAGACTGCAACTTCGCAAATGTAGTGGCCACAATAGGTTGCTTCTTGCTCAACCATGATACGCATGAACTCTCGAGCATGAAACAAAAACCACTTGTGGATACTCATGTCTCATTACAACCAGCCCAATATGAATGCAAAAAGGCATAAAAATTTGGAGGGGTCATTATCTACCCTTGGGATAAAAAAAACCAAGATGTAAAGTGCCACTTAGTAGCGAAAGATCCTTTTAATAGCCTGCCAATGCTTAGACACTAGGCTATGCATGAATCTGCTTCTGAGATTGCAAACTAAATATCCAGCCTTTATTGCATACATAAATAAGATATCTATTGATAAAGAGTGAAATCAGCAAGATCTCCAATATCAACCTATTTTCACTGAAGTAGCAATAGGTTTGCAATTCCCAAAGTCCAAACTAAGATAGTATTGTCTCTGTGTACCTTGCTTGACACACTATTGTCTCTATGTATCTTGCTTGACACACCAATACCTCCATCACATTGTCGAATCTGTATGGCCAAGTTATGATGGAAAAACCTCAAGTCTTTTATCTTGAAAATAGCATTCAATTTAGCCTTGAGTTCAACAATGTGCGTCTCTTTTGGACTAGTAATCAGCAAATCGTCTACTTACAAAATGACAATGAGATATACAACACCCTCACGTTTGACATACGAAGTGCTTTCAGTTGGAGTATTACAAAAGCCATGTTTAACCAAATGAGTGTCATCTTTCTCATATTAATCACGAGGAGACTACTTCAATCCATGCAAAGCTTTCTTGTACTTGCACACTTTTGTTCCTTGTCCTTTCTTAACAAAACTGCAAGGCTTTGAAAACTTTGAATGCTACATTTTCAAATAGCTTTCACAAACATATTTACGAAGGTGCTTCAAGAGGTGGCAAATAAGCAACCTTATCAAATTTTAGCAAATGCAGCAAATTAAAAAAATTCAGATGCCGAAAACGTGCATGCCAAAGTTTGGTATCTGAAACAGTCTTTGAATGCACAACTGCATTTGCAAAAATTTGGCTACACTTGTCATATAAAGTGAGTTTATATAACCCACAACAAAAAATGCAACATGCAATAATTTCACTACCAAAATTGAGATAATGAACTATACATTTGTCATCCACAAATATGACAACAAAACCAAGTCTTGCGAGTGCAGATACAGACAAAAGTTTTTTTTTTAAATCTCTGATACATAAAAGGCATCAACAAGTCTGAAAGAACTACCATTTGTAGTAGCATAATCTTTCCAACCCCCTTGACTGGATACAAGGCATTGTTGGCACAAGTGACCATATTTCCATGAGGAATAGTCTTGAGAGAGGCAAACAAGTCATAATTGCACTAACAAATATTCTTCATCACAAAAGGACAAAATTGTGTGCACAGTACTAGAAATGGAGGCTGACATGAGCCCGAATCAAATTCTGATAATGCCAAGCTCTATGAGCTTAGCCAAAGTATTACTCAACCTGCTAACACTCTCCAAAGATCACCCAACTGGGAGAAAGTGAGCAAGGGGGTGCTGGCAACTATACCCGGGAGGATGAAACCTACTTTGCTAGCAATTGGTGGATTTAGGTCCCATCAAACACAACTTAGAGAAGATGAAGAAGCTCAAGGCACATAATAGAGAGTATATTGCTTAGTGCACAAATAAAAATATAAGTTGGCTCTAGAGTGATGGGCGTATATACAATGCATATGGGGTGGGGGGCGGGGGGGAGAACCTCTTAGTAAGGAAAAAAGTACGTCGACGGTCCTAAGTGTGTTCGTCCGCTTCACTATTATATCTATGGTAGAACACTAACCAAGTTTTATATAGTTATTGTTTTTTAGAATCATTCTCAATTTTCTAGCCTTGGACATCTAGTTTGCATTGCTTAGGAGAACTAATGCAATAGAGAAAGGGGGCGAGAGCTAGAGAACAAGCCTCAACAAGGTGTAAAATGATAAAGAGAAACTTAGTTTCAAGCTTTCTCCATACTGGCAACTTATCTCTCTCTCTCTCTCTCTCTCTCTCTCTCTCTCTCTCTCTCTCTCTCTCTCTCACTCACACACACACACACACACACACACACACACACACATTCACCGAGAGCGGAACTTGATTATCATCAATTGTGGCGATGGGTTCCACTAGTAAGGAAAAAATGCAGCACATCTTCTCTACATGCTTCCATGGGCATGCATCTTTCTAATCTAATTTTTTGTACACCTCCTATCCCGCAATCTACACTTGCCCCTCCCCCCCCCCCCCCCCCCCCCAAATCCCCCCAATCCCCCCCCAAACACACATACAGAGACACAGAATGTTAACTATCGGTTCTAGCTGGTAGTGCATGGACATGCATGTGTTGAGCATTAGTTTTCTAATAAAAATACTTGACTTTTACATACTATTTATGGATAGCCTTTAAGTTTCACCACATGGTGACCTAACTAATAAAGATTTGCTTGTTTGAGAATGCAACATATGAGGCTCTTTAGATTCTATCCCTCGCTCTCTTGCGTGACCTCTTTGGCTCTCTCCCTCTCTCTCTCTCTCTCTCTCTCTCTCTCTCACACACACACACACACACACACCCTTGTTGTGCTCGTCTTTCTTGCAACATGCCCTTTCATGCCTTCCACACGCAGTCATAAGAGTGCTCCTTGCTTGCCAGATCCCGATTCCTTGCTTGCAAAATAGAGAACACAACTCGTAGGGTTCAAGCTCCTTGGAGGTAATAAATCAATTCTCTCTCTCTCTCTCTCTCTCTCTCTCTCTCTCTCTCTCACACACACACACACACACACACACATACACATCACTTTTTGCCATGGTTTACCTTTTTCCAAGACCCGACTCTATTCAAATAAATAAAAACATTCCATTTGTGCTTTAAAACTATAAACCTTTTTAAGGCCTAATCTTGGGGACTACTAACGGAATACCTACTATAGATTGATGGATTGGTTATAGGCTTAACCTACACCCTATAACTTTTATTTAAAAATGTTTAAAATGCCATAAATTTTCATTTTTTAGCGTTAAACCGGCAAAGCATGACTTTGTATACAAAAGATCCTCTACACTCTAGCTTATTAGACTGTCATGGCTGCCTATTGGAACCATAAAGCCTTATTCTAGTACAATCTTTTTGGCACTTCTTTTGGTGGAATCCACCTTATAACATCCGGACATGTGGGTAGGAACAAACCCTTAAATTTTTTTAGTAGACTTGACCACCCTCTGGAGCTTTAATGGGAACAATCCTCTAGCACCAACCTTGATGGGTTTATAACCCAGGTAATACATGGTACACGTTCCTGAATGCGTTACTCCTCTCAAAGCCGAGTCTTGAAGCTCCTTGACTCATTTGTCCCTGCCTACAACTCTGTGAGGCGATTTTTGCTCTCCATTTGCTCATTTTCCCACTCTTTCCCTCTAATCCCCCGGGTCGATACTGTGGGCTTCCACATTCTGTAGGACTGCCTGCACTAGGATACTATGCGGATTCTAGCAGCTCAACCTACGGGGGTCTTTGTTCAGTGTCGGAGGAGCGGCCTCTAGTTAAAGGTGAGGGTTTCTCATTTCCCCTCACTTAGCCTTGATTGTGTGTGTGTGTGTGTGTGTGTGTGTTCGCAAAAGATAGTGTGAGGGCTTTTTTCTATCAAGATTATTGTGGGTGTGGATTGCTCAACTCTGTGCGGTATGGAATTGATCGAACACGATGATGCCTCTCAAGTTGGTGGTAAACAATGAATGGATTATTAATAGTACTACATAACATTCTTTTGATGCTTACTTTGAATCCCTTGGCTTAAACTTATGTCGTTATGTTGTCTCCCTACTGGCCGAGGCTCAACTGCTTGTTTTTTATCTTATGCTGAACATTTGAGGTTTACTCCATAGTCTGGTTGATAATAAGGTTTTGTAAGCACCATAAATCCCTTGATTACTTCAGTTGTATATTGTCCCCATACTGATTTCTTTAAAAAAGGGTTGTAAAGGTTCTTTAAAATAAGGATAATTTTTCTGCTCTGATCTGTCACTATTTGGTAATAAAACATGGGCTTTATTGGGTTTTTTTAAAAACACTTTTTAGATTTTAAACAAGATTGATTGAGCAAATATAAAACTCCTTCTCAATAGTATGGTCTTTGATGGAAATTGTTGATCATTTTCAAGCTCGGGCTAGTTTGTTGCCTACACACTCTGTGGTGTAAAATCATACAATGATATTTTTAGGCATCATTTTCCTAACCGAGTAAACTTCTTGTGCTAATTTTTTATGGCATGAAACTTATCTAGGGTTAGGTGGCAAACGTAATTAACCTAGACCTATGAATTGATTACCTTTGATATTAATTATTGAATCCTTAAAGTTTAAAATAGAGCTACTACATGCTATAGGAAATAAATTCTTTGAAACCTACTACTCTTATGGCTTTCTGATTCTGCATACCACTATAATTTATGATTTTACTATCTCAACCTAGCCAATTTTAGTTATTCTCATTATGATTATGCAAACCCTCATAAAACAACTACCACCAACTGATCTTGTTTTGTTGCACCATCTTGAATAAACAAATATGTGACAGTCGATTTGCATAGGAATGTTTAAGTGTCCTACATAAATGACGTTTTGCAAAAAATTAGCTACTTTGGTAGACTTTGAGCACTCATATACACCAATCATGTGACTAGCACTAGTTGGCTTGAGAGATCATGACTGCCATAGATCGTGAAAACATACACCTTTGAAAGATAAAAGTGGCTTAAAAGCATCATTTAGATAAACTCCGTGGGACAAAAGTTTTGGTGAGACATTTGGATCAGAAGGGGTAATGACCTTTTGATCAAAACTTGATATATTTAAATAAATATAGGATCCTTAATAATCTAGGAAAAACTATTAACCTTATTTTATAACCTATAATCTCTCTTGGGTCTGAAGGAGTGATGACCTTCGGATCAAAAGCCAAATAAATTTAAAAAGAATCAAAAGGAAACACACTTTACACTTAACCGATGGCTTCAAGAGACAATTTCATAGCAATGGTTTTGAGAATGGCTACTCGTGGTTATATTTTTTTACTACTTGGATAATAGGTTTGCGTTAAAAAGGTTTTAAGTAGGACATGGATAACAATTGATAGAGTTCATCGACACCTATAATAAGTATTCAAGGCTAACAAATGTGTTGTTTGGTTTACATGGATGCAGATGAGGACTCTATCTTTACTTATGATATTTTTGGCTTGAATGTTGTCCATCATTGATATACCTAACCCTTTTCACTCGAGAATCAATTATCCTAGATTATCCTTTGTAAAAAAACACTAGAATAAAAACTCATTAGAAACTTGTTCAAAGAAACCTGAAATGCATTCACTATCCTCTATGAAACCATTTTTGTTTATGTCTTTTTATACATTATATACATATTTTTGTGCACTTCTTTTCATATCCTCAAGCTTCATAAAACATACTGACCCATGATGTGTCAATCCCTGTAAACCTATAGAAAAAGTTTCTTCTCGCTTTGGGTCAAGCAAGAATCTTTTTCTTCTTGTACCATTGCAATCCCGCTTTACAATGGTACATGTCCAAAACCCCTTGTCTCTCTGTACTCTTTGAACTCTTTGTTCGCTTTTGGTAGAGGATACTCACAAAGACTATTGTGATTTTTCTTGTGATTCACACACACAATCAAGAATTGCCTAGCTTGCTTTCCATCTCTGCTCTTTACCCTGGCATAAGTAGACCCATCATCCAAGACCTTTGTTTTCATGCAAACGGTTGTGATGTATGGCTGCCCAAGGATAAGAGGATAGGCAGACATCTCCTGCACAAAGAAGTTTTGCTCATCTTTGACATTACCAATCGTCACTTTCACATTTGGACAAGCCCATACAGATCTCCAGATGAGTTATTTGCAGCTCCAAGCATCCACCCATGGTTTGTGTCTATTGGACACTTGCCCTTCATGTAAAGACTCCCATAAGATTGATTTTGGAGCCAGGATCTATCAAGGCAACATATGCCTCCTCAAGATCACCCACCTTGACTAATTTTTTTGTTGTAGATCTTACCCAATGACTTTTAGAGTAGTGGCTTTCATGGGAGGCTTCATCTTCATCATCATCATCCACAAATCTAGCATGCATATTTCTTACAAAAGACTGGTAGCATCCTACCACACTATCATCACATTCACTCTCTTGTACACATGTATCTCTTGTGCCTTCCGTGATTCTCCTTCACCCTAGGAATGTGGAGGAGTATACTCAGTAAGAGTTTACCTCTTTCTTTTTTTGATATCTATAATTTGTTCACGAAACTCGCATTTAGCTATGCCAAGAACTTCACCCAAGGTAAACTCAACTTTGTTATCCAAACTCCTTTCCTCCAATACCTGCTTTAAGTTTGTGGACAGGTACAATTTCATTTGTAGTTTGTACGCAGGGCCTTTTGTTTTCGTTTTTCCTTGCTCTTTCTTCTTCCCTGTAGATGCTTCCTCCATAAGAATCTCACTAGGAGGAGGCACCTATGGTGGAGGCTCATAAGAAGGTCCTAGATCCTTTCTTCCTACAACTCTTCTAACCCTCTTTGAAGTAGAAAAACCTATATCTCCATTCTCACGTTTACACTTCTCTTCCACAATTGCTTCATTGTTATGACGTTTTGTAAATAGAATGCACAAATAAAGAGTCCACAAGAGGATAGTGGATGAAGATATCATAAAGACCGCGTTTTGCACAATGTTTGGTCTTTATGAATATCTAGTCATGCCCTTTGGCTTGATTAATGCACCGGCCACATTCAATTGTCCAATGGAAAAAATCTTTAGACCCTACCGCAAATTCACTGGAGTGTTCTTTGATGATATCATCATCTACTCCAAGTCTTTGGAGGAACATAAGCAACATCTCCAAGTGATTTTTCAAGCATTGAGGGAGAACAAGCTTTTTCTCAACCAAAAGAAAAGTGAATTTTTCCTTGAAGAGATTCAATACCTATGTCATATTATCTCTCAAGATGGTATTCATATGGATCCATCGAAGTTACAGGTAATGAAATCATGGCCTAATCCAAGGAATCTACATGAGCTAAGAAGCTTTATTGGTATGTGTGCATACTATAGACGCTTCATAGCAAAACTTTCTCAAATAGCAAGACCATTACATGACTTAACTAAGAACCTTAAGTATTTATGGAGTGCTAAGGAGCAAAATGCTTTTGACAAGCTCAAAGAGAAGCTTACCTCCCAACAAATCCTCATGCTTTCGCATCTCTCAAAGCTATTTGAGGTCCAATGTGATGCTTGTGGTGATTGCCTTGGACCAGTTTTGCTTCAAGAAGGACATGCCATAGCATATAAGAGCCGAAAGCTCAATACAAATGAACGTGTCCTAAGCATTTATGAGAAAGAGCTTTTAATTGTTCTACATGTCCTAGACACATGGAAGCATTATTTATTGGAGACTCCATTTCAAGTACTTCATGACATAAACCAAGCTTTTCGATAAACAAATGAGGTGGACAAAGTTTCTTTTGCAATTTAATTTCCATATTGCTCATATTGCTGGTAAGCACAATCAAGTGGTTGATATACTTTCATGGTGATCAAAAGTTAATGTGGTGTTTATAACTACTCACAATGATCTATCTTCTGTGATAGATGAATCCCGAGGGATTCACTATTAGTAATGGGGAGATGTCACTTGCGTGCATCAAAATTAGAGAAACCCCCCTATGTACGGTATCTTACTTGCTAACCTACCCCCCTACATACGGACAAGATACGGACGTTCTCGCAATGAGCCATCCCCACTCATACGGATTTTATACGGAATGTAATGACCCATTATTTTATGTATACCAGTAACATAACAATTTTAGAAGACATGGTTTTGCAAAAATACATGTTGAAGTGCAAATGGACAGAAGTATACATTGTAGTGTGTTTTCATTTGCAATAGATGTTAAGAGAACAAACCATGAAAAGCAACAAATATAATGAATACTAAATTACAATAAACCAATTGTTTCAATGTAATTTGTCAAAAAACAAATAGCATTTGCCTTGTAAACTGATACAAATCTCAATCTCAAAACATATGATACTAGCCACCCACTTAGTAAGCTTCCCACATGGGATTTAAGGCACACATATGAAATGGATTGTTCTCTAAATAACAAATAATGCATACTCTTAAACAACCATGAAAAACTTCACTCATCAAATCAAAACACATTACAAAACAACCCATTAAAAGATTAATCTTTTTGAACAAAAACAATTATATATGATATGAATGCACGTCTATGCTTAAGCAAAATGTAACTTTTAAAAAAGCACCATCTGTATTTAATTTTGAGTTTGTACATAAAATATAAATCTTAAAAAGTTTGCCAGAGTACCTTTGTACGGAGACCTCTTTTTAAAAAAAAATCAATATATCCTTTTCTTGGGCTCCCACATGGGATTTTCATCACATAATTTCTTTTTCCAAACAAACTGCCCACCTCATCTTGGGCTCCCACTTGGGATTTAAGGATTATCTTACACATTAAAATCAAACACATTTTCAATAGAGTCAAAGTAATCTAATTTCAAAGTGGTGGTATGACACATAGACCCAAGGTATGCTCGACGTGTCTTGGCAAGAAACTATAGCTCAAGATAACACACTCGGTCAAGCAATATGACCATGTGGGAAATTGAGACTATAGAAGTTGTAACTACATATAAAAGAAACTAACGATCTTAAAATCTTTAACGTTTTTTATCGTAAAAAGAGGCACAACTACACATTTGGTAAGTATGGATAACTCAAGAGACCCGATCAAGCCATATGGATAGCTAGAAGAGCTGAAGGTAAAAATCGATAGCTCAAGATGGCACACCCGATCAAGCCATATGACCATGTGACAAATTGAAACTATATTTGTAATAAAGACATTGTGTATGTGTGACACATAGACCCAAGATATGCTAGACGTGTCTATATTCGTAATTATATACAAAATAAAAACATTGTGTATGTGTGACACATAGACCCAAGGTATGTTAGACTTGTCTTGGCAAGAAACTATAGCTCCAGATAACACACCCGATCAAGCCATATGACCATGTGGAAAATTGAGACTATAGAATTTGTAACTACATGTAAAAGAAACTAACAATCTTAAAATCTCTAACGCTATGATGTCACACATCCAATTTGAGATTAAGTACATTCTTTATTGAGTTAATACAACATTACCACCCAAAATTGTGACTATCACTAACTTGCGAAATCTAGGCTAGATTTCGAGCTTGCCTTCAAAAAATTTGACAAAATGTGACAAGATTTGTGTACTGATAGATGCTTCAAACTATGATCTAAAAGCTGATTTAGTACATCAGACAGGCAATGAGAGGCTCAAGGAGTCAACAGCATTGGCGGTTGCAGTGGAAGAAGTCGAGACTCGGATGCCAGCTCTAGCAAGTCGGGACGTCAAGACTAGGTGTCATTGATCAACAAGTCAGGATTCGAACGCCATAGCTAAAGCCTAAGGGCATTGAGCAGGTGAAAATGAGTCACGACTAAAGAGAACTGAGAACTCACCCTGTGTTTGGCAATAGCTTCGCTTGCAAGGTGCTGGCCTCCCATCGTGAGCATCAGCACAAACTCCTCCTCGCATCGTCATCATCCTTGCCGAAGAAGTATGAAAAGAGCAAGCTTAATAAGATGAGGCTCAAGGAAGCCGTTGAGAACGCAAACTTACTGCGGGAATGTCACGTGGCACATCCAACCCTATGTGTCCGTGGACAAGCTACAGCATGACAAGGGTTCAGTCAATCCGGTCAATCTAGATTTAGAAGTGATCTGACACTTTTTGTGAGTCTATTCGTAGACCGTGCATGCCCAGTCACTTAGTGTAGATGCATATCCTCTGGTTGCACACAGCATGATCATAAGAATTCCCATCAGAATCCATTAGAATCAGTTAAGGAAATTTTCCAGTGATTTTAGCCTATTTTCCCTATTTTTGACATTTTTCACTTATTAATTTAAGTGACTTCCCAACAAAAGTAGGTAGGGCAATTTGGATAAGAAAATATATAAGCAAACCAAAGCTAGCAGTCTTGGGCAGATGAGCAAGGAGCACAACAGGCCTTTGGCAGCAGGTACTCCCTCTCTCTCAACAAGAACTCCTCAAGCACCCCATCAACCCTAGCGTTTTTTATCATCGCCAATCCCCCCATCTGGCTTGGCGTTTTCAGCCATTGCTTGACCGCGGTAGCCTTTGCATCTAGCATTTCCTGTCGCCAGCAGAACCACCAAATCAGTAGCAGTTCCCTTAGCGTTTTCATCCCTAGCGACAGCAGTCAAAACAACGTTTTTGCAGCAGTCAACACAGTGTTTTTGCAGCAGGTAAAACAACGTTTTTCAAGCCCTAACATCCTTGCAGATACTCAACGTTTTTCAGCCTGAAAACAGCAGACCAAATCAACGTTTTTTAGCAGCCTGAATCAGCCCCAAATTTTCAGCAGATAGCGTTTGTGGATCGCAGTTAGAAGGTTGCAGATTTTAGCCTTAGGTCGTCGTCGTCGTCGCCGTCCCCGTCATCGTCACCGACACAGTTCCAAGTTGCATCAGTTTCCATGCATCATCATTGTACCACTTTATGCATCATCATTCACTCTCTCCAACTGCACGTTAGCGTCGCCGCTGTATGACCCCATGGGATCAATGTCGTGCTCTGTGCATACCAGCTCCCAAAACTTGGCATCGATTTGGCTGCCTTTTGCACATGTTTGTGCATTCACAACTTCTATGATGAGGAGGTATCCACCTCATACTCAGTCCAAGCAATCAGCCAATTGAAGTCGCTTGGTTGCAATCCCCACATTGTAGAGCGACTCTTCGCCCCACTGCCTTGTTGGTCGCTATACGAATATTGTTCATCTGTTGCCCGGTGTCCAGTAATTCCATCTTAGCCAGCACCGGCTAATGATTAGGAACATGTGCATAATCACTCGCCAATCAAAGCAACTCAAATGAAACGCGGGCTAGTGCTCACCGGAGCCCGCCCTCTCGCAATGTGCTGCGTATATCACATTCGCCATCTCTTCCTTCCATGCCTTCTTGAGTGCCACAGCACCTGGTTTGCATCGCCCTGTTGTAGTGATCTGGTCTCTACTACCCTGGCTATTCTCATGTGCACTCATGTTGCGCTCCCACTCGGGTGGACAGCTCGCTTTGTCGAGGGGGAACCCATCGGCCATCCATAGCCTGCCCCAACATGTTGTTCCACTCATGCCGACATATCTCACCACACGTCTTAGTTGTTCACTGGCCTCCCGGCTCAGCCTGATATATCATGATTGTTGTACATCCCCGACCATTTGATCGTGTTCCTAGCTGCTTGGTATGGTATCGAGTACACTTTACCCGCCTCGCATCCTCTTGTAATCTGCCTCGTCAAGGGGGAATCCAACGGCCATCTGAGGCCTACATTCGAACCAACCCCTGCTGATCCATCTCTTCCTTTGCAATTGCTACCTCAGTGGCCCACTTATCCTGCATCATAGCCACCTCCTCAAAAAGCCAGGTTATCCCTTGCTCTTGCCGACAGAGCTCGTCCTCCAACATTGCTTTCTTTCCTTCAAGTTCCTTCCTTGTTCTCTTATTTTCCAACCGCATCGAATCTACATCCCTGTGGTAAATCTCCATAGTCCTCGAGCAAGTTTGAGTCAAAGCATGCATAGAATCTTGCACCGCATCCCAGTCATATTCCGGTTCTTCTCTGCTCCATCCATCATAGCATTCAACTAAACGGTGCATCGCCCTTTCAAAGCATACGGATGCAACTTCCACATTGAACCAAGCCTTTAATGAGGCCATCTCCACAAGCTCTGATACCAAATGTTAGGACGCAAGTGCATACATAGCATAAGAGGGTGCAATACACTGAACACGGGCTCAACAAGAGCCCAAGAGCAAACTAGGGCCAGTTCTATAGTGGCCGGCAACACCCGTGGATCCAAAAACAATAATCACGTAGTGAGTGAGGGACTGAGTCTCCTCGACTCGATAAGCTAAGAGCCCAAGAGCAAACTAGGGTCAGGTCTATAGTGGCTGGCAACACTCGTGGATCCAAAAACAATAATCAGGTAGCGAGTGAGGGACTGACTCTCCTCGACTCGATAAGCCAACATGGCTTTACAATACAAATGATGGGGGTTCGGAGCACTGTGGCTCACCCTTCAACTGGCATACAAAACGTGGGCTCGAGACCCACTCAAGTGACCTGCTGAGTTAAGAATGCAAACATGGGACTTAGAATGCAGAGTGTTAAGAATGCATACATGGGACTTAGACCTATGTAAGCTTTACAAAACTGCCTTGGGAAAGTTGATATTCAGAGGACTTCATGATACCCACACCTGAAAAACTTTGTCTTGACATAGCATTTCGTGTTAGCTGATGCAACTATGTAGTAGAGGATAGCAAGGGCAATAATGCAAGTGAGAAACCTCCATTTCTGGACTAACTCTAGTGATTATTGGAGCTGAGCATTGGCTGCTACTGCTGCTCTGCCGACCAGCACCCCCTCTTTCACACACTCCCACACCCCCAAAATCATCTTCAAAAGTGCAAGGAATCATCAACATATTTATAATTCTTTACCAGTTCACATTGACTGACATAATACAAACTCGTAATAATACAAACTCGTATCTTATGCAGATGAGATGTGCATTACTACTTCTTGCACATCATGAATTCTGGCTTCTAGTAAGCATACCTTAACTCTCCGAGCCAGAACTTCTGCTTCTATACTCTGACAAGACAACAACTAGAACAATCATTATGTAAATAGAATCAAGACAAACATGGTGAAAAGACTTAGCTGTAGTCTAAAAGCTCCGTCAGCCAGCCATTACCTTTCTTGCTACTGCCATGCCAACATGCTCCTGATCAGTTTCTGAATGTATGCTCTGTTTAAAATGTTGCTTGAGCTCATGGATAGCAGCCAAAGCCTGGTTAACTCGTCCAACCTTCAAAACACACACAATGCTCATACAAGTTTCTAGTAGAAAGTTCTGTTAGAAAGGAGGTATGCTTGTTACCTTCTGTGCAAATGTGGCAAAGTCCAAAAGCGATGTGGATGGTATCAAGCAATGTGTTAGGTGTCAGAAGAGCGCTCTCCAATTCCTCAAGGGAAGATTCAACCTTAATGTTCAGCACTGATCGAAAGACCTGCAGTATCGGTATTAAATTCAAAGTATGTTTGCATTTTACCATGTAACAGTGTTCCAATCTCTCGGACTTAGCTTCAAGCCTCCCTTGCAAACACAGGGCAAGAGAGCACAAAAAGTAAGTGTGTGTGTGTGTGTGTGCCTGAAGTGATCACGAGAGAGAGAGAGAGAGAGAGATTTATGCAAACTGCTCGTTCTTTAGGATTGAGTACGTCATCCTCAATGCGACTCCCGTTCATGCTCTCTCTCTCTCTCTCTCTCTCTCTCTCTCTCTCTTTGACTAGTGCTTACGTTGAAGAATTCGATGATGGATGCGAGCCCCCACATGTTGCACAGGAAGGGGGGTGCGCTCCACAGAAGGGGCAGCAGGAGCCAAGCGAGAGGGTGTACGGGCTGTGCAAGCCCTTGGGGGTCTATGCGAACTCTGTCTTGCTGGTTGATGTTGCGATCGGCCGCTTGAAGAGGATGGCAGGTCCATCATCACACCTCCGTCGATGTTCCCAAGTAAGGGAAAAAAGAGTTAGCCCAACCAGACGTGCCCACCCCCACGACAGAAAATTGAGGACACCCACCATACGCAGAGAAGAAGAGACGAGAAGACGACAGCAACCCGAGAGAGAGAGAGAGAGAGAGAGAGAGAGAGAGTAGCAGAAGCAGCAACAGGCAGAAAGGGCTCATCTGGGGCGCGAAACAGGGAAAAAGTATTTCCTTCCCACTTCACTGGTACAAAATTTAATTGCGAGGGAAAAAGGAGAAACCCCACCCCGAAAAAGAGAAAAATAGTGTGAAACCCCAAAAAATAAATCTAATTTTTAAAAATTTCCCCTTGCCAAATTCAAGGAAAGAAATTTTGTATGTTTGGAAAAATGGTTTTTCCCGAGCCCGTAGGTAGGGCTTGATACTGGAGTCCAAGTATCTCTCTGCCTCTCTCTCTCTCTCTCTCTCTCTCTCTCTCTCTCTCTCTCTCAGGTGGTTCTGCAACATGTGGGCACTATGATTATATAGTTTCGCTCAGGCCACATTGGCCGAATGAACCTGCAAAGGCCACATGGCCAATAGGCGGCAACTCTCTCTCTCTCTCTCTCTCTCTCTCTCTCTCCCTTTTTGATTGACAATTAAGATCCGGTTTTGAGTGCTTAGTATGCAGAAAAGGGCAAATATTATGTCTAAAAATAATAAAGCAATTCATCTCGAGAGCCTACTTAACATTCAAATTCTAGTATTAATAGACAATCAAGTCTTCTTATGAAAAGCTACAAACTTTTTTGTCTGTCAAGAGATTTAATCGCACGACCATGGGTATTTTGGGAATTTTGGAAAAATCGAAGGGCATTTTGGGAATTTGTGACAAAATATTTGGGATGTTTTGGGAATTTTTGAAATGAGGTGCTTTGGGGCCATGCGTGTGCAGACAGTTGTGCGTGCAGCCCACCAAGATTCGAGGCCATCGACTCAAAAAGAGAGAGAGAGAGAGAGAGAGAGAGAGAGAGCAACCTTGTTACCCGTCTCGAGTCTCTGGACGGCGGACGACCCCTGTGCTGTCAGCGCTGCAGATACCACCCTGGACTGAGCCACCGAGGAAACCAATGCAGTCAAATAATCAAAGCAAAGGCCGCCTCTCTCTCTCTCTCTAGCTGTGTGCGTGCCTATGCGACCGATGACTACAGAGTGCACTGCTGGAGCAAGCTCCTGTTGACGCGTGTCAAGGGCGGGGACCGGAATCCCTCCCCCTTTTATACTAGTATAGATAAGTGATGCAACTTAGCCATGGTGAATGTGAATGTGAATGTATATGTATATGTATGTATGTACATATGTGTGTGTTCGTGTGTAATACTTTATTTTTACGATGTGTATGTATGTGTGAAAGACATACATATGTGTTACACACACACACACACATACACACACAGACACACACACACATGGTGTGTATATGTACATTGTATGTATGTGTATATATATTACACACACACACACATAGTATGTGATACCCCCCCCCCCCCCCCCCTGCCCCCTCCCTAATGTATACGATATGAGTATGAAATAATGAGGGGCTACCCCTATTGTATACGCTTATGTACAAAATCCAAAACCCCCCCTCTTGTACACTCACGTGGTACAGTACGGAAAAACACAGTGAATCCCCCGGGAGATGAATATGCTACTGACCCTGACTATAGAGACATAACGTCAGTCCTTGCTTTGGGGAAGAAGAGACCGTTCACCTTGCAGGATGGTTATCTTCTCCATGGCAATAGGCTATGTGTTACCCACTCCCTTTCTGAGAATTTCATGTATGATCCCATGCTCCTCCCTATGTGGGGCATAGAGGCATTCAACCTACTCTACAAGGAGTAGAAACGTACCTTTATTGGCCTACGATGAAATTGGACATACAAGAGTATGTTTCAAAATGTGTAGTATGCCAAAAGACCAAGTATGATAGAGGGAAGCAACTTGGATTACCCCAACCATTGCCTATCCCAAATTCACCATGGGAGAGTATATCCATGGATTTTATCTTTGGATTACCCAAATCTATCCATGGGAATACTGGAATATGGACAATAGTCGCTCGACAGGTTTAGCAAGCAAGCACACTTTATTCCTGTCAAAAAGACTATTAAGGCACACCAAATGGCAACTCTCTTCATATCACAGATTTTCAAGCACCATGGATTGCCAATATCCATCGTGTCAGTTTAGAGATCCTAGAATGACCAGTAATTTTTGGGAAGGTCTCTTTGAAAACCTAGGAACAAGATTAAATTTCTCTTCGGCCTATCATCCACAAACGGATGGCCAAAGTGAGATAGACAATCTTACGACACTCGATCTACTAAAGACTAATGTTATTGAAGTAGATCAATGCTCACAATGGAAAAAGTACTTACCTCTTGTAGAGTATGCCTACAATAATACTATATATATTTTTATGGAAAAAGTACTTACCTCTTGCAGAGAACGCCTACAATAATACTGTATATATTTCTATGGGAAAAGCACCTTTTGAAATCATTGAGGGAAGACCTAAAAGTACCTTGCTACTTAAAAGTACATGAAAAGATCTTCGTTGCCATTGAGTATAGCCATGACCTACAAGAATCTTTTCAAAAGATTAAGGAGGCTATATCCATCTCTCAACAAAGGCAAAAAGCTACTGCTGACAAGCACAGAAGGTCCTTAACATTCAAAGAAAATAATTGGGTCTTACTTAAGTTTCCTAAGGCTCGATTGAGGCAAACGACGGGAAAAAATCCTACGGGCCATCAAAAGTATTAGCTACGCTAGAAAAAAGATACTATGGTCCTTTCCAAATCTTGAAGCCCATCAATGAAATAGCTTATCAACTCAAGTTGCCCAACCATTGGCTCATACACAATGCTTTTCATGTGAGCCTACTTAAGTCCTACAAAGGAGAGCCACCAAGTGAACCAATTATTGAAGACCCTCCCAAATTTGCAGACCAAGAAGAGGTACTACAACCCGAAGCTATCCTTCAGCATGAAGACAAGGTACTACGACATGGTAAGGTTATCCGACAGTATCTTATTAAGTACAAAAATTATCCTTTTGAAGATGCTAGATGGATGCAAAGAATAAGCTAGAGGATAGTATGAACCTTGTCAATGCTTACAATGCTACATTAGAGTAAGCAAATGTACAAATTTCTTTTAAATGACCAATGTTTTTGTCGACTAGTTCTCTTTTTTTATTGTGCACAAATTTAAATAGTATGCATGCTTAGAATCATGTTTGTGATGACAACGTCTCTCAAACACCAAGTAGAATTTGCCACTCTACTTTGGGAGAATGAAATGGACTAAAGAGCAGACATGCTTGCGGCAACTATGTCTCCCAAGCACCAAATGGATTAGTCATCCATCTTGGAAAGATGCCGTAGGGTAAAAAGGGATCCTCTACCCGCTAAGAAAGATTGACAAATGACTAAGGATTTATCTTTTCTACCTTATAGTCAAGGACGACTATGATTTCAAGAGAGAGGTAATGTCATAAAATCTAATATCTAACCAAACCAAATGCTTTTCTCATATTAAACTAATTATTTAATGTGGGAGCTTAAATGGGAACAAGGGTTAGAATATAGACATGTGCTTGCAGATCTATCTCAACATGGGGCCAATGGTAAAGGGGTCCAAATGAGAGAGATGGTCTGTCAAAGAGCAAGACTAGCTGATGGAGCTTAAAGACCTTAGGGTTAGCTTGATTAAAGACCTCCAAAGGTTAGTGTCAAAAAGTCCTTTGACCTTAGGTAAGCTAGGGATGAGCTTCGGGTGGGAACCCGGCCCAAGCTTGACCCTGTGATGCCATGGGAGTGGGACCCTGCAATGCAAGGGGAGTAGGACCCTGCGATGTCAACCCCTTCGGCACTAAGTCTACTTCATGGAGCACTTGGCCTGTGGTGATCGTCAAATACAATATTCCACCGTGAGAGACAACCGGGAAGGGCAATATACTTCTTTCCTTGCTTGTGCCAGGGAAGTACAAAGTGTCAAATTGGAAGGACTTAAAAATACAACACCTCTTGGATCCTATGCACATATTCAAGAATGTAGCCCAAAAACTATGGGACCACATTATTGGCAAGAAGGACTCTTTGGGTGCGAGGGAGGATTTGAGGCTTTTAAAACATCTCCCTGCCTCTGCTACTCCATGCCGTGCCCCAAATGGAAAGATTGTGCTTCCTAAAGCACCATGGATGCTAGCCAAAGAAGAATTAGACAAGGTGAAGGGTACCATTGTCTCTATTTGCACACCAACAGGATACATGAGGTCACTAAAGGGAGCTTTCACAAAAGCGAAGAACGGTGGAAGCGTTCAATTGTATAGGTTGAAGTCCCATGATTGGCATAAGATGCTTCATGTAATCTTCATAGTCCCTATCTATCTATAGTTTGTGTGTATGACTATCACTCACTTTCCCTTCCCTTGATTTATATTGTAGTTCATTTTGTCGGTGAGTATGTGTATATGTCGGG
This sequence comes from Adiantum capillus-veneris, assembly GCF_014529385.1. Lineage (NCBI taxonomy): Eukaryota > Viridiplantae > Streptophyta > Polypodiopsida > Polypodiales > Pteridaceae > Adiantum > Adiantum capillus-veneris. Next base: position 87,026,011 of record NC_140932.1, read on the forward strand.
ACAGAAAGTCAGGGACGCTATTTTCAAACTAGGAGAGCTAGTAAGGTACACCACAAGACTCCACTCAACTACACCTTTTTAATGTACACAATAATTTCAACTAGTACTTAATGTATCCTTGTGTGTTTTCTTGCAAATTTGTGAGCTCCAAGGAAATTGAAATAGATGCTATCCCTGCTGCTCAAACACTTGCAATAGAAACTGTGTGTGCCATTGAAGATGCATTTCCTCGATCGGTCCTTCTTAGTCAAATTTACCTCTTGGTTCACGTGGTGAAGGAGATCGTTGTATGTGGAGTAGTGTACGCATGATGGATTTTCTTCTTAGAGAGGTTTTTAAAGACTCTCTAATATTTTGTGCGGCTACGGTCTCAACCAGAGGCATGTATGGCCGAAGAGTGGGTCATTCAAGAGGCATTTGTTTACATATCAGACTATTTGGCACAAGTTGATCCTTCAATGCCTCGCATGTGGTCAGACGAGGCCGATGCAAGGATGACTTCACACTTGCCAAGTGGAAAGGGAAAACTACTTAGCATGGATATGAATCTATCCCAAGTGGTCAATAACTTTTGTATTCTCAATGCAAAGATTATGACCAAATGGGTGGACTTGTGGACAGTGGCAAAGGCAAGGCGTTCGCAGGAGACGGAATCATGGAAACAAGCACATGAAGGAAGGAGGGCACCCCCAGTGCCTAGACACCTTGCATGTTTCCCAGGTCTGATTAGTGCAGAGTGGATTCATGAGAGAATGACCGAGGCAAAAGCGCGTGGAGAAGACATCACCAGCAAAGAATGGGAGTATGCACGAGGCTACGTATCAAAGGTAGAGTACTCATATACCTAAACCATATTGTAAATTTTTTCTTGAAATTATCTTTAATAGATTGATAAATTAAGATATTTTTCTATTTTGTAGTGCCTTTCCTTTAACTCTATGTGGTCAAAGGGTCGTCACTTTTGTACGCGCCACATTGACGAGCGTAGAACCACCATGGATTGTGCCATCATATGGGCAAGTTTGACACAAACAGTGATGAAGCCAGGTACTGTGGAACTATTGAAAGGATACGAAAGGTTAATTTTAGAACCTTTCATATCTTCAACTTCGAGTGCAAGTGGTTTGCAAATGTGTCTAGATGACATGAGAATGTCCTCTACATGGTGGACTCTAGTGTGCTTCACACAGGGAGGTATGACAATTTAGTTTTACCGCGCATTTGTGCGTAGGTGAGTGACGTGTACCTTTTTTATTCTTATTTTCTTGTAGCATTAGTTATACCAATGTTACTCACTTTGGGCTTCTATTTTATAGGTCATCTATATCCCAACAATCCACCAACCAAAACTTTGGTTTGTAATTCCCGTAACACCTCGGGGAAGAACCATCTTTTCCACTAATGAAGTGGAAACTATCTTCGACCCTCTTCCACCTCCGACTTTGGATGAGGTGGAAATAGAGGAGAGGGAGGTCGATGAATCAAGTCCGGCGGCAGCAAGTCTTAGCGAGGATGATTGTCATGATGATAAGATGATGAGATGGAGGATGACGAACTCGAAGATGATGAAGGCAATGCATCCACAAACGACAATTCTGTTTCTCTCTTTATTGATCTAAGAGCCACGGGCTTAGAATTGGATGATGCCTCATGTAGAGATCTTTTGAAAGATGATTCATAAACATTTTGCAATTATGAAGTTTTTTGGTCGTGTAATCCATTCACCTCTCTCTCCCCCCTCTTCCTCTCTCTAAATTTGGAAATATGCTCAATTGTGTTAATCAATTGACAGTGATTATTTTAGTTGTAACCAAGTGTAATCTTATTATCCCCCCCCTCCTCCTCCCCCCCCCCCCCCCCCCCCCCCCCCCTCTCTCTCTCTCTCTCTCTCTTTCTCTTTCTTTCTCTTCTTTTTTAAATTTAAAATTTTATACAATATTCTTTAATTTTTACTGAGAGGAGGGAAACACCAAAATTTGAAAGGGGAGGGGGGATGTTTATTTTAAGCCAAAATTTGAAAGTTTAGGCGCTAAATTTGGTTTTTGGAAATAAAAGCGGTAATAATAGCAAAACTATTCCGGTAATATTTTAAAAACAGAAAAAAACTCCCCGCCCTCCTCTCTCTTCTTTCTCTACTTGAATTTACACCTTCTCTCTACAAAACGCGATAAAACAGCGTAATAAACACTTGGAGATTTTCATAGTGTACGACGTCGTCCGTCAACTACTATTTTTGGCAGTTTTTTGCCCTCATTGATCTTTGTAGGTGAGATGAGTGTGCCACCGTGAAGCACTTGGAATATGTACATCATAAAACCAAACTAGGCATCTTATCGAGTGGAAAAGCACGCAGAGATGCACATCCAGGGCCACGACTCTTTGGATAGGTATGTACATGATAGCGACCACAATAGCCGCTTTAGCATATATCACAATATGTACATGATTGCTTTTATTTACATGCATCAAAAGGTGTCAAAAGTAAGGTGAACTTTTTTATTTCACATTGTACACGTGCCACAGCACGACAATATGAGAGCGAAAAGAGGACATATCAAAGAGAGAATGACCAACTTAATACAGAAGCTGGGTATGTGAGCACCTTGCATGAAGCCATGTCCGTAGTTAAAGCATGATTGATGTATCTCGTTGTTTTACTGGCCTAGCTTGTCGAGTTGGATACCGTACTCGAAGCATACAATATCTACAATACTTTTAGAGACAAAGCATACCTAATTTGGCCAATACTGCTTGCATGTAGCCATTGCCTACTACCCTTAAAAACCCGTCGAATCTGGCTTGCCAATAATGGGTTGAACATGACTGCATCAAGTTTGGAAAACTTGCCTAGGAGCCGTACTCTAGCAAATCCAAAACTTTGAACTAGAGAGAAATTATTTTGTTGGCTTTGTAAATAGAAACAACTAGTCGGCCATGCCAAGCATGTTTGCCATATATGCCACAACCCTTGCCTATACATGCATGCCGCTATTGATAGGCAACCTAGTCATTGCATCAAAATTTAATTTTCAAGGATGCCTCCATAGAATCTTGTAATATATCTTTATGTATGGATTAAGAAACCCACATAGTTAAAACGGCATACCTGAATACCTTGTTGTCATTGAAGTACTGAGTAAAGTGCCTTGCATATCACCATAATTTGGATTCTCTTACCGGAGTCGCTACATATTTTTTGCTCATGCTTTGCATGCATTCAAACATAATCCTTATCTCCAAAGTGGTATGATAAGAGCAATTTGAAGCGATCGGGCAAGAGCATAAAGAGGCGTTCTTGCGACTCTGGCACCTTGGGCCGTTTTTCACCATGCTCTAGGGTGAGCCCAAATGGCACTGCCGGCCACCTGTGTGGCTTTTCCCTCCTCCCATCTCTTGATCTAGCCCTCATTGTACATATGCTATTTTTCATTTTATGGTTGATGTAGCCCTCTCTAGTAGAGGTGGTTGTAGCCCTATGGAAAGTTTTATTAACTAATGGAAGGATCTTTTTCTTGGGAAAAAAAAAGAGCAATTTGAAGCTATCGTGCTTGGCCATGCCAAGTAGAAACTGCCAAAACTTGTTGTCAATGTTGAAAACAAAGCCGTAACCTTCAAAAGATCACTTTGTTACTTTACCGAATTGTAATGAAATCTTGTCAAAATCTCGTGAAGAACTCAATAAGTGGCCAAAATCAAAGACAAAGCCATGCTTTGAATCTTTGATCGAATGAAAGGATCCCTTTCGTCAACTTTTGTTTTAGTCGACGAGGAATTTGTAGTCTCAAGGTCCTTCGAGCTCCTTGCTGAATTTTTTATAGAAATCCATCGAGCGTTGGGCTTTGACAGCACAAGAGTTTGTGCGGCCTCGATCGTGCCGGGCTTCATCGTGAACAAGGCTATGTACTTGCCAAGGTTGCGTGTGGGGCGGGTGGGCATGCACCCTTAATTTATTTTAGAGTGGCCAAGGTACCCTAAATTGGGTGCCTTGGTTTGAAAAGGAGGTCCCCAAGGGCTATGGTAGCATGCAGACGACGCATGCAATGAAGAGAGAGAGAGAGAGAGAGAGAGAGAAAGAGAGAGAACGCACAAGGTAGGTCAATTCGGGTGCCGCCACAAAAACAAAAAAGGGCCCAAACCCCCCAGCGCAAACTGATGAGCCCACCCTCATGCTGTTTTGACATGGTCGAGCTTTGGATCCCCCTCACCCTTTGCGGTCTTGCACACGGCCTCCTCACTTCCACGGATTTGTATGCATGCAAGATCATGCAAGTCTAGAGAGAGAGAGACCATACCTCTAGCTTTCCCAAAAAGACTTTGATACTAGTGTGAGAATCCAAGGAACTGCCCCGGGGGATTCGACATGGAAAACTTACCGCACCACGTAAGTGCAGGGGAGGGGGTTCTTTTTACAAGTTACATAAGCGTATAAATTAGGGGCCGGCCCCCAATAATTTATCTCCCAAGCTTAAAAATAAGGGAGGGGGGTATCATATTTATTGCGGGGTGGGGGGGGAAGAGAGAGGGGGAAATTGACTCGGGTTGATTACTTGTAACGATTGGTCACTCGTGTGCACTAGAACTCGGATGAATTTTGGGGAAGTTTTTTATGAGGTCACACATCAAATTTTTCATCAAGCCGGTCGTAGATAAGGGCTGATTTGGAGTAAGTCAAGGGTTTATCTACACCATCTTTGGATGGGTCAGAATTGGACAAGTAGCCATAGTGCAGGTTGATCCGTCACATAGTTTGAAGTCAAACTAAGACACATTGAGGGTACATCTAGTTATCAACAGAAGTGGTTCTTTAGTACATTGCCTCTCACTATGCTAGACACTCTTTGACTAGTTTTACTCAGTTAGATCATGTGAGACCTAAATTTTATATGTAAGATAGGGGTATGATAGTTCTCTTCATTGATTGTCGTATAAGCGTATAAAGTGCGGTCATAGTCCCTAATATGAGTCATATATAGGGGTTTTATTAAAGTTGTCCGCTCGCAGGTGGCGTCCTGTTTTGTATATAGAGTGAATCCCCCGGGGGAACTGCCTTGAGGATTCTCTGTCCTACCACCCTTATATAAGCCTTTGGCCCTCCAGATTTAGAATCCCCTATCCACACCTAGGAGTCGGCCCTTGGCTTGGGTCCATGAGCCCCCTAAGTTTTCCCTTGGCATTACACAAACCAACCAATCTGATGTTTTGTTGACCATGAATGCTCAACTTGAGGGTTGGGCAAAGATGATGGATTCCAGATTTTCTTTGGCTAGTGCATCCAAGAGCAAGAAAATCCCATGGTTGGCCGCTTTTGTATCATTGTGTAAGTGTTAAAGCGGGTTCGAGGCATATCTAAGTGGAAGATTCAAAAGTTGGGTCCATTGGACCAGTCAGCAGTACATTTTGAAGCTTGAAGTTGACCATCATGGACCGAAGTACAATCTTCAACTGATCTTGGCAAAAGGCCTCTCAATTGATGCACTAGGTGGTGTCATTGTCTATGTCGGCAAAGCTCGGGAGAATGTACGATTCAACAGTATGAGCAATCTTTGCATAAGGCCTCAATGGAGAGAGTCTACCTTGGCATCACAATCCATTGTCGGTGTCCGCCCGTCGATCATCTTGTAGAGTTGACTAAGAGTGGGGGATCATTTAGGTTATGTGAAGCTGGATCTATATTGGTTTGCTTATGGGCATTGGCACTCCTCGGGTGGAGTAAGTAAATTGAGCTGGGGTTTAGCTCAAGGGAATTTGGCATTTCTGGTGGGAGCCTATCCTTGCTTTAAAAAAGACCACCTACGGTGATTTGCTGAGAGCCAACGAGCCAAGCATGGGCTGCACATGGTGCCGCCATAGAGAGAGGGTCACCTAGAGTGGAAAGGGGAGTGTGCAGCCGAGAATGGGCTACCATGCAGAGAAGGGGCATGTAAAAAAAGGAGATGGGAGCACCAGTGGAGAGGAGCTCAGTGGGGGGAGCGCGCGCTGCAGAAGCTGAGTCTGGAAAAACCAGAGAGCAAGAAGGGGTGACGAGCGGCAGAGCTGGGGGGACCATCACATGAGCTAGCAGAGGGGCTCGTTATTAGGATAAGAAGGCGGGGGTGCCTCGACAGCTTATGAGGAGAGAGGCTTGAGGATGCAATTCAGAGAGGCTAGGATCATAAGCAAAGAGAGAGGGTGCGCTTGTTGTGAGCATTTTCTGAGGGCGGGCGATAGGCTGGGCAAGCCATTAGCAGTTGAAAGGTAGTGCTAGCTGAAGGAGGGAGTTATTTCAAAAGAGGCATTGCAATCAACATGCAGGCTAATAATCAAGTAGGCCGGTCTAAGCGGCTGATCCTACCAGAGCATTGGTAGAAGGCTTAAGGCCGCAAAATTGCAGAAGAAATTGTCAAATTTCTTGAGGCATTGGCTTAGAGGCTTGTACATGAAAAGGGACGTTTGTCCTTAAGCGAGAGAAGAAGTGAGTTGCATGAGAGAAGGTCTGTCTGAGAGACCCCGAGGGGGCGGACTGAGCTGAAAACACCGCTTAAGGGATAGAAGGCAAAGTCGAAAGCCAGAGGAGAGACCAAGCTTTGGAGAAGAGAAGAGGATAAGGGGATTGAAGAGGAGGAGAGAGTGCTCCGAAGCACATAAATGACCGCCGCCTCCATTGTATCTGGATGTTTTTTCGATGCATAGTTTTATTTATATCCGCTTTCAATGGTTTGAGTTCAATGGGCTTTTTGTCTCGTCTCATTCTTATAGTCCATGCAGGTAGGGGTGGCTCCACACTCATTGTGTGTGTGTGTGTGCAAAAAGAGAGAGAGAGAGAGAGAGAGAGAGAGAGAGAGAGAGGGAGATATTGTGTGAGCCGAGAGAGTGTGATATGATAAAGCTGGAAGTGTGTGCATCATTGTGCATGGGAGTGTAGAGTGGTGGTGTGTAGTCGATGGATATGTTTGAATGTGAGCCTATGCAATAGGGATTTTTGGATTCTGTGCGTATATGTGTGATTACCAAGGGACAAGGGTTGTCGTGGATACCTTTGAGCTGTATAGAGGTTTAGTGGTTGGGTTTGGGTGTTGGTTTCCCAAGTTCCATCAATAATTGGGTGGACAATCTGTAATTATTTTGAGCATTCAAAAAATCTATAAATAAATACGTGCAAGAGAAAAATGCTCACTCTTGCATGGGGGGAGATTGCACTTTTTGCCTGTGTTCATCTTCTCTCCTCTCCTCTCTTCTCTCTTGTCATGATTGTGTAGCACTCCCCTCTAGAGGTGCACTTGCACATTCTCTCCCTCTCATTTTCTACCCCTCTCGTATCAGCCTTAACGTACGTGGATTTTGATTTTTGTATACTTGGTTGTTCAAGCATGCGGATTTGTTGATTTTATCATTGGTTGCGTGCCATTTGTGTATTTTGTAGGCCCTCTGTGGTCCCGAGTGTTGCAGTGGTATTGGAGCTTAGGCTACGATCGAATGTCTATAGAAATCATCACAACCATCAAAGCTAAGCCCTTTTTTTTCTTGTCGAACTTCTTTCTTGTATATGAGATGCATGAGCATGGTTTGATTGCTTAGATCCTTTTGTTCTCATAATTGCTTATGTTACTTATGTTAACTAATATTAATTGTTTTAACTATATTTTAAGTTATGTACATAAGGAGAAATAGGTCCTTAAGAGTGGTAGTGCTCTCAAACAACCATAGTAAAAGCGGTATACTTAAAATTTCATGGCTCCCTCTTGTCATAGAAAGTAGCCCCTTGAGAAAGCATATAAAGAAAGTAATAATAAATTTATAGAAATTTGACATAATCAAGAGGGAAACAAGATGTCCAATTTAGCACACTTGGTGATCTTTGAAAAAAGGGAGTAGAAATACTAGAAGAAGAAGGTAGAGAAGATTATAGGTAGTGAGGAAAAGGAGGAGGATTAGAAGAAAGCTTAATAAAGTAAACTAGTCTTGCTTGGTGGGTATAGCTACAGAACATCTATAGAACATAGCAGGACATACAAAAATTAAGCAGTAAAGTAAAGAAGACCGTCACTAATTTGCCAACGACGGCACTACCTGAGAGAGAGAGAGAGAGAGAGAGAGAGAGAGAGAGAGAGAACCTTGGAGTCCTTGCTCTTGTCGATCCTTGCGTCTATTTGTGTTGGCACTGTTGACAAATTAGCTCAAGCGTTATTTTTACTATGAGCGTGGCTCCAAAGAAACAAGAAAATGGTTAGAGATAAAATGAAGCTACATAAGCTGCATTCACTATTGTAATTCACTACTCGGGCATTCACTATTGTAATACACCACATGCATTCGCTTGCACCCGTATACAAAGGTTTGTGTGTGTATTAAAATTGTGTAGATGTCAATCGACATGAGAAGACATATTTAGGAATTTTGAGAAATATTCAAGTCCCATTTTTATACTTCTAATAAAAAACCTAGTACTTTTGTGTAGTTTTAGATATCATCTATATTCAAGCACACTCTATGTCCCATTAAAATATATTCCTTGATACATATTTATAGGGGTATGTGTATTTAAAGACATAGGTACATAGATTAATTGCAATGACATCAGACGCATGAGGGGTGCATGCCACTAAACTTAATATACGACATTCTTCATGTAAAAGAAGTGCTTTAAATCAATTGCTCAATTTTGTGACATTAAGGTTAAATCTTTGGCTGTATCAAAATACTAAAAAATACTTAATTTGACATTAAGGTTAAATCTTTGGTTATATCAAAATACCAAATTTAAAAAAAAAACTCAAAAATGAAATCTAGAATTGAAGGTCGACCTCAAAAGAGTGTGGTGTTTAGAAACACCAAGATACAAAATAAAATCCAATTGACATAGTAACATGATATCCAAGTAATTTAGAATTCATCCTTAGGAAAGATAAAACTCCATCAATGGCTATAGCTACATTTTCAAACATTATGTTGCTCCAATAAAATACTATGCCAAGAAGCCTATTTATGAAACCTTTTATCTATAAACTTCTCAAGGTATGATCCCTTTTTATTTATAATCTATATATATTTTTGTTATTTGTAAGATTCTTTTTTTACAATGCTCATGAGTAGGGCCTCACATGGTAGTGCTACACTACCATATGGACGTAAAGCCTAAACTTAATTTTGAGCCTACAAAATAAATGTCAATATCTTGTTGACTACAAAAATTTTATGAGTCACACATTATCTATGTAACTGCTACACTAGGATATGGAACTTTGAGCCTCACTGTGAACCACTCAGCTAGGAGTCTATGACAAGGACTTTCTTGGTTGAGGCTTATAAACTAGTGATTTACTAGCTCTTCTGGTTAGGCTTGAGCTTCAGATTTAGCCTCAGTGGTGGTTGATAATGTTATTCTTGTCTCACCAAAACCAAAATTGCTAGCCCTTAAATAATAGCTACTTTCTTAATCTTGCTATAAATTGTGGATGAAACTCTAAATAGAAAACATATTCTTTGTGATGACTTTCTCTAATTAGTGAGGTTCAATCTCAATTTTGATCTTTCCATAACGTGTTAACCATAGATGTGCATAGTACACTCAATCGACAATTGATTGAAAGAAAAAATATTTGAAAAACCACAATTTGAATAGTATCACATAACAACTTTCACAAAATGTTGTACCATATTATGAAACGATTCTAGATAAAGACACAAGGTAGTCTAAATAAAATAGTTTCTCAAGGACCTTAAGTCTCACAATTGATCAATTCAATATGCTTTTCTACCTTTCACATTTTGGGAGTTTGTTGGTACATGAGAATTCCATGCATCATTAAACTTGGTATCGCAAATACTCTCAAAAGCATTCCTACCTTTTGCATCAGCTACTACAATGTTCTGAGGTTTCCATCATCCTCTTGTGAACTCTTTATCACCACATGCATCACAATCCTTATTAGCTCCAGTATTGTCTATTGCTCACTTAACATCCACAATTGGATTGATTTATGTAGCACTCTCTCTCTCTCTCTCTCTCTCTCTCTCTTAGCTTCTTTAACTTCACTATCATCCATGTTGTCTGAATTACAATGGTCTTCATTTTCATCACCATACTCTCTACCCCTTTGTTGCTCATTGATGTCAACATTGTTGGAATGTTCTATTTTTGCATCATCCAACTCCATTGATTGTCTTGCAAGAGATGCTTGACTTGCACCACACCACTCTTGCAAGAACATATTGCATGTTTCATTGCCTTCACCAAGTCATCCACACAATCCACAAATGAGTCTTCTTGATTAGTAAATCTAAAGATCTTCAAGCCCCACTTTTAAAATAGAGTTTTCTTTTCCTAGTTTACTACCATTCATGGTTGTTACTACGTGAAAACTACCCACCAGTGACAGGGAAAACTTGTTTTCCTTTGTGGTCTCTCCAATAGTTTATTATATGAAAAGGATGGAATTTTTGCTACACCCACATCATCTTTGACACCCACAAAAATCCCCATATCTCTATATTTTGTCTCACCTTGAGAAACTTTAGATGGAATATCTCCCACAACAATCCCCCTCTATATTTCATCTCACCTTGAGAAACTTTAGATGGATATCACCTTTGTAGTTTGCATCCATAACGTAGGTATGCACAAAACATGTCACTCCTTCTTCTTTTGCTAATTTAAATGGCTTATCAACCTTTATTTTTGGAGCAATAGTCTTGGCTTGAATGGATATTCCAAGAGCATCAAATGTGAAGACTTGTGCGCCGTGAATACCTAATGTAGTCGGTACATTGAAAGCCTCCATTCCTCTTAAAAATACATTTATAAAATTTAAGAACCTAAACAAGGGACATTGGTTTTACGTAGTTAAATAGTACACTAGCATGGACAGGCGAGGCTCGAACTTAAGTTTGAGCCAAAAGATGTTGTTCTATGTCCTTGCTTGCCACAAAGATGTCATGAGGGTAGCCTTGAAATCTAGTGCTACACTACCATATTCAATCTAGGCTTGAACTTACGCTTGATCCTAAATTGAATCTCTATGACCTTGGTATTTGGAAGGATGTCATGAGGCCATCCTTGCATGGTAGTGTTAGAGTAGCATATGGGGAGGAAGCTCGAACTTAAATTCTGACCTAAAGTTGATGTTTGATGCTCTTGGTAGCCACAAGAATGTCATATGGAGAGCCTTAGATGCTACAACTACACTAGCATATGTAGTTAAGGCTCAAACTAAAGTTCTTTAGCCACAAGGATTTCATGAGGCTAGGCTTGCATCCTAGTCCTACACTAGCATATGTAGGAAAGGCTTAAAATTAAGTTCAAGCCTAAAGATGTTGTTTTATGCCCTTGATAGCCATAAGGATTTCATAAGGTTGTTGCTACATGATAGTGCTACAATAGCATATGCAAATGACCCACTTGCCCTTGGTAGCCACAAGGATTTCATGCGGCAAGCCTTGCACCCTAGCACCCTAGTGCTACATTAGCATATGCAATTGAGGCTTGAACTTAAGTTTGAACCTTGTTGTGTTAATATATGCCCTTGGTATCCACAAGGATGTCATGAGGTTAGCCTTGGCCATTATTGCTACACTATCATACATAGATGAGTCTCAAACTTAAGTTTTTGCTGCTTGCCCTTGGTAGCCACATGGATGTCATGAGGCTCATCGTAGGTGCTAGCCATACATAAGCATGTGAACTTGAGGCTCTAACTTAAGTCTGAATCTAAAATTGATGTTCTATGCCCTTGGTAGCACAAGGATTTCATGAGGCTATCCTTGCACAAATAGTGTTATACTAGTGTATGCATGCAAGGTTCAAAGTTAAGTTCAAGCTACTTATCCTTGGTAGCCATGAGGATATCATGAGTCTAGCATTGCACTCTAGTGCTACACTAATATATGCATATAAGGTTTGAACTTAAGTGGGAGCCTATAAGTGTTATTCTATGCCCTTGGTGGAAACAAGGATGTCAAGAGGCTAGCCTTGCACCCTAGTGCTAGCCTAGGAGATGCCAAGGAGGCTCAAAGGTACGTTTAAGCCTAGAGGTGTTGTTCTATGCCCTTGGTAGGCACAAGGATGTCATGAGGCTTGTCTTGCATGGTAGTTATACACTAGAATATGTAGGCAAGGCTCAGACTTAAGTTCAAGCCCCTTGCCATTGGTAGCCACAATGATGTCATGAGGCTAGTATTTCACGGTAGTGCTACTATAGCAATAGGATATGCAGTTGAGGCTCAAACTTAGTTTCAATCTTGAAGGTGTTAATCTATGACCTCGATATCTACAAGGATGTCATGAGTCTAGCCTTGCACCCTAGTGCTACACTGGCCTATGCAAAGCAAGCTTGAACTTAAGTTTGAGTCTAGTCTTGCATGGTAGTTCTACACTAGGATATGCAGTTGAGGCTAAAAATTAAGTTCAAGCCTAAAGGTTTGAACCTATGCCCTGGATGGTCACAAGGATGCCATGAGTCTAGCCTTGCACTCTAGTGCTACACTGTTATATGTAGAGGAGGTTCAAACTTAAGTTTGAGCCTAGAGGTGTTGTTATATTCCCTTAGTAGTAGCCTTAAGGATTTGGTGAGGCTAGCCTTTTACCCTACTACTACATAAGCATATGTAGTGAAGGCTCAAACTCAAGTTCAAGCCTAAATGTGTTAATCTATGCCCTTGGTAGCCATGAGGATGTCAGAAGGTTAGGCTTGCACGCTAGTGCTACACTATCATATAAATGTGAGGTTCCAAATTAAGTTGAGACTCTTGCCCTTGGTAGCCACAATGATTTCATGAGGCTTATACTTTATACTAGTGATAATACTAGCATATGCAGTTGAGGCTTGAACTTAAATTCAAACCTAAAGGTCTTGTTCTATGTCCTTAGTAGCCACAAGGAATCTAGCCTAAGAGAAGTACATGATATGGCTATACTAGCATATGCAGGTGAGGCTTGAGCCTCTTGCCCTTGGTAGCCATAAGGATACCATGAGGCTAGTCTTCCACCCTTCTACTATACTAGCATACACAGTTGAGGCTCAAATTTTAGTTTTATGGTATTCTATGCCCTTGGTAGCCACAAGGATGTCATGAGGCTAGCCTTGCATCCTAGTGTTACACTACTATATGTTGATGACGCTCAAACTTAAGTTTGAGGCTAAAGGATTTATTATTTTTCCTTTGTAGCCACAAGAATGTCATGAGGTTGGCCTTCCATGGTACTACTACACTAGCATATGTAGGCAAGCCTCAAACTTAAGTTTGAGCCTCTTTCCATTGTTTTTCACAAGGATGGCATGAAGCTAGTCTTACACCTTGTTCTATGCCTTTAGTAGCCACAAGGATATTGTAAAGCTAGCTCTGCATGATAGTGCTATACTATCATATGCATGCAAGGTTAGAGCCTCTTGGCCTTAGTAGCCATAAGGATATCATAAGGCTAGCCTTGCAACTTTGTGCTACACTAGCATACACAATTGAGGCTCAAACCAAGCTTAAAGTTGTACTTCTATGCCATTGGTAGCCGCAGGGATGTCATGAGGCTAGCCTTTTGTACTAGTAGTGTTACATTACCATATACCGATGAGGCTCAAACTTAAGTTTGAGTGTAAAGGTGTTATTATTTGCCCTTATTAGCCATAAGGATGTCATGAGTTTTTCCTTCCATGATAGTGTTACACTAGCATATGTAGGCAAGCCTCGAACTTAAGTTCGAACCTCTTGCCATTGTTAGCCACAAGGATGTCACATGTGAGGCTAGCCTTGCACATTATTGCTACACTAGCATATGAAGCAAGGCTCGAACTTAAGTTTGAGAAGATGTTTCTCTATGCCCTTGGTAGTAGCCTCAAGGATGTCATGAGGCTATCCATGCATGGTAGTCCTACATTAGCATAGGTAGGTGAGGCTCAAACTTAAGTTGGAGCCTCTTGCCATTGGTAGCCACAATAGTTTCATAAGGCTAGCTTTTCACCCTGTATGAGCTACTACTACACTAGAATATGCAGTTGAGGCTTGAACTTAAATTTGAGCCTAAAGGTGTTATTCTATGCCCTTGGCATCCTCATGGATGTCTGAGACTAGTTTTGCACCCTAGTGCTACTTTAGCATATTCAAGCAAGTCTACAATATCATATGCACTTGAGGGTCAAGCTTAAGTTCGAGCCTAAAAGTGTTTCTCTATGCCTTGAGTAGCCACAAGGATGTCATAAAGCTAGCTTTACATGATAGCGCTATACTAGCATACGTAGGCAAGGTTTGAGCCTCTTGGCCTTGGTAGCCATAAGGATATCATTAGGCTAGCCTTGCATCATTGTCCTACACTAGCATACACAATAGTGCTATTCTAGCATACATAGATGTGGTTCAAGCCAATTGGCCTTGGTAGCCATAATGATATCATGAGGCTAGCCTTGCACCATTGTCCTACACTAGCATACACAATTAAGGCTGGAACCTAGGTTCTAGCTGAAAGCTGTTATTATGTGCCCTTGGTAGCCACTAGGATGTCATGAGTCTAACCTTGCATCCTCGTGTTACCTTACCATACACTGATGAGGTTCAAACTTAACTTTGAGCCTAAAGGTGTTAGTTCTTTCCCCTTGGTAGCCACAAGGATTTCATAAGGTTGGCCTTTCATGGTAGTGCTACACAAACATATGTAGGCAAGTTTTGAACTTAAATTTGAGCCTCTTGCCATTGTTAACCACAAGGATGTCATGAGGCTAGCCTTGCACATTAGTGCCTCCCATTGCATATACAGATGAGGCTTGAACCCGAGTTTGAGCCTAAAGGTATTATTTGTACCCTTGGTAATAGCCTCGTGGATATCATGAGTCTAGCCATGCATGATAGTGCTACATTGACATAGGTAGGCGGGGCTCAAACTTAAGTTCGAGCCTCTTGCCGTTGGTAGCCACAAGGATGTCATAAGTCTACCTTTGTACCCTATATGATCTAGTGCTACACTCATTAGGAAAAATATGAACCCTCTAGGGGCCCTTTGGGATTAAGGTTAATTAAAGGCCAGCCAATAGGAAGAGGGTGGTGGACACACTCTATATCCTAAAAAAAGTAGGGGGACAAGGTAGCCTTGCACCTCTTAATGGCTTCTTACCTAGTGAGAAGGTAAGGGAGGTGGCTAGGGGAAAGGGGGGCGGGGGGAGGGACCACTTTGACCACTTTTCCCCCACTTTTTGGCCCGGATTTAAAAATACACTAAAAAATTCAAATTTTCAAAAAAAAAATCAAAATTCAAGTTTTCCCTCCTTAAAAGGTCCCCAAACTTGTTTCATGGTCAAAAAAGTATTTTTGACCTCCAAAAGTAAAAAACGTACACTAAAAAATCCAAAAAATTGAATTTTTTCAAAAAAAATTCAAAACATCATTTTCTACCTTCCAAAGTCTTTCCAACCCTATCCTACAGCTAAAAAGTGATTTTCTCTCTCTACAAACCCTTTTCCAAGCTCTCCATTGCTGCAACAGCCACATGCACCCCCTAGTCCAGCATTATCTCTCTGCTAGCTTTTTTCCACCTCCATTATAGCACCAAGCAAGCTCCCTCCCCATCTCTTCCCCTTGCCCACCACATAGTTTCACAGCAGGCTCGCTCCTCTCCCTACTCTCACCTCCATTACAGCATGAAACAAGATTCTACTCCTTCTACTTTCATTCACTCACACTACATGGAAATCTCTACTCCCGAAGGTGGAAAAAGTATGAGTTCGCATGACTTGCATACCACAACAACAGGAGGTGTGAATAGTGTGTGGGCATTGCAAGGGTTCATCTCCAACATAAAGATAGAATGGTAAGAAAACCACCTTTATAGCTTACATTCATAGCTTAACATCATCTCCATCTTTAAGTTTATCATGCTGGAGAGAACAAACCTCTTTATGGCTTTCAATGTTTAGGCTTCACACCTCTTAACACTTTAAGTTTATCATGCTGGAGAGAACAAACCTCTTTATGGCTTTCAATGTTTAGGCTTCACACCTCTTAACACTGGATGGTGCTATTTTGTTGATGGCTTTGGTGCGCCATCTATAGTTGTGTAGCATGTGATTGAGTCTCACAATGCAAGTAAGTTGTGCTATCTATGGAGAGTCATGAAATATTTTTCTTATAATTTATACTTTGTATAGTTGTCATTAGATTATTAGAATGATATCAGTTTGAACTTTATAGCTTTGTGCTCACATAATCTATTGTTTACTTACAGAGTCAACTTTTTGTAGAGGACATGAGCAAGCAATCATGTGCAGAGATGGAAATCACTCTATTTTTGTTCTGTGAGGAACCTTTCACTACCATGTTAGAGGATTTTGATAAGAATAGTAGAATTTTGGTAGAATCTTGAACCAATAGGTACTCTCTAGGAGCTCTTAGAAAAGCCATCCATATAGTACTACTATCTTCCCTAGTGTAATAGACACACAAATACTCAAGTGTATATGAATCTCTAGATGAGGAAGACAAATACTTGTAGGAGAGGCCTAACAACAACAACATTGTCTCCGTCTGTAATTATTTTCATAAGGCTGGATTCCTCTATAAATACAATATGAATATGTATTTTTGTTAAATGGTGTCGCATTGAGTGATAGTATTTAATTCAGATTACTGGAGTTTCATACAGATTTGAGAAATATTGTTGACCTTTATGGATGTTTTGATTTTTATATAAGATGTTTCAAGTCTCAAGTCTTGATCACTCCACCATGAAGAAATTCAAGCAATATTTTGATTTCAGTTTAATCATTAATGGTTATTCTTATTAAAGTGGATCATAACCTTTGTCAAGATGTCCTCATTTAAGGATGTTTAATATATATCATTAGCAACATTTCACAAGTTGAGAAAGCTAAATTATTGCTTTTCAACATGTTATTGTTTCCATACTATGCCTATGCCAAGCTTGACTTAGAGAAATGACAACTTGAGATGGAGGTGTCGATCTATAGGGGTTACTTATTATTGATCCGTGTTTCATCATACATATATTGCAAAGCCTTTGAGTTTCCACCTTTTTGAGTAGTGTTGACAAGTTTTTGGTATTAAATGTTCTTAAATATCCCTATTCATGAGCTATTGGTAGTTATCTCTTTGGTATTGCTAAAGATGATACCAATAGCTACTACCTTGTGAACTTGACTGTTAAATTGCGGATTTGATGTTTACTATGTAGCTCATTTGGATAGAGAAAGTGTAAACATAAATTATAGATACATGCATTGTTAACATAGAAGATATATACCACTCGAGCCTATGTAGACCGCTAATCAAGAAACCTTTGGTTAGATATATAACAATAGGGGTCACATGTGGTTTCAAATACCAAAGAAATTGATTATCCAAAACATTCCCAAGAACATGAGGTGGACACAAGGAAGTAAATATTGGCTCCTTGTTTGGTCGATTTCTAGTGCTGAATGTTTAGTGCACAGGATTTGTGGGGCCTTTGACTTGGGGAGTTCACTAAGTATATGTAACATAGCACATGTATTCAACATAAGGGATTTTATATTCTTGTAAAGTTACAGAAACATGTGTAGATAAGGCCTATAAGGGGTACTTTTAATCCATTTTGGTGAACGCACATGATATAGGAAAAGTTTACATAGTGAATGTTCCGGACCTTTGAACACAGAGAAAAGGGGGGGGGGGGGGGGGGGGGGGGGGGGGTGCTCTGATTACACCAAACACTAGACCTCTATCTCATGGACATGCATTAAAAAAAGCCCCTATTTGTCATTATAAGGCCCCAGGGACCCTGGATGGCCATTCTGTGCGCCCTTGTGGCCCTTCTTTTTTAGGGTCCCTGGGGCCTTATAATGACAAAAACATACCAAGAACAAGGGTAGTGGACACAAGGAAGCAAAAAATGGTTGATGAGCATGATAAGGGTTAGGTATTTGCCATTGGGAGGAGGGGGGGGAGTTTACTATGAATACATCAAACTGCACACTTCTATCTAATGGCCATGGATAAAAAAAGATTGTATTTGCCATCTTAAGGCCCAAGGGATCCTCAACAAGAGGGGCAATAAGGGCATGAGAATGGCCATCCAGGCCATAGCAAAATGGGGGGGGGGGGGTGGGGGGGGGGGGGGGAAGCTCTTGCTCTCTGTACATCCAACATAACATCTCTACATCATCCTCATACACAATAATTTTGTATTTTTTTTCATTGTAAAAGCCCCCAGGGGCCTCAGCAAGACTGGCCACAAGGGCGCGCAAAATGCCCATCCGGGACTTTTGGATGGGCTTTTTGTGCGCCCTTGTGGCCAGTCTTGCTAAGGGCCTTGGGGGTCTTTACAATGAAAAAAATTGCAAAATTATTGTGTATGAGGATGATACAATGTTTTTTTTAAAATAAAAAAAAGTGTTGAACTTTTAGGCTACTTTCAACAGCTTCTAGCTTCCAATCAACTCCGAATCTATCTGGGCTTCTCTCACATGAATTTGTTTATCTCGTCGCGCTCTTCGACCATTGTGTGATGCAAAAAAGTCATATCTTGCTCGGATTCTCTAAAAATCAGCGTGCAAGTTGGCAATTTCTAAAAGAATGATGTAAAACATACATTTTTTACTTTTTTCTTAATCTACGGGCTCCAACAAGCATTAAAACCATGGAATCTAGAAATACTCAAAGAACCAATGTTTTTTATTGTGTTAAGGACTATATTTCCTACATACAAAACTTTCTCAAAATCTCGCCTTAATACCTTCAAAAGTGGCTTCCAAGGAGTGCCCTCGGTCAAAATTTGAAACTGAAGGAAAACAATCAGAATTAACTCCTAGACTGTGTACAAACTTTAAAATAACCAAAATTTTCTTCAAAAAACAGTTACTACTAAAAATTGGAAAAATAAGCTTCCCTTGAACTTCCCACTACGATAGAAATCAAAGGGTTCAAGGAGAGGTATGGTGTCACAAGTGCATGGTAGGTATCTCACCAAGGTTTTTTTCGTCAAGATCTCTAGTACTTTATCATGTCTTCTCATGTACAATCTTACCAAACAAAAACAAATTTACACTTTAAATGACTAAAAACCTTATTTAACTTATCAAACAATCTAAAATATGATAGATCTAGAGTGCTCTTATATATCAATAAACAAAAAAGTCCAAATTTCTTCTCATTAACTTTGATAAACATACATTCGTGAACAACTTCCAATGGGTAATGCAGTCATAGTTCTTACATCCATTCCATGACATGGTATGCTCATGGGTGACCTATCAAATAAAAATATCTTTGGTGGGGGTGTCCTCATGTTAGGAAAAGGTGTGTTACTGATGAAAAGCTGTTGTATTGTCCTACTAGGGATCTCTCCATGTTAGCATAATGATTTCTGGTGTAGTGGGAGCCACATTGCTTGAGGAGAGCTTTGTGCCATCGTAAAAGCTTCGTGTTATGCCAGTTCCTTGAGCCATTCTTGAAAACAACGCCACTCAACTAGCATAGTAAGAGGTCACCTTGTATCATGACGCGTTAGAGACATGTTCTTCAAACAAAAACATTCAACATTAGCAAGCTGTATAATAAAGACACTTGTTAAGTATATGATGTACTTGCAAGTATTTCCATCCAATAATCCTAAATTATACATTAGGATGAGATTACCCACCTCTAATAAGCATGGACTTGAAGCACCTACGTGCAAGATGTAAGAAAGAAGGCTGTCTTAGTGAAAAAGTGGTGACACTTGACCTCTCTAACCTGCAACGTTTCACTATTTGTGTACAAAAGCAACCTTTGTGCTAAGCACTACAAAAAAAATAGAGGAAACACCTTAGACTTCAAAATCTGTGATAAGAAGAACACAACCACACATCCTTTTCTTGCAATTGTTGCTGGAGAGTTTCAACCTCCCTCTTCGAAGAGGCAATACTGTCTTGTAATGCCACTCTTTTGAGCCGAAGAGCTTGACATTTGTGCATCCAACAAATGCAAAGATGCACCTACACCCATACACAACCAATTGCAATAATTTAACAAGACTGCTTCTCCCCTCCCAAGATATTGAAGAACCATCAACATTCGTTCACCGATGGTACGACGTTCCTAGGATGACCTTTGCTCACCCTCATGTGTGAACTTCGGTGCAAACGCCATCGACAAGCAAATATGTATGCTTTTGTTGTGCGGAGTACATGGTGGTACAGACATACGTTTTGTGATGTCCGTGAGCACCATGGCAGTTGTTGCTTGAGGAAGCAAAGGATGAAAAGAGAGAGCGGGGAGGGAGAGGGAGGAACATGGGAGGAGAGAAGGGGGCAGGGGAGGAGAGGGAGAGAGAGGTGAGGAGGAGGAGAGAAGGGAGCAGGGAGGGAGGAGGGAGGAGGGAGGAGGAGAGAGGGAGAGGAGAGGGAGAGAGGAGAGAGGAGGAGAGAACAAAGGTTTTTATTTTTGGGTTTTTTTTTTTGAAAAAGTGGACTTTCAGTGTTTGTAGGTTAAAAAAAAGGTCAAAAAATGATTTTTTCATACGTATATATGTTGGGGGGAAGTCTTAAGTAAAAATAAGTAAAAAAAACTTTTTTGAAAAAAGTCAAATTTTGGCTCTTAGTGACCCACGTTTTTGCTGATGTGACCATACTCCTTTACTCTCTTCACTTTCAAAAAGCTAGAGAGAGAAAGTGACCTCTTAGGTCCACATCCTACATGTGTTTAAAAAAAAGGCTAGAAAAGCTTACTCAAAACTAGCTTCTTGAATGCCCTTGTCCCCTTAACCCTACACAACATTAGCCTTAATCCCTTAAAATTAGGATTCCTTACAAGGCCCATGCAAGGTCCATATTTCTCCTAATGTAGCCTATGTAGTTGAGACTTGAACTTAGGTTCGAGCCTAAAGGTGTTATTCGATGTCGTTGGTATCCTCATGGATTTCAAGAGATTACTCTTTCACCCTAGTGCTACAGTAGCATATTCAAGTGAGCCTACACTAGCATATGCACTTGAGGCTTGAACTTGCGTTCAAGCCTAGAGGTGTTCTTCTATGCCCTTAGTAGTGACAAGGATGCCATAAAGCTAGCCTTGCCTGATAGTGCTATACTAGCATATGGAGGCGAGGTTCAAGCCTCTTGGCCTTGATAGCCATAAGGATATCATGAGGCTAGCCTTGCATGCTTGTGATACACTAGCATACACAATTGATGCTCAAACCTAAGTTCAAGCATAAAGTTGTAATTATACGCCCTTGGTAGCCACAAGGATCTGATGAGGCTAGCCTTGCATACTAGTGTTACATTACCATCATATACTGATGAGGGCCAAAATTAAGTTTGAGCCTAAAGGTGTTATTATTTACCCTTGGTAGCCACAAGAATGTCATGAGGTTGGCCTTTCATGGTAGTGTGACACTAGCATATGTAGGCAAGCCTTGAACTTAAGTTTGAGCCTCTTGGCATTGTTAGCCACAAGGGTGTCACATGTGAGTCTAGCCTTGTACCTTAATGCTACACTAGCATATGCAGGCGAGGCTCAAACTTAAGTTTGAGAAGGTGTTTCTCTATGCCCTTGGTAGTAGCCTCGAGGATGTCATGAGGCTAGCCATGCATGGTAGTCCTACATTAGCATAGGTAGGTGAGTCTCTTGCATTGGTAGCCACAAGAATTTCATAAGGCTAGCTTTGCACCCTATATGAGATAGTGCTACACTAGCATATGTAGTTGACATTTGAACTTGAGTTCAATCCTGAAGGTGTTATTCTACGCCCTTGGCACCCTCAAGGATGGCATAAGACTAGTTTTGCACCCTAGTGCTACAGTAGAATATTTAAGCGAGGCTACAATATCACTTGAGGTTGAAACTTAAGTTCGAGCTTAAAAGTGTTGTTCCATGATCTTAGCAGCCACAAGGATGTCATAAAGCTAGCCTTACACGATAGTGCTATACTAGCATACATAGGCAAGGTTCGAGCCTCTTGGCCTTGGTAGCCATACGGATATCATGAGTCTAGCCTTGCACCCTTGTGATACACTAGCATACACACTTGAAGCTCAAACATAAGTTCAAGGTTAAAGTTGTAGTTCTATGCGTCACTTGGTAGCCACAAGGATTTCAAGAGTCTATCCTTTGCATACTAGTGTTACGTTACCATATACTAATGGCACTCAAACTTAAGTTTAATCCTAAAGGTGCAATTCTTTACCCTTGGTAGCTACAAGGATGTCATGAGGTTTTCCTTTCATGGTAGTGTTACACTAGCATAAGCATCAAACTTAAGTTTGAGCCTCTTGCCATTGTGACCCACAAGGATCTCACATGTGAGGCTACACTTGCACCTTGATGCTACAGTAGCATATGAAGACAAGGTTCAAACTTAATTTTGAGAAGGTGTTTCTCTATGCCCTTGGTGTAGCCTCAAGGATTTCATGAGGCTTGCCATGCATGGTAGTCCTACATTAGCATAGGTAGGTGAGGCTCTTGCATTGGTAGCCACAAGAATTTCATAAGGCTAGCTTTGCACCCTATATGAGCTAGTGATACACTAGCATATACAGTTGAGTCTTGAACTTGAGTTTGAGCCTAAAGGTGCTATTATATGCCCTTGGCATCCTCATGGATCACGCAAGACTAGTTTTGCATCCTAGTGCTATAGTAGCATATTCAAGTGAGGCTACAATATCATATGCACTTGAGGGTAAAACTTAACTTCAAGCCTAAAAGTGTTTTTCTATGCCCTTAGTAGCCACAAGGATGTTATAAAGCTAGCCTTCCACGGTAGTTCTATACTACCATACACAGGCAAGGTTTGAGCCTCTTGCCCTTGGTAGCCATAAGGATACCATGAGGCTAGCCTTGCACCATTATCCTACACTAGCATACACAATTAAGGCTCAAATTTAAGTTGCTATTATTATATGCCCTTCGTAGCCACAAGGATGTCATGAGGCTAACCTCGCATCCTAGTGTTACATTACCATATACTAGTGAGGGTCAAACTTAAGTTTGAGCCTAAAGGTTTTATTTTTTCCCCTTGGTAGCCACAAGGATTTCATAAGGTTGGCCTTTCATGGTAGTGCTACACTAGCATATGTAGGCAAGCTTCAAACTTAAGTTTGAGCCTCTTGCCATTATTAACCACAAGGATGTCATGAGGATGGCCTTGCTCATTAGAGCCTTGCATTGCATATGCAGACAATGCTTAAACTCAATTTTGATCCTAAAGGTATTATTATGTACCCTTGGTAATAGCCTCACAGACATCATGAGTCTAACCATGCATGGTAGTGCTACATTAGCATAGGTAGGTGAGGCTCAAACTTAAGTTCGAGCCTCTTGCCAATGGTAGCCACAAGGATTTCATAAGGCTAGCTTTGCACCCTATATGAGCTATTGCTACACTAGCATGTGCAGTTGAGGCTCAAACTTAGGTTCGAGCCTAAAGGTGTTATTCTATGTCCTTGGTATCCTCATGGATGTCAAGAGACTAGTCTTTCACCCTATTGCTACAGTAGCATATTCAAGTGACCCTACACTAGCATATACACTTGAGGATCGAACTTAATTTCAAACCTAGAGGTGTTTTTCTATGCCCTTATGACTGAAAAGGATTCCATAAATCTAACCTTGCATGACAGTGTTTTACTAGCATATGCAGGTGAGGTTCAAGCCTCTTGTCCTTGGTAGCCATAAGGATATCATGAGGCTAGCCTTGCAATGCTTGTGCTACACTAGCATACACAATTGAGACTAAAACTTACGTTCGTGCTTAAAGGTGTTATTCTATGCCCTTGGTAGCCACAAGGATGTCATGAGGCTAGTGTTGCATTCTAGTGTTACATTATCATATACCGATGAGGCTCAAACTTAAGTTTGATGCTAAAGGTGTTATTCTTTGCCCTTGGTAGCCACAAGGATGTTATCAGGTTGTCTTTTCATGGTAGTGTTACAATAGCATATGTAGGCAAGCCTCAGAATTAAATTTGAGCCTCTTGTGATTGTTAGCCACAAGGATGTCACATGTGAGGCTAGCCTTGCAAGTTAGTGCCACACTAGCATATGCAGGCAAGGCTCAAACTTAAGTTTGAGTGTAAAGGTGTTGCTCTATGTCCTTGATATATCCTCAAGGATGTCATGAGTCTAGCCATGCATGGTAGTCCTACATTAGCATAAGTAGGTGAGGCTCAAACTTAAGTTCCAACCTCTTGCCATTGGTAGCCACAAGAATTTCATAAGGCTAGATTTGCACCCTATATGAGCTAGTTCTACACAAGCATATGCAATTGAGTCTCAAACTTAAGTTCAAGCCCGGGGAGGTCATCTAATAAAAATATAACCTATTACGTGAGTTCAACAGAAGGGTATTTAAAGTTCTTGAAACTTACAAAAATCTATATACAGAAGGGAATTAGTTTTTCAAATTTGAAAAAAACTTACAGATTTTAAAAGAAAAGGGTACATTATATTCCTAACAAAATTCACAGATAAGGGGTTTTACAAACATGTCTTGAACGCATGTGATATGGTAGTTTTACACATAGTGAACCCCCCGAGAGTTCAAGCCTAAAAAGGTGTTATTCTACGCCCTTGGTATCCTCATGGATGGCATGACACTAGTCTAGCACCCTAGTGCTACAGTAGCATATTCAAGCGAGGCTACAATAGCATATGCACTTGAGGCTCGAACTTAAGTTCGAGCCTAAAGGTGTTGTTCCATGCCCTTAGTAGCCAGAAGGATGTCATAATGCTAGCCTGGCATGATAATTCTATACTAGCATACACAAGTGAGGCTCGAGGCTCTTGGACTTGGTAGCCATAATAATATTATGAGGCTATTCTTTCACCCTTTTGCTACACTAGCGTACACAATTGAGTCTCAAACTTAATTTTGAGCTCAAAGGTGTTATTCTATGCCCTTGGTAGCCATGAGGATGTCATAAGGCAAGCCTTGCATCCTAGTGTTACATTACCATATATTGATGAGGCTCAAACTTAAGTTTGAGCCTAAAGGTGTTATTCAGTGCCCTTGGTAGCCACAAGGATGTATGAGGTTCACCTTTCATGGTGGTGCTACAATAGCATATGTAGGAAAGCTTGGAGCTTAAGTTCCAGCCTAGTTCTATTGTTAGCCACAAGGATATCATGAGGCTAGCCTTGCATGTTAGTGCTACGCTAGCATATGCACGTGAGGCTCGAACACGAGTTTGAGCCTAAAGGTGCTGCTCTAAGCACTTGGTAGTAACCTCAAGGATGTCACGAGGCAAGCTATGCATGGTAGTGCTACATTAGCATAGGTAGGTGAGGCTCAAACTTAAGTTCGAGCCTCTTGCCATTAGTATCCACAAAGACATCATAAGTTTAGCTTTGCACCCTATATGAGCTAGTGCCTCACTAGCATATGGAGTAAAGGCTTGAACTTAAGTTTGAGCCTAAAAGTGTTATTTTATGCCCTTGGTATCCTCATGGATTTCATGAGACTAGTCTTGTTTTTAGTTCTATTTCCCACCATGTGACTAGTCTTGCAAATGAGTAGACTTGCAAGACTATAAACTATACTTGTAGTCTTGTAGGCTATATTTTGGTAGACATCTTTATCCATGACAGCCTTAAAGTCCAATTTTTAATCCTCCAACTCAAGCTCAAGGTTGAGGTTGTGGTCCAAGTCCCCAACAGATGCATGCTTTAGCTTTTCAGGTTCAACTTGACTTCACCTCAAACTTGAGGTAAAGGTCCAACTACCATGTTCCAAGGCTTAGGCCAAGCGTGAGACTTCTATACGGACCTAAACAATTAATCAGTGCTCGAAAAAAACTTGTGGTTAGTGTAATCCCACCTACACAGATTAAATAAATTTCAAATTTGAAGGTGGAAGAATTTCAAGAAGAAGAAGAGTATTTTAATGTCGAAGGAAGCCTACAAAACTTGAAAATTTTAGAGAAATCTAGTTTAAAAGCCTTTAAATATAGTCAAATTCCCTCTTAAATTTCTCTTATGTAGGTTTTCCAAGCTTTTGAAAAAAAATTATTTTAGTCAAATTCCCTCTTAAATTTCTTTTATGTAGGTTTCCCAAGCTTTCAAAATAAGTTTATTTCTAGCACTAGCATTAAATTAAATGCAAAAGAACTAGTCACATTGTAAGGCTGCCAAAAGTGCACTAATAAAAGCTATTGATTATGTGAAAAGAACACACTGACAAAAGTGCACTTTAATTTGAAATTCAAACGTAACGTCTTACGTCAAAGAAGACGCCAGGGAAATGGACATGTTGTTTGTCGATTAAGCTCGTATCTCTCCACGTGCAGGAATCTCATTCTTCTCTGTGTGTGCCTTAGAATCCCTCACAGACATTCAAGCTAGAGGATCAGTTCTTGGTTTGTTTGCTTTGTTTAGCAAAAATCATGATATACTCACCCCTTTTAGCTGTAGTCGGCAAAGCCTGCGGCAGGTCATCTGGACCAGTGATGCAGGAAAATAGTTGACGTGCATAGCCTCGCTCTCACTTGCACAACGCCCCAACACGAGTTTTAGCCGTTGGCCCTTGTCGAAGTTGTACTCGAGAAGCTGTATCCGAAGCATGAAGTTGCAAAGGATATTCGCTTACACTTGAAGCCCGTTTATGACAGGAGTATTGCGCCAATGAAAAAACCGGCCAAGATCCTTGTGGAAGTAGAGGACCAGCCTCATATGGACGCAGGAAGTGCCAAGGAGGAGCTGCTCCACCACTACTACCCACATCATGATCATTAGCGTAGCATGAAGGGGAGTTGATATTGCATCTTTGCCTATGCGTGCAGAGGGAGGGCAGTCGAATCTAGAGGAGTGTTCCGTTGTGATCACGTGTGCTCTGGTACTTAATTGTGGAGCTTGTGGGCATCGTGCAGGAGTCGAAGCAGCAAGACGGTCATGATATCGCATTGATCCTATTTGATGGCCTTTCTCATCGGCTCTATGCTTCTCTCTCTCTCTCTCTCTCTCTCTCTCTCTCTCTCTCTCTCTCTCTCTCTCTCTCTCTCTCTCTCTCTCTCTCTCTCTCTCTCTCTCTCTCTCTCTCTCTCTCTCTCTCTCTCTCGGATAGGATTCTTGGGATAGTTTCCTACGGTGTTAAATACTTCTTCTTGTTCTTCTCCTTCTCTCGTAGCTAGGAATTAAGCCAGAGCTCCATGCCTTATCTCTAGTAGTTCAAACTTAAGTTTGAGCTCATTTAATATCTACCTAAGAGCTCAAACTTAGGTGCACTACACAAAAAGGTGAGACTCGCCATGTGTCTTCATTGCTTGAGTGTTCACATTGTCGAAGTGACACTAAGTACTCAAATTTGCTTGGCACTATGCAACAAATATCTTGCAAGCTTCTAGTTATTGTATAGGCTGCAAGCCATTAGGGTTAGGAGTTAGAGCTTTCTTCGCATTTCTTGCTACAACGTGCATGACCGAGGAGGTCATTCGAGGGGTGCAGGCTGCCTGTTGAGAGGGTGGATCCAAACAATGTCCTTATTGTTTTAGGAAAATAGCATGCTCGCACATCTACAAAATGACCCTACCCAACTAGATGTTCTAGACAGTCTAAATGGTATCTCACGTTCAAGATCCATGCCTTTATCAACCTAGCAACTCAAACTTAGGTTTGAGCTCCATGTCTATATCTACCTAGAACCTCAGTCGAGCTCTATGCCTCAATCTACCTTGAAGCCCAAGCCCCATGCTTTTTCCTCCCAGTAGCTTGAGATCCATCCCTACATCTACCTAGAAATTTGATCTCCATGTCAAATATTCTAAAATAGATTTTGCATTAGATAGCTTAATATTTCATATCTTAGTAGATCGTTCGACCAAAGCCTCATTTGACCAAAGCCATTGCAATTTAGGCTCTATACGAGTGATGGCATACCTTTGATGTAGTACAAAGTATACCCCAAAAATGTTGATTGGAAAGTGGTATAGAGTTATGGAAGAGAAATGGCCAGAAAAAGGAGACAAAAGTGAGAATCCTAGGTGGGTCAACCCTATCCTTGTATATAATTGGGAGAATCTTATGCAAGCTATGCAAGCCCTTGGTGCAAGCAAAGACACTATCTTTGATGAATTTTGGCCAGGGAATACATGCGAACAAGATCATGCTCTTGACCTTCCATTGGAAGGTAGTCTAGATGCGGGACTTGATGTAAATGAGGGCCACGACCAATGCACAACAAAATTTTTGAGGATCTCAACCCAACTCTTGATGTGGCAAAGGGTGAGGTTGTACTTGTGCAAACTTGTGATGCAAATTATCTGATTTGGCTAGGAGTGACAACAACAGATATTGATCAAAACAATGAGTCAACAAACCACCAACAAGTCAAGATACAATACTTGACACCGATTTCAAAAACTGGCGAGCGAACATAATTTAATCACCTGTCTCTCTTACAAATTACATTTTAGTCATTCTGATAATAAAGCATGTGTAAGTGGAAACCTTGATTTTTGATGCGTGTGTGTGTGTGTGTATGTATAAATTTGTAAACTATCGTGTGCAAACACACCGTAGTGTATAATATGGTTGTTGACAACACACAATATTAGACCTTGCATACTCATTAGCATCCACTAAAAATTGTACCACAAATTTCACAATGTGTAACAACTTAGCACATCACAACCTCACCTCAAGTCCGTGTGACACAAAGAATTGTCCCAAATTTGAGCATTTTTCCCTAATTTCCTAAATATGTGTTTGAGTGCATAGTTCTGAAAACAACATCCAAGTAAATCGAACCAAAGGAAGTAATGTCTAAAATTCTAAAACAAGAAAATGGATAAAGGATGAACGAGCTGGAATAAAAAATGAAGTGCTTTACTGACCTACAATGTTGTACTGGTGCTTTTCGATTGTCCAATTTATAAGCCGATGTTTGAGTCAAGCTACAAAAATGCAATGTGAATAGTTAATCATATCATCTTGCAATGAAACGTCACATACCAAAACTGCGGAGTATATAGTGCACGTCATGCAGAGGTGCCATGCAAAAGTATGGTGGAGAGCTGGCATTGTGGTCTCTCCAAAAATTATAAGAAACAGAAGCCGTGTCCTACCTCGTAGCGTTTATGTGTTGCGCCAAGCAAACATATAGACATGGAAAGTTGGATGTTGAAAACGGGCCTTGCAATATTGTCGAGCTGGAGTCGAACTTGTCCAATCAAAATGTTCAGTGTTGTGATTATATGTCCTCTTCTACCATACAAAAAACACGCATTAAGACAAATACAAAAGATGTAGATATTGATTAAGCCTAAGAAAAGCAGGTCTAACTTTATGTTCTATATCCTCTGATCAGTATTAGCTTCTCTGTGTGTGTGTGTGTGTGTGTGTGTGTGTGTGTGTGTGTGTGTGTGTGTGTGTGTGTTGTAAGCTGCTTCGGTCATCAATATTATTTTCTTGCCTCCTTACTGACTAACTCTTGTTTTGAGTTTGGTATCCCCATAGCAGAAAACTCACTCTGCTTATCAATTACCCAAACACGGATCAGACAAACTACTACTACGTGACGCTCATGAGGATTAGTAAGGATGACATTTCGCTCGATATCATTCACCTTCGAAAAAAACGCCAAAATTTGATCAAGACGGTGTCATATTTAACAGTTATTATGAAGCCCATACTACCTTGCATTTAGCTGCCTAATAAACATTGCGGCAAGCTACCACAAACTAGAACTTGTAAATGCCCCACGTTATAATTTTCATCAAATCAACCTACGTTTCAGGGCAATACAACACCGAATTTATCAATCCGTTTAACGTATGTTATTTCCAAGAGATTTCAATCAGGCTCTCAATCAAGTAGCAATTCTCTTCAGCACCACCCGAAGGTGAAGATGTAATGAGTGTGTGTTTGTGGCCATAGAGACGGCATACTCAAGCTCATCACCAAAACAAGTGTAAAGGATCTATTGATGCCCTTTACCTTCAAGGCATTTGTGACGATCTCACTTTCAATAGCATTAGATTTGTTTTCTGCATGGAACTACGTTTTTGAACTTCCGAAAGTCACGTACTATGAGCAATAAGCATCTCTAAAGATCCATGATTTTTGGGCCTTCAATAACCACTTTCAAGCTCTCACGAGAGTCCCTCCTCTTTCATATTATAAGGAGAGGCTTCTCAAAGTTCTATTGTAATTTGTAAACTAGTGTTCTAAAATGTACGGTCTATCTAGCGGCTAGCACTCCCCAAATTTCAAAATGGCGGACGTCCCGCGGCTCCTGCCAAGCTAGACAATGTATTACGTACCGCTCATACAGCTCTTTCACTATACATCTCATGTGCCAGAGCTCGTAAATGACCCGCTATTGGCTGCAACCTTTGGACATCCATCATGGCCCTTCCGCGCCTCCATCGGGAGCCGTTCCCACGTCCTAAGTCCTTCTTGGCAGGCCATCAACAACATATGGGAAGGTGCTATCTATATTACCACTACCTTTACTTGTTGTGTTAATATCATTCTTCTCCATTTAATTGCTCTCCTCTCATATCGTGTCTGCGTACGTGCCTGCGTATGTGCACAATCTTTGCAAGGGACGGAAGGGTCGATCTAGCGGTGGTTGAGAAGAGGTGTCTCCCTTGCAACTCTTCCACGCAGCCTCCCTTCACACTCTCTCTCTCTCTCTCTCTCTCTCTCTCTCTCTCTCTCTCTTCCCTGTACTTGGTGCTTGTCATATTCTAAAGCCTTTGGAGTAGTATCCTGATGGACGTCAAGGTCACAGTGCTTCAAATGTTCGAGGAGCTTTGAGCGCCACTTCCTGTAGCAAGAGTCAAACTCAGCACCACCGGCCTCCTCTTTGACAATGGCCACAGCAGTTGGATCCTGCACTAATAAGGTTTTGAATAGCTGCATGCGTGCAGATTCAATTAAGGGTTTATGAAATTCATTGGCAGCCATGCGCTACAAGTTTGGCTCAATTGAAATTGGATAAGAGCGCCAGATTGTTGCTTGGATGTGCTCTGTAGACTGCACACAGTAACATCTGACTCAAAACCTCTGAAAGATCACCAGTTTCACTTATACCTTGTCCATTCAGAATTAATGTTATGGCAATGAAGAGGTCCTTGCTAACTGCAACAAATTATTGCAAAAGCTTCTCAACATCTCTATGTTCTACAAGCAAGGAAGAGAAACTGAATACAGCCTCCATGATTCCTCTTTGCTATCAAAACTCGCATGCAAGACAAGATATACAGTAATCTGTGAAATTGTGAAACAGGAGGTGGTTAGCGGCTCGTAGCAACCGAAGGATAACATTGAATTTTTCACTTGGGGCTTTTGATGAATGAGGAAGAGCAGGCACTTAACATAATTGCAGGGAAGAGTGGAATCCGAGCAGGGAAAGAAGATCTCACATCGAGGTGGCGGTGATAGTGAGCGTGGGATCTCATTTCACCATGGCTCGCTGATCAAAAGATCGTAGAAGTAGGGGATAGAGGAGAGGAAGGTAGAGGGCAGAGAAAAGGAGTTGTTGGATCAGCAGGACCGGCCTTTCCTTGCTCATCATCTGCATGGAGAGGAGATAAAATACACACCTTTATGTCACAAGCTGCGCGTTCCATATCCAGCCATAACCCTCCTTCTTGATACTTCCTCGGAAGAGCAGCGTCTTCAGCTTTTGCTGCTACTGAAGCACGCGCACCAGCACCCATGGCAACCCATGGAGAGCCCTGCCCTGTTAGTGTTAGTTGAAAAGTAGGCATGTTGCTTTTTGACAGAGGTCGGAGTGCTTTTCTTCTGCTTCCTTGGACATTGGACATTGGACATCCACTGGATTAAGATCCGCAATGTATGCTCAAGATTAGGCCAAGTGGGTGCAATATGGTGGCCTTATTTGAAAAAGGGACCCTGGGCTCACCAAGCAATAAGGAAGAGAAACTAGAGTGCTTCTTCAGCTGTTCTAATCAAATTGAGATCAAGCAAAGTATTGGAAACCTATATATGTAATTTCAACACTTCTCAAATAGACAAGTTCTATTATTTGATGCTATTAATTATGTTTAAGATATTTATGAACGAGAAAGAAAGACATTAAAATGAAATGCAAAGAGAGAGAGAGAGAGAGAGAGAGAGAGAGAGAGAGAGTATCGATCGTAGTGTTTCAGAGGTATATCTCGCAAAAAACCACAAGAAGGATTAGAGTTCTATCAAACTCAATGTTCATAATCATACAAAACGTCGATGTTATGAATTGTTTGTTGTTCCATTTTATGTTTCAAAAAAAAACATGCAAGTCTCCTTGAGTTGAGAGTTTGCACAGGCCTCCCCAATTTTTATAATACAAGAGAACACGCCATTCCCACAACAACGTGCAATTTTCAATGCATTCATTAACTGCGTTCTTAGTGTCAAAGTAAAAAAATGGTAATGCTTACTCATCGTGCGATCGAATGACTATCGTCGATGCACGCAAGTTGCATTTAAGCTCTCGTATGACCGCACTACTCTAAACAAACATGATAGTGGAGGCGAACTGGACATTGCAAAGCTTGAAGCTGTGTTATCAAGATTTGGCATGGAAGAGCCGAGAGGCCTCTTTTACAATGGTAGATGCAATCAGTGTGTTCCAAAAGACGACAGCTCGCACAAGAGCACCACATTTGGCATAAATATTGACCAAAGTATTGCCAAGCACGGTAGTTTTTTGCAACAACCCCTGACTAACAATATCAGAGTGAATGTTTAAGCTCATATTGGCATCTTGCATATATCAGAGTGAATGTTTAAGCTCATATTGGCATCTTGCGTATAGCTACATACCTTCAAGATGCACATGTATGTGATTGCATCTGGAGAGAGGCCCTCGCTTTGCATCCGCTGAAAACAACTGAGAGATTTTTGGCCCTACTCCTGTTGGGCATATCCCGCAATTAATGCACTCCAAAAGATGGCATTCGGGATGATAGTAAGCTCCTCAGACATGTTTTGTGATTTCTAAAGTGCACCACATTTAGCATACATATGGACCAAGGCATGGCCAAGCACGACAATTTTTCGCAACAGCCCTTGAATAACAATATCAGAGTGAACATCTAGCGTAGAGCCACATGCCTTCAAGAGGCTATGTGTAGGTGATTTTCACTGGACAAAGGCCCTCACTTTGCATCCGCTAAAAACAGCCTAGAGCTTCTATCCCTGCTCCTGTTGTGCATATTCCGCAATCAGTTAACACCGTTTCAAATAGTAAGCTCCTCAAGCACCTGCTAAAAACAACCCAGAGCTTCATGGCTCGGCCGTTGTTGGGCATATCCTGCAATCAATGCATCCCAAAAGATGACATCCCGCACCACATTTGACAGACCTATCAACGAAGGCATTGCCAAGCACGACAACTTTTTGCAACAACTCCGGACTAACAATATCAGAGTGAATTTTAAATCCCTTATCGGCATCTTGCGTGTAGCCACATGCCTTCAAGATGCACACTTATCTGATTGTATCTAGAGCGAGTCCCTCGCTTTGCATCCACATAGCCTATTGCCGTTTGGAAGATAATTATCCTTCAAGGTGAATGGTTCTTTTTTCTTCCCTAATGCAAAGGGTGTAATTACATACTTAAAAGTCTCGATCAGTAGCATACTCATCTATCATAAAAAATAGATCATTGTGAGTTGCTATAGACACCACATTTACCCTTGGTCGTTGTGAAAGTGCATCGCCCACTTGATTGTGCTTGTTAACAATGTGAGCAATATGTAATTTAAATTGGAAAAGAAAAATTTTCCACCTCGTTTGTTTGTAGGAGAGCTTGGTTTGCGTCATGAAGTTCTTGAGGCTTTGTGATCCATTCGTAGGATGAATGGCGTCCCCAAGAGATAGTGTTTCTATGTGTTTAGGGCATATAGAATAGCTAGTAGCTCTTTTTTGTATTTTCCCAATACTCACTTATCGAAGTTGAGTCTTTGACTCTCATATGCTATGGCATGCCCTTCTTGAAGCAAAATAGCTCCAAGGCAATTATCACAAGCATCACATTGGTCCTCAAATGGCTTTGAGAGATCTAGTAGTGTGAGCACACATTGAGAGCTAAGATTCTCCTTAAGCTTCTTGCACTTTTGCAGTCCATGAATACTTAACGTTCTTTTTTTTTGTTAATTCATGTAATGGGCTTGCTATTAGCGAGAATTTTTTTTTTAATAAAGCATCCATAGTATGCAGACATACCTATAAAGCTTCATACCTCCTGTAGATTCCTTGGATTAGGCCATCTTTTTATTATCTCTAACTTTGTTGGATCCATAGGGGTGCCATCATTAGAGATAATGTGACCTAAATATTGAATCTCTTGTAGAAAAAAATCCACTTTTCTTTTGATTAATGAAAATCTTATTCTCTCTCACAACTTGAAAGGTTACCTGGAGGTGTCCTTGTACTCTTCAAGAGAATTTGGATGGCCTGAAGATTTTGTCCATCATGAGTTTGAATGCGTTTGGAGCATTTGTTAGGCCAAAACTTATAGATTATCAAATAGATCTTCTACCCGCGGCACGGGAAATCTATTTTTGATAGTGATTTTATTTAGTGCTCTTATAGTCGACACACATGTGATATTGTCGCCTTTCTTTTGCACTAAAAGCAATGGTGAACAAAATGGAGAGGAGCTAAACCTCACCATCCCTTTTTTCTTTTACGATTTCATGCACTTGCCTCATGATCTCCTCTTGTTGAGCTTGTGAAACTCGATAAGGAGGTTTGTTCGGCGGTGAGCTTCTTGATAGGAGCTCAATTGCATGGTCATCGTCCCTCATTTTAGAGATAGCTCACTAGGGATGTCATCAATTAAAAACATCTTGGAATCCATTTAGAAAATTAGACAACTCTAATTCCTCTTGATTCCCTTTATTGCAGGGATATGGTGTTCCCCAACTCATTAGCATCTATGTACATACTCTTTTCCCTGTAGGTGAAGTAGATTCTCCTTTCAAGGAACTTCATGTTAGAAGCCATGCGGTTAAACCATGGTGCCCCAACGATAACATTCTCATGTTTGAGAGGGGAAGATGAAGAAATCCTTTTTGTCCACATAGCTTTGTACATGATGCCTTAATTTTCCAATTAAGGAAGTAACTGAGACGTCTTGTCCCTTGATCTAGCTCCATTGGCTTTCAATGCATCTCCTATCTTGTGGACTTGTATGCCTAGCTTGGTGGTCAACTCCATGGAAATGAAGTTGTGAGTTGAACTAGGGTCAAACAAAATAAATTCATCATGCTCTTGCATCTTCCCCCAAGCATAAGAAAGGAGAAATCCTTGGCAATGAGCATCCTCTTTTGGAGCTTCAAACATAGAGACTCTAGGAGTCTCATTACGGGCAATTCTCTTGGGATAAGGACGATAACCATGGCCTTCCTCCCCACACTTAAAACATTTGTGGTCCTTACTAAAATCTTCTAGCTCTTTAGGAGAGAGTTTATATTTACCTTTGTAAACTCCCTTCTCCTTGGATCGATTGTTGTTGTTGTTGGAATAGCCTTGGTAAGAATTTTGGTCATTGGTTTTCCTCTTGGCATCACTTTTGTCTTTATTTTCCATGGGCTTGACATTCCGTCTACCCTCTTGTTGGAAATTGATGTGCAAAGCAACCATGGTGTGATGGATTACTTTAGTGATAGAACCAGGCCATTGAGAGTTGACATACTCGGCCATCTCTTTAGGTAATCCCGCACAAAATTGTTGCTTTTGCTCGGAAAAGTCTATCTTTTGAAAGATAGCAACCTTAAGATGTAAACCCCAAAACTTGTCCACATATTTGTGGATAGACTCGTGAGAGAGAACCTTTAAACTTCACCATGTAGGAACCACTTTTTCATTTGCATCACTTGCAAGGAATTGCTTCACGATGGAAACTCGTAAAGTTTTCCATGTCTTTGGGGCTTTGCCGTTGCCACGAAGGCTAGCCAACCATTGACAAGTCAATTTTGTTTTTTTGGAAGTGCATAGCTACATGGTGTAGCTTGGAGGACTCCGTGAAGCCCTTGTCTCCAAAGGCCGCATCAAATTGTTGGATGAAGGCCAATACTTTGTCGGTAGCACCAAAGGTGCCATCATAGGTGAGAAACGAGATACTCTTTCCTCCCTCTTTGAACTTCTTGAGCTTTTGTGACCTTCGCCATGCAGGGTAAGATTTGTGATGTCCTCCCCTCTTATATTCTCTAGGAGAATAGCCATAGCTTTCACCGGTAGAGGGGGAAGATGAAGAAGAAGGAGAAGAGGGTGACCTCTTTCTTGCCCTTTTCTTCCTTGGTTTCCTCTCTTCACTTTTGGAGAGATGAGTAGAAGGACTATGGGTTAACCATTTCCTCTTGGGAGGAGTTGGCGATTTTTTTAGTCCGCCTTCTTTGTGGAGCCGCATCTTTGGAGGAATTTAGGGATTCATTGCTTTCTTGATCTTTGGATCCCTCCTCTCGTATGGGAGAGAGTCTTCTTTTGGGGGTCTCTTCAAGAGGCCTCGTAAGCTCTCTCTCCTCCTTGAGAGGAAAGGAAATCCCATAAGCACAAAGTTGTTGAGTAACTTCGGCTTGCAAAGTGGGGTTGACCATAGCTTGTTGCAACCTAGTGACAAGATAATTAACAAACATGGGGGCATCATCATTGGCACCTTCATGTGCAAAATCAAAGTTATCAATGTTCATTCTCCTCTCTTGGTTATTGTCAGCCATGCTAATTAAACTTATGTGTTTACTTAGTGTATGCTTTGGAAATTCAAAACCTTAGTTGCTACTCCTCTTAGCCTTTGAAATTAGGCACTTAAGTATCTACACCCACGGCTCGAATTGGTTAATTATAGAGAGTAGTGGAGTGAGTCTAACATAGCGAAGCTGTCGAGGGATAGCTCCTTTCGGACTTCTTATGGCTCAATAATGGTAAAGCCGTAGGCAAGTCTAAAAAGAGTCCATTATTAGGACCAAAGCTCCCGAGGTGTGCACCATTTCTCACACATAGTGGGCTCAACAAAACCGATAATAGATCCGAGACCCACTTACCCTAATATAATTAACAAAAACAACCATTAATAGGCTACTTAAGGACCTCTCTTCTTAATCAAGAAAAGAGAAACCAAATGCTCTGATACCAATGTAATGGAAATTGGCTATGAACTTTGAGATTAGCGGAATTAGGAAATTAGGTGAAGCACTTTTGAGAGATTCTTTGTGAGCATAGCGGTTGAACTTAATTTTGGTAGCAACATAAACATGGTTGTTAGTTAACTTGGCATGAACAATACTTTTGCAAGAGAGAGAGTTTAGAGAACATGACAATAGTTGAGGACCGGATTCATATGGAGCCGGTCCCCCCTCCAATAGGCATTTGTATTATAGTTTCTCCCATCAAGACAGACTTGGTACAATACAATCTTTGTGTTCCTTGTAACCTAGGTGATGCAATGAAGATAGGAAGCTTCATGCATCACAAGCATACCATAAACTTTGCAAAAAGCATTAACTATCCCAAGCCTCAGTCCCAAGGGCTCAAACACCTTCGAAGGTGGAGAGAGCTAGCGGGGAATGAGGATAGGGAAGAGGAAGAAGAAACATTTCATAGGAGAAAGAAATAGTTCCTCACTTATCATTACTCTTCTTTCTAGCATACATAAAAGCTTAGTGATGAAGATGGAGAAGATGGCAAGCTTAAGCATGGAAGCATGACTCTTGGTTGGATTTGCATCCCATAGCCAAGAGTATTGGTGTAGGCTTTCACTCTCACAAGCTTGGAGAAGGAGGTGGTGTTCCTCAACTTTCACCAAGTGAGAATGGCTTTGAAAATGAGTGTGTGTGTGGATTATATCCCCCCTACTACCCCCCTTCCTTGCTTTGGGCAAAATTTCTACATGCTGCAAGCTTATTGGACCCCTCTCCCCTTAGCCAATCACATGCAGCCTACAGTCAAGCACATGGGTAGTCTTTTGACAAGTGTCCTCCTTACCCCTTAGAGAGAGAGAGCTTGAAAATATATAGATATTTGTTGGATGGAAGTAGAAGTTCATTGGACCCCTCTTCAGCCCAACCAATAGCATTCAAGCACACCATGTGGTTAAGCTTAGTGAGAGTCTGACATGTGTCCCGTGTGCTCTTTTAGAATTCCCCTAACTTTGAGATTTTTATGCATAGAAAGTTTCTCAAGCATCTTCCTCATTAAGTGTGTAGTTCTCTTTTTTACTCAATCACCTTACCCCCCATGCATAGGAAGCTTCTCAAGCAACTTCCTCATTAAATGTGACAAGTACCTCAAGTACCTTAGTCATCAAGCATGACAAGAACCTTAGGTGGAGTTCCCACCTCAAGCACAGCCCTAGCTTGCTTAAGTTTAGGTCGGGTTCCAACCTCAAGCACATCCCTAGCTTGCTTAAGTTTAGGTCGGGTTCCCACCTCAAGCTCAGCCCTAGCTTGCTTAAGGTCAAAGGAATTTTAACACTAACTATTGGAGGTCTTTAATGAATCTAACCCTAAGGTCTTTTAAGCTCCATTAGTTAACCTTGCTCTTTGACAGACCATCTCTCATTTGGGCCCCTTTACCATTGGCCCCGTGTTGAGATAGATCCAGAAGCACATGTCTATATTCTAACCCTTGTTCCCGTTTATTATCCCATATTAAATGATCAATTTAAAATGAGAAAATCATTTGGGTTGGTTAGATATTAGATATTTTATGACATGCACACTTATCTAATTGTATCTGGAGAGAGTCCCTCGCTTTGCATTCACTGCAAACAACCAAGAGCTTTCTGACCCTACTCTTGCTGCATGTATCCCACTATCAATGCACTCCAAGAGGCGGCATTCAAGAGCGGAAGCTCCTCGGGCACGTTTTGTGCTTTCTAAAGTGCACCACATTTAGCATACGTATCGACCAAGGCATTTCCAAGCACGAAATTTTTTGCAGCAGTCCTTAACTAACAATACCATATTGAATTTTTAAGCCCATATTAACATCTTGTGTAGAGCCACATGCCTTCAAGATGCACGCGGAGGTGATCGCATCTGGACAAAGGCCATCGCTTTGTATCGGCTAAAAATAGCTTAGAGCTTTCTGTCCCTACTCCTATTGTGCGTATCTCGCAATCAGTTAACATCATTCCAAATAGTAAGCTCCTCAAAAAACATACCCAGAGCTCATGGCCATTGGCCCTTGTCGGGCATATCCTGCAATCACAGCGTTCCAAAATACGACATCTCGCACCACATTTGGCATACATATCAATCAAGGCATTGCCAAGAACGACAATTTTTTGCAATAGTACCTGACTAACAATAATAAAATGAATTTTTTCAAGCCCGTATCGGCATCTTGCGTACAGCCACATGCCTTCAAGATGCACACTTATGGGATTGCATCTAGAGAGAGGTCCTTGCTTTGCATCCGCTGAAAATAGCCAAGAGCTTTCTGGCATGCTTTTAATGGGAGTATCCCAAAATCAATGCACTCAAAGAGAAGACATTCAGGACAAGAAGCTCCTTAAGCACATTTTGTGCTTTTTGAAGTGCACTACATTTAGCATACATATTGAACAAGGCATTGCCAAGCACAACAATTTTTTGCAACAACCCTTGGCTAACAATATCAGAGTGAATTTTTAAGCCCATATCAACATCTTGCCTAGAACCACATGCCTTCAAGATGCACACGTAGGTGATTGCATCCAGACAGAGGCCCTCACTTTGCATCCGTTGAAAACAGCCTAGAGCTTTCTGTCCCTGCTCCTGTTGTGCATATATCGCAATCAGTTAACGTCGTTCCGAATAGTAAGCTCCTCAAGCACCTATTGAGAACATCCCATATCTTCCTACCCCGGCACTTTTCGGGCATATCTTGCAATAAATGCGTTCCAAAAGACGACATCGTGCACCACATTTGGCATACATATCGACCAAGGCATTGCCAAGCACGGCAATATTTTGCAACAACCCTTGACCAACAAGATCAGAGTGAATTTTTAAGCCCATGTCGACATCTTGATAGCCGCATGCCTTCAAGATGCACGCTTATGTGATTGCATCTGGAGAGAGGACCTGGCTTTGCATTGGACATAAGTATATATGGATGAATTTGGAGAGATACACATGCTTTGCATTTGCTGGAAACTTTGTAATCTTTATGGCATTTCTCTTATTGCACATATCACGCAAATTAGTCAATTCCAAGAGGTGACATCCCGGACATAGCACTTTTTGTGCTTTCTCAAGCGCTCCACATTTGTCATATATATCGATCAAGGTAGTGCCAAGCACGACATATTGGCATCTTGCATACATCACATGCCTTCAAGATGCACGCTTATGTGATTGCATCTGGAGAGAGGCACTCGCTTCGCATTTGCTGAAAACATACTAGAG
Organism: Adiantum capillus-veneris; assembly: GCF_014529385.1. NCBI lineage: Eukaryota > Viridiplantae > Streptophyta > Polypodiopsida > Polypodiales > Pteridaceae > Adiantum > Adiantum capillus-veneris. The sequence continues at coordinate 87,066,270 of NC_140932.1, forward strand.
ATTTATGGCCTTGCCATAGGGGCAAATCTTGCAATCAATGCATTCCAAGAGTCCACACTGTGGACAAGAAGCTCCTTGAGCAATTGCGTAGAGCCACACGCCTTCAAGATGTAAACACAGCCTGCAAGACAAAAGTATATATGGCTGAATTTGGAGAGATACACGTGCTTTGCATCCGCTAGAAACATTGTAAAGCTTTCTGGCACTGCTCTTGTTGCACATATCCCGCAATCAATGCATTCCAAGAGGGGACATTTCGAACATAGCACTTTTTGTGCTTTCTCAAGCGCTCCACATTTGGCATAAATATCGACCAAAGTAGTGCCAAGCACAACATATTAGCATCTTGCGTACAGCCACATGCCTTCAAGATGCATGCTTATGTGATTGCATATGGAGAGAGGCCCTCGCTTTGCATTTGCTGAAAATAGACTAGAGCTTTCTCGCCTTGCCATAGGGGGAAACCTTGCAATCAGTGCATTCCAAGAGTCCACACTCCGGACAAGAAGCTCCTCAAGAAAATATTGCGTAGAGCCACATGCCTTCAAGATGTACGCATAGCCTGCAAGACAAAAGTATGTATGGCTGAATTTGGAGAGTACATGTGCTTTGCATCCCGCAATCAATGCATTCCAAGAGGTGACGTTCCAGACAGAGCACTTTTTGTGCTTTCTCAAGCTCTCGACATTTGGCATACATATCGAGCAAGGTAGTTCCAATCACGACATATTGGCATCTTGTGTACAGCCACATGCCTTCAAGATGCATGCTTATGTGATTGTATCTGGGAAGAGGCCGTCCCTTTGCATTTGCTGAAAACAGACTAAAGCTTTTTAGTTGTGCCATAGGAGCAAATCTTGCAATCAGTGCATTCCAAGAGTTCACACTCCGGACAAGAAGCTCCTCGTGCAATTGCGTAGAGCCACATGCCTTCAAGATGTAAGCATAGCCTGCAAGAAAAATTTATATATGGCTGAATTTGGAGAGATACACGTGCTTTGCATCCCGCAATTAGTGCATTCTAAGAGGCGACATTCCGCACAAAGCACTTTTTATGCTTTCTCAAGCACTCGACATTTGGCATACATATTGACCAAGTAGTGCCAAGCATGACATATCTGCATCTTGCTTATAGTCGCATGTCTTCAAGATGCACGCTTATGTGATTGCCTCTAGAGAGAGGCCCTCGCTTCGCATTTGCTAAAAATAGACTAGAGCTTTCTGGCCCTGCTATAGGGGGAAATCTTTCAATCAGTGCATTCCAATAGTCCACACTCCGTATAGGAAGCTCCTTGAGCAATTGTGTAGAGCCATGTGCCTTCAAGATGTAAGCATAGCCTACAAGACAGAATTATATATGGCATTTGGAGGGATACACGTGCTTTGCATCCGCTAGAAACATTGTAAAGCTTTGTGGCACTCCTCTTGTTGCACATATCCCGCAATCAATGCATTCAAGAGGCGACATTCCGGACAAAGCACTTTTTGTGCTTGCTCAAGCGCTCTACGTTTGGCATACATATCGACTAAGGTAGTGCCAAGCACGACATATCAGCATCTTGCATACATCCACATGCCTTTAACATGCACGCTTTTGTGATTGCATTTGGAGAGAGGCCCTCGCTTCGCATCTGTTGAAAACAGACTAGAGCTTTTTGGCCCTGCCATAGGGGAAAATCTTGCAATTATTGCATTCCAAGAGTCCACACTCCGGACACGAAGCTCCTCGAGAAACTGCATAGAGCCACATGCCTTCGAGATGTAAGCATAGCCTAGAAGACAAAAGTATATATGGCTAAATTTAAAGAGATACACGTGCTTTACATCCGCTAGAAACATTGTAAAGCTTTCTGGTACTGCTCTTGTTACACATATCCCGCAATCAGTGCATTCCAAGAGGCAACATTCTAGACAAATCACTTTTTGTGCTTTCTCAAGTGCTCCACATTTGGCATACATATTGACCAAGGTAGTGCCAAGCATGGTATGTTTTTTTTACTAACTGTATAACTGTGAAATTATGTGTCTATATTGACATCGTATGCTTCCTGAAGGAGATGTGTTGCCTGAAGGAGAAAACAATCAATGAGTTGCAAATGCCTTCAAGATGTAAGCATAGCATTCAAGACAAAAATACATGTGACTGAATTTGGGGATACACCTACTTTGCATCCATTGGAAATACTGTAGAGCTTTCTGGCGAAGGCTGAAGTTGCACCAGCAACGCTTTGATATGGAAGAGATTTTTGGACCTGCTCTTGTTGCGCACATCTTCAATCAATGCATTCCAAGAAGCAACATGAAGCTCCTCAATCAATTTTTGTTCTTCTTCAAGCGCACCACATTTGGCATACATATCAATCAAGACAGTGCCAAGCACAACATCTTTTTTCAATAGCCTCTAACCAACAATATAATTGTGAACTTTTTTTGTCTATATCAGTATCTTGCGTAGAGCCACGTGCCTTCAAGATGCATACATAGGTGGTTGCATTTGTTGGAAATAGATTAGAGCTTTCTCTTGTGGCTAATCATGCAATCAGTGCATTCCAAGAGTCCATAGTCTGGATAGGCAGTTGAACACAACCTAGAGCTTTTTGGCCATGCTCCTGTTGTGCATATCCCGCGATGAGTGCATTCCAAGAGTCCACACCCCGGATAGGATGCTCCTCGAGCACTTGCGTAGAGCCACATGCCTTCAAGGTCTAAGCATAGCCTTCTGCACGAAAGTATAGGTGATTGAATTGGGAGCGATGCACTTGCTTTGTATTCGTTGAAAATAGCCTAGAGCTTTCTTGCCACGCATATCCCGCAATTAATGCATTCCAAGTGGCGGCATTCCGCGCACAAGAAGTCCTCAAGCACTTTTGTGCTATTGTATACGAAAGAGAGGCAACATGTGTGTATAGGACGGTGCAATCCAAGAAGAGGAGCATCATAAGAAAGGAGGTCACCATCCGAATGTGGAAAAGGCGTGAGTTCGCTGGAGTTGCCTCAATAAACTCCACCCACTTCTGAGTAAGCCAATAAAATGCCTTGATGAAGAGTTAAACAGTCACCATAGCCACAAAGGGCACATTGACTTTGTCTCTGAAGATGATCATGGCAAAGAGGATCTCCATAAGCTCGCGCGAAAATTGTTCATTAAGTCGCTCAACTTTAGCTTCCTTGAGGCGACCAAGAAAGAGGAGATTCAAAGTCTACCAAGCAGCACACATGAGAACGAGGGCCATGTTGGAGAGGAGAACATGGCTGATCTCAGAGGTAGCATTCAAAAACTTCAAAGTGCCCGCTCAAGCAGCTGAACTTGGCAATGCTCCTGCCATGCATAGTTTTGTAGTTTTGATCAGTAATATTAAGGCTCACTTCGGGCTGCCTGGAGCCTATGGGAGATGCTAAAAAGATTGCGTACAAGAGACAACCTGTGGAGACGAGCCGACAAGCTGCTACAGCGAGCGTGCTTGAGATTGAAAAAGCGAGGCTCGTTAAAAATAACGAGGGAGCCGTTAGAAAATGCCCGACAAGTGGGTTAACGAGAGGGCAGCATTGTGATTTTGCCTTCTACGCTAACGAAGTAACAAGAAGAATTCTTATGTTTTAAGAATAATCCCAACCGTTCTTTGATCTAGAATTGAAGGACTTCGTCGTTGTGAGAAACCTTTCTATTAGAATTTGGTTGGAACAAATTTTTTTAAAAATCAAGGTAATCTGAACCACCATCTGCGCCCTTAACGAGCCCAACCATAATCAGAATTTGGTGGGCCACCGATATACGAGGATGACACATGGAGGGGGAGATCAACAGGACAGCAGTGGAAGCCGTCATCGTTCACTGGCATTCAATCAATCAATCAATCACAACAGCAGCATGGAGCGTGTACTGGCTTGGCGCAATGGCCACATACATGCCTTGCATCCATGCACCGAAGTTTTTCCCCAAATTAAACGGTGCTTTCCCCGTCATAAACTCAAATCCGAACTACCCCCCAAGACTATTCGTCCTGCTGTAGCTGCCCACCACCATCCACCTGACCATCTCTCTCTCTCTCTCTCTCTTCCTCTGAGCCAAACATTGGAGAAAGATTTCATGAGCAACACTCTAATTTGAGGTAGGAAGCACTTAGATGGGAGGAGTGGATTGTGCTCATCAAGAGGGCTCATGGGTGGAGAGCTAGAGAGGACAACTCTCATGACATTAGAAAAGGAAAAGGAGGGCTTATACCCATTCTCGGCATTCTCAAGGTACGCTAAGAGAAGCAACGATACTGGCAAGGTTGCATCGATGGTGAGAGGGAGGCAAGCTCGCCAACTATAGAGTAGGAGGTGCCTTGTGAGGAATGGGGCATGATGGGAAGATGAGGGAGTGGATGGAGTAGACTGGCATTGCCATGCCTTGTATTAAAAGAAACCCGCGATAATAACAGCGGTAAATAAACGCGGTAATAAACGCGAAAACTATCGTGGAAATATTTTAAACACAAAAAAAACCACGCCCTCCTCTCTCTTTCTTCTCTACCTGAATTTGCACTTTTCCTCTACAAAACACAGTAAAACAATGCGGTAAACACTTGGAGATTTTCATAGTGCCTCTTAAATCTCAACAACAAATCTTAGAAAGTTACCTTGAAGGTTATTAGGTAAATGAGGTAGATAACTTAGCTTCATAACACACACACACACACGCGCACACACACACACACACACTTATGCATATGATTTCAAATGCTACCATGCATGAACAAGAGGAAGCAATAGAGGATGTCAAGTTTTATGACTTTCCAGATAAAAAATCTAGACGTCAACAATGCTATAAGAAAAAAAGAGTTGCACACAGGGCTAGAGAGAATCCGATGCTTAGAATAAGAGGTAAAACACAATTTTTGATGTTTGCAAAATTTGAAGATTGTGTTAAAGACAAAGTTTCAAGGATATTCTCTAGAGGTCGGGACCCAAAGACACGAGACAACATAAGAAACCTGAGAAAACAACTCGAAAGTCTGAAACTGAAACAAAATCCAAGAAAAACAAAAGAAGCTAAACTAGACGAGTTTGGAGAAACTAAATAGACCAAAGTTAAGAGAAAGAAGATATACATAGAGCTCAAGAAAACTCTAAGGGAAGTATGGAAGATGGAAATAGAGAGTGACAAAGAAGAGGGTGAGAAAAATGATGACAAAATGAGTGTGTCTTCCCACTGCAAAAAATTCATTATTCAAGATAGAAAGGTAGTGATGACACAGCCCATATGAGAGCGAAAGGACAAGGATTCATATGACGGGCCAAAGGATGCAAAGAAGATAGACTTGGCAAAACCATGAGAAGAGCCAAGGCCGGTCTGATTTTGGAAGAAGAAGAGAAGCTCATAAGTTTTCTCAAGGAGTACAAGGACGTGTTTGCTTGGTCATATAAAGACCTAAAAGGAGTAGACCCAACAATATGTCAGCACACAATCCCATTAAAACCTGATGCCAAGCCTAGCCGACAAAGATCGTACACGTATAATGATATGTTTGTTAAGCGCATCAAGGAAGAGATTGATAAACTGAAGGAAGTTGACTTCATCTATGAGATAGAACACACCGACTGGGTATCATTAATTGCAGTAGTGCCTAAGAGAAATGGTAAACTCCGAGTGTGTGTCAATCTAAAGAAGGTTAATGCAGCCACAATAAGGGACAATTATTCCCCTGCTTATCACTGACCATGTTCTAGAATGACTGACAGGCAAACGGGCATATTCCCTTATTAGATGGAATCTCTAGCTATAGCAGCTTGCAATTTCACCTGAAGATCAATCTAAGACAAAATTTGCCAGAGTGAGGTATATATGCATATAGAACCATCCTGTTTGGATTGACTAATGCCCTTGCAACATTCCAGAGGTTAATGGCACATGCTTTTAAAGAATATTTGAGGATATTCTTGGAAATTTATATGGATGATCTATGTGTACACTCTCTCTTGAGGGATGAATATACAGAACACCTAAACAAGGTATTCAAAAAGTGCAAGATATATAAGATCTACCTTAACCTAGAAAAGTCTGTATTCATGGTTAGACAAGGTAGAATCCTGGGACCTATTGTCTCAAAAAACGACATATCTACGGATTTGGATTAGATAAAAGTGATTGTAGATATGCTTAAACCAAACAACAGAAAGTAGGTACAGTGCTTTATGGGACACTATGGTTATTACAAGAGGTTTATACACATGTATGCAGTCATTGCTCAAACGTTGTACAGACTTATAGTAGTCTTTGAATGGACGGAGGAATGTGAGGAGTCATTTCAAAAGTTGAAGAGGGTACTCATATCGACTCCAATATTAACAGCACCAGATTGGAAAAAGATCTTTCATGTTCAACATTGATGCTTTACCATTTGCTATAGGCTGCATCTTGGCTCAGTCAAGAGAAGGAAATATGGACTTCTCATTCTGTTATGCCAGCAGACAGCTTAACAATGCTAAAAAGAACTACACTACCACTGGGAGAGAAGGGCTAGGGACGATATATGCTATTAAGAACTTTTGGCATTATCTCCATCAAGCCCTCTTATACCTTGTAACCAAACCATGGAATATCAAAACAATCATACGATGGTTTATCATATTGATGGAGTTTGATTTTACAGTAGTGGTTAAAAAGGGGAAGACACATCTTTGAATAGATCATCTTTCCAAATTGCGTAGATGATGACATCCCTTATGCATATCTTTTCAATGTTGAAATGGTACCCAAGTGGTCTCTGGAGGTAGTCAGTTTATTATCCCGTGGAGGAGAATTTGATAAGACTGGGCAATAATTTATAGGATAGACGATTTGGCAATCCAAGAATTTTCAATTAATTGGCAGAGATTTCAATCATTCAGGCTTAGACAAAATTTTACAATTATACATAAGTCCAAAAGAGTATGATTGCTATGTTTTAGGAGCACATGTTCAGGATTTGGCATTTCATTCGTCACAAACAAAAAATATCAGCGCTTGAAATGATTAGGATTTTATTGGCCAAATATGTGTGCTGATGTTCAAGAGTATGTTACTAGTTGTGCTACATGTAGATCTACACCATCAGTAGAACATGCAACGCTGTTTTAGGTGACAATTGCACCAAAATGGAGTCAATATATAATTGACTACCTAACAATGAGAACGTTTCCTAAAAATACCTCTAGTGCATGTCAAAGATCTATAGAAGTAAAAGCTAGAGACTTCACATTGATTTGAAAATCAGCTCTATAAATGAGAAAAGGATAATCAACTCAAGTTCTGTGCAACGAAAAGGACATATTTTCCAATCTTAGAGAAATCACGTGGAAGAATAAACAGAGGCCATTTCTGAGGGGATAAGACAACAAAAACTGTCTTAACTACTAGAATATGGTGGCCTACATTACATATGGACGCTCAAGAATATGTTAAAGGGTGTGATGCTTGCCAGTGTACCAAAGTGCCAATAAAGACGTATAAGAAAAGGAGGCAATAGATTTGGCTGAGAAGATATAACAACAAAAGGTTTGGAGGATCAACTAGAGTTAAGCAAGATGAGATTAAAGAGTTGAATTTGGGCACTGAACAAGACCCTAAGATGGTGAAAGTTAGCATTCATGTGGATGGACAATTTTTGCAGGACCTATATCAGCTATTGAGAGAATATAAAGATGTGTTTTCTTGGGATTACTTTGAGGTAAAAGGGATATCATGGATTGCATCAGCATCATATCAACCTTAAAGAGGATGCTATTCCAATTGTGCAGCAAAGGTATAGGATAAATCCTAATTTTGCACAAAAATCTTTGAAGCACTTTTGAAAGTTAAAATATCATTGCCTCTCTCTCTCTCTCTCTCTCTCTCTCTCTCTCTCTCTCTCTCTCTCGTCCTAAATCATGCAGATACATCTTCTCTCTCTCCATCTATGTTCTATTTGGATTGCCACAATGTTATGTGTATTTTTTGGCCTGCACTGAATTTTTCATTGGTGGATGGGAAGAAGAGAGTAGGAGATTGAGAAAAATAGAGAGAGAGAGAGAGAGAGAGAGAGAGAGAGACTCCATGGAGCCTCTATAAGGGAAAAGTGGTGTTGAATTATCTTGGATTAAAAATCATTTTATCTCTCCACTTTTTAGCGTTAATCTTCATGTTTAATGATTTAGGTGTATACTAGTCCCAATGTGTGTGTGTGTGTGTGTGTGTGTGTGTGTGTGTGTGTGTGTGTGTGTGTGTGTGTGTGTGTGTGTGTTCATTTTACGGCCATTGATCCCATCAATGAACATCACCATTTTTACCAAAAAAATGAATACTACAAACCATATTTTTTACCAACCATCCTACAAATACTCAAATTTATGCACCATATGCAGTCGTCGTAAAAAAACCAGTTAAAGCCAAACCCACCTGGGGCTGATCAACCATCTGCTGCTGCACTGGCGCCTGAAGACTCTCCTTCATGGGCCTACTACTAGGCCTAGCCTCATGGTCATGGGACACCCTAGCCCTCTTGTGAGTTGCATCGTCCTCATCAGACTGAGAATTTCCTCGTGTCCTCTTCGGAGCCATAGTGATAGCCTTATAAAAGGATACTTAATCAATTGAATAATCTCTCTTATTTCTTTTACCAAAAAATAAGTATTTTTGGACTTAGTAGATATCTTTGATAAATATCTCGGTGATATATTTTTATCTTAACTATGCTCCCATAATTATCCTATAATTATCGGAGCTATTTTACTAATTTCCTTATTTAATTTCTCTTCAAAAATATCATAATTTAGCTTTAGAAATTTATGAATTACATATCTGCTCGTGGGATATTTATCTTGGGTGGATTTTAATGTATTATAACCCTGGTAATTATCTTGCTAACTTCTAAATTAATATATTAATTTTTCCATTTAATTTTTAGTCAAAATCAGATAGCATTAGCTTAAATAATTAATTAAACTAATTATCTATATTTAAGATAATTATCTTGACCTCCTAATGTTGTTTTCCATCTCTGCTAATTACTATGTAATTATATAAATTAATTACCTAGTTTTCCTTCTTTATTTATAGTCAAAATCAGACAATATTAGCTAAGTAATTATCTAGACTAATTATTTGTACTTAAGATAATTATCTCAACTTTCTAATGCTATTTTCCATCTCTGGTAATTACTATGTAATTATATAAATTAATTAGCTAATTTCCCTTCTCAATTTATATGCAAATTCAGATAATATTAGCTAAGGTAATTAGATCAGCTAATTATTTGTACTTAAAATAGTTATCCTGACTTTTAAATATTGTTTTTTATCTTTGGTAATTACCATGTAGTTATATAAACTAATTTGCTAATTTCCCCTTTCAATTTATGCTTAAAAACATACTATTTTAGCCTACTTAATTAGCTAAACTAGTTTTCTATTTGAGGCCTAATTGTCTTGGCTTTCTAATAGATATTTCTAGCTATGATAATTATTGTATAATTATCTAAGTGATTTAGCTAATTTTCCCTTCAATTTATGCTTTAAAACAAAAAATTTTAATCTAATTAATTAGCTAAACTAATTTTCCTTTCATGGCTTAATTATCTCGGCTTCCTAATAGTGATTTTTAGCTATGATAATTACTACAAATTATCTAAGTGATTTAGCTAGTTTTCCACTTCAATTTATGTCCTAAATTTTAGCCTAATTAATTAGCTTTTTTTTTTTGTTCATGGACTAATTAGATCAGCTTCCTAGCAGTGATTTCTAGCTATGATAATTATTGTATAATTATCTAAGAGATTTAGCTTATTTCTCCCTTCAATTTATGCTTAAAAAGAGACAATTTTAGCCTAATTAATTAGCTATAACAATTTTATATTCATGGCCTAATTATCTTGGCCTCCTAGCAGTGATTTCTAGTTATGATAATTAATGTATAATTATCTAAGTGATTTAGCTTATTTCCCCCTTCAATTTATGCTTAAAAACAAACAATTTTACCTTAATTAATTAGCTAAACTAATTCTTTGCTCATGATCCAATTACCTTGGCTTTCTAACAAGGTTTCCTAACTAATTTCCCCTTCATTTTTTGTTTAAAAATAGTTAATTTTTGCCTAATTAATTAGGTAGATTACTCAAAAATTAAAGATCTAATTTCCCTAGCTTCTAAATAGCATAGCCAAGCTTTGAAAATTATCCTATAATTATTTACGCATAAAAATTATTTTTCTTCATAAATCAACCTAAAATTAATTATGATTAAGAAATTAGTGATCAACAGTCTAATGATAATTAGAGAGTAGTTAATAATAGGGAATGCTTAATCTCCTTAATTAATAGTTTAATTAAAAAAATTAGTCAAATCTTAAGCTATTTTCTTAATTAACTAAAATTAAACTAATTACCTTGAATAATTACAAAGAGTTTTTGCTCTTTAAGTAGTTTCCGTGCGGTATCCTCTTATTCGCAAGAGAAATCTGCTAGGACTCCGAGTCTGAGTTCTATTGTGGAGAGGGGGGGGCTACTTATAGAGTTTTTGGGCTCATAGGCTGTGTTTGGAAGTTTCTTGTACTACAAGGCAGCCCCCAACCTCTTCCTAGCGCCCCCTACTGCTTAATTTGGCATGGGCAAGCTCATCACTACTCCACATAGCCTCCAGATGCTCCAAATTGATCCTACTATTTTTCTGACCTATTACATGCTTAATTTTGAAAATATCTGTAAATATCTGAATTATCTAGAGGGTTTTATGATAAAAGTCTTTTACAGTAATGATACCAAGACCTTACAATTTATTTAGTTAATTTAATCAACATTATAAACTTCCAGTGGCCATAACTGCGTCAGTTTTATCGGAATTCAGTTCTGAAAATTTCTAACTATAGTAAAGTCATGATTACGGTTCGAAAAATACCAATCTTTGCCAAGTTTGGACAATTCTACATTGATTTTTGAATAATCATATCAGATTGATTAAGCTTTATATAATCTTTAAGGTTTTTGAAACTGAAAACCTTACAAAAGGGTATATTACTTAGTGTGGAATATGGAAACATGAGATAGCCCTAGAGTGATGGGGATATATACAATGCGCCGGGAAAAAAACCTCCTAAGGAGGGAAAAAACGCCCTGGTGGTCCTAAGTGTGTTCACACACATCACTGCCACATGTATATGGTAACATGTGACATTGTAAGCTATAGTGAAGTTCAACAATGAGTGACTCTTGTTTGAGGATTTACAAGGTTGAGACTAACAAACCTATGGTGTGTGTGTAGAGCTAGTAAGTAGAACACTAATGTCGAGTTATGTTTTCCCTTAGCTTTCACAATTCGAGATGAGACCAATCCTTCACTAATGGCTCATACCTAAAGTTACATATGTAGTAAGAGTAATGTCCATTGGTTCTCTCTCGGTCTATGGAAATAGGGTGGTAGACTTATCAAAGGTACCCCATACTTCATATTGATAGGGTGGGGACCTCACAACTTAGAAGAGCCATTTTCATCATGTTTTCATTCTCCTCTATGATGATAATCCTAAAAAGCTTTATGCAACTTGTTGAAGACTGATTTATATTAAAGGTATTAAATTCCTCCTCCACAAATTTTGTTTCAATTGTTGTGTTCACTTCTGCTATCATGTCTACCCTCATCATTCCTTTTGTGTTCTTCTTGTTCTTTCAATTTAGCCTCACGCTGAAGATTCTTTTGTAGATCTTGCTTCTCCCTTTACTATCACAAACAAAAAGCACACACTTTCCTTGTTTGCATTCTTGCATTTAGGTGGAAGATTAGCATGAATGTTGTAGAAAAAACTTTTGACAAAGTGCTTAGAATGTCTAGCGCACCATAACCTTAACCCCATACCTCTTGATCTCCCTTCACAAAATATTTTGTATTGGCAAAAGTGCTTATAATCTTTTGTATTAGCAACATCTTTTGACAAAGTGCTTAGAATGCCCAACGCGCCATAACCTTTCCTTGTTTGCAGTAAGTTGGTACCAGGGGGGAGAACAATATTCATACGAGTAAACTTTTTACAAAGTACTCAAAACGTTCAATGTCATTCCCTCTTAGGCTTTTTGACAAATATTTCATGCTTAAGGATGAGCTGTTGGGACACTTCAAAAGATATTGCTAATATGATTGCATACCTTGGGTCCATCTCCTCCTCTTCAACTACTAGGGTTTCCCCTAGCTTTGCAAAGTATCCAACAAATAGAGATCTGCCGTATAAATATTATTGCTTTTGACTCCTTATCCACCCGCTTCCTTCAACAATATGGAGCACAAAAATCCCATGTTGTGTAGATGTCAATGCCCACAAGGTACTTCTTTTTCATAGCAGTAATTACTACTACCATTGAGATGTTCAAAGTATACCTTAGCTATTGCTCGTCTTCCTCATGCTTTGAATATTCTTCTCATTAGCAATCCCTCAACTTTATTACATTTATGGATTTTCTATGAGTTGACTTCCAAGGTTTACATCAGTGTTTTGCATTTTTCTCTGCATTGTTGGCTGGGTTGCTTACTTTTGTGTTTCTCCAGCTTATCTACAATCTTGTTTTTAGAGGGACGAACAATATGAATGCTAGTGAGTAGTTTAACAAAGTACTAGGAAGCCTAGCACCGCTGACTTTAATGTCTCCAATCGTGCAAGATTGATGATGAACTCTACTAACACTTTGTTGAAACAAAAAGTATTGGCTTGCATCTTTGTGTATACCTTCAAAACAAGTTCATCAGAATGCTCATAATATGTTGCCTAGAAATAGGAGTGTTTCTCATGCCAAACATTGTTTGCATGAAAAGCATATCTTTAGAGGTTGTATGTCTATCTCACACACATATGCTCACTCATTGGCTCATACCTACATGAAAAGTTTGAGTTATCCAACACTAAAAGATGAAGTGAAACCTTGGGAACCAATTATGAATGCCCACATGTTTGAATACATGAAATTACAATCTCATCTAGTTAGAGAATAATAGACCAAAATTCACTGTTGTCACTACATTCAGTGTCTATAATCTTGCCATGATTAAACATTTGTCTTCCCCTCCCCCTCTCTAATGTTGTATTTATTTAAGATTTATCTCTATCTCCATCTCCCTCCCTCTCTCTCTCTCTCTCTCTCTCTCTCTCTCTCTCTCTCTCTCTCTCTCTCTCTCTCTCTCTCTCTCACACACACACACACACACACACACATATCACCCATTTTAATGCCCCTTTCTGCACACTACTAGTTACTTGGTTGGCCAATCCTATTTACCTAAAATGAGGCTTAAGGATGCTCCATGTAGCACAAGGCCTACCATCAATCAAAAATTAAAGATCACACAGTGGTGCTACTCTATAAAAGTGCCACCATCCTCTAGCATTGATCCACGTATCAACAACTTTTCCCCTATTAATGAGAGCTACAGAAGATAAGTAGAGATGAGATAAGAGGCACTTATGAATAAATTAGTAGTGTGTACACAGACTACAAATTGATTCATCTAAAAAGTTTAACCTTTGTACTTGTCCTTCCTCCTTGTGGACATAGATTTTTAATGATGCTTCTTGCATAGATTTTTAACTAGATGCTTCTTGCATAGATTTTTAACTAGATTCTTTTATTGTTAGTCACGTTTGTTCACATTCTATGATCCTAATTAATCCACAAACGGAAGCAAGCCCAAAGATTTTCACAAAGCTTTGACCTTCTCACAAGGCAATGAATTTGTGAATAGATTTGCAAGGTTGTCATGTGGCGTGCATAAGCAAAGCCGATCTCTCATGCTGAGAGTCTTTTCCTGACATAGTGATCATGCACCTCAATGTGCTTTGTGTGAGCATGAAAAAACGGGTTTCTCGCAATTTCCAATGTTCTCTAATTGTTAGTTCAAATGACGTTGGTAGAGTTCTATCCAACACCCAAATCAGCCATAAGGCGTTGTTGGGAAAACAAGAGCAAGGGGTACCTCTATAGCAATGTCCCCCAATAGTGTTCAAGACACAAATTTAGTACCACAAGCCGTATCAAAAGAACTCCCACAAGACCTTAACTCAAAGGTAAGTGACCTCTTGGGAATTTACAAGCACAAACCCACCCAAAAGACCATCATGGAGACTGGGAAGAACTTGCCTTGGCATGGAATTACAGTACACCCCAGTCAATGCACTTGAGGAAAAAGATTCCCTATTCACCACATAATTCTTCATAACCACAATTTTGGAGTGTATACACAGCAGAAAACAAGCAAGCTTCCACAACTTACCCTATAACAAACCACCTAACGGGCTGCCATATCCCATACCATGTGGAAAATAAACTATGGCTCCCAAACCACAACTCAAAAAGGGATTCTTTCAAGCCTCAAGAATTCTCTAAATATTTTACAAAAAAAGTTTGAAAGACAAAAAATTTCAATTCTATGTCCCTATGTGTGCAAAATTGGCACGAACAGCAAGCTACCCTACACAACCACGCATAGGCAAGGCTAGTCGGGGCAAAAAACTACATGAAAAAGCATGAAGGAGGTACAATAACCCAAGACTTGAAAATTTATAATACTTGTCTGAAATTTTTTATGTTGTTACATGAGTTTTAGTTATATACAAGAGACACTTTTAAAAAACTCACTTATGGGCACTCAAGGGAGCCCGACAGCTAGCGCTACACTAGCAACTTGCATTGCATGTACATGTGCTTGCTTAAGCAATCTTTAAAAATTCCTTTAGACACACGGAATCATTTTTATATCTACAAATTTTACAAAAAATGTGTGTTCAAAAATGCACACAACATAGTTTTCCACACCCCAGCCTTTTAGATCATTCATTGATTAGCAGTAGAAAAGAGAACCTATAAACCACGTCATGCAGCCTTCATTTTTTTCCATAATTAGTCACACAATTAAAAAAATCAAAATGAAGACTCATCCTCAACCACAATCATCAACCTTGCAACATACTTCTTCAACTTGTAGCCATTCACACACACTTTATGAGGAGTACCATCCAAGTCAACAAGTTGATATGTGCCATATGAAACCTGTTCAAAGCCAAGAAAGGACCTTGCCACTTGATTTGAAATTTCTTTTGAAAAGTATTATCAAGCTTGCTATTTTAACAAAGAACCATGTCACCCTTCTTGATGCCTTTGTCTTTCACCTTCTCATTTGTCTTTGCTTGATTGTTCTTGAATGCCTGTTCATAATGCTCAAAGGCAAGCAACCTTTCCAATTGTGCACATTGAAAATACAAAAACCTCTCTTTAAGTGTGTCATGAGGCTCATCTTTAAGCTTTAATGTTAGCCTCAAATTTGGTTTCTATACTTCAATAGGAAGCAAAGACTCTTTGTCAAAAACTAGGTGGAAGGGAGAGAAACGGGGAATTTCAAATGCCGAGAAAATCTTATTTAGCAATCATAAAACCAAGCAAAGCCAAACATGATTGATAAAAAGGAAAATCATAAAAGGCATTTGCATGGAAAATAACATACAATAGTTTAGCTGTCCCTAAACACCTCTGTCCCCCCTTCTCTCTCCGGCCAACCCGCAACTTATTTGAATATGTGAATATCCAACTATACTTTAAGGTATCTCTACATCATCATTTTAAATTGGCCACCATGGTTTTCGATTTGTAAGTCTGAGCTTCCCCACTACCACTACCACATAGAGATGTCTCATCTTTCTCTCAATATCCCCACCGCTTTCTTAACTGGTCGAGCCTCCTCCTGACTTACCCATCCATGAGCGTCAATGCTAGTGATATGGCAATAGCACCACCTATAGCTCTCATCTCTTTCCTCATGAGGATTTGCACTAGTATCGGCCATGAGATGCCATGCACCCTACCTTTGATTTTCACTGGTGCTCTCTTCTACAATGTGTCCCAAGTGCCTAAGAGCTCTCAATAGTAGGCAACACAATTACAACAAGAGTTTAATTTAGAAGATCATGTTGAAATGATCAGATTGTAGTTCAGATGCCAAAGAGTGGTTTCAAATTTGCTAGAGATGGATCCAAAGGATGTCAAAACTAAAGCTAATGTAGCAGTCAAAGAAATTGAGCGACTTTGACAACAGATTGACTGCCTACAAGAAGACAAAGAGCAACTCCAAGTTGTTTTGGCAAGGGAAAAATAGGATGCAGCTAGTATATTCCAAGATCTAGAAAAACAGATAGAGGCCAACATTGAACTATAAGTAGAGCACTAAGCTCTAGAAGAGACTTGGTGGGAGAGAAAAATAAGTACACAAAGTTATGTGAGTCGTATGATGTGGTAAAGCACACACTCTTGACCCTTTTGACACTCCAAGAAGTACCTGCACCTGCCTCCACACCTTAAGCTCCAACGACAATTGTTGAGGAAGTCAAAGCCCTAAAGGCAGAGCTAGCCCAAGAAAAGCTACAAAGACAGATGCTTATGGATGTTTCAATAGCAACCAACACTAAAAGGGAGCAGGAAATCAAGGAGCTCCAAGAACAGCTAGCAAAAACAAGGGCAGATTTGACCAGCAGGGTAGAGAGGCACACTAGAGAGTTGCAAGCTAAAGACTTGGCAATCAGTGCTTTGCAATCAAAGGCTATTGTGCATGCCCCAAAAGCACAACAAATGATTGAATTTGAAAGTACTGATATACCCCCTTTGGACTTGTTGAGCACATCATCTGGGGAGGTATTTACAACTTTGAAGACGCAACAAAGAACACAAATTCCCGCAATGAGCTAAAGAAATGGATAGATGACATGCGAATAGGATTTCCCAAAGAGTATATGATATATGAGCTCAAAGTACTGGAATCGGTGGCACTATTAATGATCAAACCAGATGAAGTGGTAGAGAACTTTGGCCACAAAATGGTAGCCCTCCTATTCATGAAACAAGAAGCTTTATTGTGGAAAAAGAAGCTCTTAACGGAATTAGATTCAAATGCAAAGGGTGATTTTGGGGATGTACAAGTCATAGCGGATCAAGTGCTTTTCATTCTAGAGAGTCAACCCCTATGGAGAAAGAAGCGGTTTGAGAAAAGACCGCAAGATGAGACCACTTAAAAAAATGCACCTCAACAACCCAAGATCGGACCCACCTATTGTCCAATCCCTTGTTGACAGTGATCCTAGGAGACCTACTTCACATGGAGAAGGCCCTCTGTTTTGAACTAGCGAGTACTCTCAAATCCCGTCAACAACTACAAACCAACAAGATCATACATGGTCTACACCATGAAAGATGACATTGCTCAGATGAGAGATGTACCTGATCTAACATGCCAGATGCTAACAAAGATAGCCAAAAATATTATCACTTGCATGCAAGCCTTTGAAGACATTTATGCAGTAGAACACCCTTGGTAGGTGTTCCTTGAAGGCATAGAGGGCATTGCCTGGAACTTGGAAATAGGAGCCCCCAATAGGAATATTCGCATGGGGATGTACGCAAGGCTCATGTTCCTCCCCTCCCATTACATGCAAGCATTCAAGGAGGCCTTCATGACAAGGTTCTTTGAGATGGACTTCAGAATCTACAATCCCCTGGCAAAGGATCTACCAGCAAGGCACATAGCCTACCACAGCACATTACAGAACAACCCATTTAAATATCTCTCAGTCCAAGGCAACATAGTTTCTCGAGCTGCCAAGTTCAGACGGATAAGAAAATTTGATGGCATACACTTAATGCAGCACTCGAACCATGATTGGTTGCATTGTCATTTGTTTACAAAAATGATTGTATACCAAATGTGGTGCTCATAAAAAATGATCGATGAGCTTTCTATTTGTGATGTAGTCACCTAGAACATGTTGTTTGTAGATATGGCTAGCATGGTTGTGGCAAGGAAGCTCTAGGTTGTTTCACCTGATGCAAAGGGAAGGCCCTTCTCCACATGCAATCACTTATGCTTGCACCTTGAATGTATGTGGCCCTTCTCCACATGCAATGACTTATGCTCACACCTTGAATGCATGTGATCTTTCACAAGACTTTGACAAAGGTGGAAGGATTCATGATGTGATTGCTAGTTAGGGGGTATTGGTGGAAGAAAAAGTACCCCGGCATTCCTAAGCATGTTCACACATATCACTACCATATACATGGTAGACAAAGTTACATAAGAGTTAGAGGAATAAGTTTCCCGAGGGGTCCATTGTATACTCATGTTGATATACCACATGAATTCAGTAGGAGGGATTTATTATTTTGGAAAATTTAAGCACTTTAATTGCAATACATTAACAAGATTCATTTATTCAATCCATTTTGGAAAAAACCCATTAATTCATCAAAAAGATGGGTCAATTTATTCATTTTAATACTTTAACATAGGGATTTCAAAGTTCCTTTTGAATGCATGTTATATAGGGGGTATGTAGTAATAGTGGACCCCCTCATATAAAATCTACTTGTCAAACACTAGATTAACAGGTAAATTTGACACTTGGACGTGATGGTTGACCTCAATGGAAGGAGATGACCTTTACGCGAAGAATTGGAAGGAAAAGTTGTTTGTGCACTATTTATTTATCAATCGATTGTAAAATATTTCATCCTAAAGTATTCTTTAGAGAGGTCTTTGAATGCTGCTTTCTCGAATGTCTTGTGTTAATGATGTTCTTTGGTTGGAAATCAAGGATCCTGTCATATACTTTTTTGTATCAACACTTTCTTGAGAAACAAGATAGAACATACTTGTTTGTGTGAAAATTTTTCTAGCTTATCGAAGACTTTTGCAAGTTTGGCACACATATATGAACCATTGATCCCAGTATTATTGAATATGTAGACACTAGAAGACTTTTATCCAAGGGACTAAAGCATTTACTCAACCATTGCCGATAAGATTCAAAACCCATGGAGCTATTTTTTATTATTCTCTTGAAAAAAGTAGTCAATTCTCAACTCAAAATCCTAGTGGATGAATGTGGGAGACTATGAAAAGCATGGGGGTTTATACTTTTTTTTTTTTGCCCAGTTCATTGGTGCACCCATTCCAAGTAAGGAGCTCTTGAGGTGATCAAATAAGCTTCCATCACACTGTCTTGTCCACTGTCATAATCTTATGTTACTACAAGCTCCTTCATGCTTGTATGATGAACTTCTTCAAATGGGAATATCAATCAAGTCTATTTTGTATCTCTTTTCCTCTCTCTTTCTCATTGTGATTAAGAATGTATGCTTAATGAAAATCCTTTCTGCTAAATCTTCTCTTAATGAGGTTGCTTGTGCTTAAGTCTTGTTAACTCTACTTTGTATTGTGCATTGGCTTGGGATAGACTTAGCATAACTTGGGTGGAAGAAGGGTGTCTCCTTCGTGCAATCAAGTAGTGGTTCTACATTATAACTTCCTCGTTGGATAGGCTATAATAGCTCCTTGCAAGATAGGGTTTTCTTTGAGAGATCATGTTGGGTATTGATGAGTGAATCATTAGAGTGACACAATCAAAGTGGTGTTAAAAGCATGGTTTTTGATGGCCTGTTGTAATCCGTGTTTCTTGGTTTATTCACCTCTTACAAGATATTGGGGACTCGGTGCTAGAAAAATCGTGGTCTAACAGACAAGGAGCAAAACCTCTAGCTATGAGAGTTCATGATGAAAATCACAAACATTTTGTGGAAAAGTGTTTGTATTGTTCACAAACCCTCTTTCTTAAGATGCCTCAAATTCTGAGAGCACTCGTGATTAGGAAATCACAAATTTCTTTCCTAAATCCACTTGTAATAGTGAGTAAACTCATGAATCAAATGTATTCAAAAGTATAATCAAAAACACTTTTAAATTCAGTCATGAAATCTCTACTCACACATAAGCAAAAAAAACCCATTCAAAAACCCAACCTTTTTCATGGAACCTTGTGGGCTCGCCTCTTATTGCATAGTTACAATCTCAAATTTTTGAATGGAAAACCGGACCTTTCTCCCTCAATTAGCCCTCATTATGATTTTGGGGAGATTTTAGCACCCACATATTCAAACCTACATACAAATTTGAGGAAAGTAAACCTTGACTCACACCCTCACAAGCTCATAAACAAGAAAGAAGAGAGACGGGACAGCTCAAGGACGTGGAAAATCCCTAAATTTGTAGAAAAAATACTTTGAGCTCAAATTTCATATCAAATGTTAGTTTTCCATTGTCATGATCTTTCAACACATGTGTGGCAGCACCGTATCCTAGTTACTATTTCGGCTTTTTACTAAATACAAAAATTGCATCGAATTTTGTAGGCTAGGTGAGTATTTTGATGATGCAAACCACTTAACCACATTCAAAAACCATGATATAAAAATATTCTAGAATCACAAAGCACTAACGGTTTCACATATAAGACTCCAACTCCCCAATAAGGTATGCGAAACACTAACGGTTTCGCATACAAGGCTGCAACTCCCCAATAAGGCATGTTCACGTAATAGCTACTGCCAACAAGCACATGTATATTTTGTACATCATGGTCCATTTCTGTGCATCTTGATAGTCGATAAAACCCAAAGCAAAACATCATAATTGAAGACACTCATGGGCAAAAGATAGATCTCCTTAGGCATCTTGTGGGTGTCTCTGAATTGTCTAAAAGTACTAGTTTGGGTAAAAAGTAGAAATAAGTATCCCATTGATCTTTTAAGTTTATTGCTATATGGGTTGATGGCTCCTTGTAAAAGCCAGATATATATAGTCTTAAATCCCCACGGCAAGCCATCTTTGCATGGGTAGTGTTGTATCTTTCTTTTTGCTTTTAAAGCAAAAATCCCACATGATGTGAGAATTGCAAGCCAAAAAAAAAAATCACTTTGGCAAGGTCTACAATATGAAGATATAAACTTAAAGAGCTATCTACCAACTATGTAATATTACAAATGAAAGATGTTATCCGAAGGAGGTTCTAAGAAAATAATAGAGGAACCCTAGCATTGACACATGCTACCATGGCAATAATGACTTACAATAAATTCTTTTATTTGGTAAAATTAATTTGCTATATATCACAAAAGACTTAAGTGGTGCCAGCGCAAGGACTCTATGCCTTACTACTCATTGCTAGTGTTAACAAGGAAGGTATGCATCTCTCTGCTTTTCATATTGAGAGATGCCAGAGAAAACTGACACAAAACTTCAACTAGGCTCAATCACCAACTTTGATCTTGAGGCTCTCTTCCCCAAGGATCCACCAAGTGAGGTAGCCTTGCGGGAGTCGTTGACTCCAACTACCACCCATATACGATCCATAATAGATCTAACCAACGACCCATCTTACCCCGTCCTACAAGACAACCCATTCTTGTCCTAGTAGAGTCTCTCAGTGGCATAGCGGCATGGTTGGGTCCTCCTCCCACATTCTTGGGAGAGCTATTTCTACTAGTACCAGATGCAAGATTATTCGAGTGACTTTGGCCAATTCTTGGCAATGCTTTGCTGGCTGAAGGATCAAGAGAATATGGCTTCTAAAGGAAGAGCAACCATCCCTTCCTTCATGCCCTTCCATTTGCAGAGAGAGAGAGAGAGAGAGAGAGAAAGAGAGAGCTCTCGCAAAGGCTTCAGCACATTACTCCAACTAGTTGACAAATGGAGAAGGTTGTGGCAGCAAGCATCAAAAGCCTCCAACAGGCGACCTCAAAATGAAAGCCCTGTGGGCATGAAGAACATGCGTGCCTGAGCAAGTCCAGTAGTATGGCACATGAAGGCATCAATGCAGCAGCCAAACCAAGCAATGGGCTGCAATATTGAAGGCTGCTTGCACTCATTGAAGTCTGCTACTAAAATGGAAGCGCTGCTACTACTAATGACTTACCCGCAGAGAGATTGAGAGAAAAATTGCAGAGGCAGCTTTGCATCAAGCCAATGCAACCATGCGCACACACAAGGCACCAAGCAATGCAGCCAAACCAGCATGGATGCTTCAATGGGCAAAAGATGCTTGCCGCTACTAGGCACAGGACCTTCACGAAAACGATAAAGCTTGCTGCGCGCAAAAATGGTGCTGGTGAGCTCAGCTTCCAGAAGCTTTGTCGCAGAGACCCACGACGTGCAGAGTCGGGCTAGACCTCAGCGCAGTGTTTCATCACAGCCCACCACACACTCACTATTACAGCTGCGCAAAGCCCTTCTTAAACATCAAGAGCTTTAAGTAAAGACTTGAAATGTGGGATCGATCCAGGGTCGACCGTCTCAAGTCCCGTTTCACATTTTGACCTGCAAACATATCTTTTCCCAAAAGATATTTTTAGGCCTTCTTAGATTGGGATACTTATTGGCAATCTCATTTGTAAAGCATTCAAGTGTTTCACAATGCAAGTGTAATGATGCCTTCACCTTGACATTTTCTGAATGATCCACTATAGATTAAAAAAAACCCTTCCAATTACTAATTGACATAGACAAATGCGTGTATGATGAACTTCTTCAAATGGGAATATCAATCAAGCCTATTTTGTATCTCTTTTCTGAAGGAGTACGAGCGGAAGTGTGACGCGATAGAGAGTGCGAGAAGAAGAGCACGACAATATGGTGAACTCGCTCTACTGTAATGTGTAGAGTATAGTGAGTTCTTATTAGGTTTTTACAAAAGAATATGTGTACATACCTGGCGGCCCGCCCACTTACCTAAGCGACCACATTGGGCTTTATACCCCAAGAACCTCCCACTTAAAGTCCAATGTGGTACTTTAAGTGTGAGAGAAGCTACTATACAAGCTAATATACAAGAGATGTAGAGAAGTGATGTACTACCCTACACCTAACTGCTTGCGAAAATGCGCAAAGCTCTCTGAGGGAAGTCCTTTTGTAAGTAGATCAGCAGGATTTTTTGTGGTGTGAACTTTGACAAGCTGAAGTTGCTTATCCTCGAGCATTTCCCTGATGAAATGATACTTCACATCCACATGCTTTGTCTTTGAGTGATAAACTAGATTGCAAGCCAATTGTATAGCACTTTGACTATCACAATATAACACAAGCATCTCTTCTTTGATTCCCAAATCTGTTACTAGTCGATTAAGCCAAATTGATTCTTTGCATGCCTCTGATGCTGCAACATATTCAGCCTCTGTAGTAGACTGGGTAACACAATCTTGTAATCTAGAACGCCATGATATTGCTCCACCAACCAATGTAAAGACATACCATGACATAGACCTTCGGTTGTCTAAGTCACCTGCATAATCTGAGTCTGTAAAACCCTTTACACTTAGCTCATGACTCCCATAGCATATACGCATACTCTTTGTAGCTTTCAGGTATCTCAATATTCCTTTCACTGCCTCCCAATGTTTCTTGCATGGGTTTGACATGTATCGACTTACTACTCCCACTGCAAATGCAATGTCTGGGCGAGTAGCAACCATTGCATACATCAAACTACCCACTGCAGACGCATATGGAATCTTATCCATTTCAACATGTTCTTCCTCAGACACAGGACAATCTTGTTTGCTAAGTTTCACATATGGTGGCAATGGAACACTCAATGCCTTTCCCTTCTCCATATTGAAACATTGCAAAACCTTGTCAATATACTCTGTTTGAGATAACCAAATCAACTTCTTTGATCTGTCTCTCTCAATACGCATACCAAGTATATGACTTGCCTCACCCATGTCTTTCATGTCAAACGATTTTGCCATCTTTGACTTCAAAGCTGAAATTTCTTCCAAGTGCTTGCCAGCAATCAACATGTCATCCACATACAAAATAAGGATCATCCAACTGCCATCCTTAGCCTTCTTTGTATATAGACAGTGATCAAACTCACTACGTTTGTAGCCTTGAGAAAGAATAAACTTGTGGAACTTATGGTACCATGCCCTCGGTGATTGTTTTAAGCCATAAAGACTCTTTAACAACTGGCATACCAAATCTTCCTTGCCTTTCTCAACAAACCCTTATGGCTGCTGCATGTAAATTTCCACATCTAAATCACCATGCAAGAACGTTGTCTTGACATCCATTTGGTGCAACACCAAATCTAATATGGCAACCAATGCAAGAAAGCATCTCAATGTAGTCATCTTGACCACCGGAGAGAAGACTTCATCAAAGTCAATGCCTTGTTCTTCCTTAAAGCCCTTGGCAACAAGCCTTGCTTTGTACTTTGGCTGACTATCATGAGCGGTGATCTTATACCTGTAAACCCATTTCCAAGGTAGAGCCTTTTTGCCCTGTGGTAATTTAACTAGCTTTCATGTCTGGTTTTTATGCAGAGATGTCATCTTTGACTGCATGGCCAATTGCCAATTCCCGGAGTCCTTCATTTGCACTGCTTCCTTGTAACATGAAGGCTCATTGCAATCAGTCAACATGACATAGTTCATAGATGGAACAAACCTATCAGGAGGTCGCGTGACACGTCCAGATCTACGCACAATAGGTGGCTCAGGCTCAGCCACAACCTGTGGTTCCAATCTATCCTGTCCTTGCTCCTCTTGAGCCCTGACATTTTGTCTTGCACGTGCAGGTCCATCTTCTTGGAAGACAACTCTTCTAATCTCCTCAACCCTCTCTGGTTTAGAATGATATTTGGCTTCATTAAAGTGAACATCATTGCTGCGGATAACCTTTCTGGATTCGGGATCCCAAAGTCTGTACCCCATCTCACCAGAATTACCATAGCCTAGAAAGATGCACTTTCTACTCTTTGGCTCAAGTTTGTTCCTAAATTCCTTTGGAACATGAGTATATGCCTCACATCCAAAGACTTTGAGATGCTTGTATGAGGGCATTTTGCCTGACCATACCATCTCTGTCACTGAATCCTTCTGCAAAACCTTGCTAGGAGATCTATTTATAAGATGAACAGCTGTTGATACAGCTTCAGCCCAAAACCCATTTGGCAGCTGTGCATTAGACAACATACTTCTGACCTTCTCTTGTATGGTCCTATTCATCCTCTCAGCAACACCATTTTGAGGAGGATTGTAAGGAGCAGTAAGTTCACGTTTTATACCTTTTGACTCACAAAAGTCCTGAAAGGCCTTTGAAACATACTCTCCACCATTGTCAATGCGTAAGCATTTAAGCTTCTTGCCACTCTGATTCTCCACAAGTGTCACAAACGTTTTGAAAACACTAAACGCTTCATCCTTGTGCTTGAGAAAGTAAACCCATACTTTCCTCGAGTAATCATCTATAAATGTCATAAAGTAAGAAGCTCCCCCTAGAGATAGGTTAGGCATAGGTCCACACAAATCACTATGAACAAGTGCCAACTGTGTATCTCTTCTACTACTTCTATGCTTATGTGGCTACTGTGTTTGCTTACCATACAGACAATGTTCACAGAATTCAAAATCATTAAATGAAAAGCCAGGCAAATAACCAGAACAAGACAAGATTTCCATTCCCTTCTTGGACATATATCCTAACCGGCTATGCCACAAAGAAACGTTCAGCTGCTCGGTTACATTGATTACATTTTTAGAGACATTTGATACATAAATCATGTAAAGTCCTCCAGACTTGACTCCATGTGCTACTGTCATTGAACCCTTGGATATCTTCCACATGTTTTGTCCAAAACTGGTGACGTAGCCAGCATCATCAAGTAAATCTGTGCTGATCAAGCTCTTTGTAATTGCGGGAACATGTCTCACATTCTTTAGCATGAAAGAAGAGCCATTCTGAAACTTCAATTGAACATCTCCAACACCTAAGATCTCACATGTCTGCCCATTTCCTAGCCGAACATGATCTTTAGTGGTCACATAAGAGGTAAACCACTCCTTGTTTGGAGACACATGAAGTGATGCCCCTGGGTCTATAATCCAGTCACTCAGTGCATTTCCATCAGATGCTGTAAGAAGAGCTGAGTCCATTGTATTCTTCAAGAAGTAGATGTCTCCTGACACTAGAATGTTATCCTCAGCAATAGTGTTTGTCACATTTATTTCTTGAATCTTCACTGAGGACTTGTTCTTCTCACCATGGTCTTCAGCTTTCTCTTTGCCTTTTTCTGCTTTCCATTCTCTGCAGTCTCTTTTCATGTGACCCTTCTTGCCACAATGGTAGCATTCTATGTCACTCTTGCCTTTAGCACTGCGGGACTTGCTACGAGACTGATTCCTCTTTCCACCTTTGTACTTTTCTTTGGTCCTTCCCTTGACAACTAAGGCTGTTCCTTTGCCTTTGTCCATTGTCTTTCTATTGGTTTCTTCAGTAAGCAGACTTCCTTCTACACCTGCTATGTTCAAACCATCTGGAGGTGCAAAGTTACTCAAAGCTGTGCGAAAAGTGTCCCAATTTTTCGGCAATGTGATCAACAGGAACATAGCTCTAACAGGTTCATCAAACTTGACACCTTGAGCTGACAACTGACTGTAGATTGTGTTGAATTCATTCAGATGATTGGACATAGGTGTCCCTTCTTTCATCTTCAAGTCAACAAGCTTCTTAAGCCAGTATACCTGTAAAGCTGCACTCTGCTTCTCATAAAGATCACTCAGCTTTGTCCATGCTTCATAAGCCGATATCTCGTCTGCTACATTGAAGTAAACGCTTTTTGCCAAAGTGAGCATAATGGTAGAAAGTGCCAATTCATCCATTTCACTCCATTCATTTTCGTCCATATCTTGTGGTTTTATCCCCTTGAGCTTTATAGGTTTTATCTGCTTCTTTTGTACCAACACGTGCCAAATCTGCTTCTTCCACAATGGGAAATTGGTTCCATCCAGCTTCTTGATATTGTAAAGAGCAGTGTCCTGTGATCCAGCCATAGCTACGCTTCACAATAGTTTACTTTCCTGGGAAAAATTCGGCAGAGTTTCCCCTGTAAACTGACCTCTGAACCAATATCAACCTGTCAAATGAACCAAGAAAGCTTCAGATTCTGCAAAAAAATTCGGCAGAGTCTCCTTTGTAAAATGGCTCTGGTGTACTCCAAAACAGACCAAAAACAGCTCAAAAAACCACTGTCTCTCTAACACTGTAAGCTGTGGGTAAAATTGTCCTGCACCTGTACTGTCTCTCACTGTCCTATAACCATCCTGTAAGCAGAGACTGCGACAATGCCTCAACGGCAGTAAAGCAAAGATGCAATCCCAACTGTCTAACTCACAGTCAATACATCCTAGCTGCCTATCTAAGGGTGCTCGAGGGATCGCTCCAAGACCTGTATCACCGAAAGGATCTCAACATTCGAGAATCCCCCAGCTCAATAAAACCTCACTCGACCCTCAACAATGGCTGCAGTAAATCTGACAGTACATAGACTTCCCACAAGGTCATACATCCACAAATTTCCCACTATATGTTGTAACCGCTGCGGCGGTTGTTTGCAACGTGACTCACAGCCAGCAAACCCTCAACAGACATACATCATCTCTGACAATACATCCCATGTGGAAGTACTTGCAATGTCAGGATGAAATCTGGAATATCAAGCAGAAAACACAAACTACCTGATGAACTAGTGGATGTCACCTACAGTTTGTGTGTAGATGCGTCTGTGTCATGTGACACGCCTCCAAGAACTGTGAGTCGTCCTTCAATGTGTAGACAGCCACAAATCAGCACTCTAGGAGTGCCGATATCCTCAGCACCTGCAGTCGTAGGCTGAAACCCCAAATTTGCAGAGTCGGATATGCACCCGCCGAGACCACGTAGTCGAAAATGGCCTGCGCAGAACTTTGTCGAAGCCGAACGGTGGCCGAGATGACCTCAGAATGAAATTCTGAGAACACCAAGTCCTTCGCGCTTACCCACAAGATTTGGGGCCGTGTCTTCGCCTGTCGAATCTCACTCCAATCTGGGCAGGTGACTCTGGCTACCTACAAATGCTGCCCCGAGCCTCGATCTGAGCTCTGATACCAGTTGAAGGAGTACAAGCGAAAGTGTGACGCGATAGAGAGTGCAAGAAGAAGAGCACGACGATATGGTGAACTCGCTCTAATGTAATGTGTAGAGTATAGTGAGTTCTTATTAGGTTTTTACAAAAGAATATGTGTACATACCTGGCGGCCCGCCCACTTACCTGGGCGACCACTATGGGCTTTATACCCCAACATTTTCCTCTCTCTTTCTCATTGTGATTAAGAATGTATGCTTACTGACAATCCTTTCTGCTAAATC
Source organism: Adiantum capillus-veneris (assembly GCF_014529385.1). NCBI lineage: Eukaryota > Viridiplantae > Streptophyta > Polypodiopsida > Polypodiales > Pteridaceae > Adiantum > Adiantum capillus-veneris. Next base: position 87,094,303 of record NC_140932.1, read on the forward strand.
TTCTCTTAATGAGGTTGCTTGTGCTTAAGTCTTGTTAACTCTACTTTGTATTGTGCATTGGCTTGGGATAGACTTAGCATAACTTGGGTGCAAGAAGGGTGTCTCCTTCGTGCAGTCAAGTAGTGGTTCTACATTATAACTTCCTCATTGGATAGGCTATAATAGCTCCTTGCAAGATAGGGTTTTCTTTGAAAGATCATGTTGGGTATTGATGAGTGAATCATTAGAATGACACAATCAAAGTGGTGTTAAAGCATGGTTTCCAATGGCCGGTTGCAATCCATGTTTCTTGGTTTATTCACCTCTTACAAGATATTGGGGACTCGGTGCCAGAAAAATCGTGGTCTAGCCGACAAGGAGCAAAACCTCTAGCTATGAGAGTTCATGATGAAAATCACAAAAATTTTGTGAAAAAAGTGTTTGTATTGTTCACAAACCCTCTTTCTTAAGATGCCTCAAATTCTGAGAGCACTCGTCATTAGGAAATCACAAATTTCTTTCCCAAATCACAAAGTTTAGGTTGAGAAGATTACAAACTCATGAATCAAATGTATTCAAAAGTATAATTAAAAACACTTTTAAGTTCAGTCATGAAATCTCTACTCACACATAAGCAAAAAACCCAACCTTTTTCATGGAACCTTGTGTGCTCGCCTCTTATTGCATAGTTACAATTTCAATTTTTTGAATGGAAAACCGGACCTTTCTCCCTCATTTAGCCCTCATTATAATTTTGGGGAGATTTTAGCACCCTCATATTCAAACCTACATACAAATTTGAGGAAAGTAAACCCTGATTCACACCTTCACAAGCTCATAAACAAGAAAGAAGAGAGATGGGACTGCTCAAGGAACCCCCCCCCCCCCCCCCCCCCTTGCTTCCATATATAGCACTTTTTGCTTAGGTGTCAATTTTTTGCATAGTTACCTCAAGATAGACTATTTTTTGCCATTTAAATGCCATTTTTTGCCCAAAAATGGTTCTCTTTTAACGTAAACAAGCCAAACGACGTGGGAAATCCCTTAATTTATAGAAAAAATACTTTGAGCTCAAATTTCATATCAAATGTCAGTTTTCCATTGTCATGATCTTTCAACACATGTGTGGCAGCACCGTATCGTAGTTACTATTCTGCCTTTTTACTAAATACAAAAATTGCATCGAATTTTGTAGGCTAGGTGAGTATATTTTGATGATGCAAACCACTTAACCACATTCAAAAACCATGATATACAAATATTCTAGAATCACAAAACACTATTACCATGTATATGTGGTAGTGATGTGTGTGAACACACTAGGACCGTCGTGGCATTTTTTCCCTCTTTAGGAGGTTTTTTCCCCCGAGCATCGTATATACGCCCATCACTCTAGGGCTATCTATCTTTCCATTGCATACTAAGTAATGCACTCTCAATTGTGTGCCTTGACCTTCCTTCGTCTTCTCCAAGCTATGTGCGTTTCTCTGCAACCCTAATTCCAACAATTGGTATCAGACCAGGTTGCGTCCTCCCAGGCTTAGTCACCAATTGCTCCAGCACACGCCTGCTCACTTTCTCCGATTATAGTGAGGTTTGGCGAGCGTTCACTGGTGGACAAATATTTTGGGAAAGCTCTTAGAGCTTAGTCTGCTCAGATTTTTTATTCGGCCTCTGTTTCCACTATAGGCAGGTCTCCACATGCAGTTTCGTCATTTTGTGCAAAATTTTTGTCAGTGTCAATTTCTGTATAACAGGTGTCTTACAGTCTTCTACGGTTTGTGCTATATAGCATGTGTTGTTCCCACTTCGTTTCTCCTATTTTCGAGCAGTTTTCACATCAAGTGTAGCATTTACCATGGCTGACAACAACACAGATGTGTTCAAGATGTTTGTTGCTGAGGACAGGTTGGATGGGGACAATTACCCTATGTGGGCTTATATGATGCAACACGTTCTTGTGTCAAAGGGCATCTGGAATATTGTGCAGGGCATTGATGTACGTCCTGGTCCTGAGAATGCAGGCGATGTTGAGGATGTTGCAGGTCTTGCTGCAAGGATTGCAGCTATTAGAGTTGTTTTGCCTACGGCAGAACAAGCTTTTTGGGATGTAAAGGACGCGTAGGCTCATGCATTGATTGCATTGTTTGTGAAGCACACCATTGTTCCTCACATCCGTTCAGCAAAATCTGCAAAACAGGCTTGGGATATTTTTGCTGGTCTTTATGCAAGTCGCAATGCAGCTAGAATTGTTGCTGCATAAAGAGTTGGAGTCGAAGATTATGCATGAGGAAGATGATATGGACACTTTTCTTGCTAGTGTCAAGGATATTAGTAAGCAACTTATTTCTGCACGTGAAGTCATTCCAGACAGTTCCCTTGTGCAGACTGTTCTTGATGCCTTACCAGATTCCTACCAGACTTTCGCTAGTACTTGGAGACTTATGACCCAAGGAAATCCAGAAGTTGTCAAGTTTGATGCATTATGCACATTGCTATTGCAAGAGTCACTTTCCAGAAAAAATAGGACTAGACAGCGTGCAATTGAACATGCTATTATTGCTTCTCAAAGAAAGGGTGGTAAGAGCAATGCAGCCACTTCTTATGGTTCTGCTGCAAGTGGCAAAACTTCTGTTCCTAATGCTTCTGCTGGCAGCACTTCGTCTAGCAATTATGGTGATAAGGGCAAAAAGAAGATGCGTTGCCATTATTGTAAAGCTAATGATCACTTGATCAAGTCGTGTCCTAAGTTGAAGGCCAAAGAGGCTAAGAAGAAAGAGGGTGGTTCCACTGCAAATGCTGGTTCCACTACAAATGCAGCCATTGTTGAGTCTTATGAGAAAGGAGATTGTGATGCTGATGTTGATGCAGAATGGGCTTTTAACGCAGAGTGCACTTACAATCCTGTTGTCCATGATGCATGCTTGTTAGTTGCTGCAGTTTCATATGTGTGGTATTTCAACAGTGGTGCTACAAAGCACATTCCCTAACATCGTGAATTGTTTACCTCTCTCGAGTCTGTCTCTCATGGGAATTCAGTCACTTGTGCCAACAATGCCTCTTATCCGGTTTAGGGAGTTGGAAAGATTGTGCTTACTGCTGCAAATGGCAGTTCTTTCACACTTGGTGATGCACTTTATGTACCTGGGATCAAGAAAAATCTCTTATCTGTATCCGCACTTGCTAGACTTGGACTTGTAGTCAAATTTGTGGATGATAGATGTACAGTTCATGATCTCAGTTTTGGTGATGAAATTGTTGCATCTGGCCTTGTGTGTCGTGGGCTGTATAAGCTTCCTTTGTATGACAAGTGTGGAAAATTTTTTGCAAATGCTGTTGCAGATTCAAGGGCTATTTCAGATGCAAAACTTTGGCATGCACGTTTTGGTCATCTGAATTTTGCCAGTTTGCTGCATTTGTAGAAATCTGATATGATTGCTTTGCCGCCTCTTGAAGCACCTGTCAAACATGTTTGTGAAGGCTGTATTTTCGTTAAGATGCAGCATTCTAAGTTTCCAAAGGATGGTTCAGTTACGGCCACGTGCAGGTTGTAGCTTGTGCATAGTGATGTTTGTGGGCCCATGCAAACTAAGTCCTTGGGCAATTACTTGTACTTCGTGACTTTCATTAATGATTACTCCAGGCATGCATGGGTATTTCCGCTTAAAGCGAAGTCCGATGTTTTTATGTGCTTCAAACAATTTCTGGCTATGGCTGAAAATGTCTCGAAATGTACTATGGGCACCCTCCGTTCTGATCGAGGGGGGGAGTATATGTCTCATGAATTCAATGCATTTTTGGCTAGTCGTGGGATAAAACACCAATGTACAGTGCCTTATACACCTCAGCAAAATGGTGTTGCTGAGAGAAAAAATAGGTCACTTACGAAAATGGCACGATGTATGGTCAAAAGTCAAGCTTTGCCGCATTCTTTTTTGCTTGAGGCCATCATGTGTGCCACTTATGTACTAAACAGGTGTCGTACGAAAGCTTTGCAGTCTATTACTCCATATGAAGCATGGCATGATAGAAAGCCTTCTATTGAGCACATGTGTGTTTTTGGTTGTTGGGCATATGCTTTGGTGCCACAAGTGCAACGCATAAAATTGGACAATAAGGCTGTCAAATGTATTTTTGTTGGTTATAGTGCTGAAAGCAAAGGTTACAGGTTGTATCATCTGCAAAAAAAACGTATTTTGGTTTCTTGGGATGTAGTGTTTGTGGAAGATTCTGTTCAGCCCTTGCTTTCATGTACTAGAGACAGTAACGTAAGCTCACATGACATTTATGACACTTTGTTGCCTCTTGTTAGTGGTGGAAATACGAATGTAAGTTCCAACGAGGCACATGTACAGCCTATGGGGGCTTCTGAAAATGTTACAGATCAGTCTATTACTGATGCAGATGTACATGATGTACTTGATGAGGAAAGGGTTGAAAATGAGCAGGCTAGAGGTATGCCAAAATGGCTGGTGCACACTTTGCGTGACAGTAAATTGGATGCACCTTTGTCTAGTCGTACTTGTTCAGGCTCTCGCCATGCATCTTATGCATCAGATTGTTATGCTTTGGCTGTGTCTAGCTTACATGATGTTGAGGAGCCTCTGTCTTTTGATGAAGCACAGAATTCAGAAAATTGGATGGCTGCCATGCAATCAGAATATGATGCACTTATACAAAATGACACATGGACTTTATGTGATTTGCCTCCTGGCAAAAAGGCCATTGGTACGAAGTGGGTTTACAAGTTGAAACGCAAGCCGGATTGTGAGATCAATCGCCATAAGGCTCGACTTGTTGCAAAATGTTATGCACAGCAAAAAGGCATAGATTATGAAGAGACTTTTGCTCCCACTTGTCGTATGACTACGGTGTGTTTTCTATGTGCATTGGCAGCTCATTTTGGTTGGGATGTACATCAATCAGACATTGTTACTGCTTTCTTGAATGGTGACATATTTGAGGAAGTTTATGTAACACAGCCTCGCGGTTTTTGTCATAAAAGACAAGAGGACAAAGTGTGCAGATATAAGAAGGCTTTGTATGGGTTGAAGCAATCTCCTCGTGCTTGGTATGAGAAATCTTACACTCATTTGGTTAAACGAGGCTTTCATAACAGTCCAACAGAACGCACATTGTATGTAAAACATGAGGGTGATGTACTTCTCATTGTGGTTCTTTATGTCGATGATTTGCTGATCATTGGACCAAATGAGAGACATATTGCTGAATTTAAGGCTGATTTGAATGCTACTTTCAAGATAAAAGATTTGGGGCTGTTGCATCATTACTTGGGTATATAGTTTAAGCAGTGTGATGGTGGTATTGCCTTGTGTCAGAAAAGTTACATAGAGACATTGCTATGTAAGTTTGGACTTGAGGATTGCAAACCTATTGCCTATCCCATGGAAACAAGTTTGAAGTTGAGTCTACATGATGCTGGCAATCCTGTTGATGTCACTCTTTACCAAAGTGTTGTTGGCTTCCTCATTTATGTATGCAACACAAGGCCAGATATTCAGTTTGCAGTCTCACAGGTCAGAAGATTTATGCATAGCCCAAGATCTAAGCATTGGCAGGCTGTCAAGAGGATTTTCCACTACCTTAGTGGCACTTTACATCTTGGCTTGTTTTATCCCAAGAGGGGATCATTGCCGCCAGACTTACATGCTTTTTCGGACTCAAATTGGGCTGGTTGTTTTAACACGAGAGTGTCCACAAGTGGTTTTTGTTTCATGCTTGTCAATTCATGTATATCATGGTTGAGCAAGAAGCAACCTACTGTGGCCACTTCGAGTTGTGAAGCTGAGTGCATGACAGTCTTTACAGTTACGGTTGAGTGTGTATGGCTCAGACACCTTATGGTTGATTTGGGTGTTGGATAGGACACTGCCAACACTATCTACACTGACAATCAGAGCGCATTGGCAGTTGCGAGGAACCCAGTTTTTCATGATCGCACAAAGCACATTGAGGTGCATTACCACTATGTCAGGGAGAGGCTCTCAGCAGGAGATATCAGCTTGGCTTATGTGCCAACACAGGACAACCTTGCAGACCTTTTCACAAAGACATTGTCTTGTGAGAAGCTTGAAGTTTTCCGCAAAGCTTTGGGCTTACTCCCCTTTGTGGATTGATCATGTCCTCAGGGCATGGCACTTCCCTTTACTCATGTGCCAGCTCTCGTTCACCGCATCACTCTAGGGGGGATTTGTTACCATATACATGTGGTAGTGATGTGTGTCAACACACTAGGACCATCGGGGTATTTTTTCCCTCCTTAGGAGGTTTTTTCCCCCGAGCATTGTATATACGCCCATCACTCTAGGGCTATCTATCTTTCCATTGCATACTAAGTAACACACTCTCTATTGTGTGCCTTGAGCTTCCTTCTTCCTCCAAGCTGTGTGCGTTTCTCTGCAACCCTAATTCCAACAAACACTAACGGTTTCACATAAGAGACTCCAAGTCCCCAATAAGGTATGCGAAACACTAACGGTTTTGCATACAAGGCTCCAACTCCCCAATAAGATATGTTCATGTAATAGCCTTCGTGTGCCTTGAGCTTCCTTCGTCCTCCAAGCTGTGTGCGTTTCTCTGCAACCCTAATTCCAACAAACACTAACGGTTTCACATAAGAAACTCCAACTCCCCAATAAGGTATGCGAAACACTAACAGTTTTGCATACAAGGCTCCAACTCCCCAATAAGATATGTTCACGTAATAGCCTTCGTGTGCCTTGAGCTTCCTTCGTCCTCCAAGCTGTGTGCGTTTCTCTGCAATCCTAAATCCAACAAACACTAACGGTTTCACATAAGAGACTCCAACTCCCCAATAAGGTATGCGAAACACTAACGGTTTTGCATACAAGGCTCCAACTCCCCAATAAGATATGTTCACGTAACAGCTACTGCCAACAAGCACATATATATTCTGTATATCATGGTCAATGTCTGTGCATCTTGATAGTCGATGAAACCCAAAAGCAAAACATCATAATTAAAGACACTCATGGGCAAAAGATAGATCTCCTTAGGCATCTTGTGGGTGTCTTTGAATTGTCTAAAAGTAGTAGTTTGGGTAAAAAGTAGAAATAAGTATCCCATTGATCTCTTAAGTTTATTGCTATATGGGTTGATGGCTCCTTGTAAAAGCCAGATATATATAGTCTTAAATCCCCACGGCAAGCCATCTTTGCATGGGTAGTGTTGTATCTTTTTTTACTTTTAAAGCAAAAATCCCACATGGTGTGAGAATTGCAAGCCAAAAAAAAAAAATCACTTTGGCAAGGTCTACAATATGAAGATATAAACTTAAAGAGCTATCTACCAACTATGTAACATTACAAATGAAAGATGTTATCCGAAGGAGGTTCTAAGAAAATAATACAAGAACCCTAACATTGACACATGCTACCATGGCAATAATGACTTACAATAAATTCTTTTATTTGGTAAAATTAATTTGCTATAAATCACAAAAGACTTAAGTGGTGCCAGCCCAAGGACTCTATGGCTTACTACTCAATGCCAGTGTTAACAAGGAAGGTATGCATCTCTCTGCTTTTCATATTGAGACATGCCAAAGAAAACTGACACAAAACTTCAACTAGGCTCAATCACCAACTTTGATCTTGAGGCTCTCTTCCCCATGGATCCACCAAGTGAGGTAGCCTTGCGGGAGTCGTTGACTCCAACTACCACCCATATACGATCCATAATAGATCTAACCAACGACCCATCTTACCCCGTCCTACAGGACAACCCATTCTTGTCCTAGTAGAGTCTCTCAGTGGCATAGCGGCATGGTTGGGTCCTCCTCCCACATTCTTGGGAGAGCTATTTCTACTAGTACCAGATGCAAGATTATTCGAGTGACTTTGGCCAATTCTTGGCAATGCTTTGCTGGCTGAAGGATCAAGAGAATATAGCACAAAACGGAGTGTGCAGATGGCTTCTAAAGGAAGAGCAACCATCCCTTCCTTCATGCCCTTCCATTTGCAGAGAGAGAGAGAGAGAGAGAGAGAGAGAGAGCTCTCGCAAAGGCTTCAGCACATTACTCCAACTAGTTGACAAATGGAGAAGGTTGTGGCAGCAAGCATCAAAAGCCTCCAACAGACAACCTCAAAATGAAAGCCCTGTGGGCATGAAGAACATGAAATGCCGTGCCTGAGCAAGCCCACCAGTAGAGGGCATCAATGCAGCAGCCAAACCAAGCAATGGGCTGCAATATTGAAGGCTGCTTGCACTCATTGAAGTCTGCTACTAAAATGGAAGCGCTGCTACTACTACGCAGAGACTAGGCACAGGACCTTCACGAAAAGATGGGCAATGGGCAAAAGATGCTTGCCGCTACTAGGCACAGGACCTTCACGAAAACGATAAAGCTTGCTGCGTGCAAAAATGGCGATGGTGAGCTCAGCTTTCAGGAACTTTGTCGCAGAGACCAACGACATGCAGGGTCGGGCTCGACCTCAGCGCAGTGTTTCATCACAGCCCACCACACTTTCACTTCTGCAGCTGCGCAAAGCCCTTCTTAAACCTCAAGAGCTTTCAGTAAAGACTTGAAATGTGGGATCGACCCAGGGTCGAATGTTTCAAGTCCCGTTTCACATTTTGACCTGCAAACAAAGCTTTTCCCAAACCGTGCCCCCTTGGTGTACCAATTGATTTTTAGGCCTTCTTAGATTGGGATACTTATTGGAAATCTCATTTGTAAAGCATTCAAGTGATCCAGTGTAATGATGCCTTCACCTTGACATTTTCTAAATGATTGGAACATCTACGCTCATAATTTCTCCAATCCCCTTCAGGGGAGTACCAAATTCTATTCTCGTATCGCAGTAGATTTCAAAGCTCTAAGCGTTAGTTCCTATCAAATTTATACAAATTGGTCATATTGGCAAGGCGTAAAGTAAAGAACGATCTCAAGTTAAAGAGCTATTTATTAGTAACTATCTAGATAACAATATGAATGAGGCCGGGGGTCCCCTGCCCGCCCCCAATCGTACCTAGCTAGGTATGGGGTGCCTCCCTCACAAAAGCTCATTCCGGGCCGGGGGTCCCTGCCCGCCCCCAATCGTACCTAGCTAGGTATGGGGTGCCTCCCTCACAGAAGCTCATGATGTTGAGGTAAGTCACAATGTGGGAATTATCGTGAGAATTTGTCCAAAACTTCTTGTGATTAACATTGATTATGAGGCTCAAGCTACCGATCCCACTATAGATAAAAAGAAACCCTTCCAATTACTAATTGACATAGACAAGTGGAGAAGGCTTCGGTGAAAAGCTTCCAACACGCGACCTCAAAATGAAAGCTCTGTGGGCATGAAGAACATGAAATGCCGTGCCTGAAGGCTACTTGCACTCGTGATGAAGGCTGCGGCCGGCAGGCAATAAGAAGTCTGCTACTAAAATTGAAGCGCTGCCTCAGATCATCTAATGACCAGGTACCTACACAGAGATTGAGAGAAAAAATGCTGAGGTATTCAGGGGCAGCTGAAGCCGTAGTGAGGAACCACGATTTGAGAACCTCTTTAGACCCTGTGCCGGTCTGCTTGCTGCGCAAAAAGGAGATACGTGAGCTCACATTGAAGGAGCGGCGTCGCGAGTGTTACGCCATGCCGGGTCGGGCTCGACCACGGCGCCCCATTTCATCACAGCCCGCACAGGACATCACCTTGTGGACAAGAGCCTATCTTAAACCATACAAATCTTCAATACATACTTGACATGTGGGATTGACGTAGGGCTCACAACGGTACACCCTATGTTGTATCTTTGTGAGTGTCATGTTCAAGTGTAGGCCCCACATTCTATGCTAACCACTTGCCTCAGCTTCATGGGTGGTAGCTTCCTCTTTCATATCTTGAGTTTCCTAATTGCACTTGGTCTCTTCCTTTTCATAGATGCAATTGATCCAAGCCTAGGGATCTTCATCTTGTCTAAACATCGGATTCTTTGTGCGCAACTTTCTGGGATTTGGTTACCAGTATTCTTCAAAATCTCCTTTGAGACCTTGCTAGAGCTTGAAGGCTTCTCTTTCCTATTCTAGGTGATGGCTCTTTGTGTTGGATCCTTCCACATGCACATATGGTGGTACCTTAGCTCCTTTTTCTCCCTTCTCACCCACTTCCCCTTAGCTTTTCCCTTTTTTCCTTCTGTGTCATCCGTGGATGCCTATGTTCTTTGAATTGTATACTCTTGTACCAAATCTTCATCTTCATCTTGATGAGTGGTTGATGCAGTTCATGCCTCCTCTATGAGTTTTCTAACTTTGACTATGCTTTTCCTTATGCAGGTAGACGTGTTCGTGCTACCCATGACTGGTTAACGCAGTGGATACTTATGAGCCATCACCGGGTGGCAAATGTTTCGCTTGGCCTATGGCATGATATGCCAATTTGGTAACAACTTTTGGGGCTCCAAGATATGTAATGGTTTTATGCCGTGCGAACATATTGTGCATGGGTGACGGTTGTGTAGGCTTGGGTAAAGGTTGATGCCACTGCATGAGTGGGGCATGTATATCTTGTTGGCTTCTTTTGGTGAAATGGAAGTATTGAGGGTATATCCTTAGGGTGTCAACCACCTCTTTCTACTTCAGATTGGCGAAGGATGTGGACAGCCTCGAAAATATATCAATGGTGACTAGATGGCCATGTTGCAAGGTTTGTCCTTCTCTTGGCAGCCTTGACCACCGTCTTCTCTAAAACGTTGAGTTCAAGAGTTGTGTTGTTGAACCGTTTTCTTTTATAGTGGAGAGCAGCTCGTACGCTCTCTGGAAATCAACCATGCAAGGCAATAGCTTTATGAATTCCTTGAGTCCTACCTTGTCAAGGGATCGTCGCCAAATCTTTCGCCTCCTTTGGTAGTAGATGAATCTCTACTTTGTTGCCTCTGCACTTTCAAAGATGCCATGATAGATTGCCACTTGTTGTGCTTCCATATTCGCTTTGCTAGTCTAGGTCACATTGGCTTCTCTCAATGAATCTTCTTCCAATTTGTAGGGTTGTAGCTTTGCCAACTTGTCCTTTAGGGACTTCTTCTTGGGAGATACAGACACAAACGATGTGACCTTATATATAGTCCAACAAGGATTTTCTTAGTCTAGAGGTGGTCTTTTGCAAATATATGTCTTCCAACACTTAAAAGAATTAAACCATAAGAACACCTGCAAGGAAGAAAAGATTCAAAAACTCAAATTTTGTTGACTTCCAAAATAGACACGCCTATTTTAAAACTATGCATATGTGCTTGAAGTTGGTGATGCCTCATCATGGCTAGATGTGTTAGCAATGTAGGTCATGTGTATGAAGTTTTCTTGAACTTGGCGCTCATATGTGGGAGTTATGTCCAAAAACCTATCTGCTTTTTAGCTTATAGACTGACTTGGTGATATCCTGTGATGGGCTTGTCCATATTGAATGATAGTTGGTGTGGACCTCATATACTTGATGTATATGGTGGCCATGTAGTGACTTTGTGCAAATTCCTCCCAATTGGCCATCTCCAAAATAGACGCTCCTATTTTGCATCTGCCCATATTTGTGGATATTTTTCCTGATGAGTTTTGGCAGGTGTATGTGGTAGCATGGGTTTCATTCCCAATCAAACTTGATTTGAGTGCTTAGAGTCAGTGTGTTTTCAAGGATGGGCCTTGTAGGTGCTTTTTGGGTTTCTAGCCAAAATTTGGCACTTAGAAGTTATTAACTGGATGATTTATGCCTAGAAATGTGTGGAGGAACATCCATGCACAAGTGTAGGAGCAAAAAATACAAAGCTGTGCTAGCATAAAGTAGGCACGCCTAGTTTGAAATCTAGAAAAAGTGAACAATTTTTATTTCCTAGCTTCCCACATGGTCTCTAATGTTTAGTCAATTGTTTTGATAACATTTGAGTGGTACCATGGTGTAGGAGTTGGTCCCTTTATCCCCAAGGCCTCTGACTTGGTCTATTAGTGTTTTGACACGTCCCTCGCACCTCATTTAGTTAATGAGGTTAAGCATATGGTAGTAAAGTAGTATGCAATCCCTCTATGAAGTTTGGTGTTCATACGATGAGTTTCTGGCCCACTAGGACAAAATGATGCTTTGTGGCCTAAGAGGAGTCAAGTGATCAGATCTCCTTAGTTGTAACTCCAAATGGTGCCAACTTCTCCAAACAAATTCTAAAGGTCATCGCTAACAAATTTGGCACGATTGCTCCCCAAATAGGGCATCCCAAAATAGGCACGCCTATTTTAACTAGGTTCGAAAAATTGATGCTTTTTTTACTTTGAGCTTACCCTTGGGTCATATACACTACGGGGATGCTATGGTTCAATTTTGGTGTGATTTGATCAAGTGGTCTAGCAAGTGTGTGAGTTTTCCTACCTAGACTTCCGCATTGTGCATTGTGTTGTCTGGAGCCATACCGCTATTCTTCTACTCATACCCAACTTTAAAACACTTCTACTTAAGGTTAAGAACTTACCTCCTCATGTTTAAATCAAGTAAGAAGCCTTAATTTGTGCATGCAAACGAGGAGAATGCATCACCAAAGAAGCTCTCTACTCTCTTTCACACAAAGCACAATGGAAAATGAAATTGGAAATGGCCCTAGGAAATATACACATACCTTGGATTCCTAATTGCCCCCAACTACTAACTTACCCATTAGACTTGTTAGCTCATGTAGTGCACTCTCGGGTCAAAAAATTTTGAATTTTGATATCTAAAAGCCTTTCTATTGCCGATAGCCTCAGATTGTGTCATTAATCTAGTAGGCCACTCGGTGATGTCGGCCAAAGTGATCCAAACTTTTTTGCTCATTCCCTCACATTAAGAAATTTGACGTTTGAAGTCCGAATTTGATTCCAACCTTCTTTCTTATTTATTTATTTTTTAATTAACAAAAGTAAAGAAATTTACTAGAAACCACTAAAAATTCTCAAATTTGGCTCAAAATTTCACAAACAAATTACTCATTCACACTTTACCACTTTTTTATTGAGTTTTATGGGGTTTTTGCCATTATTACCAAAAATTGTGTTTCTTTTTAAAGGTTAACACGCATATATACATATGTACACTTAGCTTAGGGCTCTTATTTGACTTTTGTCCCCAATTCTTAGTATTGACTTTTAATATGGGCATACATAATGACTTTGGATATTCCCAGTCAAACGACAAAATTTTGAAAATCAATAGCTCAAAAACAATGCCCATAATTATAATTATTGATCATCCTGCTAAGGTAGAATATACTAAACCTCCCCCCTCTCCTAGTTGGAGTTCTCTTGGACGATGGGTGACTGCCACGATTGTGTGGTGCATAGGTGGAAAAATTGTGTCTATGCATAGCTCAGATTAGCTATACCATGCAGTTGAGGACTATGCAATTGAAAGAAACGTGTTGTGCAAGAAGAGGGTCTTGAGCAAGTTGCTTAATGGTGCTTAATGGCAAGGTTTCCGGTATATGCTTACCAAATGAGAGATTTTGTAATTGGTGTGCTTGCTCCTTGATTGTAGGCTGTACATTAGCATGCATTTAGGGTTTCCAAATCCATTAAGCTGGGGTTGTGGATTGTTGTCAACTTTTGTTGGTGGTTGTGAGGTCCCCAGCCCCGAGAAGATTGGGGCGACTTGATAGATGGCCTCCTTTATTCTCCTTTTCCATTGACGACACCCTACTCTGTTTCCACAAAGTAGAGATACGAGCAACAAAAGAGAGGAAGTCCTCTATCCATCGTTTACGTGGTTATAAGGGTCATACGCCACAAGCTAGGTCGATAAATCTAGGATTCTAACGAAGTTGTTTCCTAGCATAAAGATGAAATCCCATTGACATATTTAGAATCCATAAACAATTGTTTTTTTTCCATGTTTAAGAGGCACGACTGCCATCCATAAATGATAAATATGATATGAGACTTAGTTTAAACTAAATAGTAATCTTGTGTCACGTAGATTTGGGCCATCTCGACTCTTGGCACAATGAGTTTCTAATTTCACTTCTCTTAATAAGAGGAAGTGGAGAGTTTTTCGACTAATCGAGACCACCCATCTTTGACTAGCAACCTGAGCCAGGCCCCACTTTCCACCCCACACTCACACTTTTTAGCTTGTTCTCTAATTACTACCACACAGTTCCACATACACAAACAATATTCTTTTCTTAATTCCAGGCACAGGTTCTTTCATCCAGCCCTTCAAACATCACCAAAACATTTCTTTCTCAAACATGGTCTACTGAAGACAATCCTATATTTCAACAAAAATGAATCTTTCAATTGTTCTTAAGAGTTTGCCGCTACCCGCGGACTTTCTCTGTCTAACCAACAGAGCCTTTGCAAAGGAATTACTTATTCACTAACCGCAAAATGCGCATACTTTCCCAGTCGCAACCGCAAGGCATCTTGCTAACCGCAAGGTATCTTGCAGAAGATAAAAAGAGAGCTGATAACCTCAGCTTAATCTTTGCTAACCGCAGAATCACCTCGCTAACTGCGAGTTCCATCTGAAAACAAGATATTCTTTCAGCAATTGTTTTCTTTATGTGATTTTTCAAACAAGATTAACTAACTACTAATATCAAACAGAGATAGTTTATCAAACAATAATCATAAATCAAACAATTCCTTCTCTACTCTATGAAATCATATGTTTGTTTCTTATGATATAATCATGTTTTCTAAACAGTTTAAGGGAATTCTTAGGCTTGACTTATCGGTCATCATGTATAACGATGCAGAATTATAAATTCATCTTACCAGATTAGCAACACGTTCGATTACCTCTCGTGGTTGAGGTTGGATGGCTTCGACTTCTTCCGCAACCAATACCTCCGCTTGACCAACGTTTGGAGTGGTTGATGCCTTCCTTTGCATCTTTCTTGGAGGTGGAGCAACATAAGCGTCCTTCGAGCTTCAAGTCACTCGTTTTGGGGCCATTGTATCGCGAAGAGAAAGGAGAAAGTGAGAAAGAGAACTCAAGAATTTGAGGGGCAACACGATGATGGTAGAGAAAGAAGTTGGAGATGGAGATGGCTTGAGGGTAAGAGGTTGAGGGAGAGAAGGTAACTCCAACGTCAAGGCAAGAGAGCTTCAGCTTCAGAGAGTGTGTGTTCTCAAAGTGAAGGGAGAGGGGTCTTTATATAGGCTCTCAAGGCCAGCTAAGAGTAGAGGGAAGCAAGGAGAGATAAGCTCGCGCACATTCGCGGCTCTTTTTTTTGGACACGAATTTCGATGCACGATTTCGAACCTATTAGATGAAACTTGGCTCCCAAGAAAAGAGCTCTAGACTAAGCTCCTCCTCTCTTTCTTTCTTAAAAGTACTCCTCCTACTCCTTCTCCTCTAAAATTACTCCTCCTTTCCTAAAATTGCTCTCCCTTTCCTAAAATTACTCTCTCTTTCCAAAAGAGTCAACTCTTATCTTTAGATACAATCTTGAGGCTTAAGTTTCCCATCAACATTGTTTTCAAGTGAATAAGGTTCATAATTAATAGTTCTAAAGTCCGATTGTTCCATTAGAATGCTCTTTGACTGAATAAAATACAAACCTCAAATATTTGCAAAGTAAATGAAATACTTTTATTGAAAAATGTTGGGTACATTACAGTGGTGGTGGAAATTGTGGCACTGAGATTGGTTGGGGTTGCATCGGAAGGTTGACAAGTAGCGGGAGTTTGTTTCTTCTGCCATACCAATTTTTTTTGCTGAATGGGCCTTGTAAAGATTTGCAATGTGGTCATCGTGGGTTGGTCGTTTTGTGGTTTAGGTTTCCTAATGTATTTGGCTTTGCTTTGTAAAAGCTTTTTTGGTACCCACACTTGCCTGGTTCCTTGCATGCTCGTGCTTATGGGGCTCCTTGGCTCTTATAGTTGCACTGGTGGCTCCTTGGCTTTGTTTTGTAAAAGCTTTTTTGGCACCCACACTTGCCTAGTTCCTTGCATGCTCGTGCTTGTGGGGCTCCTTGGCTCTTATAGTTGCATTGGTGGCTCCTTAAACTATTTTTGATATGGATAATCACTAGGACAAAAGGCAATTGTGCATTGCCCTTGTGGTGTCTATTACTGCAATGTGTTATTTACCCAGTTTGAAACTGCATTAGGCCACAAATGTGAAAGGGCAAGTAGCATTCCACTACCTTTTTGGATTCTGATTTGGTTTGCTTTTCCACAATCTCTTGAGTTTTGGCCTCTACTTGAGCACTAAGTCTTTGTTTCCTTTATTCACACCTTTGTCTTCTTGCTTTTTGAGTTTCCACACCCATCCAAAAAATTTGTTTCTTGTTCTTGAAGTTTTGCTTTTACCATTGTTACTACCTTGACAAATATCATCGGTTTGCTCTCCAATGAACTTGGTGGAATTACTTCTACCAAATTCATGGGCATCTTTCCTTTATTTATTACTATATTTTATTGGGCAATCTTCAAGGAAATGACCTCCCTTCTTAATACACTCAATGCAATAGACTGGTGGTGGTATCAATCCTTCTTGGTCTTCTGGACACTCATTTTTCCAATGGTCAAGTGCTCCGCATTTTTGGCATCTCTCACTTCTTTGTTGTGGTGGAGCTCTCATTGCATCGAAGGTCCAACCTCTTGGTTTGCAATGAAGTAAATTGGAGGATGCTTTGATAGTGCGTAGTATATTAATTCTACATAGGAACTGTTCGTGGTCTGTACCAGCCTTCCACTACTACTCTTGAAGAACTAGTTTTTTGGTGAGGAGTTACAAGCACAAGTGCATGATCTTTTCTCAACTCTTTTGATTGCATCATTTTAACTGGAACAACACTGCCACCCAGTAGTGGATTTTGTGGTCCCAATATTTGTTGAGCTCTCTACATTCCTTATGTGGATCTATACTCTTGCATTTAGTTTGGTGGATACCTATAGAAAGGATGTCCTTGTTGACTCATGAGCACATACTACACATTCCCAACCTCTTCAACTTGAAATAGCACTCATACCTCTCATGATTAGTCCATTTTTCATCTATGACACACCATTTTTTGTTTTGTTTAGGGGCCATAGTTTGAGCTAGTGGTGGAACTATGGGCATCTATTTTTGTACTTGTGCCAAAGTTTTTATGAGTGTCTTCAAGACTTCCTTCAAACTCAAACCATTGATATAGGGAGTTGTAACATTTTGTCCAACTTGTGTGGGTAGTGTGGATGTTGGTCGCTCACTCCTTGTTTCATATCCTTCCTCTAACTCTAAAGAGATTTTGCAATTGTCCCCTAAATTGATTGCATCACGTAGGCATCCAACATCGCATGTTTCATACTATATAGATTATCATGCAAGTTTTTGTTGAGAAAAATCCTTCCAAAAACAAGGATGCTAGTTTCTCCTGCCCATGTAATTCTCTCCTTAAACATCGGCAACATATTGTTCAAACCTGCTTTGTACAATCTTGTATGGGTTCTCTTGTTTTTTGCTTAAATCTGTAGATTTGAGCATCAATTTTATGTTTGATTCCTGTTTTTGAGAAAGTAGCTACAAATCTACTAGCTAATGTGGATAGATTTATGATTGTCCCATTTTCTTTTATTTGGAACCACATTATAGCTTTTCATTCAAGAGTTAGTTTGAAGCCTTCATAGCAAGTATGGAAGTCATAGACTTCCTTGGCTCTAAGGAACTATCTAAATGTGGCCAAGTGATTGTGGGGAGCTCTAGTCCCATCATACTTTTTCATCCATTTTGGAAAATTTGCAGGTCTCACTTGCCTTTGATGTACTAGCCCTATTCTCCTATTGGTGTAATACGGGCAAGATTGTCAGGCAGGGTGGTTGATATATGTGACTCGTTGAGCCTGCGTCTGGTTCTATTGTCATTGTTTGTATTCACATCAGGTGTTGCATGGGTTTCTCCATGGACATGGTATCAAATCATTCAACTCTCTAACTTTTTGGCTTATAGTGGAACCTCTCTCATTGTGTAGGATATCGCTAGAAGGTTGTGGAGCATTTACTCTTCTTGGTCTAGGCTTGTCATGCTTCACTGAATACCCCTAGTACAATGTGATATCTATGTCTTCTTGCATCATGGATGTAAAACCATTATTATATTTATATCTAAACCTAAAGAGGGGCATCTTTCCATCATCCTTCTTGAAGATGTATATAATCTTGCTATCCTTGCGGGTTGTCGATCTTGCATTTTTTACACATAACATATCATTCAAGTCTACATTTTTCCAATAATAGACTCCTATGCTCTCATTATCGATTTTCAAATGTCTCATGATTCCAAAATTAATATAACTTATAGTATAACAGCCCGATGTAAGGTGGTCCTTCCATGATATCCTACCTAGAAGCTTGAGTTTCAAGTTTATTTTCCCATTTGTCCATAGTGTCTAGATTTTCTACTAGCATATACATTGTTCCCCTTGAATCCATGCATGATTCTCCTTGTTTATTTTGGTTTAGACTTTCTATTCAAACTCTATCTCACGATCATCTATCCTTACACAAGATTTATATTTCGCATCTAGATAGATATATGCTCCGTGATCATTTAGCTTCAAAAAGGTCAAGATACAACAATACCTCAGAGGTGGGATTGAACCCCCAATCCCCGAAGTTGTTTCTTAAGACATCAAAGATAGTTCTAAGCTAGTATTTAAGTAGGTGTCATTTACTTTCTTGTAAGCCTTGAATGATGGTTTGCGATAGCTACAACACCTCAAATGTGCTCAAAATTACTATGTGAATAGAACACACCATAACAAACATTCCAATGCTAACAAATCTCCGTTTAAATACCATGAAAAAATCCCACTTGGTTTACTATAGCTTGTTTTTGGCAAGTCGATTCAGGCATCTAAAGCATGCTATAGCATCTTCATGTGCAATACAAGAAAAAATAGAATGTAGACGGCCATTCTTAAAGGTACACAATAGTTCAAGAAACTTACATCTAATGGATGAGTTTTCACCTGTGAATGTGTAGCTATACTTGGAATCACAATGCTACATCATACAAAAGAGGTATGAATGGAAGAAGCAAGAAGGTAGACATAGACATCAACAATCATACACTCACTTTGTAGTATCCAAAAATTTAAGTTAAAGCTGGCTTTTATACCTTAGCTAAAGTTTAGAAATGAAGGTTTTAACTCAAACTTAGGGTAATGTGGGGCTTGAGATCACATCTAAGTAATAAACAATTACAATTTGGAAGCTCGTGTCCCCAGTTACCAACTTTACATTTTTGAATGAATAAAATAAAGTACAATGTTTGGCTTTGATGGGATTTTCATTCATAAATGAGGGTAAAATTAAAACAAATGGGCTCAAAGTGATAGGAAATAGTAAAATTGTTAGCTTGGTTGCTAACATCCATGTACAATCGCTCTCATAAGGCATGTTCTACCGCATCCCCAACATGAACCTTTGTTGTCATATTTTGCATCGTTTCTTTGAAAATTGTTGCGGCCTCCTTAAGGACTCTCCTTGTCTCTAAGACGTCCTCTACTACACATAACCTTTGTCCACAATCAATTGATGTTTCTAGTTTTGTTTTTTGTTCTTCTCATTGGTCTTGGCACTAATTGCCACATCCACATCTATGTGCACCACAAACTCTGCCTCTTCGTGTACCTATGTAAAGAGCCTTGTCAAAGTTATTTCTACATGATTGGATAAATCCATCATCAATGAGACTCTTTTCCTTGTCAAAAAGCAATGATGAAATCTCTAAGAAGTTTGGAATGGTCTCTGAGATTGAATGCTCACCTTCAACTATTTGTAAGCATTTCCAAGACTACGCAGACGTACCTCCACCTTGTCATCATCATCCATTATGATAGAAATGGATAAAAGGGACTCACATATACCCTTGATCTTCAAGGTACAATCATTGACATACATATCAACTCATTTTATAGTGTTCAACTCATTCTTCAGTTGTTACTTCTCACTCTTGTATTGTTGGTGTTGAATACAATAAGGTTGTCTTATGCCTCCTTGGCAGGCATCTACATCATGTATGTGACCAAAAAAGTTATCCGATGCACTGACAAATAGCCGATACATCACCTTGGAAGATCCATGATGCCAATCCTTTAGTGATTTTATCTATTCAACGGTAGCATTCCCCTTCGCAATCTCCAAGGGTGCTTCACTAGCACCCTCGATGTAGTTCCATGCCTTTGTCCTTCAAAAGATTAGTTATTCCAAACTTCCAAGCATGAAAGTTGTTCTCTATCACCTTCTCACTAACAATCTGCAAGTCATATTTGCCATTTTTGTAGAAAAATATAAAATTTGCACAAAACATGTAATGGTACTGAATGACACAAAGTCTATCACAAACGTGTCAACAATAAGTTTACATACACCCTAGCAATCATTGTCACCCATGTAGAGAAATAAGATTGTTTAGTGCACAGCTTGCAATTCTTCCAACACCTAAACCAGAGATTTTCAAGATGCAAAGCTTCATGCAAACCCACTCTACCTCAATGTGGAGGCCAAAATGCACCCACAACTAAAAACTATGCACAACAATGCAATCCTAAAGACTACACAAAATCCCAAGCCGCACGATGTCCTACAAAAATAGTCATAATAGGAGATTGTTACCAATGCTTCCCAAGAATCACGATGAGTGTAGCATCAACACACATGGAAGAAGATGGTTGCTTCTTTCCCTCGTTCTACTTCTTGTGCTTGCCTTTACTTTCTCAAAGACAACTAGACTCTGGTACCATGAAGAGAAACAAGAGAAAAGAGAGTGCAAGCTCTTGCAAGCACACATACACAAAGAGAAGAGCAGTCACATATGGATGGAGGCTATCAAGATTCTTCTTCTCTTTCACTACTAGACACTACTCAATCACAAAATGGACATGGTGCAAAGATGAAGCATCGAGTGCTTGACTATGACATTACACACTTGTCACGTGTAGGGATAAATGTACAAACATTCATCATAGCTCTGATACCAATATGAGGAAACTGACACCTCCACCATGCATGAGCTTTGCACAAGAGAGAGACTGGATGTCATGCCAAGGGCATAAAGCCCGATGGTCAAGGACCAGGCCCAAGGGGCTGGCTGCTAGTGTGGATAGGGAATGAGGCCTAGGGGACTATATAAAGGGAGGTTGGGAGGATCATTCCAAGGCAGTCCCACCAAGGGGCTTCACACTGGTATCAAAGCTTCTATTTTGGGCCTAGGGCATGGAGTCACCCACTTTCTTCTTGCATGCCCATGCGAACAAGGAGGGCCGAAGAGATTCGAGGCGGGCATGGCCGCTTAGTAGAGGACGAGGTCGAGGTTTGATGCCATGGGAAAGCACCCTAGGAGG
The DNA here is from genome assembly GCF_014529385.1 of Adiantum capillus-veneris. Taxonomy (NCBI): domain Eukaryota; kingdom Viridiplantae; phylum Streptophyta; class Polypodiopsida; order Polypodiales; family Pteridaceae; genus Adiantum; species Adiantum capillus-veneris. The sequence continues at coordinate 87,115,591 of NC_140932.1, forward strand.
GGGAAGTGAGGCACAATTGACCATGAAAAAATGTAGCAGCGTTGGGCTTGATGGGATCACAGAGGACCACTAAGCGTTTCTCGTCATAGGCTCGTGGCTGGGGAAGCAACACCGAGGTCTCTTCATCTCCCCTTCTCCCTCGCGGCACTGCTTGCAAGAATATGTCATAGTTGATTGCTTCTTTTTCACATGGAAGGCGCCCAAGGCCTTTGGCCTTAGGGCATTTTTATGGCTAGGGAGGGTGCTCACAGTTTTTCCCCCTCCACACATACCCCTTTGCTACAAATTCTCATGTGGTGTTGTTGCAGCCCCCAGGAAGACGGAGAAACCCTCTATCATAAAAACTTTAGCATTTTTTGAGATTGCAGAAACTGGCTATTGGACAACGTAAGGGATCCTAAGCGAGGCCATTATCATAATTTGTACTCGTCGCCATAAGCAAGGCGAGTGGGAGATTTCCAAGATTCCACAAGACCAGCACAATTTGATTTTGTGGACATTATTACGTCTTTGAATTGAGGTTACAAACTAATTAGCACGGATAATTATTGGAGTTGACAATACATCATACGGCTACGAGCTTTTTGATATCCAGGTATTCTTCCCTTTTATTTGTTAGCACCACACAAACCCGTTATGGATTCCTCGTTCGATTCTCTGCACGAGAAACTTCCCGAGAATCATAGTTTTGACTTTGAACTCCCTTCAAGAGAATCTACTCCTCCTCCTCAAAGTGTGCTTGACATTTTGGAGGATACTAGTAATGTAATCGACGACCAAGAATACGTCACAAGATGTGACTTTAAAAAGTTTGAAGAATGGTTTTGAAAATTGGTGGTTCACGTCAATCGCTTGCTACAAAGGTGGATCACCTTACGAAGTTGATCATCTTGTGCGTCCCACATGCTATAGTATCTGCACCTGTTGGTAGTCGTCGACCTAGTCTCAGCCAGTGTGGCAAAGAGGAGACTTTCAACAGTAGACTTTAAGAAAGCCAAATTGCAAAAGTTATGTTTCAACTGTATGGGATAGCATCAATAGAAACATTGTCCCCAGGCACTGGATTCATAGGGCTTTTTATGGATTTTGATATTAAGTAGTCAGTCAATTGTTTTTTGCATGCTCTCTAGTGGTTATCTACCCTTTCAGATAACCCTTTTAGTTATTTTTATAAGATACAATAGCTTGCTAATTACAATAGATTCAGTCAAGATATCATACATGTCCAGTGTTGTTTTGATTCTTTATGAAATTTTGACAAGGTCGATTGTAATGGAAATGGCCTTCGAACTTTGAGGATAGCGGAATTAAGAGAATTCAAGTGAGCATTTTTGTGAGATTACTTTGAAAACATAGAGGGTGAACTTAATTTATGGTAGCAACATAAACATAGGACTTAATTAACTTGGCATGAACAATAGTTTTGCAAGAGAGAGTATTAGAGAACATGACAATAGTTGAGGACCGGATTTACTTTGAAAACATAGAGGGTGAACTTAATTGATGGTAATGAGTGGCATAAAATGGTAACCATCTTTTTGCAACATTTGTCAGCCTACTCAACGTCCTCTTCCTCATATGTGTATATATTTTTCTACGCTATTAAGTTATCTAGAGTAAATTCCCCCTCTTCGTTTAACCTTTGTGGCGACACATACATTATACTCTTCCCAAAAATGTCACCTTAGTCATATATTTATATTACCACCCTTTTCTTTTTTGCTTTGTAAAAAGAATAAGCATACAATAACCAACTATATACCCCCAAACTTTCTTACCTCTTGTGAATTAGTAGTAGAAAAATAATATATCCATCTTCCACCCCATATAGATAAATTCCCATGGAAATCAACTCTCCACTTGTCTTTACCAAAGATTATGGTCCCTCTCTACAAGTCTTCTATGCCCCCTACATAGGTGGCCCAATATCTCTTAAGAATATACATATAGTTTCTCTCCTTTCAAAAAGACTCCAATTGTATATTCTTTTCACAAGCAAATAATATTGGGCCCTCCTCTATTTGTTTAAGCATCATAGCCTTTTGAAAAAGCATGATTCCCCTTGGATACATACAAGCAAAGGGCCCATACAAGAAGACTTGGAAGCAAAAGGTTCCCTAGCCTAGTGTGGACCTTCCAAACCGAATTCCTTGGTGCATGGGTGTGAAGAATAGTCCAAATTCATATCAAACATGTTGAGAAGGTCAATTTTGCCTTTTGAAGCATGTCATTTCGAGCTACAGGTAAAAAGTTATGGTCAAAATAGTGTAAATCTGTCAAATTCGCAGCAAAAGGGAACTGTAAATCAAGAGGGTGAGATCTTATTTTTCCCCTACTCATCTTCTAGAAGAGAAATGAGTGTTCAAGGTCACTTGCATGTGATGGGACCAACCTAAAGATGCTTTCTAAATGCCAAGACAGACAAGTTGAGATACCCCGCAGGAGCCACCCGTAGGGCCTCATGGTGGGGCCCACCTACATTATGCACCCCTATGAAGCCTTCACGATCTAAAATGATATTTTTGGTGAATAAATAGTCCCTTTTATGTCCAATATTCAATGAGTGGTCAAAGGACACTTAATTAGGTCTAATCACTTACTCTAATTAAGTGTAGCATAATCCCACTCCTACACAACTATAAATAGCCCCCCTTGGAGAGACTCAAGGACACACACCTATATTTTCAACTTCATGTTGTTTCTTGATCAATAGTAGAGAAAACCCCAACTCTCCCTCTTTCACATCCTCCCTCCTAACCCATCTCTTTGGAGGAAGTGCAACTCTATTCTCCACTCTTTCCATTCTACAATCTCTTACTCCATCAACCCAATAAATCATTTGTAGCACCTCAATAACTTGTAAATACATCATGATCTCTCTCATGGTTATGTTAATGATCATGAAATCATCTTCAAAACTTTCAAGTGTCGCAATTCGTGATGGTTAGCCAGCGTCTGTCCTCCCCTTAAAAGGTATGCGAGAAATCAAGTAAGTGTTCTATTCTCAATTTACCATTGGTTTGTTTCTCCACGCTTATTCAATTGGTCTAAAGAAATTTCTCACTCCAACTCTCTTTTGCTTCATTACATATGCATGTGGCTACCTCTCATGGTGATTTTATTTATGTCACGGCATTGCATAGATGGAGATGAGCTCTCTATGCAAAGTGTGTTAGTTTGATGTAAGTGATTCTCTTGTGTGTTTGAGAGGCAAGTCTTGTGAGCATGATTTTTTTGATGAGTGCTTGAGAGAGGAAGAGTTTGGATGTATTATGGGTATTCTTATGGGGAGAAGGTGAATGCTATTCCACAAATTGCATATTTCATTTTGATGCACGGCATTGGGTTGCATAATCGTTGATGGTGTTCAAGTGTCCAAAGTGTATATAGAGTAAGGGGGTTTTCAAAGTGTGTTGCTTGAGTGGGTGAGTGCAAGTGTTATTTTGATTGGTTTCCTTCTCCACTCCCAAAAGAAGATGGTGCCCCAAGTAGTGTGCGTACCTCTTTACGAACGTTTTGTGAGGGTAGACCCATTGGTTTGGGTTTAGAGGCCCCATTTCAAAAAGCTCGCCCGCAGTAGCAACATAAACATAGTACTTAATTAACTTGGCATGAACAATAGTTTTGCAAGAGAGAGTGTTAGAGAACATAACAATAGTTGAGGACCGAATTTACTTGGAGCCGGTCCCCCCTCCAAAAGGCGTTTGTATTATAGATTCTCCCATCAAGAGAGACTTGATACGATACAATCTTTGTGTTCCTTGTGACCTAGGTGATGCAATGAAGATGGAAAGTTTCATGCATCACAAGCATACCATAAACTTTGCAAAAAGCATTAACTATCTTAAGCCTCAGTCCCAAGGCCTCAAACACCTTTGAAGGTGGAGAGAGCTAGCAGGGAATGAGGGTAGGGAAGAGGAAGAAGAATCATCCATAGGAGAAAGAAATAGTTCCTCACTCATCACTCTTCTTGCTTAGCATAGCATAATAGCATAGTAATGAAGATGAAGAAAATGGAAAACTTAAGCATTGAAGCATGGCTCTTGGTTGGATTTGCATTCCATAGCCAAGAGTGTTGGTGTAGGCTCTCCATTTCTCAACAATCTTGGAGAAGGAGATGGAGCCCTTGCACTTTGCACTCCACACAATGAGAGAATGTCTATGTGTGTGTGTGTGGGAGAGTATACCTCCCTCTCATGCTTGGTCCACCTCTCTCTCTCTCTCTCGTATTATTTAATTATTTCATTTGGACATGTGTCCTCTTTTTCCTATGAGACAAAGAACTTAATTATTTATTTTTATGCATCTAAATTCTCATTGGACCCCTTTAAAACCTATCCAATAGGATTCAAGCACATCATGAGGGCCACATGTGGAGGATCATTTGGACATGTGTCTTTTATGCTTCTTAAGTCATTTGGTTTGAATTGAATACTTCAAGCACTTAGTCAATCGAGCATGGAAACCGTTGATGCCTCAAGCGATAAGCACCTCATGCTTGGGTAGGGTTCCCACCTCAAGGTCAGCCCTAGCTTGCCTAAGATCAAAGGACCTTTTAACACTAACTTTTGGAGTTCTTTAATGAAGCTAACCCTAAGGTAGCATTGCTCTTTAACCTACCATCTCTCATTTGAACCCCTTTAACCTTGGCCCCGTGTTGAGACAGATCCATGAGCACATGTCTATATACTAACCCTTGTTCCGGTTTATTCTCCCACATTAAATGATCAGTTTAATATGAGAAAATCATTTGGGTTGGTTAGATATAAGATTTTATGACATTACCTCTCTCTTGAAATCATAGTCATCCTCGACTATGAGGTAGAAGAGATAAAGTCTTAGTCATTAGTCTACATTTCTTAGCGGGTAAAGGATCCCTTTTCACCCTGCGACATCATTCCAAAATGGATGATTAGTCCATTTGGTGCTTGGGAGACGTAGCTGTTGCAAGCATGTCTGCTCTTTAGTCCATATCATACTCCCAAAGTAGAGTGACAAATTCTACTTGGTGTTTGAGTGACGTCGTCATCACAAACATGATTCTAAGCATGCATACTATTTAAATTTGTGCACAAAAAAGGATTAGTCTTATAAGACAGAAACATTGTTCATTTAGAAAGCATTTACATTTGCTTACTCTAGTGTAGCATTGTAAGCATTGACAAGGTTCATATTATCCTTAAGTTGTATTCCTTGCATCCATCTAGCATCTTCAAAAGGATAGTTTTTGAACTTAATAAGATACCGTCGGATAATCTTACCATGGCGTAGTACCTTGTCTTCATGCCGAAGGATAGCTTCGGGTTGTAGCACCTCTTATTGGTCTTCAATTTCTGGAGAGTCTTCAATAAATGGTTCTCTTGGTGGCTCTCCTTTGTAGAGCTTAAGTAGGCTCACATGAAAAGCAATGTGTATGAGCCAATGGTTGGGCAACTTGAGTTGATAAGCCATGTCATTGATTGGCTTCAGGATTTGAAAAGGACGCGTGTACATACCTCCTCCTCCTCCTCCTCCTCTCTCTCTCTCTCTCTCTCTCTCTCTCTCTCTCTATGTGTGTGCGTGTGCGGGTAGTTCAGCGCATAATGTCCTCTTCTCCAAAATTGTAACACATGCCTGGCAATGGCCTTGCCCTGCCTCTTGCTCTGCTTGGTTGCCCTATATCCATCACACTTAGCCTTAATTCCTGCATCTGCTCAAAAAAATATTTCACTATCCGTACCCAATTATGTGGAACAATCACTATGCCGCGATTCCTGTGATTCTCTTCATGAACAACATCCCATGAACTATGAGATTGGGTAGGAACCACTGCTTTGTAGCCCAACACACCCTGATCAATCTTCTTTTTAATCTTCCTGCTCTTTGCCCCGTGCAATTGCCACTGCACCGTTGTAATTCTTTGGGCTTTCAAAGTCCACCTTTCCCCCCACTTTAGGATGTAGGCACTCCATGAACTTATCCAACTTGAAGCAGTCACCATTAGCCAACTGCATGGCTGTGAGAGGCGGAAGTGAAAAAATAGACCCGGTGGCCTCTACACCAAGACTATGCACAATGGCCTCATCATGGGGAATACACAATAGGGGCACCACCTAGCAAGATATGCGGCTAGGACGCATACATATACACAATGAAACATGCCATGCAAAACAATTTCAAGATCCACGCCCAAATGTGGAATGGGGTGATCAGAGAATAAGGTGAGAGGAGGGGTGAGTGAGTGAGAATGGGCTCGCTACTCGTGCATGTAGTAAGGAAGATAACGAGGTCAGGGATATATGCAAGTATGCTCACTTCTCATACAAAAGGTGGCGAATCCGCACACCTTATATATGGAAGTAGCAAGATGATAGGAATATGAGAGGGAGAGAGAGTGTGTGTGTGTATGGTGGCGAATCCGCACACCTTTACATAAGCAGAAAAAAAATGGCAAGGAACAAGCATATACCATACTCACAATGAGATGTATCCAAAGCGACACAAAGTATGGCACCAAGATGGAGTGTATTGATTGCTTGCAAAAGATGAATACAATAGGTAGCGTATGGCAGGAAAATGAGAAGGGAACAAGATCGTAGGAGGCATAATGGAGAGATGGGAGTTGATGGCGAGGAATATCATGAGTGTGTCCACCCTTCTTCTTCTTGAAATTGTGCCTTCAACCCTTGATTACAAGTGGTGTGGAGGTGTGGTGCTCATCTTTTGTGCATGGTGATGGTGATGATGATGGTGTTGTGATTATGTGATTAGGGTTCATGCTACAAGCATGTAGCACAAGAGTGTGTATGGATATGTGTGTGTGTTCTCTTTCCAAGTGAGCTTTCATGGCCTCCTTATATAGGGAAGGAGGGAAGGATTTAACAATATTTCTATTTGAGGTGAGTGTCCCACTTTGGTGACTAGGAAAATGGGGTGCATGTGACTGTGGCTCCCATCTTGTCTCCTCATTATTTAAAATACCAGAGTCAATAGAGAGAGAATGTGGGTAGGATGTAGAGGATAGGAAATATTTACAATAGTCTAGCTTTGGATAGACATAAGCTTATTAGGGAGAGAAGAGAGAGGTAAGAAAATTATAAGAGAGGTTGTCGAAGGTGGATATTTGTTGATGAGGATGGATCCTCCAAAAATGGTGATGGAATTACTCTAAAATAGCCAAGACCTCATTAAAAGAGCCTTGTCTCTTGTAATCATGCTTGAAGACTTGTAGAACCATAGCCATTCTAGAAGGAAGAAAAGTGGGGATGGCCTGTGTCACCATTTCATGAGAAAACTGGGGTCCACTACAAAAATCATATCTCCGTGTTCATAACTCCAAAAATTCTGAAAAAATTTAAGCTAAAAGTTGAGATCACGAGCTACATCTTTCATGTTGAACGCTCCTTCAGATTCGGGGTTCTTCTTTACTTAAAAAATTCAGCCAAATAATGTATTATTTGTGGCTGCAAAAGTCTTTTGGTGGTCCCCTTTGAGTGGACTTCTCTCTTGCCTTCAAGTGTAAGCTCCTTCATGTGTATGAAAACATGACCTAGAGTGTTGAAAAGATTGGCAATCATCTAGATGGAGGTATTATTGAAATTTGAAAGTGGGGTTGAGGTTTGAAAATGAAAACTAGTGAATAAAATATTTGGTAGAGTGGAATAATATACATACATGAAAAAAATATATTAGAAAATACTAGAATATATATATTTAATATTCTTGGTCAAAAGAGAGATCAACAAAGAAAGCTTACTTATTTATGCTACATCGTGATTGATTAGCATAAGTCTTATTTATTTAATAAAGGCTAAAACGTTTGTGAAAAAGGAAGAAAAAAAATCAAAAGTAACTTATATGATAGGAAATATTTTGGTAAAAGGGAAAAAATATATGGGGGGTTCCCATGCATGGAAAAGCTTGCCTCAGCTGCAACTAATTTTTCCCAACATGCTTCAAAACGATCTCAAAACAAATTGAAGTCCTCGCTTACATCTTGCTTGAGAGAGTGAAGCTTTGTATACATCTTGACTAGGGACACTTCCTTGCAGAAATCGTGTAGGAACCGTGCTCGTAGAGCTGGCCACGCATGCCTCGACTCACCTTCCAATGCTTCGTGCCATACTTTAGATTTACCGCGCATCACCAATGGAAATTTTTGCATCTTATTGTCCTCATTAGGCATACGTAGTGGCAACATATACAACTCAAAGTCTGCAATCCACTCATCCGGATTCTCTTCACCTGTGAAAATTGGCCTATAGCTTTGTGACGCCATGTCTACCAACATAAAAACCCGCATCCTATCGTCAAAGTGGGAGCAACCATTGTGCTCCTTTATGGGGGCACCAAAAGATGGAGAGGGGGAATGGGGAACACACCCAAAACACACACAGATGCCTCTCTATAACTCAGGGCATTCACAACACCCCTGTCCTCTCAGAAACACCTTCAAAAGATACAGCAAACTCTAGTAGACCACCACCTCTCAACTCACACACACTTGGCAAGACCACCATTACACCACAGCAACTCCTTTCATCACTTTTGACACACACTGCACCTCAATTTCACTTTCTTTGCACCACAAAGCGGTCCGCGGACACCGACATACACACAAAGAAAGAGAAAAAGAGAGGGGGAGGGGGGAAACGACGCCAGAAACGGTGGGAATGTCTTGATATCGCTTACTCAAACACTTTTACAAACACCACGATGCCAAAATGGGGAACACTACTAGAAAATAGCCCCTAGGGCTCCTCACAGATCTCTAACCGTGTAAAAAGGTCCTCGAAATTATTTAAAAGATTGGTTTTATAGGGGCCACTACCCATTTTTGGAAACTTTGATTCTATTAGCCCTTTCGAATGCTTCATTTGGAAATTATTGGCGAACTTGGCACCTTTGGTCCACTTTCAACTCTCACTATCTCTGCCACACTCCCATGAGCCCGAGGACGGGGGCCACTAGCGCTAGCGCTAGTGCTCCCAAGTTATCTTCAATAAAATAGGGCCTCAAGGGCCGTGTGAACCCGCTCCTGACCGAGTATGCCATGTCATCACCTACGCGTTGCCACCCGACAACATCAGCCGCCACCTTTACCATCGTCGTCAATAAAAAAATGCCACTATGCCGTCGCCCTCGCACAGCGCACTGCGCCACACCATAGCCAATGAGCTCCAAGATCTCTCACCTTGCTTGTGTACAATAGAGGGACACGCTCTGGAATAAATATCACCCTCTCCCAAGATCAAACTTTGCATATGGGAAATTTACGCTACCACGTGGTAGCCTTCAAGTGCCTCCCCCATTGAATTCCAAAAAAACCCTCTAAAAACCCCTTATCTTCCCACAACTTTAGAGACCTATCAGTTTTTGCTCTCGCATTTTGATGGTCGATGAAAGATCTGGTTCTTGACTTTGGATCCACCAGTCCTTGTCGCATTCCAAGACTTCCAAGCCCGCCAAGGCCGCCTAAACAGTGAAAATTCATCTGACACCACCCCTCGGGCAACTACTTTAGATTTCAACTTGGCATAGCTTGCCGCCTGTGATTCCAATTGACAAGCCGTCACATCTGGATAACTCCATGTGATGCACCCTACCTCCTAGATCTGTGGCAAGGCTAAGAAACTTCCAAATGACACACTTATCAATGCAATCAATCCGTCCCATAGCTGGCCTCTGAAAAATCTTCCATCGGCCATAACTTGCCCATCCGGGCTCCAATTGGCAATCCGGAAAGACCGGCATGCTCTACAACTTGAGCACTTCAACCCCATCCTCTGACATCAACTTTGATCTCATGTCTGCACCTGCCCGACCCGTCGGGGATTTGCAAAGCCTTCTATCTTTAGCTAGTCGTAACTTCCACACAGTATCTCCGTTTGAGGAGCTGTCTGGATCGATTTCTATAGCATTTTAAGCACCACGTTCCAAGGCATCATTCCATCACTTCAAGCATCTGGACTTGCCATCCCAATTGGACCCTTTTGGAGACTTCATGGCCTAAAAAACCTCATCATGCATACATTTCAACCACCACTTGCCTGCCCAAGGCTTTCATACTTGCTCTAACATCTTGCCATGCACATGTAGACACCCATAGCTCTGTTCGGCACCACTTCTAGCCTTGACCAACTTTGGTTGCACCAACGACAGTGAGCATTACTGCTTCGTGGAAGCAAGGCTTGTCGTCTTGCAACAATTGTGGACTTCCTTCACATGTGGTTTTCCCTCTCAAGAGCATCTCCTCTTTTGCCTCCCACAGAGAGCGTGTTCTCCTAAGAGTGATGGATACCTGGGACTATGTGAGGCCATGTGTGGTGAAGGGCCAATGTATACACGGGGCAGTTGCAGCCCCCTACAGGGCCCAATTGGCTTAGGTGGAAGGTGGGTTATAGAAATTGGAGGTGGACATCAAGGGAGAAAGAGGACAAAGGCCACGGACTCTAACAATTGGCCAAGGAAGGAGTTGTAGTGTGCTTACTGTTACATTTTAGACATCTCTTTGGATTCGTCCAGTCGGTCCCAATTTCTCCCACGGACAGGTGCTAGGGAGTGAGGGTTGTTTTGTGGTTGTGCCCATCCAATGTGAGGTAGGTTTCTCATGTTGAGTTGTATCTAGCCATGTTTAGCTCGGGTTTTGGGCTTTGTTTCATGGCCCCTTGTGCCCATGCAGTAGCAGATTTCCTCGATCGAGATCTAGATCAAAATCTAGATCTAGCTAGGAGGAGATGCATCTATGCTCTTAGAGCATGCTGGAGGTGATGTCCATGTGGAGACCATGTCAATGGTCTTGTGTGCAAAAGCAGTTGGAAGTGTCAGTAACAGTCGCAGTTGTGTGTGCCTCATGTCTATCCAATTGGCATGTCAGTTCTATGCCAGACCACTCTTGGTCACTTGTATGATCAGATTGTTATCAACATGGAGAGTCTTTCCCAAATCTCTCTCTCTCTCTCTCTCTCTCTCTCTCTCTCTCTCTCTCTCTCTCTCTCTCTCTCTCTCTCTCTCTCTCTCTCTCATTCTCATATGTCCTATCTCTTTCTACCTCAGTAATCTCTCTTCTCCATAGGTGTGCCTTGTTCATGTGTTTGGCATTGCAGTTGTTCTAGATCCAAGTCGAGGTACCCACCAGATCACGAGCAAGTTTTTGTCTTCATTGCATCTTTCATTGTCACCTTTGACATGGTATCAAAACCTCCCAACCTCCCTTTAAATAGTCCCCCTGGGCCTCATTCCCCTATCCACACTCGCAGACGACCCTTTGGGCCTGGTCCTTGACCACCGGGCTATGCGCTTGACATGACATTACCCCCCCCCCCCCCCCCCCCCCCCCCCCCCCCCCCCCCTGGAGAAGCGTTGTCGTCCTCAAAAACAAGAGTGGTGATACACTAATATGTGCCATAAATGGCTCCGTTACGGATCCATCTGTTCTGCGGGAGGCTCAACAAAATCATGAATAACATCTTGATTTTCCACATTGTTGTCCCTTTGCAACCATCTTGGTGTAACAGTTTCATATACAACAGAACGTATAAACTCCTTTTAGAACTCACTTGAGTATGCTAAATGAGTTAACACAACTAAGATGTACCCAAAAGAGTACCCCTTTCACTTTCCATGAAAGTAACTTGCTGACGGAACGCATCAACCAAGTTTAATTCCTTGACTTAGTATCTTCTCGTATCAGTAAATAACCCCACCATTAGTGGTCAAAGTTGAGAACCTAATTATACTTGAAGAGACTAAACCTAGTTGCAAACTTACTTTAGCTTACAGTAGGCAAATTCCAACTAGAGTAGTAAATGCATACTAATTGGATTGCTTGGTGCTAGCGTACACACTTTGCATATCCTTTAGCACAAAATTACGATTTGTAATCTACCTAATCTGCCTATCCCCGTGGATACTGACAGTAGCATAACTATTTTAATATACCTATCCCCGTGGATACTAACAATAGCATAACTATGGTAATCTGCCTATCCCCTTGGATAGTGACAGTAGCATAACGATTGTAATCTGCCTATCCCCTGGGATAGTGACAGTAGCATAACGATTGTAATCTACCTATCCCTGTGGATACTAACAATAGTGAGGTTCCTAGGATTCCCCACGGTTTACAGAGAGTCTTCTAAATGACTGGTAAATAGAGTTAATCATCTTGGTTAACTTGAAAGATCCACAAGCACCCAAACGGAGCCATGACCTCTATTGGTGAGTGGTAGACCCAAAAGTAATCTCATAGAGATACTGCACATAGAGTGTAAAATGCTTCATAAGCAACTAATGTGATGAATATGCATGCCACTCCAAATCAGCCTTTGCTAAACACAAGGGCTTATAACACCTAGTGTGCATGCATTTAGCAAAAAACAGATCCGAACCTGTATAGTGAGAGGACCCTCGTTAACCTTGCTCCACACTGGATAAACCGAACTCCTTGAGTTCCTAGACCATGTTGCATCCCATGTGACAACATGTGCCAAATAAAACCCTACAAGTAGGTTCATAACTGTGTAATACATAAAACTTATTTTGGACACTACAACCCAAACAGCTTGGCTCTTACAAAACCTTGTCATTTCTCTTAAGAGCAAAAATGGATGACAACATAGTTTATGCATCCTACGTAGAAAAGCAAAAAGAAACAAAACCAAATCAGATGCGTACCTAGAGGTTAAAGATAGTGTTCACTCATCCGTAGTGAAATGCACCTGCCCAAATTTCCCGCCGGCAAAATCCTGGGAGCACTAATTTGAAAATTAGTATGGGTGTGGCCATTGCAATCCAAACCCCTCGATTAAAATCGACATTGTCAAACCCTGTGGGTAAACTTTGCAGGAAAACTGCTCAACTAGCAGTCGGCCCTTGGCCTATGTCGTGACCTCCCTGGGGTTTTCCCATGGCATTACATTACTCTTGAAGGTGAAATTTTTCCACTACCCCTTGGCAGTTTTTGGACTTCTTCCTTGAAAATGCAAGGGTGAAGGTTCCAAGAATCGACCATCAACCCTTACTAAGTGATTTAGTAATCACGAGTTGGGTCTTACCCCAAAATTGTAATCATATAGGCACTCTTAGTGCTAATAGGAATTCCATTGAAATTGGAGTCATATTCACGACTAGATCCATAATTGTGGGTTTTTGTGAATATTATTGCTGTCAGAAATGTTGGCTTTATCTATACACCTTGGTAGAGATAAGCCCTTACGAGTTTAAGATGTTCAAAAACTCACTTGACTTTCACATTAAAGTGTGTAGTGCTAAAATAATCCCCAAAAATCACTAATGGCAAGACTTTTGCTTGTCCATTGTAATCAATGGGTACTCAACTGGATATGATTGTTCGATCTTGAACTCAATCACTGATGGACTACAAATAGATGGCGCTTAGCCATTTCCAAAAGAGGTGGCAATAGATGGCGCTTAGCCCTTCGTGTGGGATTGTAGCCCTTCCTATTACCGCCTTCGTGGTGGCTCGTAGCCCTTTCTATTACCGAATTGACATAGAAAGATGTCAATAAAATCATGCCTAGTTTCACCTTTCCCGCATAGGGGAGAGAGAGAGAGAGAGAGAGAGAGAGAGAGAGAGAGAGAGAGAGAGAGAGAGAGAGAGAGAGAGAGAGAGAGAGAGAGAGAGAGAGAGAATGTTGGGCTGAGAAAAAACACCGGATTCTAATGTGTTGTATGCCCTTGCAGAGGCTTTAGTGCAGACCATGTCTGTGTCATAGCTTATCCTATAAGCGTACAGCAGTGTGCGTGTACTTGCTCTTGGAGAGAGAGATACCAGAATCCAAATCTGGACCCACCTAGCATATATGTGGTGATGATTGTACCAGGGTGACTAGTTATGGCACTTTGCCATTGACTAAAAATGTTTTATCAACTACATATCTCGTCATTGAGAGAGTAGCTAGTGTGAGAGTGGAAGCAGAAATAAGAATGAGATGGGATTATGTCAATCTCATTGGCATGCCATGCACGCAGAGGTGTAAGCCCTTGGCGACATTGACGATCTCTACCAATTGAGTCGATACCTAAAGTGCCTCGCACTATCGGGCAGGGATACATCATAATTGGTCGTTCTCGTACGTAAATTGTGAGCTTATATCCGCATATTGCCAAGTGCTCAGAACTGTGTGCCAATGTCGTTGAGGTGAAGTCATCAGCATGATCATGGCACGAGTTAGAAGCCTTGCATCTTGTAAATTGTGTCAAAGCACTTTGCTTTGTACAATAGGCAATCATTGCCAATGTAAAAGAAAACTTAAAATTCTATATCCGGGTTGCCCGACTGTGGCAAGTTGTATTGAGTTTGGCGAAATAAAACTTGTTGCAATGTGGCTCATAGCCATATCTGCTATGGAAGAGAATGTCATTGCATGCACCATATACAGTCTCTGGTGACGTAAAAACCTACTATTAGCAAATTCCAAACCTTTGGAAACCATTATGCTCCCGTTGACACACACGTGTCCAAGTGGAGAGGAATTGATCGTGTCGAAATTTCATAAAAAAAGAAAGCATTATGTATGATATCTTGACTGAATATGCTATACTAAGCAAGTTATTGTATCCTATACAATAACTGAAAGGGTAGATAACCACCAACGAGCATGCAAAAAATTGATTGACTACTTAGTCTCAGAATCCATCAAAAAGACCTTTGAATCCAATACCTAGGGACAATGTTTCCGTTGATGATGTCCCATATAATTGAAACATAACTTTTGCAATTTGACTTTCTGAAATTCTACTAAGGAAAGTCTCCTCTTTGCCACCTTGGTGGAGACTGGTTCGACGACTGCCACAGGTGTAGATATTGTAGCCTATGGGATGCACGAGATGCTCAGCTCCGTAAGGTGATCCACCTGTGTAAGTAGCAAGCAATTGGACACGAACCGCCAATTTTCAAAATCATTCTTCAAACTTTTGAAAGTCGCGTCTTGTGACGTATTCTTTGTCATCGATTAAATTACTATTGTCCTCCAAAATGTCAAGCACACTCTGGGGAGGAGGAGTAGATGCTCAGGAAGGAAGTTCAAAGTCAAAAAGATGATTCTTGAAAAGTTTTGTATCCAAAAAATCGAACGAGGCATCCATGACAGGTTTGTGTGGTGCTAGCAAATAAAGGGAAGAATAGAAGAAGAATACCTTGATTCCAAAAGGTATTTCAACCTTAGTATGCACCACAAAAGATGATAATGAGGCGTGCTAACTATGTCTTCCCATCCAAACTGTGCTAATCCGTAAGTCCAAATACCCGCTTGAACCGTAATTGTCTCTTTTGAAACATTGCAGACGACTGGATCTCCTTGAAGAGACAAGTTGTAATAAATACTTGTTTGAAACTCTCGAAGCCGCCGAAAATTAATTGTGACCAACCTCTTGCAATTTTTGCAATTTTGGAAAATCTGCAGAAAATCGAGGGCATACTGGGGCAAATTTTTCGGACCCTTGTCGACCAGGTTATCACCATTCGTTCACCGTCAAGGAGGGCAGAGGGTTGCAGCCGTGGGCACTTGCCCTAAGGAGAGAGAATCCCTCTTTTTTTAAAAAATTTGCCCTAAGGCCAAGGGCCTTTGGGCGCTTTGGTGTGAAATATAAGACTCACTACAGGCGGCAATGGTGCAGCAGGCAGTCGAGGGGGCAAGAGTTGCACACAAAGCTCAGTAGAGTGCTCCCCGGCGTGAGCTCCAGTGTTGAGAACTCCTGATCACGGCCTCGCGCACCTATCAAGCCCAACCGCATGTTGTTTGGAGCTAGTCACACTCCACCTCCCGTCGCCTCAAGAGGCCCTGCACATCGGGGATTGCCTTCCTTTGTCTTCGTCCCCGCCTGGCAAGAGGTCACTTCCATGGCTCTCTTTGCATGCACATGCAAGAAGAAAAGCGGGTGGCTCCACGCCCTCATGCCCAAAATAGCCCTTGCTCTGATACCAGTGAAATGTCCCTGGTGGGACTGCTTGGAACAAGCCACCCAACCTCCATTTAAACAGCCCCCTGGGCCTCATTCCCTATCCACACTCGTAGCCGGCCCCTTGGGCCTGGTCCTTGACCACCGGGCTATCCCCTTGGCATGTCAGATATGACTGATCCGATGCAGTTTTGGACATGATTGAGAGAGAAGAAGCTTGATGTTTTTGTCTTGTTTTCTCCAAGTTTGGGGCAGATTTGGGTATGTGGAGGCCTTGGATCCTCGTCTACGACTTGCCCATCTTTACCCTTGATTACCCCGAACTCTCCTTCACCGAGGGGAACCCGATGGAGGCTTCAAGATGTGTAGAAGTGCTAGATTGCTTTATATTTCCTAGATGGAGTCATGTTATGGTGCCTTCCTGCAAGGGGAGCAAGCATGCGGTTGTTGGATCCAGAGGAGGAGCTATTCATTTCCAGCTTCTTCTTCAGAGAGAAGTGTTTGGACGATAGTAGGATCTTCTTCATCACTTCTGGAGGAGATTTCTATCATTGTGTTTCTTCGAGGAGATGGATTGGTAGATTTGCTGTGCCTTTTGCAAATGCACATCTTTCTTGGTAATTGTCGATGGAGCTACCTATCCGATGGGTAGCAGGTTGATGATTCGGTTGCACTCTTGTACCAGATTGTGGATTATGGATGACAGAGCGGGATCACTTCCCTTCTTCCCTTTCTCTCCGTTTGAGTATTGGAGTTTTATGTATTGAATATTGATTGCACAACTCAGTGGTGGGTATGTTCTCTTCAACACAAGTACAAAGGATAGTTTTGGTGAATATTTTAAGGAAGCAAGTTACAACAATAGGAGTATATGTGCTCTTCCGAGTTTGTATGCAACTTGGCATATTGTATTAGATTGTACCTATAGGTTTGATCTTGGAAGATGCAAAGATGTGGCGGACGTTTGGTTTGATTTAAGGGAGTTTGCTTGAGTTGCTAGATCTTCTTGGACCCTAACGACTTCCTTGGCAAACATGATCCTTGGGTGATGACCTTTCATGTCTTCCTATTCTTAGCACTTTGAGTTTACGAATAGTGTGATTCTCTTTGAGTCTCAAGTTCCATGAGATTCAGGTCTTGCTATTTAGTTACACAGGACGTAGTTCTACTCCTGGCTGTCTCATATTTCTTTCTGCTAGTACTCATTCTCTTTTCCCATGATTGAGTGGGAGGGGTACTTCCTATCTTTGGGGGAGCTCTCAGCTTTAGTTTTGGAGCTTTCAGTGATAGTGTTTTCTCTGTTCCGACGTAGGTTGAGATAGTTGTTACCTCAGAGCGTACCTTTGAGGA
The DNA here is from genome assembly GCF_014529385.1 of Adiantum capillus-veneris. Lineage (NCBI taxonomy): Eukaryota > Viridiplantae > Streptophyta > Polypodiopsida > Polypodiales > Pteridaceae > Adiantum > Adiantum capillus-veneris. Next base: position 87,132,841 of record NC_140932.1, read on the forward strand.
TACTTCTCTTTCAGAGGGGGCTTCCAACTTACTATCTTCGGTTGACTTTTGGTGCTCCATACAATGCAGTACCATGCATGGTGTCTTCCAGTCCTTGGCTTTCCTTACCCATTTCTTGCGGTTTTGGATATTGTGCTTTAGCCCACAATGCAATTAGTATCTTGGCAAATGTTTTCCTTAGTCATTTTGGTGGTTGCATCGTCTTTTGGATTTGTGGTGTGATGGTTGCTCTTCCCAGTGCATCCCTGCGGTAGTTCATATGCCTTGTCTTCTAGATTGATCCCTAGAGATTGTACCATTTAGGACACACCTACCTCCCTTATCCTTAGACTAGCATGTTATCTTTTGTACAAGTGGATAGTGGTCGTTCTCGGACTAGGAACAAGTTACAGTTAGCTCGAGCATTCTTCAAAGTGGGGGGATAGTCTTCTTTGGTTCTCCCAAATTAGGTTCTAGGTTCCATAGGTATATTATATTTTCCTTTAGGATTCACCTTCCTTTGGTGATCTAGTTACAGAGACAGAGACTGCTGGAGAGTCATGACAGTTATCCATGGTTGAGGTGTTCTTCCTTCAGAGGGGGATGTGGAGCTAGCTTGGGAGTCGGTTTTCGGGACTACTTCCATACCGTCTGTGTGGTTCCATGTACGACGGACATGGTTGACAGTCTATTTGGTGGCTTTCAACAGCACCTTGTTCCTCTCTTGCACAACTTCGGAGCACGATCTTCTCTTGATCTTGCCGTGTTAGCTGAAGTCTCAGTATTAATGTGCGTTCCTTTGTGTTGGATGTTTATTTCCGATTCACTTTGAGAGGGGGAATATATTCTCTCTGGTGGTGTTCCAAATAGTTGCAAAATTAGTTACAATTTCACTCTTAGTTTCGATAAAATTCCTTCAAATACAGTTTGCAGCTCATCATTCTATTTGGTGGTTGGTGCAGTTCTTTGGTTCTTTGTCATTGGACATAAAGTCATTTAGTAGCCTCGGTTGTCCCTTTCTTGGACTTCTGTCGCATCTTGGAGTTTCTGGCATGTGATATATGACCGGAGGTGCAGATTTTTGACTCTTTCCTCGAGGATGGAGTACTTTACAGTTGGAAAATGATTTGGATACCAGTCTTCTATGCTTTTACCCTCAGTTCGGATGCATATTCTTGGAGCGATCAACAATAATACCTTCTGTAGATGCTGGTTGTGCGACTTGTGAGTTAGTTGGCTTGAGGAGATTCTTGATAGAGATGGATTTACTTTCAGCAGGCAACATTGTACTTCTCGGACGTCTTTCGGGGGTAGCGATTGGATGGTATATTGGCGAGGTACTATTCAACCTCAGAGTTTTGTAGCAGATATCCTCGTCCACCAAAGCCTCTCTTTATAGTTGCAGATTGCTCACTCCAGCTTCTAGGTGCGACTTCCTTCATGGAGCTCAGAGGGGGTGTTGGAGTTCAGGCATCCCTCCAGATTCGTCTAGTCAGCCCCAGTTTCTCCCAAGGACAGGTGCTAGGGAGCGGGACACGAGCAAGGCACGGTGAGGCACACCGCCTTTACCTAACAAAAATAGCCTTGGCCACCCACATTTATCTCCTTATTCTTTATACACACAAAGAATAAGGAGCTCTCACTCATTCTCACATTGTGCTCATACAGTGAGATTTGGGAGCTCCACCCACATCCTGTGTACTCTCTCTCTCTCTCTCTCTCTCTCTCTCTCTCTCTCTCTCTCTCTCTCTCTCCCCCCCTTCTCACTCTATGCACATGCACCGCATTTGCACACTGACAATTGGTATCAAAGCTTTAGCGACGCGCGTGCGACGGGCTTCCCGATAAGACGAAAGCGATAGAGCTCGGCGGCGGTGGATATGGCTTGACGGTGTCAAATCTCAGCTTAGGTTTGTATATTCAGCTTGTGTAGAAATCCATTACTGAATTTTGCAGAGAAAAAGTAGAAACAAGAAGTGTTGCAGCTCGTTTTTGGCTCCCGAAACAGTATTTTTTGGATATCTCCGTCACACAGAGTTGGATGGATATGATCCAGGAGTTTAGGTTGGGGTTTTGGTACATTCCGGACGCGATGGTGATGTGCAATTTTTTGAAATTCTGCTCTAAATTACAGCAGGTGCAACAACAACAAGTTTATACTCCGTTTTCGTTTTCAACATATCTCTCACACCCGGACTCGGATACATGTGATCCAGGAATCTACCCTAAGGTTTTGGCATGTTCCGGACGCGCTGATCATATCAGAATTTTGAAATTCTGAGTGTTGAATCGTTTGCAGCAGCCTGTCAACAATCTCGACATATCGAGGTTTTGTTGTTTGATTCCTACAGTGTAGAGAGTGATGCGGTTTGCATCTGCTATGTATGACACACTATGGTGCTATTGTTGAGAGAGAATTCACCTTGTTTTTGCGTATACAAGTGATACTTTGGGATGTGAATTTTGGATCATTACACATCCGGATGTGGTTTCATGCACATTGTTTGACTATGTGGGGCATTTTAGAGAGCTTTTTTAGCACGGTTTGTGCAGTTTCATGCTATGTATGCATTATGCGGATACAGTTTGAGCTAGCCATAGCTCGCAAGTAGAAGGTTTACAGGTTTACAATGTTTTTTGGACAGGTACACGTCTATATAGAGCTCCTCGGTTAGGAGTGAGCCAGTTTGCCAAGCTTTTGGCATTGCATGTAGACCATTTGTGGATTTTGCTACCGAGACATTGTCTATTGTCATGCGTATTTGTCGAGATTTTTTGAGTTTTTGCTCAGTTTCCAGGGAAAACTCAGCTAGATTTTTTCCCAAGATTTCTTGCCATGGTTTATGTATTTTTGCAGTTTGCTCTTTGATGGTTTAGTGATCAAGTTGACTCCCACTATGGCAGTTACCTGCAGTTTTTTGGCTTGCGATTTGCGTTGAGTTTTGACTCATTTTGCAAACAAAATTTTGTTTGTTTTTCCCCGTCTTCTCGCCATAAAAGTTTGCAGTGCTATGCCATCTTGTACAGTGATCGATATATTCCCACTTTGACAGTGATCGAGTGTTTACTCTCACTTTTGACAGGTTTTGTCGATTTGGACACGGTTTGATGTTCTTGTACCCACTCTTGCAAGAGTGAGAAGTTGTGTATGCTATGGTTTTTTGGCACATTGTTCATTCATTGACACACTTTGGCAACAAATTTTCACTCACATATGTATGTCATTTGTGGCGCCGTTGACTGATACTCTGGCTAGAGCGGTTTGGCTCTGTGTATGACTTTGTGAGGTGATTTCGGACGATTACATTCCCCGATTGGCCATTTGGGCATTTGTTGTTGTCTCCATTGCGATTTACAAAGAAAACTCTACCAAAATTTTGCCAGATATGTATGCCTATTACAGAGGCTAGTGAGCTTGACCGTTCACTCACCTTCTTTGCTTGAGACAGTGGTTTTCTCTCGGGTGGGAGAGTCTTGTGATCTCGAGCATTGTTTGCCATAGTTTTGGCATGGATATGGAAACACTTCAGGTTAGAGGTGGTTCTCGCTCACGATCGCGACTGACATGTTGGCACTGTGGCCACGATGGGCATATTAGGCGTCGTTGCTTCAGGTGTATGAGGCAGCGAAAGAGACAGATGCATGGTGCTACTATAAGGACACATGCTAGAGAGTATGCATGTGACGGGCATGTCACTTTTGAGTCTAACTTGGCTTTAGACTACTTTGTGTCTTGGGATAGCACATTGTCTACGCATTTTCTACTAGATGAGCATGCATTTTTTCACGTGACGCCACGTCATGATTTGTTTTGCTTTTTCTCTAGTGGGAGACTTGGTTGTGTGCAATTTGCTGATGGTTCAGCATATGATATAGAGGGTGTTGGAGATGTATGCATGTCTTTACCTAGCGGTGCATTGCTTACGCTACGAGATATACGTTATGTACCAGGACTTAGTCAAAATCTCATTTCAGTGCGTCAGTTGCAGAGTAGTGGACATTGTGTAATGCTTGGAGAGCGGTCACTTCATATACATAGGGGATCACTGGTGATAGCCAGAGGTGCTAGGAGTGGTCTGGTATGCCCTTTGCATATTTCTGACACACGAGGCGGTGTAGTCTCTGTGTATTTGCAGAAATGTTTGGAGCGAGAGACGAGGAGTGTCTCTTTTGCGGATGTGCTATATGGAGAGCAGGCTGTGCATTTGTCATGTGGTGACGTTCACGTAGACAACGGTATCTCTGGGGATGCACAGTGTGGTCAGTCATCAGTTGAGGTGACATCAGTTGAGCCAGAAACCGATGCATTGTTCTATGATGTGTCTAATACGTTTGAGGGAGACAATGCCCTTTAGAGCAGCAGTGCGTGATTGCGGTGGTGCTGATTTTTTGATTTTGCAGTCATTCTCAGTAGATATGCCTTTGCCAGACAATGCTGACATGGTGATGCATAGTCAAGTGGTTCTTGATGAGGATGCATATGGCACTGAGGTTGCTGATAGGGATAGGTTAGCACACATAGTGCATGTTTTGTCGGCTTTCAGGTCTCTCATGTCTGACCTTTTGGTCTTGAGACCTGATCTTGCTTATGCGGTTGGTGCATTTGCAGTGGGAGTTGTCAGTCGTGCGATGATTAACACTGGCATTGTGCATTATGGAGCCATGCAGGTCGTCACTCGATACCTGTATCAGGAGCGTCATCGTGGCTCTAGCCCTAGTGTATATGCATGTTGCATATACACTACAGCGTGTTTAGAGTGAGCCAGTGGGCATAGGTTGAGAGCCGTCTTCTGTCACCTCTTGTATATACTAATTGTAGGCTAGTCTTCTCGCCACTTATCCGGCACACTGCCTTTTGTGGGAGAATGTTAGGTAAAGGCGGTGTGCCTCACCGTGCTTTGCCCGTGTTCGGCCGCTCACATTTATCTCCTTATTCTTTATACATACAAAGAATAAGGAGCTCTCACTCATTCTCACATTGTGCTCATACAATGAGATTTGGGAGCTCCACCCACATCCTGTGTATACTCTCTCTCTCTCTCTCTCTCTCTCTCTCTCTCTCTCTCTCTCTCTGCACACGCATCGCATTCGCGCACTCACAGTTTTGTGGCTGTGTTCGGCCAGTGTGAGACATGTTTTTCATGTCGGATTGTGTCTAGCCATGTTTAGCTTGGGTTTTGGGCTTTCTTCCATGGCCCCTTATGCCCATGCCGTATTAAGTTCCTCGACCGAGATCTAGATCCACATATAGATCTAGCCAGAGGAGATGCACCAAATCTATGCTCTTAGAGCATGTTGGAGGTGATGTCCATGTGGAGACCATGTCAGTGGTCTCGTGTGCAGGAGCAGTTGGCCGTGTCAGTAGCAGTTGCGATTGTGTATGCCTCGGGTCTATCCAGTTGGCATGTCAGGTCTATGCCGAACCACCCTTGGTCACTTATATGAGTAGATTGTTATCAGCATGGAGAGACTTTCCCATCTCTCTCTCTCTCTCTCTCTCTCTCTCTCTCTCTCTCTCTCTCTCTCTCTCTCTCTCTCTCATTCTCAGATGTCCTATCTCAAGTTGCTCTCCCCCTTGCTTTGAAGCTAGCTGCAAAGTCCAACTATGTTGCAAATTCTACTTTAAAGTATTGGGGATAGCGGTAAGAACAAGTTACATGGCGGGAATTATTCACATCCTCAAACTGAGAAAACTGTGACCAAGCTTACACCAAAGAAATTGCTCTCTCCCCCTTGCTTTGAAGCTGCTATAGAGTCCAACAATGTTGCAAACCCTACTTTCGAGCACTGGATGCAACGGGTGAAAGATTCCCACCATGTAAGCTATTCTTTGGGGGTGGTTGAACGCCTCAAATCAAAGAGTCAAAGTGTCTTTCGGAAAAAGGGCAGCCCCTTATGGGACTTAAAGTACCCTTTCGCCTACTAAGCAAACTACGGTGGAATGGCTACCACATAGACCTGTGCCAAGGTCAAGTTAAACGCTTTGAACCCCAAATCTTTGGGAGTGGTTGAAATTGGTTCTAACACCTTAGACCAAAGAGTCGAAAGTGCATTTTGATGAAAGAATAACCCCTTAGGTGGTGGTCACGCGAGACATAGTTATCAATAACTCGGGCTAATAACTATGCCTCATTCATGGTCACGCGAGGGAATGCATCAAGCACAATAGAATTATGAAGGCTGCTTTGCAACTATGCCCATTTTGGCATAGTTGCACAAGTAGCCCTCTGACGAGTCGTGAATGAGTGAACATGAAGACAAAAGCGACCTATTAAAGAACCAAAAAGTTGAAATCTTTGACAAAATAAGCCGCTGCTGTAGTGGCGTGGATGCAGTCCATTGGAGGAATCTCTGACACATGAAGACGAGCCCAAACTGCAGACGCTCCGCTCCTCGAGTGACCTCCAAGTGCCAGTTCAAGCAGCGTCCAGGCGGCGGTGACTTGCAAAGCAACCCATAACTGCGTATCGTGTGACCATGAAGAGGTGATGCTACGACATAGGGTGACATAGTTGCCTTCATAGCATCATAGTTGGGCATAATTATCGATTATTTAGTTGCAAAACAGTCTTTTTACCCCGCAACCCTATGAGTGTGTGCATGAGGCCAGTCACCACGTCAAATCCATCACATCACCTTTTGTTTACAGTTACTCCCCCTGTGTGTGGAGGGTACCAAAGTAGGCTTAGGGGGTGTTCAGACTGCACGGAAGGTAAGCAAGTTGTAGCAGCGTGATACTTGGTGGCTGAACCTTATTCATGCAATAGAAGCACATGTAGTTTCGGGGCTACTCAAAACGGGCGGCCTCCCCCCCTTGGAAGAAAAATAGTTTCCTATTGATCCCACTACCTTGGGACTGGCCCTTAAACTTGATTAGATGATACTGCTATTGTATTTCACTATGCTGATGCCTATGTGAACCCCGAGTCCCGACTCACCGTGAAATTTGAACAGACGTGGCCCCTCCAGGCCCAACATTTTTAGTCAGCCTCATCCAAATACGGTCTGCCCTTTGAAAATACCGAACCGTAAAGTAAATGCGCGCGCGCCTCGCTAGTACCTCTCTGCTGCGCAGCCTGCGCGCTCTCAGAGTCTCTCTCACTCTCTCTCTCTCTCTCTCTCTCATACACACAAACAGGCTCGCGGGCGCGTACACACACCAGTCGCTCCAGAGTCCACACACAGCATCATACGCGTGCAAACGGACACACCTTATCATCCCTCCAAGGCTAATCTTTTCGTTTTCTCTACTTTGAAGCAGACATGCATTCCGGAAACATGGCATCAGCTTCCATGTCTCAGTCGTCTCTTTTGAGCATCACAGACGACATGGTACGAATCTTTCAGAGCTTGATCACAACCCTTAGCGATCAATATGAAGCGGGGTTCAGTAGCCACAGCATCGGTGCGTGCATGTCTAATTTGGAGGCTTTGCGGCTCGCGTGTGCTGATTTGCACCAGAAGCTTGCAACGCTTTGGCCTTGTGAGAAACAATACGTAGCGGTCCTGGGCTCTACCGGTTGTGGCAAGTCGACTCTCTTGGTTAGTTCTGCTGAATATTTATTCATATCTTCTGTTTTCCATGCCTCTACATGATCAGCTATAGTCTTATGAGGACATTATTTGGCATTTACAATGGGCACCTTGGACTGGAATAAAGAAGTTAGTCCAATGGTCAGGGCCTGTCTCCACTTGGTGTGTCTTCTTGGCCGGGCCTCTTTGTACAGGCAAAACATTTGTCCTCTAAGAAAAGAAATGCATTGACCTGTTTTATCAAACATACTCCTCTCTACTTGCTTGTGGAATCTTCATAGGTTAAGGAATATAGGACTACTGGCATCGTCCTATGTAGCACAGCAAAGTCATTGCGAGGGCCTGCTGACATTTTCCCGGACTACTGGCATTGTCCTATGTAGCACAGAAAAAGTCATTGTGAGGGCCTCCCTCTTTTACTGCATGCCAGATCATGCCTATTATTAGGTGTTTTTTATGGTTGAATGGCAGAACTAATTGTGGAGACTTTCAATTTAGCTTGTATGATGTATATTTTAATCTGTGTGAATATTGCAATGTTGAGAGTCTTTCACATCTGGGTGCCTCAGACACTCTAATGTGCTCTTGCCGATTTTTATCAAGTGGCAATTTCTTTAATACCAATTAATGTGTCATGCATAAACATAGGTGAAAGACTGTTTGGATTTTATCTTCTTCATTCAATTTCATGTTATAATCTTTGCATATTTGCTAAGGATATGACACTTTCGGTTCCTTTCCGAATTATTTCTGCAGAATTTACTACTGTCAATGATGTGCCCATCTGGACGTACATATGCACAGGGCATAAGAGCAGATTCTGCTCGTGCAGTTTTACGTGACACGGCAAGGGTCCATGTTGTAAATGCAAGAAGTTGCTCTATTAGAGCTGAGATTGAAGATGACGATTCATGCAAAAATTCTGAAGTGTCTCCCAATGAAGCAGATTGTAGCAGTGATTGCGTTTCTGAGGACTTATTGGTGTCTGAGCGAGTTTCTTTTGAGGGGGTGCTAGGCATTTGTTGTGCCCAAGACAAGCCATCGTACATGAGCGAGCACATTCCACATTATGACAAACATCCATTTATTTTACGAAATGGACGAATGGGCGATGCTGGCACCACTAAAGTTACCTCTGTAGAGTATGGGCCAAAGTTTGTTGGTCACATTCGCTGGATGACAAGAAAGAAGATGCGAAAGAAGCTGCGAGATTTGAGGCAGACATTGGACAGTATTGGCGACTCTTCCCCGTTGCGAGAGCAGCTTTTGTTAGAGCTGAAGGAATTTTGGCACTTTGTGCGCCAACTCGTGAACTTTCCCTCCTCTACTGAAAGACCGACCGAAGAGCAGATCAATGTTGTGATTAATGATCTCGGGACTAAAAGAAAACTGCTTGACAAAGAAGAAAGGATTGAATGTGCTGTATCGAAAGGGTATGTAGCCACGTGGTTTACATGTGTGTCCACTTTATAGAAATGGTAGTAGAATTTTATCAGTAATGGGGGTGGTTGTTGATTACACTGTGGTACTCATTTCAAAGAGCCTTTGCCTGGAAATCCTAAAACAGCTTGTCGGAACCACACTTGTGAAAACATCAGGATCTACTGGTTGTCTTCTGATATCTCAGGGGGGTTGCATGATTGTTTTAGGACAGATCAAGTCAGTCTTGTTCTAGATTCTATTACTGACTTTTTGGGGACTACTCTTATATATCTAAGACTTGTAAGATTATCTTCAATCAGCTCATTTAAGGGCATTCAATTGTTTTATAACTAAGTGTCTTGTTTTCTTTGGCTCATAAAAGGTTTTAGTACATATTAATTTATTTCCTCAGCTTCTTTATCTGATAATACTTTCAGGTTCAATGTAGATCGTGTATTTGTAAGGGAAGGTATAAAAAAGAAGCTTGATCAGCAGCTTGGAAAACTTCTTGAGGATTTGAGAATAGAAGTTCCGGTTGCTAGTTTTGAAGGTGGTATAAGCTTTCTGGATGTCCCAGGCACCAACGATCCCAGGGTTCTGCATCAACGTGAAACAAGAGATGCCATTGATCGGACGTCATTGATTTTACTGGTGTTAGACAAGTCTGTGATGGATAATCAAACGCAAGCATCTTTAGCTGAAAGCCCTTTACTGGAGCGAATGCTGATGGATGTGACTGCTGGATGCAGTTTAGTTGTTGTTGGTATAGCAGAGAAAAACACCAACAAAGGGCAGTCTCCAACAGATGTAATAGCTGGATTTGATCCTAAGGGGAATGTACTGAAAACTTTAAAGAAGGTGTTTCAGAAAATTGCATCGAGGCTTTGCAAAAGCAAGCGTATTCAGAAAGAGCATGCATTGCAAAGAACAGAGGATCTTTTTACAAGCTTCATAACTGTCATTCCCGTTCTTCCTTTCCTATGTGCATCCCTTCATCTTAGCCCTTCTAACTCGGAACTGCACCGGACATTTTGTCAGTCTGAGGGCAAAGTTAGCTGCCCCCTGAGAATGAGCAAAGCGGAACTGAGAGAAAGGTGCATGGAAACCAACATACCTCATTTATTGGAAAAGGTGCATTCTGTTCGTGTGCCACCGACGGAGAAGGAGCTTTTAGACTTCATGGATTCTACTCTTAGTGGGTTGGGGCTATTAACAAATCAGACCATGGTATGTTTGATGATCCTTTTGAAGTGTGTAACACCTTTTAGCTAGGATTGGACATTTTTGCACGCTACAGTCTCTTTATGTTTTTGTGACGACTCTGAACTCGTCATTTGCTTGCAGGCTGATAATTCTTATGTTGAGTTTCTAGAAACTGAGGGAGCTCACGCTCTCAGTGTTTCTTCTGAAGACTTGTGTTTTGAAATTGAAGAAGTTGTTGTGAATATTGAAGATGCCCTATTGCAATCTGTGGATGAGTGCAAACTTGAACTGCACGACATAAATGAAATCTGTGAAACTGTGGGGGAAAATATACTGTCTCAACTGCAGACTGGACGCTTCTCATTGGGGCCATTTATTCTTCGTGGGTTTTGTCCAGAAGTCATGGGACAGAGGGCCAATAAGCTCATTTCTTCAGTTGACAAAGAATCCAAACGCATTACAGACCAGGCATATAAATATTTGTTTGGTTTACGGGGTGACGCAGCCCGACTTGATGCTGTTTTTGAGAAGGTACACTCCTAAAGCTGTATCTGCAGCAGGATCTCTTTTCTTTTCAGGATTTCTCTGTCATGTTTTAAATGTGGCAGAGTCTTCGGGCTCTCCAATTTAGGGGTAGGTTTTTTGTCATCCTTGACAATCAGGACTTGAGTACATTAGCCAGAATGGGCAAAAGTGCTGCTGGTGATTTCACTGCAGCAACCCCTCTGGGTCCCCTTTCCCAACAAGAAAAAAGTCATTTATGGGTATAAAGGTGATTCAAGTATAAGAAAAAAGAGTTTTTCATGTTTTCCCTGGTTACTTTCATGCCTTTTTACTAGTACAAGGACAAAAACAATGTGCCAAATTCCAAATTCACAACTACAGTCCGCTCCTGCTTATCTTGAACCTACTTCCTACAGATTAGACCAGCGTCTCTACTTTTGAGTTCTTATCCTGAGGATAGGCTGCATGTAAACATAGAGGCCGATGTGATTCCATACAGTCATGGGGCCGCACGTCCTCACGTGGACGGACACTCTACAAACAATCACATGATGGATTTTAGCCATAAGGCTCGAGAGGCTTTAATGTTAATTCAACAATGAGAAGTTTGCATCATTAACAAAGGTGTACCACGAGGAAAAGACAAAGTTGCTCTTGCACATGTTTTCCCTCAGCCATTACGTGGGCACCTTGCATTCAATAGCCCTCCCAATTCTGTACACCGCATGCGTTATTATTTTGGTATTAGCCTTATCTATGGAGCTTGTGGATCAGCCATCAGTTATTGTACTTCATGTGGATGATTGCTCATGCTTGTTTGCGAGTAGATACATGGGCTGGTAGTGCTGGTCATGATCCGCCGACTTGTACGTGATGTACTTTGCACATGGATGAAAGCATCCACTGCTGTTGTCTTTGGGTCTACCCTCGTGCTCATGGTTTGGCATGGAGTCTGCGTTTTGCTAGGGCAGGTATGTCTTCATATAGGCTTCAAGTCCCAGGGTGCAGTCTGTTAATTGCTTGTTCTCACCTTATGAGGGGCAAGGGGGTGACCCTATCTTTTTGTTAACAGATCTTGGTTATAGTGTCACTTGGAGGTGTATTTTCCTTGTTGCCTCCTCTAAATAAGAGAGATCAAGTATACATTTCTGAAAAAACATGAAGATTTGCTTGCAGTATAACGTCTTTAACTTTGTTTAATCACACCTTAGTGAAAATTTAACAAGGTTAACGTGAGAGATGGTGAGTGCCATGAGAATCTTTGTTTTACTGGCCTGTATTACTTTTTTTTTTTTTGCTTGTTTTTCCCAAAACCCTTGAAAAGGTGCAAGTGGACATTGCATGGCCAATGTGAAACGGTTGTAGCCAAACGGGTTTCTCACATCGGGAATCTAGGTTGGTCAGGTTGGATTGGTCGTGTCAGGTGTAGCGGAATTAAAATGGTGAAGATCTAGTTTTACGCTTCCACAAAATCCTTTCCTTCTTTCCTTGCGTTAGTGAATGCTTTGTACTTCAATGAATGTTCCTTTTATGTTCCCCTGAAGAGAGGAGTTGAGAGAATGCAATAGAGATGTGTAGAGGGAGAGAGAAAGAGAGAGAAGAAGAGCGACACCCGATGGGGTCCCAACCAACCCTCTCAAGGGCCCCCCACACCGTTATCGTTGTGGTATTTGCTTGAGATTGCGTAAATGGAATGTATACACAATGCAATACCTCAATGCAGACTCTAATGACTTGACGACGACAAATCACCGCGGTAACTCCTCGGGAAGAGGCACCTCCGGGGCTGATTTGATGCACCTTTGGATCCTTCACAATGTGGGATTGCGGTTGGCCACCAAGGGTAGATTTGGGGCTGATTTGCGCTCCTGATGTGAGAGGAATAAAGGGGCGAATGATGGCTGCAAAAACGCAGATCTACGATGAAAAACGCAGCAGATCTCTCGCGTAGAGCAGGGCTGAAGACGCAAATCTCGATGACGGCGATGATGGGCAGCAATGTGAGCACTCGATGCCGGCGAGGGAATGGCTGAGAGGAGGCTCAATGGGCTGCCGAAGCACCGGACTGCAACGGGAATAGGCAGCGTTAGCAGATCTCACACCGTTTGCGACGGATTGGGCTGAAAACTGAAAACTCTGGCTGATCTGCAGGGCTAAGGCTGGCGCAAGGGCTGAAACCTGCAAACGTTGGGACTTCTTGCCAAAAACGCCAGGGGCTGATTTGATGTGAAAACGCTAGGCTGATCTGTAGTCTCCTTGCGCTTGCTCAATCTTCTGCAACTTCCTTCTGCAACTTGTCTCCAAATGGGAGCTCTCCTGCTCCCTTTATAGGTGAGGCATAGTGTTAGGTGCAGCGGAATGAATGTTGTATTTTCTCAAGATTAGTGATCTTTATTGCTCAAGGTTCCTTTTAGTTCTTTGGGGAAAGAGAGCTTTCCGTCTTGTAGAGAGTGCTATGATCACGAACAAAGTGAGTGGATATTGTGCGTGCAAGTGAATGAGACTAAGAGGAGGAGAGAGAAGAGATACGACACCGAGAGGTTGTAAAACCCTCCTCCGAAGGCCCCACTCTCATCGGCGAGAGTGGTCTATTCTTTGATTGCACAGTTTCTTAGGGCTGAAAACTGATGGTCTTTACGGGCTGAATCTGCTACACTTTAGGTGAATAATGCCAGTCTTAATTTGCTGTTGAAATCCAAAAACGCCAGGGGCTGAAATTGGTCCTTCTGTCGCCGGGGTTTTGCAAATGCAAAAACGCTATGCTGATCTGCTGTGTCGTGATGACGCCGGGGCTGATCTGCTGTGCACAAATCGCCAAGGCTGATCTGATGCAAAAACGCTAGGTCTTCTGTGGAGAAAACGCCAGAGTAGTCGCGGGGGTTGGTCTTGCTGAGAAGTTACCTGTTGAGCAAGGTGCTCCTGCTGCCTCTTCTGCCAGAAAGTGCTAACTTGGGTTTGCTTATATATTAACTTAGCAAAATTGCCCTACCTACTTTTGTTGGAAAGTCATTAAAAAATAATAAGTGAAAATCCCAATAAATAGGAAAATAGGCTAAATGCACTGGAAAATTCCCTTAACTGATGCTAATGGATTGTGATGGGAATTCCGATGATCATGCTGTGTGCAACCGGAGGATATGCATCTATGCTAAGTGACTGGGCATGCACGGTCTACGAATAGACTCACAAAAGTGCCAGATCATTGCTAATCTAAACTTGATTGGACTGACTGAACCCTACTGTGGTGTAGCTTGTCCACGGACACATAGGGTTGGGATGTGTCACGTGACATCCCCTTCTTTTCAAAGTGAGGTACTGGTACCGAACTGTATGGCGTCGAGGGAGATCGCCAACAGCATCCGGAATCCTGGAAGGGACTCTTCGCCGGCCCACTCTGCTGTGTGGGTCCAGCGGTACTTGAACTTCATAAAGGTCTGCAAAGCTTGCTTCTTTGGGCCGCGCCAAAAGCGACTCAAAGTCTTCTGAATCTCCTTTCTTGCTTCAACTTCATCTCGAGTCCTACTTCTTTGGTCTTCAAGAATCTCCATGGCTGACAATTCCTGAAACCATCTCCAACACAAAACCATGAACATACCCATTCCATGTAAAGTGAAGGAAAAAAAATCTTGTCTTCTCTAAAGACTGTGCATGCAATGTAGATGAACAAATAGACGGAGTGACAACCCGTTCATCAAACACATGCAAACAATGAGATCGAATCTTTCGTGTTTGATCAAAATCAATCAACTGTGGCAAATCACAATGGAAATGCCCATGTTGGGTGCTCATACTAACATGTGCTCTTTCGGAAACTTTGTCATGCCAAGGAAGAGACATGGAATGTGACTTCCTGACATACAAACTTTTCGACTTTTCATGAAAATTCCGCATACATTCGTGCGCATCCATGAGAGAAACGTGCTCAACATACAATATGTCATGCCTAGGAAAAGGGATCACATAACGATGCTGACTAAAATACAGGAAACGATCACGAATGAAACACTCGAACCATGCGTGCGTATCAATCATGCGAACACATAATACTTCCTGTGAGGGTTCTTTGGACCAAGGCTCGAGAGCCAAGATCGGTTCTTTGGGATCTATTGAATCTTCTTGTGGGGGATCTGTGGACCTCGACTCGAAAGCCAAGATCGATTCTTCCTGAATGATCGAATCGTCCTGTGGGGGTTCTTTAGACCTTGACTCGAAAGCCAAGATCGGATCTTCGTGATTGATCGAATCTACAACGAGGTTAGCTTCGCTAGAAAAAACATCAACTAACACATCATCCTTGTGAACAATCACATTTTCTTCATGCAACTCATCATGCTTGTGAGAAATCACATCTTGATCATGCAAATCATCATGCTTGTGAGAAATCACATCTTGATCATGCAAATCATCATGCTTGTCATTGTCATCCAAATCATTGGCATCCAAATCATCATGCTTATCATTGTGCTTCAAATCATCATGCAAATCATTATCATTCAATTCATCATGCTTCTCATCATCATGCAAATCATTATCAATCAAATCATCATCATGCTTCACACAATCATGCAAATCCTGTGTCTCATGCTTTGGAAAAGAAGAAACGGAGAGTCTCCTTTTCCCGAATTTCGTGCATCGGTGCCGGCACTTGAGAAAAGAGTTGCAACAAGGCGGCTTTCCTTTCTTTGTACTCATGCTTTATGGCTGCCATTCTTTCTTCGTGTTCACGCTCTCTTTCTGCTTTGCTTTCTGCATTTCTTGCTTCTCGTTCTAACTTCTGTTTGAGAAAAAATTGCTGCAAAGCCTCCATAGGAGTTAGTGCAATCTTTGTCGTAGATGAAGGGTCGAAAAAACCTCCTGGTGGGGAAAATTCTTCTTCGCCTCTCTCATGCTCATCACTTCCAAGCGAAGTATCCATTTCGCTTCGAGTGATGATCCTCCTGCAATTGTGGGTTCTTGGGTTTTTAAGTCCACGAGGAACTTGGGTTCTTGGGGATCTTGGGTTCTTAAGTTCACGAGGAACTTGGGTTCTTGAGGTTCTTGAGGTCCTTGATTCGTGAGAATCTAGGGTTCTTGAGGTGTTCTTTCGCTTGCAAATCGCGTTGGAGAAGGATCTTCTCTTCACCCGAGTTCTACCCTTTTCTGCGGGCGCACCCCTTGGCGGCCTTGCGCTCACACCAAGGTTGCTTTTTCCCACCTCACGTCGATTGGCCGGCCGCTAAGTGCACGGTCCGCTCTCAATGAGTGAAAAGAGACACAAGGGGAGGCTGGACAAGCCTTTCTTTCTTGGGATTCCTGTCACTCTTCAACAAAACACGATTAGGAATCGCCACGCCCAAGCGAACTTGGGTTCGTGCGACCTCAACAAGCAAAAAAATTCTTGTGGTTCTTCCCTTGAGTAATGCAGAACACTTCCAAAGCTCTGATACCAATGTTAGGTGCAGCGGAATGAATGTTGTATTTTCTCAAGATTAGTGATCTTTATTGCTCAAGGTTCCTTTTAGTTCTTTAGGGAAAGAGAGAGCTTTCCGTCTTGTAGAGAGTGCTATGATCACGAACAAAGTGAGTGGATATTGTGCGTGCAAGTGAATGAGACTGAGAGAAGGAGAGAGAAGAGATACGACACCGAGAGGTTGTAAAACCCTCCTCCGAAGGCCCCACTCTCGTCGGCGAGAGTGGTCTATTCTTTGATTGCACAAAGGTGTACAATGCGTATGCAATGGACTATGCAACTTGGTCTATGTCGATGACGACGACAACGACGACGACGATGGTTGAAATCTGAGATCTTCTAATCGCTGAATTTCGGGACTGTTTCGGTGGCTGAAAATCACTGTTTTGGCTGCGTTTTCTTGGCTGAAAAATGAGGTTTGCGCTGAAAACTGATGGTCTTTACGGGCTGAATCTGCTACACTTTAGGTGAATAATGCCGGTCTTAATTTGCTGCTGAAATCCAAAAACGCCAGGGGCTGAAATTTGTCCTTCTGTCGTCGGGGTTCTGCAAATGCAAAAACGCTAGGCTGATTTGCTGTGTCGTGATGACGCCGGGGCTGATCTGCTGTGTACAAATCGCCAAGGCTGATCTGATGCAAAAACGCTAGGTCTTCTGTGGAGAAACGCCAGAGTAGTCGTGGGGGTTGGTCTTGCTGAGAAGTTGCCTGTTGAGCAAGGTGTTCCTGCAGCCTCTTCTGCGAGAAAGTGCTAACTTGGGTTTGCTTATATATTAACTTAGCAAAATTGCCCTACCTACTTTTGTTGGAAAGTCACTTAAAAATAATAAGTGAAAATCCAAATAAATAGGAAAATAGGCTAAATGCACTGGAAAATTCCCTTAACTGATGCTATTGGATTCTGATGGGAATTCCGATGATCATGCTGTGTGCAACCGGAGGATATGCATCTATGCTAAGTGACTGGGCATGCACGGTCTACGAATAGACTCACAAAAGTGCCAGATCACTGCTAATCTAAACTTGATTGGACTGACTGAACCCTGCTGTGGTGTAGCTTGTCCACGGACACATAGGGTTGGGATGTGACACATAGGCCTTATGAATTAATTTAGGTTGAGATAGGGAAACTGTCCACCAGGTTTTCCAACAAATAAATCATAAAAATGATTTATTAAAAATAAGTCAAAGGGGTCCAAATCTGGGTGCAACTGTCGCACATCTGCCCACCCGGGAATCCAATCGATGTGCGGTCTGGCACGTCGGATTCCTCTAACCTAGGAATACATGCTTGACATGCCAGATGCCCACCGTAGTGTAATAACATCTGCCAAAACGCGTATACGAACTATTTATGCAAGAGGGTTCCAAACTCGAAAACCTAATCTAATGGATTTGTTCGGACATGTAGGTCCTGCGAACAGGCTCACAAAATTGCCGATACTAATCCTCCTAGGATTCTAGACATCCCTATCTAAGAAGAAGGGGAAAACTGGCTTTGGAAGTCGATGAAGTATGTCCATGTGGCACACAGATCCATGTGCACGTGACATCCCCTCCTGCTTAAGGTGAGGTACGGGTACCGATTTGCATGGCCTCCTTGTATGAGGCTAGCAGATCCGGGTAATCGATGAAGAATTCCTCGTCCACCCATGCCGCTCATGTGTCCCTCGATCCTTGAATTTGAGGAAATATTGCTTTGCTTCTTTCTTATTGCCAAACGCAAATGGAAGCATTCGAAAACGCTTCGACTTGGTGACAACGATCTTCGGTGGTTCTTCTTTTGGATTGCTCTTGGAAGTCCACCCTTGTGGCGGCAACTTGACGGGTCCACGTTGGAAACGCGTTGTGCCTCCTTTGACCGTTGCTTGGGCTCCTCGACGTAGTTCTCTGTTTGCTTGGATACGAGAGATGAGAGGGAGAGAGGGAATACCGCTCTCGCCTCGAATGAGGACGGGCTGCGACACATTATCTTTGATGAGGAACGTGAGCTTCTCCCAATCGATAATGGGTTTGAACATGCGAAACCACTCAATACCCAAAATGATATCACATCTTGCAAGTTTAGAGACTACAAAACGACGAGTGAATTGGATTTGTTGAATGATCAACTTGACATTATCACATTCTTGAAAAATCGAAGCGTCCATGCCTTCAGAGAACCCCTGCACCGGGAAGGTGGGGATGGGAGAACTTTGAAGACGTGCACATTTCACAAGAGATTCACTGATGACATCTTGAGAACTTCCAGAATCAAACAATACAATGACCTTTTGACCACTAACATGTCCATAACATTTTATGAGTTTATCCTCTTCGAAAGTCCCCTCTTGCTTAGCTTCTTTCTCTACCACACTCATGGCATTCACCTGAGGGGTAGTGTCAGAAGTGGACGCAGTAGAGATTTCCTTTTTAGATTCTTTCTTAGGACTCTCTTGTTTCATGTGACCTACGATTGAACAATGGAAACACCTACGTTCTTTTGCATACAATGCTTGTTCTTCTCTACTTAATGAACCACCTAAAACCCCTTGGGCAATCTTTTCATCAGGTGTGAGTTGAGGCTTATCCAATTTTCCTTTACCCTTATTCTTAGATTTATTGCCCTTAGATTGAGATTGAGAGGTAGAAGTAGATTGAGAAGAATTTGGAGAGTTCTTTTTATTGTTGCCATTTCCATTAGAATTCTTGTCCTTTTCCTTAGACGAGTCAGGAGAGGAAGGAGTACCATTACTTGAGGCCATCTTAAGCTTACCCTTTTTGTGCTTCATCTCTTAGAGTTGAGCCAAGCGGATTGCTTCTTGCAATGTCTTTGGATCATCGGCCTCCACGTCAAACTTGATCGAGTGGTCCAATCCAAAGAGAAAAGCCTCTAACCTCTCCTCATCCGATTTTCGCAATTGTCCACCTAGTTGTGACACACGGTTAGCATACGACATCACCGGTTTACCTTGTTGAGACAAAGCCCGAAAATCCTCCTTCAAACGCTTCAAGTACTGTGGAGGGAGGAAGCGAGTCTCGAGATCCTCCGCGAACTCCTCCCAACTAAGCTCGAGAGGGGGAATGAGGTAGGACTCGGCATGGGCAGCCGCATGGGCCACCTCTTGCTTTTCCATCCATTCATCCTTCCAAGTGATGGCATCACACGTGAGATGCATGGAAGCCAAGAGAACCTTGTTATTTTCAGACTTTCTAACAACCGCAAAATAGGATGCAAATTGATGCAACCACGAGTAAATGACAATAGCATCCATCTTATCGTCATACTTACTGAACGTGATCTTCTCGGGAATTGGATCATTGGTCGTCCGTGTAGCAATGGTTGCCTCCGCGATGGTCTTGGCAAGCTTTTCATAATCGGGCTCCGAAGTTGGGGGATCGAATTGCACTGCCAAGGTGGTGATGAGAGCACGCATGGAATCCTTTTCTAGCCTACGAGCCTCGGCTTCGGCCGCCAATCGACGCTCCTCATGCTCCGCTGCTTCCACATGCTCTCGTCGCCGAGCTTCGTCTTGCCGCATCATCATCTCCATCATCATGCGCATCATAGCATCCATGGGATTTGATGGCGAAGGTGGAGGAGTTGGGGGAGGGCTTGGAGGATCCATAGGTGGCTCTTGCTCGCCTTCTTGGTTTGTGGAGGTATTCATACCGCCACGAGTCTTGACCGGATTTCTCCTCTTGGTTCAAGGAAGGTCGCAGACTAATCTTCGGGAGACTATCTACCCCCTCCTCGGCGCACCCCGCATGCAACACCCGGTATACAATTGGTTGCTATTTTCCGACGCTCAAGGCGCACGGCTCTACGCGCAATGACAGGCCTGTTGTTCCAAGAGTGGGAGGAGTATACACCGAAGGGTAGCCAACACAACCAAAAAACACAAGAGAGAAAAAAAACTTGTTGTGGATTTGCGGATTAGTGCAAAATCTTCAAAGCTCTGATACCAATGTCAGGTGCAACGGAATTAAAGTGGTGAAGATCTAGTTTTACACTTTCACAAAATACTTTCCTTCTTCCCTTGCGTTAGTGAATGCTTTGTACTTCAATGAATGTTCCTTTTATGTTCCCTTGAAGAGAGGGGTTGAGAGAATGCAATAGAGATGTGTAGAGGGAGAGAGAAAGAGAGAGAAGAAGAGAGCGACACCTGATGGGGTCCCAACCAACCCTCTCAAGGGCCCCCCACACCGTTACCGATGTGGTATTTGCTTTAGATTGCGTAAATGGAATGTATACACAATGCAGACTCTAATGACTTGATGACGACAAATCACCGCGGTAACTCCTCGGGAAGAGGCACCTCCGGGGCTGATTTGATGTACCTTTGGATCCTTCTCGATGTGGGATTGCGGATGGCCATCAAGGGTAGATTTGGGGCTGATTTGCGCTCCTGATGTCAGAGGAATAAAGGGGCGAATGATGGTTGCAAAAACACAGATCTGTGACGAAAAACGCAGCAGATCTCTCGCGTAGAGCAGGGCTGAAAATGCAGATCTCGATGACGGCGATGATGGTCAGCAATGTGAGCACTCGATGCTGGCGAGGGAATGGTTGAGAGGAGGCTCGATGGGCTGCTGAAGCATCGAACCGCAACGGGAATGGGCAGCGTTAGCAGATCTCGCACCGTTCACGACGGAATGGGCTGAAAACTGAAAACGCTGGCTGATTTGCAAGGCTAAGGCTGGCGCAAGGGCTGAAACCCGCAAACGCTGGGACTTCTTGCCAAAAACGCCCGGGGTTGATTTGATGTGAAAATGCTAGACTAATCTGTAGTCTCCTGCTGTTACCATATACATGTGGTAGTGATGTGTGTGAACACACTAGGACCGCAGGGGCATTTTTCTCCTCTTTAGGAGGTGTTTTTCCCCGAGCATCGTATATACGCCCATCACTCTAGGGCTATCTATCTTTTCATTGCATACTAAGTAACACACTTTCTATTGTGTGCCTTGAGCTTCCTTCGTCTTCTCCAAGCTGTGTGCGTTTCTTCGCAACCCTAATTTCAACAATTGGTATCCGAGCAGGTTGCGTTCTCTCGGGCTTAGTCGCCAGTTGCTCCAGCACACGCCTGCTCACTTTCTCCGATTACAGTGAGGTTTGGCGAGCGTTCGCAGGTTGACAAATATTTTGGGTAAGCTTTAAAGCTTAGTCTGCTTAGATTTTTGATTCGGGCTCATTTCGGCCTCCGTTTTACTACAGGCAGTACTACACAGGCTATTTCGTCATTTTGTGCAGAATTTCTGTCAGTGCCGTTTTCTACATAACAGGTGTCTCATAGTTTTCTACGGTTTGTGCTATATAGCACGTGTTGTTCCCGCTCCTTTTTTCCTATTTTCGGATAGTTTTCACATCAGGTGCAGCATTTACCATGGCTGACAACAACACAGATGTGTTCAAGATGTTTGCTGCTGAGGACAGGTTGGATGGGACAACTACCCTATGTGGGCTTATATGATGCAACATGTTCTTGTGTCAAAGTGCGTCTAGAACATTGTGCAGGGCATCGATGTACGTCTTGGTTCTGAGGATGTAGGCGATGTTGAGGATGTTGTAGGTCTTGCTGCAAGGCAGAACAAGCTCGTTGGGATGTAAAGGATGCGCAGGCTCATGCATTGATTGCGTTGTCTGTGAAGCGCACCATTGTTCCTCACATTCGTTCAACAAAATCTGCAAAACAGGCTTAGGATATTCTAGCAGGTCTTTATGCAAGCCGCAATGAGGCTAAAATTGCTTTGCTGCGTAAAGAGCTGGAGTCGAAGATTATGCATGAGGAAGATGATATGGACACTTTCCTTGCTGGTGTCCAGGATATCAATGAGCAACTTATTTCTGCAGGTGAAGTCATTTCAGACAGTTTCCTTGTGCAGACTGTTGTTGACGCCTTACCAGATTCCTACCAGACTTTTGCTAGTACTTAAAGACTGATGACCCTCCTGAAGTTGTCAAGTTTGATGCATTATGCACATTGCTGTTGCAAGAGCCACTTTCCAGAAAAAATTGAACAGGCTTTTATTGCTTCTCAAAGAAAGGGTGGTAACAACAATGCGGCCACTTCTTATGGTTCTGCTGCGAGTGGCAAAACTTCTGTTCCTAATGCTTCTACTGGCAACAATTCATCTGGAAATTCTGGTGATAAGGGCAAAAAGAAGATACGTTGCCATTATTGTAAAGCTAATGATCACTTGATCAAGTCGTGTCCTAAGTTGAAGGCCAAAGAGGCTAAGAAGAAAGAGAGTGGTTCCACTGCAAATGCTGGTTCCACTACAAATGCAGCCATTGTTGAGTCTTCTGTGAAAGGAGACTGTGATGTTGATGTCGATGCAGAATGGGCTTTTAGCGCAGAGTGCACTTACAATCCTGCTGTCCATGATGCATGCTTGTTAGTTGGTGCAGATTCACATGTGTGGTATTTCGATAGTGGTGCTACAATGCACATTACCTCACATCGTGAATTGTTTACCTCTCTCGAGTCTATCCCTCATGGGAATTCAGTCACTTGTGCCCAGGGTCTAAGCATTGGCAGGCTGTCGAGGATTTTCTGCTACCTTAGTGACACTTTACGTCTTGGCTTGTTTTATCCCAAGGGGGGGTCATTGCTGCCAGACTTACATGCTTTTTCGGACTCAGATTGGGCTGGTTGTTTTGACACGTGTGTCCACAAGTGGTTTTTGTTTCATGCTTGGCAGTTCATGTATATCATGGTTTAGCAAGAAGCAACCTACTGTGGCCACTTCGAGTTGTGAGGCTGAGTACAGGGCAGTCTTCGCAGCTACGGTTGGATGTGTATGGCTCGGACGCCTTATGGCTGATTTGGGTGTTGGACAGGACATTGCCAACACTATCTACACTGACAGTCAGAGCGCATTGGCAGTTGCGAGGAACCCTGATTTTCATGGTCGCACAAAGCACATTGAGGTGCATTACCACTATGTCAGGGAGAGGCTCTCAGCAGGAGAGATCAGCTTGGCTTATGTGCCAACACAGGAGAACCTTGCAAATCTTTTCACAAAGGCATTGTCTTGTGAGAAGCTTGAAGCTTTCCCCAAAGCTTTGGGCTTACTTCCCTTTGTGGACTGATCATGTCCTTAGGGCATGGCACTTCCCTTTACTCATGTGCCAGCTCTCGTTCACCGCATCACTCCAAGGGGGATTTGTTACCATATACATGTGGTAGTGATGTGTGTGAACACACTAGGACCGCCGGGGCATTTTTTCCCTCTTTGGGAGGTTTTATTCCTCGTGCATTATATATACGCCCATCACTCTAGGGCTATCTATCTTTCCATTGCACACTAAGTAACACACTCTCTATTGTGTGCCTTGAGCTTCCTTCGTCTTCTCCAAGCTGTGCGCGTTTCTCTGCAACCCTAATTCCAACACCTGCTAGCGGTTGCTCAATCTTCTGCAACTTCCTTCTGTAACTTGTCTCCAAATGGGAGCTCTCTGCTCCCTTTATAGGTGAGGCATAGGCCTTATGAACTAATTTAGGTTGAGGTAGGGCAATTGTCCACCAGGTTTTCCAACAAATAAATCATAAAAATGATTTATTGAAAATAAGTCAAGGGGGTCCAAATCTGGGTGCAACTGTGGCACCTCCGCCCACCCGAGAATCCGATCGACGCGTGGTCTGGCCCGTCGGATTCCTGTAACCTAGAACTACATGCTTGACATGCCAGATGCCCACCGTAGTGTAATAACATCTGTCAAAACGTGTATACAAACCATTTATGCCGGTACTAATTCCCTAGGATTCTAGACATTCCTATCTAGGAAGAAGGGGAAAACTGGCTCTGGAAGTCTGAAGTATGTCCATGTGGCACACAGAGCCATGTGCACGTGACAGGTCGGGCCAGCCAACACCAAGTTCTGATGAGTATGGAAGCATGTGTGCGCCTAAATAGGATTTGCGCCACACAACAAGTCACTAAGAACTTTATAAGTTAGAAGAAGATAGGAAAGTGAACCATAAGGAGCATAGTGGACATATGTCAACAGGAGATCAACCTGTTGGTTAACACACTCCAGAAGCACATGCCCAGCTTTGGGGCGCCCAAAAATGAGAGTGGGGGCTGATTTCATTTTTTGAGTGGATTTTTTGGTATCTTTAATGGAAAGCTTGCCTTCTCCCTTGTCTCATGTAGCAGGATGATTCCAATCTTGTGCATCTCTCTCCCCCGTACACATACTGTAATGCCCCACTAGTTGGGCTTCTCTGATGACCATGTATAGTTTTGTGGGTTTTTTACGCGTTTGCCAAGGCAAGAACTTTTTGAATAGGAACCAAATTAGCTAATTGCTAATCTCCCACAAGTATGGACAATTCCATCGCGACAAATTGTGAAACAAAAGAGTTTTCTTTGTGAAAACTCCTCCAAATCAGAGGGAAGTGTCTTGTGTGCGGGAGCTCTTGAGACACTCATAGATGTTTTGCTCCGCTCCAAATGACCCAAAATAGAGAATTTTAGCTTGTTTTATTTTTATGCAAGTTTCACACATAAACTGCAAAATAACACTTGGGAAGCTTCGTGGAAGCCTTGGGGTGCTTATACAGGGGGTTTCTAATCACCGAGCAAAAAAAACCGAGCGAAGACAAATCTGAGCAAATTGATACAAGAGCAACAATGGTGAAATAAAAAAAGTATGCCATGCACATTACTTTCACTACCACAATTTGACACTCAATTGACAAAACATGAGACTTTAGAACCATTATGAAAATTGAATACTTGAGACACAAGAAATCTCTTCATACTCGAAACATATAAAATTCAATTCCATGTGGCATACCTCCTCTCAAAAATAGCCCACCAAAATTTGGCACCTAGATTTTGTAAAAAATTCTATCCGAGAACCTCAAAAGCTTGAAACAACTCCACTTTTGTAAGCAAGCCGAAAGAAGTGCCTAAAGCAAGCGAAAACAAGCGTACTCTCTCTCTCTCTCTCTCTCTCTCTCTCCTCTCAGCTCCATAGTGCAGCACCCTTGAGCCACCCTCTCGACACTAAAATGGTGGAGGAAATGAGGGCAGTAAGCTGTGGCGCTGCAACTACATGGATGGTGTATGTAGTGGTGATGATGAAGTGATGTGCCCAATGCATGATGAGCTCAAGCCTACCCAACTGCCTTATGACCATCTCAATGAGATTCTTGAGGTATGATTTGTCCGCTGCTTTTTACCAGAGTTGACTAGCAATTAATCCATGTTAAGGCATGCTAAAAGCACAAGAGAAGGGCCCATTTTATGAGGCTCATGTGAAATAGGTAGATGTTTAGCTTTTGCTTTGCTCAATTGTGAAAAAAGTTAATCTAAAGTCTTCTTTACTCAAACAGATTTAGAGACAACGACATTCTTTCATGGAAGCTTGCAAGTGCAAATTTGGGCTTTTCTCATTGGACAAGACCATGAAAGGGACTGGATAAAAAACCCGAGCCTGCAAAATCAAAAAAATTAACCAAGGAAGCATAGAAGGTTGTCAACTCCTTTCAAAATGGTTGCATCACATTGAGAGTGTTCTTTTGGAAGTTGATGCTTCTAAAGATAACTCCATATTTGTGCTTGAGATAGAATTGACATAGTCACAATTACAGAGGAAAATTTGAGTAAAACAGAGTTCATTTTAGAGAATTTAGCAGGTGCTTATACAAGCAAGTTAAATTGATTGAGAGGTTAACATGTCTAGTTGCCATAGATTTGCCTAATGTTGTCGGAATTGATTGTTGTCTGCTAGATTTGTGAACATAGCTGCTCATATGCACGAGGACTTAGATAGAATCTTAAGGGAGGAGTCCAAGACAAAAGCGAAGCGGCAATTATTGTTGATTTTGAGAAGAGGCAGTAAAATGGTTGTGGCAAGCTCCAGTTCAAGTCAAGACTTCTCGTCTCGCTTTAGTTCCTTGGTAGCTTGTGTAGCATTGGCTTATAAGCTACCTCTTAATTTGCTGAGACCTCCTAATTGAAAGTTTAATTAAGGATAAAATAAAGCTTGATGAGTTGCCTTGTCGGGACCTCCAAAAGGTTGTTTTGTCTGATTATTTTGCTTCCAGAACCACTTTCCTTGAGGACGCTTGCCTAACGAATTTATCATGATCAGTAAACGAAAACGATACGACCTAGAGCCAAATGCAAGTTCTTTCTTATTATTTTTCTTCTAGAACCACTTTCCTTGAGGACGCTTGCCTAACGAATCTATCATGATCAATAAACAAAAACGATACGACCTAGAGCCAAATGCAAGTTCTTCTACACAGGGAACGTCGAAGATTTAGGTGCATTAATTGCGTGCTCGATGAAGAGATAAACTCATGAAGCAACAATTTAAAAAAAATACTATGAGTGCTCTCACTGCCGAAAACACCCAAGGTCCTAGAATATCCAAGCCAATATTGAAACGAATCTTTACTTGGTGAGCCCAAGGATTTTGTTCCGATATCTGAATGCAACAGCCACCACGTGGCATTAGATTTAAATCTAAAAAAAAACATCGCTGCCATAAAAAGCTCTAAATAAAAAAAAATTTGCCGTGAAAAGCTACCGTTGTAGCCGTGTTGCAGTCGCATATCATGAAGCTGAAGGGTACTGCAGGAAGCGTATTTAGGTAGGTAGGAGAGAGAGTGCAGTAGGCGTATTTAGGTAGGTAGGAGATTTCATGCGATCAACCCATGGCGGAGGTCTGTTCTTTTAATCCTAACCGGCAATTTGCAACTTCCAAAGCTTGCCAGAACTTTTGCAGTAGCAGGTAAACTAGAGAAACTATCGTAGGAGCAGAGTTACAATGGGAAAATTCAACTGGGCGGACGATGGTGAGATAGTTGAGCTGTTTGACGGTGGCGGACGAATGCGATGGCTTTCTTTTTCATGATTGAAGGGACTCCTGCATTGCAAGCAACCATCGACGTCGTCCTGTAGAGAAACCGCTCTCGCATGCGGTGCTTCCTTTGGCGCAATGTGGTCTGGTGCATATCATTTTGACAAATTTTTTTAAAAAAATGACGCTACCTGCATGACCCTACCCCTCCCTGGTCTGCTGCTGCAACCAGTCCGCGCCGGCGCGGATTGGTTGCAGCAGCAAACCAGGGAGGGGTAGGGTCATGCGGGTAGCGTCATTTAAAAAAAAAAAATTGTTAAAATGATATGCACCAGACTAGGGAGGGGTAGGGTCATGCAGGTAGGGGTAGGGTAAAGATTGCACATGGCACCTCCAAGCATGACACCAGCCTCAACAAGATGCTCCAATTGGATATGTTTCTTAATCTCGACATTTTATCAACATGCTTATTGCCCACGACAGTGGAGAAGGTGTTGTGTATCCTCATGATGCCGGCACGGATTGGTTGCAGCAGCAAACCAGGGAGGGGTAGGGTCATGCGGGTAGCGTCTTTTAAAAAAAAAAAATTGTCAAAATGATATGCACCAGACTAGGAAGGGGTAGGGTTATGCGGGTAGGGGTAGGGTAAAGATTGGACATGGCACCTCCAAGCATGACACAAGCCTCAACAAGATGCTCCAAGTGGACACGTTTCTTAATTTCGACATTTTATCAACAGGCTTAACTGCCCACGATAGTGGAGAAGGTGTTGTGTATCCTCATGATGATGATAACGACTACTTCCTTATGCACGCCATAGCCAACGACATCACTTACTCATATCTACTTTCGCTCAATGCTAATTCACAGCTTATTGCAGATTTGGACATGGAGTATATGCCTCAAGTAGACGAAGGGTGGGTTATTCACACAGGACACCAAGTATTTGTAGTGGCGGCATTCATGAAGCTCTATAGCCGACTCAAGCTTTTGTAGTTGCACCTGCAGACACTCACTTATGACCACACGCTAGTGTGCTCCCATTTGAAGCTTGAGAGAGAGAGAGAGAGAGAGAGAGAGAGAGAGAGAGAGAGAGAGAGAGAGATTAGGGAGATTAGAGGCTACTCACATTATACGTCTTTGCTAATGAAGCACGACAAAAAGAATTGTGCTCAATTATGACCGCACACCGATGTGCGCTTCTATTAGGAGCTTGAGAGATCAGTTTGTGCGTGTGTGCGTGTGTGTGTGTGTGTGTGTGTGAGAGAGAGAGAGAGAGAGAGAGAGAGAGAGAGAGAGAGAGAGAGAGAGAGAGAGAGAGAGAGAGAGAGCGGCCCCTAGGGCGGTAGGCGTTGGCTTTCACCCGAAATTCTTTACTTTAGACACACTCAGAGAGAATGTGCAAAGGAAACATGTGACGGGAATTAACACTTGAATACACACACGGCTCGGAAGCTAGAATGCTCCGAGCAGACGCCGACAACCTTTAGGCCCCAAAATTGGCGCCCCTTTCGGTATTTCTTTATTCTTTAACAGAGGGAATAAAACTTGTGATCTCCTACAAGCTGCCCCGCACAATCCAGTCTAAGAAACACCTGTTTTGGCCTGATTTCGGCAGCATAATTGTACCAGGACGCTTCACAGTTAGTATCCCCACGCAATAGGTGACTTCCCGACGCATACGGACACTTTGCAAAACCTGACTAGAATCTGCAGCACACTGAATTCTCTGTTTTTCTGCCTCGAAAATGCGCCAGTTCACCTGTACAGCGGTCCCCTCGCGTCCCCGAACCTCCTGAGGGTATTAGGGTCCGTTTAGGGCCGAAACCCTAAACCTGCAAAAATACACAGCAGGCTGTAATTCCCTGTTTTGGGCTCCGTTTTGCGTGCCGGTCGCATCTGTAGCAAGACCTCGAGCTCCCGCACCTGTAGGGCTACTTGTCCTTTTAATTGGACGAGATTTCTGACGTGAAACCTCTCCAAATTCACCTGTACTTGCGGGGGATTAGCCGCTAGCTAATCCAGTACTTGTGCAAGAGGCTCTTGCCTCGGCAATCGCGCATGAACCCACATAATTGTACATAGGTCAAATGAAAAGCCCACTAGTGGGGCATAACATACTGCTCGTAGGGAAGAGAGAGAGCAGTGCGTAGCGTGCAGGGCATCACTCCTGGCACCGCACTGTACATAAGAGGGAAAGGAAGCACTCCATAGCTCTTAACTTGTGACAGAGAGTTGCAAATGAGCCTCCCAGCTACAAAATCAGCGCCAACTCTTCCTTGCATTGGAAAGTGCACAAAAATGTGACACTTGGCGCATTTACAAGCATTTTCCTGTTTTGGGTTCGCCGCTTAAAAATATCCCAACTGATCGCCCAGTTGACTTCACGGCAGAGTTGTAAAATGTTCTCCTAGTCATACCAGAGGTAATGACGCGAACACATTTCTCAGCCCAAAATAGCAGTTCCCTAAATTTTAGGAAATGACTCCGTTGGGCTCCCTGTGGTCATCTGACCATCTATCCTCATTGGGCCCGCATCCAATAGTGCAATGTGGCCCAACTGTCGGATACTTTCTGTTGGTAGTCACACCTTGACTTTAGGCCTTTAATGAGTTCACTTTCTAGTATCCACCAACTTACTAAGTGCGACGGGGGCCCTATATGATCTTGCTCTGAGCCTAGACATCCTCTTACCATACGAATTCCAGTGCCGACCACTACCCATCTGCGGATGAAACTACCGTTCACATTGGCCATGCAATGTCCGACCGTTTGCTACTTCAAGAAGAGGGTCTCAAAAATAAAACAAAACCCCTCGGAAAGAAACCAACAACTAAAGTTAGCAGTTGCCACGTCCTCGTGACATAGTTAACAGTTGCCACATCCCCGTGACATACCCCCCTCTTGAAATCGCAAACGTCTTCGATTGCATACCATAAATACACGCCACTGATGATCTTGTGCTATTAACACTCTTTTATCATCGCATGTATCCGGAAGAAAGGTCATAACATATAGATACAAATGACTTAATGAGGCCTTCATACTTTTGTCATTTCCATCTATTACACTGAATTCATATGTACATTTGATGTACTAGCTCTATCATTACCCCTCCTTTGCACACGTTGGGTTGGGGCCTATATGATCTTGCTCTGAGCCTAGACATCCTCTTACCATACGAATTCCAGTGCCGACCACTACCCATTTGCGGGCGAAACTACTGTTCACATTGGCCATGCAATGTCCGACCGTTTGCTACTTCAAGAAGAGGGTCTCAAAAATAAAACAAAACCCCTCGGAAAGAAACCAACAACTAAAGTTAGCAGTTGCCACGTCCTCGTGACATAGTTAACAGTTGCCACGTCCCACAGAGAGAGAGAGAGAGAGAGAGAGAGAGAGAGAGAGAGAGAGAGAGAGAGAGAGAGAGAGAGAGAATTATGAGGGTGTGGGCTAGCCGATGAGATTAGGAAATTGGTGTTATGAATGCAACAACTTGTCTTCTTTGTTGTTGAGTAAAGTGACAATAGCGTTTTTGGTTTAGAAAAATTTCAGATCTCTTAAATAGCTAGCAATTGGTAATCACATTCAACATAGGTATTGTTGTTAGGTAAAGTGAGTTGAAGATAGAGTCTATGAAAGGAAGGAAAAGCTTCAATTTCCTTTTATAATGATATTGTAGACATAAATTATTCAATATTTAGAGGTGTTTTGAAATTAATTAGTTCTTCATGATTACAAGGCCAATAGCTCAAACAATGCCATGTAGCTGCATTGTGTGATTAAGCTTCTTTTATTTGTGACACAAATATTTTTTGATGCTATAGTAATGTAACTTCATCTTTGGTATTTCCATCATAAAAATCAAGATACCATGCTATCATTTTGTTATCACTGCTTGCTCATAGCTAGACTTTCCCTCATGCTTGGCTTTTAACATAGAATGAGTGTGTTGATTACAATGAGTGTATTGATTACATGATAAATGTGTAAAATACGATTGTCATTAGTGATTGTGCAATGATTGAAGAGGTTGTTTTTTTTTTCCTTCTGAAAACTTGGGTGTAGTCTTGGAATCTAGAGCCTCTCAAAGTATGGGGCTCATGATCCTCTATGCAGTGATCAAGTGAGCTCTATGTCAGTCATAGAGGACTTTGATGAAAATGATCTCCATGGTGATGAGAGCGAGAGCACAGACATTGGCTTGGGGTCATTGCATGAAGTAGATGCTCACACAGCTGGGCAAGAGGAAACCTTGAAATTAGCTCTAATTTTGGTTCCATGGGATTAGTCATCAAAGATTGTCTGAAAGGACTTGCTCGATTGTTTTGTTGCTTGAAAATACTCGCTTGCCAATTTGTATAACCCTTATATAGGAGCTTGGGCTCTTGTCAGTGACCAAAAGAGGAAATTTCAGCACTCTGAAATTTACTTACAGCTCATCGGAAAGCTTCTAAAATGCAAGGGAATATGCCTAGACTTGTACGATAGATCTACAGAGATTTTGGTGCCATTATGTTGCCGAAATACTTGCAATTGCAGCCCTTGACAGGTTTGGACAGCTTGGTGGGAGTTTGGTCTTAAGTGTTTGGATCATTTGTTTTCAATTGAATAAAGAAATATTGGAAGGGTCGTCAATCCTTGGGGCCTACAGTTTGTCGGTCTTTGTGTGCGCAATGCCATTCTAGTTATTGGACGCATCTGTGTTCTCTTTTCCTCTCAACACCCTATGTGAAATTAACAGGTTATTGAATTAGTACTGCCCTCTACTGTGTACATGCCAGTTGTAAATAATTATGGCAGAGAAGAGAGACCATGTACTTGAAGAGGGATCTTCCTCACATGGCACAACTTCAATTCTTCAAGAAGAGGACATGTTTATAGCTCAACTACTTAGCTGCAAGGAAACTTTTCAGCAATTGGTCAAGACTCAGGAACCCAAGGATGCAGGAGTTCTTATAAAGGCTCCTACAAAGGTTTTACAAGCTCTTGTTAAAGTTTAGATTCCTGTCCGGTGGTGGCTTGAGTATCTCCGAGGAGTAGATTAGGGAGTGAGGACTGTCTTGTGGTTGTGCCGCGCGTATCTTGAGGTAGACGTACCTTTTCTCGGCGATGCACTCCTTGGTGTTTCCCACCCGGTAGGGTGGCATGAGTCAGGACCTTGTTCCTAGGGTTTCTCGGGGTCAAAGTGTAAGGTGTAGCGGAAGTGAATGTTGATAGTGCTCAGGATGAGTGCTCCGAACTGTGCTCAAGGGTTTCTTTTACTTACGGAAGGGAGAGCCTTCCGTTCTTCTTAGAGAGAGAGTGCAAGTACAATGATCACAGACAAAGTGAATGCTACTGTGAATGAAAGTGTTGAAAGAGAGAGAGAGAGAGAGAGAGAGAGACGACACCAGACGGTTCTCAAATCCTCCTCCAAGGGCCCCCCTCTCTATGGCGACAAAGTCTATGCTATAGATTGCACAAATTTGGTACAATGGTCTAGATACTGTGAACTTGATGACGACGAATGTCGACAACGACGATGGAGACTATAACGATGACGATGATGGTGTCGTCGTCAAGTCCAGGTTCTGCGACGATGGTGACGATCAAGATAGGGAATTTGCGATGGCGATGACGAAGGTGTCGTTGTCAAGATAGGGATCTGCGGTGACGATGACGAAGGTGTCATCGTCAAGATAGGGACGTGTGATGACGATGACGATGATGATGACGATGTCGACGACGACGGCGACGGCGTCAAGGCTGAAAACTGAAAACGCTAAATGCTCTGTTTGGGATCTGTTGTTGTGGCGGTACTACGGCCTAAACTGCAACTGCTTCGCCGGACTAGGACTGAAATGCAATAATGCTGGCTGATCTGGGTGAAATCTGAAAAGGCTAGGCTGATTTGGTACTAGATGGGGAATCTGTTGAGGATCTGCAACCGAGTGGAAGCAGGTTTTCGCGAGGCTAAGGCTGAAAACTGAAAACGCTGGTGGTAGTGGCTGAAAACGTTGATCTTCTTCTTCTTGAGAAAGCGCTAGGGCTCCTGCCGAGGTGTTGCCTGACTATTGGGTGCCTGTCTCCTTGTGCAATGGTTTCTTTTATCATTCTTTAGCAAATTGCCTTACTTACTTTTCCAACAAAAGTCACTTGTTAAAAAATAAGTGAAAAATGTGTACTTTGGCAAAAAGGGTTCTATGCTCTAGAAAATGCTCATGATGGGTACTGAATGTCATGCTAATGATCATGTTGTATGCAATCAGAGGGTATGCAACTATTCTAAGTGCTTGGACATGGACGGCTTACGCACAGGCTCACAAGGGTGCGAGAACACTTCCTAGGCTAACCTGAACCACCCTAGACCTGAGATAGCTTGTCCACATGCGCATAGGTTAGATGTGCACGTGACATCCCCTCCTTTTTTGAGTGAGTTACTGGTACCGAGCTGTATGGCGTCGAGGGAGTGTGCCAACAACTCTTGGAATCCTGCGAAGAACTCTTCGTCGGCCCACTCTGATGCGTGTGCCGTGCGATACTTGAACTTCATGAAGGTCTGCAATGCTTGCTTCTTTGGGCTTTGACGAAAGCGACACAAAACGATTTGGTGCGGCTGCAATGCTCCAACTTCGGCTATGGTCGTGGGTCCACCTCTTCAAGAATCTCTGAGGAGGAAAATTCTTGAAACCATTTCCAACACAAAACCATAAATATACCCATTCCATGTAGAGTAATTGGAAAAATACTATTCTCCCTACATGATTGTGCATGCAGTGCAGATGAGCAAAGTGACGGAGTGCCAAACCGTTCACCAAACGCACGCAAAAAGTGGGATCGAAACTAGACTTTTCGTCCTAAACCTATCAATTGTGGAAAATCACAAAGGAAATGCCGATGCTTGATGGACAATCTTGCTCGTGCTCTTCTTGAGACCATGTCATGCCAAGGAAGTGTTGGGGGAGCAGGAGAGAGAGCCCACTTGCTGTCCTGTGCAATGAGAGTGAAGGAGAAGGGGAGAGTGGCGCAGAAGAAGCTTGCGCAGGGAAAAACGTGAGAGAGAGAGAATTCGTCAAAATCTGGGAAAGTCACGCTATGTTTTATTTGGGCTTCACCTTTGAGTATATGAGTAAGTGACTAGGGGGCCATTCACACTTGGGCCCCCTCACTTATAAGTCTTTTTAACTTATAAGTTATAAGTACAAGGCACTTAGGCCTTTATTCCCTAACAACCTCCCACCTAAAGGCAATGTACCTTGGGAGATCAAAGAATCAGCTAACTATGATACAACAGCTGATCATGCACTTACTCATCCAACACCCATCATCTGACGGCAATATGCAAACCGCTCTGCTGGAAGACTCTTGGTCAAAAGATCTGTAGGATTGTCATCTGTGTGCACCTTGACGAGTGTAATGCTCTTGTCATCAAGCACACTCCTGATAAAATGATACTTCACCTCTATGTGCTTTGTCTTGGCATGAAAAACAGGATTCCTTGCAAGCATAATAGCATTCTGACTATCACAGTGTAGCACAGGAACCGGTGACTTAATGCCAAGCTCTTCTACCAAACGCATGAGCCACAAAGCTTCTTTGCACGCCTCAGTGGCAGCCACATACTCAGCCTCAGTGGTAGACAAAGCAACACATTTTTGCAGTCTAGAAATCCAAGAAACTGCACCTCCTGTGAATGTAAACACATATCCAGAGGTAGACTTCCTGCAATCTGGATGTCCAGCAAAATCTGCATCTGTAAAGCCATGCACAGATGTCTCACTCTTCCCAAAACAAATGCACAAGTCTTTAGTGCCTTTCAAGTATCTCAAGATACACTTCACTGCTTCCCAATGCTTTTTGCCAGGATTGCTCATGTACCTGCTTACCACTCCCACCGCAAATGCAATGTCCGGACGTGTAGCAACCATAGCATACATCAAACTGCCAACGGCTGATGCATAAGGAATCTTGGCCATTTCAGCCCGCATATCATCTGTGTTTGGGCAGTCATGTGCCGTCAGTTTTACATATGGTGGCAGCGGAGTACCAAGTGCCTTTCCCCCATCCATATGAAAACGATGTAGCACCTTATTAACATAATCTCGTTGAGATAGATATAGACACCTGTTGAGTCTATCTCGAGAGATACGCATGCCCAAAATATGATTAGCATCACCAAGATCCTTCATGTCAAAGCGATTCTTTAAGCTTTGCTGTAATGCATCCAACTCCGTGACATTTTTACCCGCAATAAGCATGTCATCAACATACAAAATCAGCAACAGAAGAGATCCATCACTTGCCGTTTTGATGTACAAACAGTGATCAGAATTACTTCTTTTGTATCCTTGAGACCTCATGAATGTATCAAACTTGTGATACCATGCACGGGGAGACTGTTTCAAACCATACAAGCTCTTCAAGAGTCTACATACTTTCTTCTCTTGCCCCTTTGACACAAAACCTTCTGGCTGCATCATATAGATCATCTCAAGCAAATCGCCATGCAAAAACGCTGTTTTGACATCCATTTGCTTTAACTCCATATCTTCAGAAGCAACCAGGCCTAAAACAAGACGTAATGTGGCAAGCTTTACAACAGGAGAAAAAATCTCATCAAAATCCACACCATGCTTTTGCTTGTACCCTTTAGCTTTTGCTTGTACCCTTTAGCAACCAAACGTGCCTTGTACTTAGAAGAAGCATCAGATGTGACCTTGGTCTTGTAAACCCATTTACATGGCAGAGCCTTATGCCCTTTAGGCAAATCAACCAAGTCCCATGTATGGTTTTTCTCCAAAGACTGCATTTCCGAAACCATTGCTTTGAACCATTTCTTACTGTCTTCACGTTGCATAGCCTCTTTATAGCAAGACGGCTCACCACAATCAGTAAGCATGACATAGTCCAAAGACGGTTCATATCTATCGGGGGGCCTTGTCACCCGAGTAGACCTACGCACCCAATGATCCATAACAGGTGGATTTTCAGCCTGTAAACCATCAAAAACAGCAGGCTGTTCAGCCGGTTGCATCGCAACAACGGGCGGTCTAGTAGCATCAACCTGTTCCCCTTCCTGTGGTGCATCAATGGCAACTTGTTGGGGCTGATTTTCAGCAGCTAATGGCTGAATTTCAGCACCATTTTCAGCATGTAAAGGCTGCTGAACATTGGGCCTTCTTGGCTGTCCATATGTAACATCTTCACGAAAAACAACCCGGCGCACTTCCTCGACCTTTGTGGGCTGTTTGTGCATGCAATCCTCATTGAAGATGACATCATTGCTGCGTATGATTTTCCGTAATGCGGGATCCCATAATCTATACCCCATTTCACCATCCTCACCATATCCTAGGAAAATGCATTTATGAGACTTTGGTTCTAGTTTGGTGCGCAGTTCACTCCGGATGTGAACATAGGCCTCACAACCAAACACTCTTAAATGTGCATATGAGGGTGGCTTGCCAGACCACACCTCCTCAGACACCTTTCCACCCAAAGCCTTGCTAGGTGAGCGATTAATCAAGTGAATAGCTGTTTGCACAGCTTCTGCCCAAAAACCATGAGGTAATGCAGCATGTGACAGCATACTCCGAACTTTCTCTTGGATAGTCCGGTTCAACCTCTCTGCAACTCCATTCTGAGAGGGATTAAAAGGAGCCGTGAGCTCTCTTTTAATACCTTTAGTAGCACAAAAGTCAATAAATGCTTTTGATACATACTCCCCCCCATTGTCTGAGCGCAAAGACCTAAGCTTCTTGTCAGTTTGATTCTCAACAAACGCAAGAAACTTCTTGAAAGTATCCAAAACATCGCTTTTAGCACGTATTGGATACACCCACACCTTACGTGTAGCATCATCGATAAACGAGACAAAATATTTCTTTCCCCCTAAGGACAACTGTGGCATTTCACATACATTGGAATGCACTAAGTCTAACCTGTCAGACTTCAAAGAAAGTGACCTTTTGTGCGGTGTTTGACTGTGCTTACCGTAAATACAGTGCTCACAATGAGAAAAATCAGCATACCTCAAACACGGCAAATAACCACAACGAGACAGAGTTTCCATTCCTCTTTTACTCATGTGTCCCAACCGGCCATGCCACAAAGAAACATTTGGCTGCTCGGTTACGGCGACAACATGGTCACGCACACTAGATACATGCAAAGGATACAAAGTGTCCGATTTACAACCCTTGGCTACAATCCGGGCCCCTTTACAAATTTTCCACTTGCTATCACCAAAAGTGGTGTGATAGCTTGCATCATCTAGCTGCCCTGTGCTAATCAAACTCTTCTTGAGTTGTGGCACATGACGCACTTTGTGCAAAACAAAAGTCATACCATCAGCAAAAGAAAACTGGACACTGCCAATACCTGCAATGTCACATGCATAGTTGTCTTCCAAATAAACAGTGCTCTGCACCTCACCTGAGTACTGTGTAAACCAATCCCTATGAGGTGTTACATGAAAGGAGGCACCTGAATCAAGAATCCAAGTATGCATGTCCACATCAGAACCCATAGCAAGGGTATGTGCATCCACAGAAGAGGCATTGAGTACATCAGTGCTGCTGTCACTGTCACAACTACTAGCAACATTGATTTCCTCAATCAACACAGTGCTCTTCTTGGCATTTCCCTTGTCCTTTGCATCAGTTTCAGCACCCTTGTTCTTCTCTTTCTTCCACTCATAGCATTCCCGTTTATAATGCCCTTTCTTTCCACAATGATGACACACAACATCTTTCCTACGAGATTTGCTGCGTGCCCTGTCCTTACTGTCAGATTTCTCCCTCTGTTGAGACCTGCCTCTCAAGTGCAATGCATTAGAAGACCCACCTGTGGTGTTCTTCCTGTTCATCTCTTCCATCAAGAGAGAACTCTCTACATCTGCATACTTAAGTGACGCACTTGAGTTACTAAGAGCTGTCCGGAATACATCCCAACTCTCGGGCAATGTGCATAGCAGAAAAGTAGCTTTGACCTCTTCATCAATCGTGAATTTCAGCTCTGTCAGTTGGCTGAAAATAGAATTGAATTCATTGAGGTGCACAGACATGTGCGTGCCCTCTTTCATGCGGAGATCCATAAGCTTCTTAAGCCAATACACTTTCTTGGCAGCACTCTGCTGTGCATACAACTCGTCTAAACGCTTCCACATGCCCCATGCTGTCTGCTCATTCTCTACATTGAAGAGTAAATTGTCAGACACCGAAAGCATGATCGTGGAGCGAGCTAACTCGTCCACTTCTTCCCATTCTTCAACCTCCATATCAACCGGTTTTACACCCTGTAACTTAATAGGTTTCGCTTGTTTCTTCTGCAACATCACATTATAACATTGCTTCTTTCATATAGCAAAGTTATGGGCACCTTCAAGCTTGCGAATGTGCAACAAATTGCCACTTTCACTGCTAGAAGCCATTCTGAGTGATTACAAACACTGAAACCCTGTTTTGCCAACCTAAACACGCCCAAATGTGCGCAATCGGGCAAAAAACAGCTTGCTGTTACAGAAAAACAGCGAGCAAATTTCACGTGAAATCACCCCAAAACGGCGTACATTCACTGCCAAACCCTTACCAAAGGTTTCCACAAGGTGTATACATCATTTGCTTGCTGAAATTCCCTGTTTTAAGGCAAAAATCAGACCTGTAAACACCTGTTTTGCTGAATTTTCAGAACCTCGTTGGTGGAAACACCTGTAAGATTGACCTGTGAGACTTGCCCTAATGAAATTGCATCAAATTGACCCCGAAATTGGTCAATTTCAGCAGAAATAGGCTGCTGTTCGCCAGTTTTTGAAACCCTAATTTTGGGGAAACTGTCACCGGAGGTCGATTCTACACGGTGAGAGGATCCCTTCGCGACAGAGTTGATCGAAAACGGTTGAATATCCTTCCCGCAGCGAGCAAAAACAGAATTCTGATCTGTGTTGCGAAGATGGCTCTCTTGGAAACCCTAAAGCTCTGATACCATGTGTTGGGGGAGTAGGAGAGAGAGCCCACTTGCTGTCCTGTGCAATGAGAGTGAAGGAGAAGGGGAGAGTGGCGCAGAAGAAGCTTGCGCAGGGAAAAACGTGAGAGAGAGAGAATTCGTCAAAATCTGGGAAAGTCACGCTATGTTTTATTTGGGCTTCACCTTTGAGTATATGAGTAAGTGACTAGGGGGCCATTCACACTTGGGCCCCCTCACTTATAAGTCTTTTTAACTTATAAGTTATAAGTACAAGGCACTTAGGCCTTTATTCCCTAACAGGAAGAAACATGTAAAAGCGATTGACAAAACGGACAATCGGGAAACAATGTGAATTCCTTAAATGCAAACTTTTTTTCTTGCTATGAAGCTTGCTCATCTGACTGCCGAGTCTCTACTCTAAAGAAGCCAGCGATCTTCCACTGCTTGATCTCTTCAAGAGACTCTGCTCTAGCAAAAACAGCCCGAGGCATCTCTGACTTTGATATCTCATGACTCTAGGCAATGGTCCAAAGCCCTCTCTGAATAGACAATGAAAGCAGCCTCGTATCTTATAGTATGTTGGACAATGACAAATGTGATGTAACTCTGTCTTTGGCTCCATGTGACACAACTCACAAATTGTGGCCTCTGTCGGTACTCTCCTGAATCTGCCAGTCTCAATCTCCAATTGATGCGATAACGTGTGCATCTGACCAATAGCACATGGTATCCCATGGGATAAATGCGTGTCCATATAGGCCGGTCTGATCACATATCCATTCTCTGTTAGTTGGAGAAGATGCTCTCTATAGAAAGCCTTCTTAATGGCGAACTATTGTGTTGGCTGTATCCATGTGCTCCTCATATCTAGCTGAATTAGATTCTGATGTGTTGTGTGTGTGTGTGAGAGAGAGAAAGAAAGAAAGAAAGAAAGATTTTTAACGTCTATGTCAGGCCGAAATCGGCCTATGAGACAAATCAAATGTACATGGTGTGTATGTCATCCGTCTATCGGAAAGACAAATGAAACAAAACTGATACAAAACTGAATTGAATGTAGGTAGTGGAGTATCTGAGGAGGGATGGAGCTCTATCTCTAGGGGTGTATGCATGTCTATATGCTCAAGGTAGTACAATCATGAGAATGCATCAAGCTATCTAGCTCCATCCTGTACTAATGGGGGGATGTAAGATGTGGTACATGGGCGGGTCTGGTGCCAAGGCTACCCGAATGAAAGTTGTCGGGTCGGCCCTCATCTGAGCCACTCGCTCCTCAGTGGCACGGCGCTCCCGGGCTCGGATCTCCTCGATCTGTCGGTGGTGGGAACTCGCGTCCCTGTAGCCTGTGACTCGTGGTCGTCGTCTAGCTCGATTCACCTCCGCCTGTGGGAGTGTCACTCCCCTCTGAGTGTCTGGTGAGGGAGGGGCGGAAATCCTCTGAAAGAAGTCTGTGAGCTGCGACTGTCTCCCCTCTGTCTGTGTAGCTGTGTGTGGCTGTAGTAGTGTGTCCCGATGGCTCTGTATCTCTATTAAGAAACGTCCGAGCTGTCTCTGATCTCGAGATTCCATGATCTCTCGGAGAGTGGGCTGTCCTCTGAATAAGGCCTCATACCTGTCTCTGATCTCAGTGTATGCTCTGCATCTACATACAAAGTGCTCCTCACTCTCCGCCTCCTCTGTGTAGGCTCTGCAGATTCGCTCCTCCCTGGGAACACCAGTATGTCTCCCGATCTCAATCTCTAGCCTGTGTGAAGCCACCTGCTGACCAATCGCCACCCGTTAGCTATGTGGCATATATGTGTCCATGTAGCGTGGTCTCTGTATGAACCCCCCAGACAATATGGTGAGAAACTGGTCTCTGTAATCTGACATCCTTGTCCCCAAGCCAGGTGCCTCCCAGACTCTCCTAGTGTATAGCTGCCACAGATCCTGTCTCAATACCAAGTTCCTCTCACTGCGAGAGAGGTGAACATATGGTGAATGGGGGTCGTACTGGAATGGTGGTAGGCTCTCCATGTCAAGACCGTGTCCCTCAAACCATGCTCTGACCTGTGAGTACCATGCTCTCTCATGCCCATTCTCTGATAGCTGTATAGCTGCCTCAAATGCTCTACGGGTAAGTCTGTCAGGAGGTAGCTCTCTCATCCTCTGGATGAAGCAAACTGTCTGGAATAGTGCCTCTACAACCATAGGTGGTGTGGCGAGCTCGGCTCTAATAATGTCATGTGGCACTGTCTTCTTGCTGCGGAGCAAGCGTGAGATCATACATACCTGTGGTCTCTCAAGCTGTGTCCACTGGTCAGCTGTCAATCCTGGTGCCCATACCGCCGCCGAGTACATCAAGGCCGGGGTGACTAAGGTGTCGAAAAGCCACCCCTTCGTGCGGGGCTCCTGAAAGTGTGCCTGGTGGCATCTCCGCTCTAGCATGGCCAGAGCTGCATATCCTCGGGTGAGCTTGTCAACAGCAGCCTGCCTCATAGTGAAGGGTCCTGGTAGGCTGGTGAATGTGATGCCAAGATAGACATAGGAGGTGACTACATCAACCTGTCCTCCTGCTGCTGTGAAGGTGGCGGCGCTCCTCACTGCACTGGATGTGTGAAAGATCATAACCTTGGTTTTGCCAAGGTTCACAGTCAACCCCCTGTGTGTGCTGAATTCGTCCAAGGCCTCAAGATGGCGTTGCAAGCCCTCGGGTGACTTTGAAATCAACACAATATCATCAGCATATAACATGATGTGGACCGGAGTACCTGCCAAGTCGCTCCCCTCCCCCCCTGCTCGCAGTATGTAGTCGGAGATCTCGTCGATGTAGAGCCCAAAGAGTGTCGGGGAGAGTGGGCATCCTTGCTTAACACCAATGGTGCTAGCAATGGTCTCTGAAAACCCGCCTGGGCAACGAACCCGACCCGTCACCCTCTCATAGAGAGCATATATGGCCCAAGTCATCTCTGTTGGTACCCCAATGTTGTGAAGGCGCTGGAAGAGTCTCTCGCGTGGGACTGTGTCAAAGGCCTTGCGGAAGTCCACAAAGCAGCAGTAAAGCCTCTTCTTCCGCGCCTTTGCCCCATCAATGAGGCAGCGCAGAACGAAGATGTGGTCAGTGGTGGAGAGAGAGAGAGAGAGAGAGAGAGAGAGAGAGAGAGAGAGAGAGAGAGAGAGAGAGAGAGAGAGAGAGAGAGAGAGAGAGACTCCCGATGGGATCCCAACCAACCCTCTCAAGGCCCCCCCAACACTGTTGCCAATGTGGTATTTGCTTTTGATTGCGTAAATGGAATGTACGCAGATGCATTACCTCAAGTGTAGACTCAGCTTGCGTTACTATGGGCCTTTTCAAGTACTTGACAAGATTAACGATGTTGCTTATAGGTTGAAATTGTGTGATACTTAGAAGATTCATAATGCGTTTCATATGACTCTTCTAAAATCCCTTGTGGATGATGTGCCAGAAGATATGCCTTCTGATGAGGAACTTGATGAGATCTTGGTACCTGAGCAGATTTTGGCAATAGGAGAGAAAAGTCAAGGGAAAAGTTGCACGACGTTATTTGGTGAAGTTCAAGAACTATCCACCTATGGATGCAAAGTGGAGAGAAGAGAATGAACTCTCATAGTCACCAAATGTATTGCAACTTTATCTTGAAGCCTTTGGTTTACCACCTATGTATGCCCCAACTCAACGTGCTCAAAAGAGGGGTGATGATGGAGCTAGCACATCATATACACATACAAATTTAGTGCAATAGAAGTGTACATTGCTGAAGGGGAAAGGTATAATTCTCACTTCTATCGTAGACAGAAATGACAGAAGTATGAGGTTTCATTAAGTCATTTGTATCTATGTTGGCGGGTACTAGGAATTTAAACTTACATGGGCATGAAGGACACTTAGCGATTCCAGAGTAAATCTGCAACCTCTTCATTGTCTGATTTGGGCTGTCTTCCTCTTCATTGTGAGCCTACAATGTGTGTGTGAGAGTAGTGGGTACATGTTTACAACTTTAATGGAAAGCTTGCCTTCTCCTCTATCTTAAGTATCACGATGATTCCCCTCTTGTGCACCTCTCTCCCCTTATGAATACAGAATTGTGATGCCCAGCTCAAGGGCTATTCATTTGTGTTTTAGTTTTATGGGTTTATGCGCGATTGCGGAGGCAAGAGCCTCTTGTACATGTACCGGATTAGTTAACTGCTAATCCACTGCAGGTACATGTTGATTGAGAGAGAATTCTTGCGAGAAATCTTGTTTAAATCGAAGGGCAAGTAGCCCTACAGGGGCGGAACTGGAGGGCTTGCTATGGATGCGACCATTTCACGACACGAAGCCCAAAACAGAGAAGTGCAGCTTGCTGTAAATTTCTGTAGGTTTAGGGTTTCGACCCTTTTTGATGCCAAAAAGTCGTAGGAGCTTCGGGGAAGCTAGGGAATTGTGAAACAAGTGTTCCGGTGCATTTTAGAGGCA
Source organism: Adiantum capillus-veneris (assembly GCF_014529385.1). NCBI lineage: Eukaryota > Viridiplantae > Streptophyta > Polypodiopsida > Polypodiales > Pteridaceae > Adiantum > Adiantum capillus-veneris. The sequence goes on from NC_140932.1 coordinate 87,176,135, forward strand.
AAAAATAGAATTTTCAGCGTGCTGTATTTCTTTGCAAGGTTTGTCAAAGTGCTCTAATGTGCACGGGAAGTCGCCTAGTGCATGGAAATCTTGTTTTTGAAGCCTTCTACTGTCGTTATGTTACCGAAATTGGGCCGGAGTAGGCCATTTTCAAAAGTTTACAGGATTTCTCCAACGTTTGATTGCAATAGAGAGAGAGAGAGAGAGAGAGAGAGAGAGAGAGAGAGAGAGAGAGAGAGAGAGAGAGAGAGAGAGAGAGAGAGAGAGAGGAGGAGGAGGAGGAGGAGGAGAAGAGGATTTTAACGTCGTAGGAAATGGCATAACCAATCTACCACACTTGGGTGATAGAAAGGTTATACCGTTTTCCTCTTTTTATTCTCACAAACACACACACACACACACACACACACACACACACACACACACACACACACGAGAAGAAGAGGATTTTAACGTCGTAGGAAACTATCCCAAGAGACCTCAAAGATCTATCGGATGAGAGTTGAACTCAAGACCTGTTATTCAAGAGGGAAATGGCATAACCAATCTACCACACTTGGGTGATAGAAAGGTTGAGAGATACACAATCTGATGCTAGCTAGTTGATAGAGTTGAAGTTTGAACACATGGGACTACTAGGGGGAGAGAGAGGTGTACAATCCGATGCCAGCTCAGTTGATACTTGAACGTGGGACGGTAGGGTTGAGGTCGAGTGGCATGACTGTCGGGTCAATTTCACATATATGAAGGAAGAGAGGAGAGAGTTGCTTTCGGAGTTTCAAAAACAAATTTGACATTTATTGAAATATCCGTTTTCTTTTGCTCCAACTAGTCTTATACAGCTGCATACACCCATGTGGCATGCCAAATAGCAGAAGGTAATTAACAATTCAAGTGGTTTGTTGGCAGCAGAATGCGCATGATTGTAGGTTTAGCTGTATGGAGTTTTCAAAATGTCAAGAATTTTCCAATGTTTCTTCTAACAATTGTGCATGCATTTTTACAGATTAATAACGATACTTTGCCTATGGCTATCACTCTGCATGATCAACTTGAAAATAATTGGAAATTATCACTGCATCGACTCCGTGCAAAGTGGTTCTGTGGGGGCATTGATGGAGGCCTTCTGGGTCAGGTACGTGAAGCGTTGAGAAAAGCTTATAATGGAGCTTTAAAGTATCTTGCTAAGGAATTGAAGAAGCGGAGCAAGTCAACAGATATCCGGGAGACACTAAGGTTGATTTTGGAGGGAAATGCTCTTGGTGCACATGCAGCAAAAGTTGTGAAGACGGAGGTGGATAAAGCTTTTGACAAGTTTTGGAATAATCTTTCTCAATCATTGAATGCTGAGGTACAGTTTTTGTGGAAGTCATGGCAAGCTGACATATACAAGCTGGCAAAGAGCACTCGAAACATTTTGCAACTCCAGAAAGAAGGGGAATTGGACTCATACATGTTAGATAATGTAAAAGCTGAGAATGAAAGGTTTTGTTTGTTTCAAAAAGAGCTGAAAACGAAGGAGGAGGAACTTGGGGTGCTGAGGCAACGTTTGAAGGAATGCGTAATTGAGTCACAAGAAGGCTTTGAGTATGGCTATAGTCTACTTCAATCTGACAACGTGGTGGGTTTGAGGTTGAATCGTAATAAAGGGCTTCTGCATACTGCTGAAAGTCCAAGAGGAGGGGGTAGAAGAGGTTCTCCTAAAACCATCAGTTTGGACAAAAATTCAGAGTGCTCAGATATGCAGACCTGGTTAAATGAACCAAGGCAGGGTGATGCTTGTGAAGCTGTCCTTGGAGCTGTAATCGAGGAAAATTTGCATGGCCCAGAGAACCAAGCAAGAAAGAAGGATGCACATCTTGGTGGTACTGATGCCCATAGTCGTCACAAACTGCTGGGTGCGAGCTCTAGTCCTGCCAATATACCGAAGCTTGGCTCTTTTCTGGGGAGAAGCAGCCGAAAAGCTCAGGTCCTTTCGGATGCTGAATCTGTCAAACTGCAACAAAGACAGAACAGTGCTAAGAGACTTAAAAAATAGGGATGAATGATCTGACACAGCCAGTGGTGACTCACATTTTGATCCGACGAATAGGTGGATTGTTCCATTTGCATGTGTGATGCATGCATTAGGTACATATGGTAAGGGATGAGCCATTTGCTCTTTTGTCACATTTTGATGCGACGAGTAGGTGGTTTGCTCCAATTGCATGTGTGATGCATGCATTAGGTACATAGGCTAGGGGATGAGCCATTTGCTGTTTTGTCCATGTTAACACATTATAGATGTGCCATTATTTCTTTGTAGATTGTACATATGCGACGAATAGGTGGATTGCTCCATTTGCATGTGTGATGCATGCACTAGGTACATATGGTAAGGGATGAGCCATTTGATCTTTTGTCACATTTTGATGCGACGAATAGGTGGATTGCTCCAATTGCATGTGATGCATGCATTAGGTACATAGGCTAGGGGTTGAGCCATTTGCTGTTTTTTCCATGTTAACACATTATAGATGTACCATTATTTCTTTGTAGATTGTACATATCTACTACCTTTGCAATGATTTTAGTGATATTACATCCTAAGAATGTGAGGAGGTAAATCTTGTGTCAGTGATTTGGAGTGTTTGTATGTAGGTTGGCTTCAAGGTTTTAGGACCATACTTGAGGCAGAGCATATTGTAATTGTGAGGCAACAGCTGTCTTGAAGTTGGAATACTTGATATGCTAATGTGTTTGTTTAGGTTGTAAGTAGGTTTTATTCCACGGTGAGCCATTCAGAATGGCCAGTGTATGGTAGAAATTTTCTTGGTTCGGAATTTCCTACAATCGACATTGTAGCTCATTTTGAGACTGGCGGTAACTTGTTTAATTTGTAGGGGATAGCCCAAAAAGAAATCTCTCTCTCTCTCTCTCTCTCTCTCTCTCTCTCACACACACACACACACACACACACACACACACACACACACACACACACACACACACACACACATGCATGCATGCACACCCTTTTTTATTTTGCAAGAAAAGGAGGGCTTAGACTCAAATTACGAAGGCCATAGCTACTATAAGTTGGAACCGGTAATGAAAAATTTCTTGTAAGTACACCATTAACCAGACCATAGGGGAAGAACCATCAGCAATACAAAGTAACAAAAGAAGGGTGATGCATCAAAGGCTAGTGACAAGGGAAGAAAGGATGGTTGTAGTAGAGAGTTGAAACAAAAGGAAGCGTCTCCAAAGTCGCGAAGAAGCCAAGAACTCCACCAAAGAGTCCAATATCAAACTTTGGATCTCAAGGCCAAAGGGTGCACACTAGTAGAATACACATCATCATCTCACATCAGCTTTGTATCGAAACTCTGAAGGAGAGTCAACCTCTAGTCATCCTTGGTAGCAATCAACACATCTTGCTTTCAAAATGTCAACGACTGGGATTGGTTTGGGTGTTAAGTTAGTGAATAGGATGTTTGTGGTTTGCTCTGACTATGTTTGATGTCTGGTAGTTGAACAACCATGGTCACATGTACGATCCAACGCAAGTTGCTTGAATGAAATGGGGTTGGTTTTCTTTCGCATCAAAGGAATTTGTTTAATTGTGGTGGTAGTGATCAAGAACTGCAAACTATTGCTATGTGCAAGATGAAAGAGGAAGTCATCACAACTCATGTTTTGGGGATTGGTGAATGTGGAATGTAAGCACTAGTTTGGTACCAAAACGGGATACTTGTCCTTTTTTAACAAATTTATATTAAATGCTACTTGGATTAGATGTCATATTAAAGAAAATCCTCTTGATATGCTTAAAAATGTTAGCAAGAGTGTCGTTTAAAATTATAACCTTGCATTTTAGAAGCTATCATGATCAAGAACTATACTCATCAATTGGACCCTCGTAAGATTTCGATTGACACTTTGAAAAGATTGACACTTTGAAAAAATTGACTTTATAAGCTCATGAAAAAATGAAGAGACCTTGTAGAAAATTGTAGTAATTTTTCCACAATTGTACTATAGATCATTGCAAGTTTCATGTTCAAAAAAATTGTTTTGAGATTATATAAAGTAATGGAAAGTTCTATGTGTTTGATATGGCCATTTCAACCATATCGTTGTATATGAAAAAAAATAAGTTTTTAATGTATTTGTGAGTTTTAAAAAGTGATACATTGCTTATCCTCTCCATTGAGGTTTCAAGGTGACAAGTAAAAGTGTCTTTGATAAGCAACAATTGTTGGCTCATTTCAAATATTCAAAACTTCACATGGGAAAACTTCAATATTTTATTTCTTGAGACATTAGCACTGAAAACCTTAATAACATCAAACTTTTCATGTAGATCAACTAAATGTGTGGTATAGACACAATTGGGGCACTTAAGACCTTGATTTCAATGTTATTATGGAGGACTCAATATTTTCAAGAGTTTTTGCACAAATAAAAAAATACAATATAGAGTTCAAGCAATGAGATTTAATTAAGTTAGCGAGTTGGAAAAATATGCAGTTTCTTGGTTTCAACATATAAAGTCATTTATAGTTGTTAAACTGCACTACAATAGCCCCAATTCCATGAGAGGACCTTTGGAAGGACAAAATTCTGCTCTTAATCAATACATGCTCAAGTATAAAATTACGTCTTTAACTTGCCAATGACTTGGAAACTAGTCCTTGAAGGGAGTTCCATAGTTTTGTAACACCAGGTACTAGGACTTGGCTTTTACAAACATAAAAAAGGTGATCTCTACAAACAAATATAAGAATTTTATAATTTATTTTGACAAAGCAGCTTGAAATTTTATTAAAATATATGACTAAGAACTTACCATAATTCTCTCCATAGTACTTGTATTTTGACATAGAGAAAAATCTAATGTTTTCTTTCTGTAACCAACATATGGTAGAAGCAATTAGAGGACTAGTGAAAACAATGGCTAGTTGACTTTCGTGGATCAAGGTAGATGAAGCTGCAACAAACTTGAGAGCAATTTGAACTAATTTTAATGGAAAGTTACAAAATATTATGGGGAGTTCGAACTCTTTTCAATAGAGGGTTGTAGGATAATAGGGGTGGGATAGAGCGTTCTTGTCTATTTCATTGAGAAGAACGTCTTCATATTTACACTACGTAATTTGTAAACACAAACTTTTAAGATAAATACAAAGGGCTATGTGAAATGTGGCGGTCTTCCAAGAGTGAGGAAGAAGCCACAACCATACATATATGTATTCGTGCATGGTGGGCCACTGGTTCTAAATGTAAAATATTCCACAAATGGATTGTTGGTTTGGACACTCCTTGGTAGCAATCAACAAGGCTATGACACTCTTCAAGTAGTAGAACATGAATGTGCAAAGCCGAAGATGTCCAAAAATCAGCAACGATCTTAGATCCCCATAACCAACCATACTTGTAAGGCTATCCAACAAACACAAAATTAATCAGCAAATAATACGCACCAACTAACATTCGAGTAGCATAACACTCTCACACCCCTCAAAACAAGAAAACAAGCATAAATAAGGAAAACATAGACATTAAAAACAAACAATAGGTAGAAAAATACAAACAAGGCGTTTAGAGACAAACGTTGGTACTATCTTTCACTTCGATTGGAGAGAGAGAGAGAGAGAGAGAGAGAGAGAGAAGAAGAAGAAGAAGAAGAAGAAAAATAAGAGAGACTATCGATTAAAGAGAAGAAGAATAAAACATACTTTCCAAAATTTGAAGGGTGCTCCGTTGTACACGGGTTGAAACTACCTTGACTGCAAAATTCTCGGCACCTGTCCTAGCAGAGGAGAGCTGCGAGACCTTCTCCAGGCCCGCCTTCTCGCAGATCTTGGATGTCCAGATTCTTGGACGGGGGTACTACCAGATCGAGTTCGAGACCTTCGAGATGGCTTCCAAGGTCATAGCTATGAGTCCACTGGCCATCCGAGCATCACGCGCCCACTTTCGACAGTGGCGACATGGTTTTGACCCGACTTCGGATGTGCTAGTAGAGGAGGCAGACATCCCCATCTCAGTCTGCTTTCCGGGTTTACGAAGAGAGTAAAGGCAATGTCAACAAAGAAGTCCTTGATTTAAAAAAAAGAAAAGAAAGGAAAAAACAGTGTAAAGTTCATAGATAATCGCACAGAAAAATTGAGAGAGAGAGAGAGAGAGAGAGAGAGAGAGAGAGAGAGAGAGAAGATTCTTGTTGAAGTCGACACTTTTAAAGGTACTCTCACGTGCGGGTCCGTACTTGCAAGCGGCGACACAGAACTTAGCGTGAAGGGAGATACGCACACTGTTTGAGGAGCTCTCTGTGGTAGATCACTTCAAGTACCTTGGCCTTGAGGTTCCATCCAATCATAAATGGAATGATTGTGCAATGCGTCGCTTGGAAGCCGGAAAGAGGGCTTATTATGCATTTGAGAACATGTGCAATGCAGGAGAGATCAAGTGTTGGGCTCTCAAAAAGTACCTCTTTGACACATTGGTGACACCGGTGCTTCTTTATGGAGTGGAGGTGTGGGGTGGAAGCATCGGGAAGTCTACTTGGAAAGAGTTTGAGAATGTCCAAAAGCGTTTTCTCACCAACTTTCTCCAAGTCAAGACACAAACACCCTACATGCTCTTACTTCTTGAGTCCGGATCGCTTCCCATTGAGGTCTTGGGCATGGAAAGGGTTGTGGAGTACATGCGTAAGACACAACGTAGCCCTTTGCATCGACTTCCTAGAATCGCATATGAAGCAAGTCAAAAGGTTCAAAAGACATGCAAGAGCAAAATACTAAGTTCGGGGTGGATGCTTGATATCAAGAAATGGTTTGGAAGATGGGATGCATGTCACTTGGTCAAGGATGCGTCGATCGACTCCCAAGTTAATGAGGCCTTCTTACAACGCCAATGTATCATGGCTTGGGAGAAATCCGGAGGTTCTCGCTTCAGCCATTACACCACACACGTTGCCCCAAACTACAAATCTCTCTTCTTCTCGAAACGAGGTAACCGAACCCATTCCTACATCCTTGAGCCCATCCCGTTGAGTGCGATCCGTACCATTGCCTCCATTCGTCTTAGCTCCCATTCTCTACGCTGCGAGACAGGACGTTGGGGCACTGGCGAGGAGTGTCATCGACTTTGCACCTTATGCCCTCGTCAAGTGCGAGAGAGTGAGTACCACACACTACTTGAGTGCTCAGCTTTTGACCACATTAGGTCCTCTTTTCCCCATATATTCAGCCATGAGCTCTCCCTACATACCTTCCTCTCCCAACCACGATGTGGACTCTCTATTGCGACGCTCATTTCAGCCATTTTTGAGCATCGAGAGTCACTTATGAACTCCACTCACACCACGTGACATGTTCATTTGGTCCCATAGGTCATATTTGACCTCCCAGGACGATAATAGAACTATCTATCTATCTCTCTCTCCTTGAGTATAGCCTCGATTGTTGCTCAAAACCTAGAGTGGAGACATACAAACTAGGAAATGAATAGAAGCATGCAAAGAAGACTTGTAATGTTTGTAAAGAGAGATGTAATGTTTGTAAAGGCTAGTTTATTTAAGAGAGGATGCAAAGTACCAAAAAAGGATTCCTCATAGAGTGTGAAGAAACATACAAGTGTTCCTATAAGTTTGAATAGACTAGAGAGCCCAATACCAACCCCTTGCTAAAAAAATGAAGGCATGAAGTTGTTAAGGGGAGGTGGCCTAGCGATAAAGGTGGGTAGCTTTAAGCATGCCCGCTATTCTTTAACCCTTGCAACACGCAAGTATGGGCACAATCGTATAAAACTAACTAATGCAAAGGATTGGATTGTCTTTAAAAAAAGGAGGCATCCTTGGGTATGACACCAAGCACCTAGAATTATTTCCAAAGGGAATCACATAGTTGGAATTTTCTTATGACATGAGCAATGCAATGTCTAAATGTGTGAAAAACCTAGATATATAAAATTTTAGAGATTAATTGACTATATTCTAAGGTTTTACACTAAAAGTTTACAAATTTGTAGGTTTTATTATAGGGATTAAGGAGGATTTGTGAGTGTAGCATTCACGGTGTGCGTGTGTGTGTAATCAAAGAGAGTAGAGATAGAGAATGTAGAAATAACTCTTGATTATGCACTAGGGATATTATAAGCCTCTTATATAGGCATTCATAGAGGTTGAAAGATGGTGTGATAGTTGGTGATCATTTTCAATTTATATTGGATTCAACCTTGTCTACAAAAATCTCAAGTGTACAAACATCAGTTTAGGCATAGCTATGTCCTCAACATCGAATGTGGCAATGGTTGAGCTATTTGACAGCTTTTTGGACGAAAAAAAAGGATTTGTTGATCAATTAAAGGGGAAAAACGCGTCGTCTTCTAGATCATTGTGCCAAGATCCAAAGGAAGATGTTTGGATAAAAGAAGAGAACAAGAATAAAATAATTAATTCTGGTTCTAAGCTTGACAAGATGTATAGTACATTGGAGTACATAGGGCTAAATAGCCACCAATACCCCAAGCTAAACATGATGATTTCTAGGTGTTTGATTAAGAAGAGGGTTGTATAAGTACCACAAGTGTATAATGGTGATTGCATTTACAAGCTCGATCTAGTACCAGAAGGTGTTTCTAAAATGGTGGGGATGGAACAAAAGTATGACGGCCATTGTTGGGTTAAGCGTGTTCAAATATAGTATCCGGCTATAACCAAGAGAAGTAAATGTGGAGGACATATTATTTGCAAAAATAGTACATGCTCAATTAGAGCAATCAACGGACAGGCAAACGAGTCGTCTTGGATTGGAACGTTGATGACGTCAATTTTATCTGTAGGTATGTTAAGCTCAATAAACAATACTTTGAAGTGGTTTCATTGTGGGCAAAGTCGAGTTCTACTTCAGGAATGTGCTTGTACTATTTATTACTTGCTGGGTGAGAACAACAGGGATGGGAATGGAGATAGATTTTGAAGGGTGCTTTTAAGGAAGCTTTTTCCAAAACTTCTACTACGGCAGTCCAAGCAATGAAAAAGCTCTCCACGGTCTGGCAGGAGAGAGCTTTTGAGAGGGAGCTTTATTTGTTATTAGAAATATAAAACCAACATGTTCTTTAGAGTAAATTAAGATCCCTACAGAGTGGGATGTCAAGTAGACACATGCCACCATATTAGACCACTACATTTGCCAAATGGTATAAAACAATTTATTTAGCTTCTACGCACCATGGAATTCGAGGAAAATATTTTTAATTAAAATTAGCTTCTATGTCGTAAGACGGCAATTCATCACACGTAGCATTTCCTCATTTGTCAGCTACAAGCCCGTCTATTAAACCATGGTATCCATCAAACATAACCATTTTTACCCAGCATATATCACCCACAACCCATAAAGCACACCATGCACACATCGGTGGACTAACAATAAGACATAATGAACACCCCATCGAATTATGAACTTCCCAAAAAAGAAATACAATATTAATTACAATTGTGTCATAAATACTCGTAAGACAACAATTCATCACACGTAGCATTTCCTCATTTGTCAGCTACAAGCCCGTCCATTAAACCATGGTATCCATCAAACATAACCATTTTTACCCAGCATATATCACCCACAACCCATAAAGCACACCATGCACACATCGGTGGACTAACAATAAGACATAATGAACACCCCATCGAATTATGAATTTCCCAAAAAAGAAATACAATATTAATTACAATTGTGTCATAAATACTCGTATGCGCACCATGAAAACCAAACAAAACATTTCAGCAAAAATTATTGTCTATTTCATCCGATGGAAGTTAACACACGTAGCAGATCTTCATTTGTCCACTTCTTTGATGGATAAACATATTATTGTTCAAATCCAAGCCAAAATAGTAAAGAAAGATGTAGTAAATATGCTTGCAGGCCATATATGGTTTGCTCTACGCCACTCGTTCTACAAAGTCTCCACATTTACACATTGGACTATTGGCAACGTGAACTGCATACCTCGCTCCCTGGACTTGTGATGAAGATGTCTCCATCATGAATGTTTCATGCATGCCTACCTTCACAACGGTGTGTTGAACTATCTGTGCCTCCGTAGTTACGGATGATTCAATTCTCTTTGATGCTTGAATTGATACCCCGGGTCGATAACGCACCTTGTTGGTTTCCCTTACTGCAATTTTCTTGAATGTGAAGCCTCTTGTCTCCAATTCCAATAGCTCTGAAGCATTCAAGTTTATTCCCCTTTCCACTGGCCAAGTGCTAGGTACTCTTGCAGGGCATTGGGTAATTGTGTTACAAATCCTCCATGTGTGATCCACACTATTATTGCAGAACCACATGAATTGTGCGTTTGAACCTGTTCCATGACCAATTTCATCTCCTCTCTCCCAAGTGCAAATCCCCTAAGGATGGTGCAACTGCATCTGTACCCATGTTCTTTTTTTTTTTGCATTTACCAAATCTAGAACCTAACCACCCTTGGCATTGAACCCTGCTTCCCTTTACTATTATACGATGGATTGCCCACATTGTTTTATAAATATCTATCCCTCAACCATCATCCCACCTTTGTGCTCTTCGACCATGTTATCTGCCAATACTGATGATTCTTGGGGTCCTCTATGACTTTGCGGGATGCTCTATGTGAGATATTTCGGTTGATGTGACACATTCTCTTCCTCACTTAAGCATGGGCATTAAGCTCAAGGCTAGGCCATATAGTGAACACTCAAGAGGGAGGGAGCTCTCAAAAGTGGATCCTCGAGAGTGGATACTCCAGAATGAAGCCTCCTTGCATAAAGGCTTTCACCACAATCCCTTCTACTATGGGTTTAAGTTTGAGCCCTCTAACTAGCATATACAACTGCGGAACTCCAAGTGAGCCCAAGAATTATACAAGGTGAGTTGGAAATATTATAGGATTCATTTTGGCAATGGATTCCAAATGAATCCCATCAAAAGTACAAGGAGAAGTAAGGCTTTATCGAGCCTGATGTAAACACGAAAGCCTGCTACCAGTGGACCAGGGCTCAAATGGTATTTATTGCTTGTTTTTCTCAAATAGGACATATCAGACACACAAGACAATGGTCGACCAGGCAAGTTGATGCAAGTAATTAAAAAGGTACAAATGTGCTTGTGATTTTGTTGACACATTTTTCAAGAATATGCTCAACGACTATGGTATGCAATAAGTTTGTGTGCTGCTATGAAACGTTTTACCCACTTGTGCAATTTAAGACATCATGGTACAATCAAGGCTTGTGAAAGTGATTATGAACCACAAATTTATGACAAAAATACTATTAACAAAGAAAAAACATGAGGTTTAAGACCACTTTCAAGCAAAGGCTCTTGCTCCAAAGCGGTCAAGAGGCAAAGGTAACAATTATCCAATTGTAGTACTGCAAGTACAAGCAAGGATTGTGGCTTGTAAAGTAACCCTATGGCTTATATGATAGAGGTACTTGGCAAGGCTGACTATTTATTGCTATTCAAAAATACGGCATACACTTTTCTCTCTAGATGGAGTTTGGGTTTGCAAGGGCATGGCTCCTAGGAAAGTTTCCAAACAACCAAGTATCGGCAAGACAAATCCAATGAGATTTTGAGGATACATGCCAGCAGTATTGGGCAACCCCAGGTACGCTTTGTTTCTACAATTATTGTAGATGTTTTTAAGTTTTTAGCCTGATAGATTACTCGACAAGGTCGACAACCGACGGGGTTAATTTTCTTTTAACTCTGTTTAATAAGATAATGCCATAAGATGCACCAGGGTGCATTAGTTTCAACTAGGGAGCAAGGCTCCATACATGGATTCTTAACAACTACTATATTTTTTATATCTCCTCCCTGTGCTACCTAGAGGAGGGGGGAAGCAAGGCTTCTAGGGGCAAGTTCCACGCATTGGATGCATAATCACTTCAAAGCCATTGTAGCTTGCCAATGTGCAGGCAAATAGATATGTGAAGTACATTGAAAGCGCAATCATACCACCAGATGTTTTGACTTTCGATGCCAAACAAGGAAAGTGCTTGCAAAAGTTGGTAAGTATGTTACCTTTAAGTTTCAATTTTGAACTTATACACTTTTGCAAGATTTTCTACAATGCCAACTTGACAAGCAAACATTGCTTCAATCAAGTAGAGATTGGCAGTAAGATGAAATTTGACAGCTAAGTTTCCTCCTAAGCTATCTATTTCAAGATTGGGCAATCTAAGCATTCTCAATAGGATGTATACACGCTTTGGCAAGGCTGATTTTCTTAACGAAAGCTCAACAAGGTCGACTCCTTTTTGCTTTGACATATGTGTATCACCACGATCACCTATTAGCTATGAACACTTGAGCTGCATTCCATCTCATCTTTTTGATGAACTTATGCAAAGCAAGGCTTCTCTTATGTGCCAAGGTACTATCAATTGACATTAGATCAAGGATTGACAACAATTGATCCTATTTACTCTCTCTATGCTACATTGTTTGCCTCTTCTTGACCAATACAATTATTGTTCATACATCTAATAAACGCTCCAGTTAATTTTTTCAATTATCCCATTGAGGGCACGTCCATGGGCCACTACCCTGGTGAGATAATTATAACTAATTAAGAGAATAATTATTATCCATCAATTTAGTGTCTTTTTCTTGCATAATAATTAACCTAATCAATAACTTTTTGCATTAGTAAAATGCTCTTGTGATTAATGTGTGCATAGTTGTGTCTCCTAGCTTTCGTTTAAGCCTATTCACACATATTTTTAATTGAGCATCACAAATTAATACCCAAATTCAAAACGAGCTTTTGAGCTTGGTTCTTTTGGTTTTTTGGAATAGCTCGGAGGATTTGTGTGTAAGTGTGTGTGCTTGAGAGCATTTGGTGCTCACATTTTTTTTATTTTTTTTTAAACAGGGCTTTAGGTGGTCTTTAAACTCCACAAAACCACATGGAAGAACCTCCACTTTTGAAGCAAAAGAGGCCAAGGACGCAATACACACGAAAAGGGAAAAGGAGGGGGACCTGCCCACTTTGCATACGGTCCTGTCAAAAGCAACCAAGGCCTAAAGCCTCATAATCCAGCACGTGCTCTTCGCCCTCTCCCTACACACGGGCCCTTGCCTCTCACCTACCTACGACTTGCCTGCTCTACAACGTTTTAATTGCTTGAAGCCCATCGCTTTGCGAGGTTGCATGCTGACCTACCCTCGTCTGCTGTATTGTTCATCTCCCCCCATCATTTTCAAAGCTTGGCGCCACCACTCCCCTCGGTCGTTTGCTACACTCGGTCATTGTATCCCGCACGCTGAATTGCATCCAATCCGCTTTGCCAAATTTGAGCTCACAGTCTCACTACTACGCCTCTTTTGATCCATGACCCTACTTGCAAAACGTCAACAGTTGCAACTTATCAAGGCCCCACCATACAAGATTCATTTGGCCATGTCATCAAGCCCATCAAAAATTTTGATAGCTACGTACACACCTGCTCTTCGTCAACAGCTTGTAATAGCCTCGACTACAATTTTCTGCTAACGTCACCAACTATTGGTGTGCTCATCATCGTGAGCAACCGATTGCCCCACTTGGCGTGCACCTGCTTGTCATCAATAGCTTGTAAAACTTCTTGGTCTTATTTTGTATTTTAATTTGAAGTTCACATTCAAGAAGCCTTGAAATTTTTCACTACTACTATATGGTTTTGTGAGCCCCTATTCTCACGGTAAAAAAAAAACATCAGACTATTTTTTACAACCCAAAAGCCAGGTGCTTCAACTCTCCAAGATGGGCCGCAGTATTGGCATTGTGGAGAGAAGCATTCTCCCAATTTCAACAGCAAAATTCCTGAAAACAATGGTTGTTCATCGCGCTCCGTGCCTGTAGCTACACTAATCACTTCTACCCGTTGGCCCACGGCCCATGCTTATCATCTTCTGCGAATCACACTTCAACGTAATGTTGCCAATTTCTAGATTTGGCATTTTTTGAGCTTAAAATTGCATGTTTTGTTCAGATATATATCCCACACATTCAAAGCCCCTTACCAAGGGGTAGTTTTTTCGAGTAAAAGAGCAACATAAGCTAAGCATAGAACCAAATCTTCAAAGAATCATCAAGCTTCCAAGGGCATTTGAAAGCTCCCCATCAACCATTCAAAGGGATTTTTTGGGCTTCAAAGGGTTCTTTCTCACTGTGCTCCCACGATTCCTATCCTTCGTGCTCACCAAAGTCCTTCAAAAAAATTGTGATCATCAATTTTGAATCTTTGAGCCTCGAAATATACCGCAAGTTTTGTGAAGGGGTGCTCCATATTATTAGAGAGTGAATTCACAAATAGCTTTGTAACACCCGTTAGGGTTAAGTGATCACGAGGACTAGACACTGCCCAAATCACTCGGGTAAGACCTTCCTCCCACTACACACGGGAGTGCACCATCATGGGAGAAAAGGGAATCAACAAATTCAATGGCCATGGTTTGCACACATGGCAAGCAAAACCAAGGGCTAATTAATGCGAAAGCAATTATGGTTTGTCATTAAGCCACCAAATGACAATGACAGAATGGAAACACGACAGAGATTAGCTCAATTTGCAGCTAAAGATGAGCAAGCTCTCGGCATTCTGCTCACATCCCTTGACGGAAACTTTGTGCATTAGTTAGATTATTGCACCAATGCACACAACGCTATGGATAACCTTAGAGCAGCATTTTGGTGCGATTGCCAAGCAACATTGCATTAAAAATGCAACTTTACGGATTGCTTATGGAGCCTGGAAAAGATGTGTCATCTCTCGTCAATAGGCTCAAAAGTATTTGCACACAGTTGACATTTATAAAATGCCATGTAGATAAGAAGACCAAATTGTTGTGCTTCTCAAAGCAATTCCATATGCAAGTTTTGACCTTATAACAGTGCTTAAAGAGGAAGACCCAATCCCTAAAATTGAAGATGTAATAAACTCTCTTCAAGAGAACAAGAAGAAACTCAAAGGCAATCAACAACAGACAAATGGCACTTTTGTGGTCTCATCCAGCCGCTACAATTGGAATCACAAAAAGAACTTAAAGTGCACACACTGTGGCAGAATAAATCATCTTTCAAAGGATTGGTATATTGTCAACCTTTATCAGATTTGTGGCAAGAACAACCATGCTACAAAGTATTGCAGACTCAAAGATAAATCTTCACAAGTTACCAATCACAAAGAGCATTTCAAAGATAAAGCAAAAGCAAAAATCAATCTCGCCACCACTGAAGATTCTGACGAAGAGAACGACAACAATATTGGCATGGTATATGATGATATATTGTGATCATTCTCTCAATTATACATTACCCTCTATTTGTGCCAGGGGAGGCTTGTGTGTGTGCCTACACCTTGATATTTTGTGTGCCTACACCCTTTGAGTTTAGGGGAGGCTTGTGTTTTGTGTGTCTCACCCTAGTGTGTTTTGAGGGGAGGATTGTGTGAGTGATATGCAACCAAAACCCACATAGGGGAGGGTTGTTGGGATGCAGGCTTTTGTTGCATCTCTTGGGTGAACAACCTCTTCCACCTAGAAAAGTCATGTGTCAATAACCCATGTGAAGAACCTCTTACAATCCTTGTATAAAGCACAACCACTTGTCTTTGTGCATAGGCAGTCACATCCTATTTGTGCATAGGCAGCCACATTTTATGCTCATGTGTCAAAAGGATGTCTCTTTGTATATGCCTATATAGAAGCACATTATGCTGAATAGATGTAAGTCTATCATTTTGCAACTATACTCTAGTGTATTATGTGTCCAATATCAAGCCCTAAGCTAACTCTATTCTAATCATGCTTATGCCATGAATGACACACTAACCAATCTACCTTAACCTAACAGTAGATAGGCTTCCAATTGTTGTATATGTATGCAACGGTGAGCACTTTACATCATTGGCTCTATGCACAAGGTGCAATCAATGCCAATGACAATTTCTATGGGTAGCAAGTAGGCATGGCCTAGCTATCAAGCAATTAATTCAGGGGAAGACATGAATACATTAAGAGAGCCTCCACACAGATAATCTCTTGTGTAAACACCTGAGTAAACGTAGTAGGGTATTTGACATCTTTCTTCTCTGTTCCTAGAGGAAGAAGATTCTCTCATGACTTAGTTGTGAATAAAATTCCAACTGCAGAACATCTGTTGCTTATTTGCATCATTGATTATGTCCCTACGAGTGGGTATGACTCAGCTAATACATAATCACTCCATAGGTATTGAGAGTCATGATTTGTGCTTAGCACAATTGAACTTTCAAGGAAAGAAGTCCGCAATCTACCAAAAGGTAGTGGACAAACTCAACTTTCTCAGTTGATTCCAAATACTTTTGACCATGATAGACTATGTTCATCATTGTTGGCTGCTAGGTTGAGTAATTTTCATGCAAAGTCTACCCAAGCGATTGGACATTGTAGAAGCTAACCAAGGGGTTTAAATTGCAAAGGCAACACCCAGGGTTACCAATTTCTACTCCTTATTTTTTATTAATATTTTTTCTAGTGTTTAACAGGTCACCAATATATTACCTCTCTAAGGCTAGTTTTATGGTAAGACATCTTTCTAGTCGTATCTTTCAGTTTGCAAAGTGCACGTGACTACAAATAAGTGAACGTTATGTTCAACCTCTAGGTATGCATATGATTTGGTTTTATTCCCTTTTTGAATATTCTTTGTTTGACTTTTTCAAGTTGAATGAATAAACTTGAATGCTTTTATCCATTTTTCTCTTCAAAAACATGACAAGGTCATGTAAAAGCAAATGTTCTTTTTTAGATCCTTTTTTGAAACATATTCCACGTGGATAATATGAGTCCATAATTATGCAATTATGGATCTTTATGTAGGGTTTTCTTTGGCACATGTTGTCACATGGGATACAACATGGTTTAGGAACTCAAAGGAGTTTGGTTTAACCAGTGTGGACCAAGGTTAAGAGGGTCCCTCTGATTTGGAGCGGCATGTAGATTCATGGATAGATCTAACAATCACCAATAGAGATCAAGGCTCGGTTTGGATGCTTGTGGAGCTTTCAAGTTAACTAAGACAATTATTTATAACATTGTTAATTCCTCTCATCAATGTTGTAAGACATTGTGATCCTTGTTTACCAATCATTTTGGAAGACTATCTATAAACAGTGAGGAAGCACACCTCAGTACTATCATTTATCCAAAGAGGATAGACAAATGACGAGTGTAATCTTGTACTAAAGGATATGTGAAGTACGTACGTTAGCACCAAGCATCCCAATTAGAAAGCATGTATCACTCTAGTTGGAGTTTCCTTACCATAAGGTAAAGCATGTTTGCAACTAGGTTTGGTCTCCATATTTAAGTCACGTTCTCAACCTTGAACACTAGTTATGGTGGGGTTGTTTATTGATGCGATAAGATAACAAGTCAAAAACTTAAGTTTTGCTTATGAGTTACGTCAGCATATTACTTTCATGGAAAGTGAGAAGAGATATTCTTTGCGACACCTTCTCGTTGTGATAACTCATTTACTATACTCAAGTGAGTTCTAGATAGAGTTTATATGCTAATGTTAGATATGGACCGGTTACAAAAAACGATTGCAAAGGGACAACAATGTAGAAAATCAAGATGTTATTCTTGATTTCATTGAACCTACTCCTATGGAACCATGTTGTGGTCAAATGAACAGTTGGATCCCTAAAGGATGCCACTGTGGAAAACATTAGTATTCTTATGAAGATACAACCATAACTTTTTTAAGGACAAAAACGCTTCTCCAAGGGGGGAGTAATGTTAAGCCTATGGTAAGACCACGCACACCAAGGGCCAAGATAGACATGCGGTACATGGGGTCTCTATTATTAGCAAGTCAAGGCCTATATAGGGCATGGTTGGATGAAAAGTTGCATGCTCCAATCCCCAGATTCACAAAAGAAACCTGAGTATATCTCCTTAACTAAGGCACATTAGGTTGTTCCTCTCTTTCTTCTAATAGAGAAGGGTTTTCCATGTGGTTTTTGTTCAGGCACATTACATACTCTTTCATGCACTATTTGGCATCCTCTTGAATCACCACATGTCGAATCTCAACATTAGGTATATGTTTTTTATGCATCTTCTACTCAGTGAAGTACACATCATTAATGCAAACAATAATTTTGGATTTGGGATCCCAAAGATGATATCCCATCTCATCAAACTTGCCATATTTCTTAAGAACATGACAAAATGCTTCACAACCAAAAAACTCAAAGATGTTCATAAGAATTAACCTTTTTAGACCAAAGCTAAAACATACTCGTCTAGTACATGATTAGGCGACCTATCATGAGATGAAATATTGTAGCAACTGCTTCCGTCCAAAACCCTTCGGGTACATCAGACAACATAAATCTGACTTTGTCTAGTATTGTTCTATTCATCCTCTTTGCAACACCATTTTGTGGAGGATTTTAAGGAGCAATCAACTAATGTTTGATTCCCTTTGGATCACAAAAGTCTTGAAAAGACTTTGAAACATATTCTCCACCATTTGTCAATGCGCATAAGCACTTGACCTTCTTTCCACTCTGGCTCTCAACTAATGAGACAATTTTTTTAAATGCATCAAGCACTTGATCCTTGTGTTTAAGAGGATAAACCCAAACTTTGTGAGAATAGTCATCTATGAATGTGACAAAATAAGAAGCGCCCCCAGATGAGATGCTAGGCATAGGACAACAAATGTCACTATATATCAACTCTAAGCGCTCACTTCTCCTATCTGCACACTGCTCATGCAGAGCTAAGGGATGGAGTCCATGTTAGGGCTAGATGACCACACAGATATTAGGAGGCTTGGGATGGTCACACAGATGTGTAGCCTAGCGCACCACATGCTTGGCCAGTGGTTGTCCAAGTGTGAATGGCCAAGGCCTAATCTTAATAAGAGAGACTACTATGGTTAGGTGGTTAGTCTATTGTAGTGCTCCTATGTAGAAAGATCCTTGCGAGAGCCCCGCAAGAGCTCTTCGTGAGAGGCTTTGATGCCTAGGTTTTGCTTACGTTAAACACAACAAATACTCTTTGACTCACAAAAAAACCCTTTGGTTGCTACCTATAAATGTCCTCAGGAAGATCCAAGAGCAAGAAAATGTTCTCTATGGAAAACAAAGCAACAAAGCAAGTACTATCCAAAGAAAGGTCATTTGGACAATGGGAGAAAAGATATTGTCAAAATTTGCAAGGTTGGCAACCAAAACAACCACATCTATACTTCTTGTATTTTGAATTTTTTTTGTAGATCCATTGTTCCATTTTTCAGCTCTTTGGAGTCTCATGGGCATGAGATTTTCCCACTTTGTTTGCTGTTTTTTATTTCGCTAGTAGCGGCAATTATGTCCATATGTCAATACAACACCTGCTTGCTTAGCTCCAAGTGTTTGGCTTGTAACACAAGGAACACAATTGTTGTCAAATAAGGCAAAGCGCTTGCAAGCAAATGGATTTATTCTTCAATAGCAACAAAAGCTATAGATTTGGATAGTGGTTTGACAGCAAAAAATAGAGTTCCCAATGCCTTCTTCCGACCTAAGTATAAGGATGGGAAGCTTGTTAAATGGAGATCAAAGCTAACAAGATTTTCAAACCAAGAGTGACTTGGAAGCACCCTTGAAGCAAAGTTGGTAAAAAAGGTGATTATTGTGTGCAATGAAGCACATGTTTTCTGTGTTAGCACAAAGGGGTCCAAAGCAAAGGGAATAGCATACTCCGTCACAATCTCAAATTTTCCACGATGCACATGTGAAGACTTCCAAAAGAGAAGATCGATGTTCCATGCAAACACATGTACAAGATTTTCAAACCAAGAGTGACTTGGAAGCACCCTTGAAGCAAAGTTGGTAAAAAAGGTGATTATTGTGTGCAATGAAGCACATGTTTTCTGTGTTAGCACAAAGGGGTCCAAAGCAAAGGGAATAGCATACTCCGTCACAATCTCAAATTTTCCACGATGCACATGTGAAGACTTCCAAAAGAGAAGATCGATGTTCCATGCAAACACATGTACAAGATTTTCAAACCAAGAGTGACTTGGAAGCACCCTTGAAGCAAAGTTGGTAAAAAAGGTGATTATTGTGTGCAATGAAGCACATGTTTTCTGTGTTAGCACAAAGGGGTCCAAAGCAAAGGGAATAGCATACTCCGTCACAATCTCAAATTTTCCACGATGCACATGTGAAGACTTCCAAAAGAGAAGATCGATGTTCCATGCAAACACATGTACAAGATTTTCAAACCAAGAGTGACTTGGAAGCACCCTTGAAGCAAAGTTGGTAAAAAAGGTGATTATTGTGTGCAATGAAGCACATGTTTTCGGTGTTAGCACCTGTAAACACAAAGGGGTCCAAAGCAAAGGGAATCACATACTCGGTCACAATCTCAAATTTTCCACAATGCACATGTGAAGACGATGTTCCATGCAAACACATGTACTATGTTTTCTTTCATATTCTTGGGGTGGACTTGCATGCCGTTGAGTTCATGCACCAAGCTGCTTTGACAAAGGTTAAACTTTTTCAAACCCTTGGAGACAATCGAACAAGTGTGCATCTCTAGGATGGTTAGAGCATGTTGTTAAGATTATATACCTCACACTATTGTTACCATGTTTTTTAGCATTTACATTAACTATCAACTATCAACCTAGGAGTTTACAAGATGTTCTAACTTTTTTGACTTTTAACAAAGATGGGAGACACTAAGTTTGTCAAATACTTAGTATACGACATCCATTTTTTGTTGGCATTTGGACTTATTAGCTTACCAAGACTTGGGACTATCTCATTGATCAATTCCATCATATTCAAAATTGATTCTATTGATTCAACCACAGCCCTCCCATGTCAATTCACAACTCCAAGCAAGGTCATTCATCTTCCTTGGTGTGAGTAAAGGAAAACTCGAATACTGTGGCATGAAACATTTCCAAAGAAACATCCACCTACAAAACCATGCAGAAACAACAAAGACAAAAACCTCTACCCTGCGAGGGTACACTCAATTGTGCATATTATAAATCAGCCCAAAAATGACATCTCAAATACAAAAAATGGTTACATTGGCTCAAGTGACCAACTTCCACATCCATTTCCTCTTCAACAAAAGCCTTCAAACAATTGAAGCAATAAAAATCACATTTTGTTGATGCCTCCCTCTTGCTATGTAAAGCTTCCACCTCAACTCACTCTCAAAGAACTCTCTCAGAACATTAAACTCTTTGTCAATTACCTCTCTCGCTTTCTAATTTGTTACAAGACTTGGTAACATGGTGCCTAAAGTCTGACTCCTGACATTTCAAACTGCACAGAAATTTCTCCAAGCACAAGAAACACTAAAACACCATTTCCAGGGGCATTTCCTGCAGCACAACTCAAATATCCAGACCTACAAGTTATGTAGACAAAAGCCAGGAAAGCTAGCTTGATAGAGCAAACATGCGCTGATTTGCTAGAGCCATCATCCATCCTGTGGAGTTCCAAAGAGTGATGAGCATTCCACAAATATTCTAAAGGTTTGTACACCAAACTGTGCAGAAAATAGTTCTGCACAATAGATCAACGACTAGTTAATGGGATATGGAGGTTAAGAGCCTCATTTTTTTCAATATCTAACATAACACACTTTGACTCAGCTGAATAAAGAATCTAACCGATTTCTTGAATAACCAGGATTCCACAAATTATTTGTAATAACTGAACCAGACAATTGTAACCACGATAAACAACTGCCAATAAAGGAACTAGAGACAGCCACAAGATATTGTATTCCATTCAACAAAGATATATACAATGCCTGTCAATCACTCAAGGATCCTGATTGTGCTATGGCGTCATTGACCCCTAAATCACAGAAGAATGAACCTCAGTCATGAAACCCTAATAATGAGAATAAGGAAAGCCTCATTCTAAGAGGACCATCTCCATGAGCAGGCGACAACACAAGAAGGTGGACACAAAGCCTAGCCCCCAAACCCATAGAGAGTTCTGCCTTGGCGCTTCAAGGCATACACCACATCCATGGCAGTAACAGTCTTACGGCGGGCATGTTCTGTGTAGGTGACAGCATCTCTGATGACGTTCTCGAGGAAGATCTTGAGCACGCCACGGGTCTCTTCGTAAATGAGGCCACTGATGCGCTTCACGCCACCCCTGCGAGCGAGGCGCCGGATGGCAGGCTTGGTGATACCTTGGATATTGTCACGCAGGACCTTGCGATGGCGCTTAGCCCCTCCTTTGCCGAGCCCCTTGCCACCCTTGCCGCGTCCAGACATGGCGTCTTCTTGCGCTGCTTCTGAACTGACGAGGCATATACCCCAGGTAAAGAATACAAGGTCGGAAGCAGTTCAGGCTTGAACAGTCCGTTGATCCGCCACTTAGATCCGCCTTGCTCCTTTTTGACCGTCCGATTTAACTAGTAATCGGACGTTCCTCACTTCTTTACCTCTCTCCGAAGACAAAAGCTTAGAGGGCCTTCTCATAGGCCAGCTCAAAGCACTCTTAACGGGATTTTGGAATGATCCCATACACAGCTCAAAGCACCGCTGCAAAAAGGTACGAAGCAATTTTGCCTCCGACGTGGGGGGTAGTTCAACCACCCTCTAGATGCTTGAATTGCCTCCGAAACTGGCTAGCGCTCGCTACTAGGTGTTTGCAGCTGCTTGTGAACTTGAACAGTCACACAGTGACCGGCATCGAGGAGTCTATTGGTGGAAAATTTCCCGAGTATGGGATGGGAGCGTGCCGCTTAACAGGCCTCTACCTTTGGAGGGCCTCTCTATGAGAAGTGCTTTTAGCGGACCTACGGGAAGGCGCTCTTAGGGGGAGGCTCAAATGTGCGCAGCACTTCCACGTAGAAACCAGGTTCACACATCATGGATGGACTCGCTAAAGTGTCAACTTCTCTCTCTACCAAATTGTTGAGGTAGGATTGTTCCCGTAACCCAACTCAATATGCATGCATATAGGGTGAGCATGAGTCAACACGCCCGGCGGGTTTCAAAGGACGTGGAAACTAGTAGTGCACAGGTGGCATCATTGGATAAGGGACAACCCAAGGGTATACCTAAATAAAGCTCCATCCCATGGAATGTTTTACTGTTAATGGCTTCCAAATAAATCAAGTCATGGATTTCTCAAAAGATTTCTTCAACTCGTTCGCAAGAGTTGAGCTGGAAAGAAAGGAGGCACATATAACAACACTCTTTATCCAGTACATAAACAAAACAAAAAGTATTCTTTTATGTTCATTTAACGATTCCACACACCACCTAGATTGCTAGTTTATCTTATAATCACCTTAGAATATTCTCATTTAACCATAATATTTACACAATAAAAATATTATGGGTACACCTATTAAAATGGAAAAACTTCTTGATACTCTTTTTAAGACTCCCACAGCATGTGGATGCATAAGAGAAACCAACACAACATTGTTTAAATGGGAGCATCATGTTGTGCTCATGCGGATGCATAACAAAAACCAGCACAAAGTTGTTTAAATGGGAGCATCATGTTGTGCTAGGTAAAGCTAACCCCAACGTATTGTTAGAAGCCTTGCATGCCTATTCAATGACAAAACCAAGGGCTCCTTTGCCCAATTGGACATACCTTGCACTTTGCATACACACTCATGAATCCCCTAAGTACGTGTACTTCCAAAGTTATTTATTTCACAATTGCCAATGTAATCTTAGTGTCAATACGTTGATATTCATACATAAGAAAGATATAGGGCGAGCACCTACACCCTATGCATTTGGCCTGCATTTGGAGATGAGGACTTATCTATCTCCACCTTAGTATGATTTCTAGAACATAGGTTAGGCTAGCAGCATAGCTATAAGAACAATAAGCTCAAACACTAAATTTTTGAAAGCCACTAAAGAATGATAAAGTATGCATAGATTCAAAGATTAATGATGTCTTATTTTGAAAAATAATTACTGAGCATTCAATCATTAACACCTAAAAGAAATCCAAATGAAAAGGAAAGAACTTATTTGAGTGTGTCTTTGTATGCCTAGAGCTATGAGAGATCATTTTAAGATATACGTGGTTGCCATTCTCTTGAAGTGGACCTAGTTAAATTAAATTATCTTCAAATGACTAACCAAACATGTACTCAATGAGGATACCCAACTAGCATAAAGCATCATAGACCTGACCATACTTGTATCAAGCACCTAGAAACCCTAACTGTGAAGGTAATAATTGATTAGTAGCACTATTGTTAGGGTTCAAGACAACTAGCCAGATACCCATCACACTGACTATACTAACCTTATCTATCCTTTTGATCATATAGAACAATAAGGAGTGGTGAGGCAATTTTGAATCCTCACTAAGAGCTCCACCAACATCATACTCATGTCTACTCTTCTTCTCCCTTGCACTCCGCACGCATCGTGCACTCTTCAAGTGGTATCAGGGCCAGAGTGAAGGTCTTGCATCATTGCAATGTTGCGACGGAGATTGCAGTGAAGCTGCAAATTTTTTAGCATTGTTTTGCATTAGAAATTTGACTAAGTAAAAGATCAATTTTTAGCTTAGTTTCGCATTGCTTTATAAAAAATTTCGTGGCCCTACAACTTTCAAGTTGAAAGTAATTCTGCATCCATTTTGTTGTACATTTGGCAGACTTCCTACAGGTCGAGGGTAGACAGGTGCAGATTTCTATAAATCTATTTTGACTCTAACATTGCCATTAGTAACTCTACCCCTTAGGGCAAGCTTGTTTTTAGTGATGCTACTAGTGCTTTGCACACGGAAGAGATTCGACGTCAATATGTGTGTAAATGAAACAACACCTACATAGTTTTGTGATGAAGATGGCTATGACATAGCTCCTTATTTTATAATAAAGGTGTTGAAGGAAGCTAATAAAAATTGTGAGTATGAAAGCACAATAGGTGAGACAAACATCGTCATGAATCATGATGCAAAAACGCAAATGAAGAAAGAAAAACAACCACAAGAATATGTCATCATTCACATACTTGTAAAATCGACAAAAGTTGTTTCCAACAAGCTGACTCCAGAAAGTGCACAACTAAAAGCAAATGAAGAACCAAGTTCCATATCACATGTTCAGCAAACTCGAGACCAAGAGAAGTACAAGGATATGACAAAAGATTGATTGTCTCCTATAGTGATAAACTTCAACTTATGTAGAGAAACGGGACTCCAAATTACATGTTCAGTTGTGATAGATCCTTATGCAACAAAGAATCTAATGTCTTATGGCACTTGGATAGCGATAAGAAAGCCTCCAATCAAAGAGCTAGAAGAAACAATGTACACAAGATCTAACATTTCGATTCCTAGCTTTGGCATAGAAAAAGCCGTACTCAAGGTGAGTACTGGGGAGTTCAAGAACACTTTCAACATAATCGACTCCCATCACATCAAAGAGAGTCTAGTCCTGACAAAAAGTTGGATTTCGACATCAACCAAAAGCCTTTATAACAACAATGGTAAGAGTCCTAGAATCATCTCAAGCCCACGCAAAGAAGAAACAACCAATCATAGCAGAAAAAGGTAAAGCTAAGGAAAACACTAAAGCAGATCAACCTCGCAAGTTGACTTTACCTTCAACCAATCTCCATCAAACTTCCAACGCAACCTCTACATCAAAAACCAAACCATCGACAATGCAATGGAAACCCAAGCAAAAATTTTATCAACCAAAGTGTCCATTGCAAAAAAGCCTCCAGAAGAAGTCGAAATGAGTCAACCAAGTGTTAGTATCCAAAGAGCACATCAGTGTAATGGAAATGGCCTATAAACTTTGAGAATAGCGGAATTAGGAGAATTAAATAGAGCATTTTTGTGAGACTACTTTGAGAACATATAGGGTGAACTTAATTGATGGTAGCAACATAATCATAGTACTTAATCAACTTGGCATGAACAATACTTTTGCAAGAGAGAGAGTTTAGAGAACTTGACAACAATTGAGGACCGGATTTATGTGGAGTCGGTCCCCCCTCCAATAGGCTTTTGTATTATAGATTCTCCCATCAAGAGAGACTTGGTACAATACAATCTTTGTGTTCCTTGTGACCTAGGTGATGCAATGCAGATGGAAAGCTTCATGCATCACGAGCATAACATAAACTTTGCAAAAAGCATTAACTATCCCAAGCCTCATTCCCAAGGCCTCAAACACCTTCAAAGGTGGAGAGAGCGAGGGGGGAATGAGGGTAGGGAAGAGGAAAAAGAAACATCCATAGGAGAAAGAAGTAGTTCCATATTTATCGTCACTCTTCTTGCTATCATACATAATAGCATAGTAATGAAGATGGAGAAGATGTCAAGCTTAAGCATTGAAGCATGGCTCTTGGTTGGATTTGCATTCCATAGCCAAGAGTGTTGGTATAGGCTCTCAACTTCTCTACTAGCTTGGAGAAGGAGATGGAGCTCTTGCACTTTGCACACCATAAGAGTGTGTGTGAGTGTGTGTGGGAGAGTATACCCCCCTTCTTGCTTTGGTCAAACCCCTCTTCTAGCTCAATTTTGGAAGCTCATTGGACCCTTGCAAGCCTAGCCAATCACATGCAGAATGCATATCAAGCAACAAGGGTAGCCCTGGGACAAGTGTCCCCCTTTTCCCTTTGAGAGAGAGGACTTGATAAATGCCAAAAAAAAAAATTCAACTACATTATCATTGGACCTCTCTAGGGGTCAACCAATAGGCTTTGGACACTCCTTGAGGGAACGAGCTAGGAGCTTGACATGTGTCCTACTTGCCTCTTGAGCAAGGAGTGCCCTTGGGGGGAGAGAGAGAGGTCAAGCAACCCCCCATCTGC
Source organism: Adiantum capillus-veneris (assembly GCF_014529385.1). Taxonomy (NCBI): domain Eukaryota; kingdom Viridiplantae; phylum Streptophyta; class Polypodiopsida; order Polypodiales; family Pteridaceae; genus Adiantum; species Adiantum capillus-veneris. Next base: position 87,202,997 of record NC_140932.1, read on the forward strand.
ATGGCTCGCCCCCTCCTTGTAGGGATATTTGTTGACTTTTGTGACACCTCAAGCCCCTAAACCTTGGGCCCAGTTCTCACCACAAGCTCGGCCTTTAAGGCCCTCAAGCTTGGGCTGGGTTCCCACCTCAAATACAACCCTAGCATCTCAAGCATGACAAGCACCTCAAGCATCTCAAGCATAGCCCTAGCTTGCCTAAGGTCAAAAGTCTTTTAACACTAACCTTTGGAGGTCTTCAATAATGAAGCTAACCCTAAGATCTTCAAGTTCCATTGGCTAGACTTTCTCTTTGACATATCATCTCTCATTTGGACACCTTTAACATTGGCCCCGTGTCGAGATAGACCCCTAAGCACATGTCTATATTCTAACCCTTGTTCACGTCTATTCTCCCACATAAAATGACGAGTTTAATATGAGAAAATCATTTGGGTTGGTTAGATATTAGATTTTATGACATTACCTCTCTTTTGAAATAATTGTCGTCCTCGACTATGAGGTAGAAGAGATAAAGCCTTAGTCATTAGTCAATGTTTCTTAGTGGGTAGAGGATCCTTTTCTACCTTACGACATCTTTCCAAGATTGATAAATAATCCATTTGGTGCTTGGGAGACATAGCTGTTGCAAGCATGTCTGCTCTTTAGTCCATTTTATTCTCCCAAAGCAGAGTGACAAATTGTACTAGGTGTTTGAGAGACGTCGTCATCACAAACATGATTCTAAGTATGCATACTACTTAAATTTGTGCACAATAAAAAGACAATTAGTCTTATAAGACAAAAACATTGGTCATTTGAAAGAAATTTGTACATTTGCTTACTCTAATGTAGCATTGTAAGCATTGACAAGGTTCATACTATCCTTAAGCTGTATTCCTTGCATCCATCTAGCATCTTCAAAAGAATAATTTTTGAACTTAATAAGATACCGTCGGATAATCTTACCATGTTGTAGTACCTTGTCTTCATGCCGAAGAATAGCTTCGGTTGTAGCACCTCTTCTTGGTCTTCGATTTCGGGAGGGTCTTCAATAATTGATTCACTTGGTGGCTCGCCTTTGTAGGGCTTAAATAGGCTCACATGAAAAGCAATGTGTATGAGCCCAATGGTTGGGCAACTTGAGTTGATAAACCATCTGATTGATTAACTTCAAAATTTGAAAAGGACCATAGTATCTTTTTGCTAGTTTAGAAAAATACTTTTGATGGCCCGTATGATTTTTGCTTGTCATGTGCCTCAATCGAGCCTTGGGAAACTTAAGTAAGACCCAATAATTTTCTTTAAACGAAGTCCCTTCTGTGCTTGTCAGCAGCAGCTTATTGCCTTTGTTGAGAGATGGATATAGCCTCCTTAATATTTTGAAATGATTCTTGTAGGTCACGGCTATCCTCATCGGCAGCAAAGATCTTCCCATGTACTTTAAGTAGCAATGGACTTTTAGGTCCTCCCTCAATGATTTCAGAAGGTGCTTTTCTTGTAGAAGTATGTACATTATTATTATACGCATACTCTACAAGAGGTAAGTACTTTCCCCATTGTGAGCGTTGATCTACTTCTGTAACATAAGTCTTTAGTAGATTGAGTATCGTAAGATTGGCTATCTTACTTTGGAAATCTGTTTGTGGGTGATAGGCCAAAGAGAAATTCAATCTTGTACGTAGATTTTCAAAGAGACCTTTCCAAAAATTATTGGTCATTCTAGGATCTCTATTCGACACGATGGATATTGGCAATCCATGGTGTTTGAAAATCTGAGATATGAAGAGAGTTGCCATTTGGTGTGCCTTAATAGTCTTTTTGACAGGAATAAAGTGTGCTTGCTTGCTAAACCTGTCAACTATTGTCCATATTCCCGTATTCCCGTGGATAGACTTGGTAATCCAAAGATAAAATCCATGGATATACTCTCCCATGGTGAATTTGGGATAGGCAATGGCTGGAGTATTCCAGGTTGCTTCCCTCTATCATACTTGGTCTTTTGGCATACCACACATTTTAAACATACCCTTGTATGTCTACTTTCATGGTGGGCCAATAGAAGTACGTCTCTACTCCTCGAAGAGTAGGTTGAATGCCTCTATGCCCTGCATAGGGAGGAGCATGGGATTCATACATGACTTTCTCACAAAGGGAGTGGGTAATGCATAGCCTATTGCCATGGAGAAGATAACCATCCTGCAAGGTGAATGGTTCCTCTTTCTTCCCCAAAGTAAGGGCTGACATTACTTCTTTAAAGTGACGGTCAGTGGCATACTCATCTATCATAGAAGATAGATCATTGTGAGTAGCTATCATACTCATCTATCATAGAAGATAAATCATTGTGAGTCGCTATAGACACCGCGTTAACTTTTGGTCGTCGTGAGAGTGCATTCGCCACTTGATTGTGCTTACCAGCAATGTGAGCAATATGAAAATTAAATTGCAAAAGAAAATTTGCCCGCCTCATTTGTTTGTCGAAAAGCTTGGTTTGCGTCATGAATTACTTGAGACTTTGGTGATGAGTTCATAGAATAAATGGATTCCCCAATAGATAGTGCTTCCATGTGTCTAGGACATGTAGAACAACTAAAAGCTCTTTCTCATAAATGCCCAAGACTCGTTCATACGTATTGAGCCTTTGGCTCTCATATGCTATGGCATGCCCTTCTTGAAGCAAGACTGCTTCAAGGCAATCACCACGCGCATCACATTGGACCTCAAATCGCTTTGAGAGATCCATAAGCATAAGGATTGATTGGGAGATAAGCTTTTCTTTGAGCTTGTCAAAAGCATTTTTCTCCTTAGCAGTCCATGAGTACTTAACATTCTTCTTTGTTAAGTCATGTAATAGTCCTACTATTTGAGAGAATTTTGCTATGAATCGTCTATAGTATGCACACATACCAATAAAACTTCTTAGCTCATGTAGATTCCTTGGGTTAGGCAATGCTTTTATTACCTCCAACTTTGATGGATCCATATGGACACTATCTCAAGAGATAATATAACCTCAGCATTGAATCTCTTGAAAGAAAATTTCGCTTTTCTTTTGATTGAGAAAAAGATTTTTCTCCCTCAGTGCTTGAAAAATCACTTGGAGATGTTGCTTGTGTTCCTCCAAGGACTTGGAGTAGATGATGATATCATCAACCATTGAATTTGCAGTAGGGTCTAAAGATTTTCTCCATTAGATGATTGAACGTGGCTGGTGCATTAGTCAAGCCAAAAGGCATGACTAGATATTCATAAAGACCAAATCTTGTTCAAAACACGGTCTTTAGAATATCTTCATCCACTATCCTTATTTGATGATAGCCACTTTTAAGGTCATTCCTACTGAAGTAGTAGAGCCTTGTAGCTTATCAAAAAAATCGTCTACCCGAGACACGGGAAATCTGTTTTTGATAGTGATATGCTTTAGTGCTCGATAGTCCACACACATACGGTATGTACCATCTTTCTTTTGCACCAAAAGGATTGGAGAACAAAAGGAGAGGAGCTAGGCCTCACCATCCCTTTGTCACAACCACACACACAACTTTCTCCACTTCTTATTGCTGATAAGAGTTGAAAGTTTGCATCTGGCCGTTACCTTTGAAACCTTCAGGTTCCTTAGTTGAAGAGGTTGATGACACAAATGCATCTGCAGGATCTGGGGACAATACAGAAAGACTTAGCAACGGACGACCCCTTATATTGGATCTTTTTCAATCTAACTCTATCTTCTTAAAGGAAAAATAATCAAAATACCCCTCTAATTTGTGGAAATTCCCAAAATACTATTGTATCTATTTTGGTTCGATTGTTCACGATTCCCTAATCTTTATTCTTTTTTGACAACTGAGATCCGTATTTGAATGTTTAGCAATTAATTTATCACAAATTACCTCCCAAAAAGGGTAAGATTTAGTGCATTTTAATCCTCTAAAATTGTAAAATACTATGTAAATTTTCAATTTAGTTTATATTGGCGAAGGCTTCAAGTTTTTATACCTGAAGGGGAATCTTAAGTGTGCCCTTTTGTTTTTCTTTTGAATAGAACTTAGAAGCCATGTTTTCGGCGGCACTGGAACAATGTTTGGGAACTTAGCTTCTAGAGCACGCTTCGCCCTTGTCCTAGAGTGAATCTTAGTTGGCTTTTGAATCACAAAACCATCTTTGACTAGCTTCCTCATGTCCTGCCGTGAATTGGCCATATAAATTTCGTTAACCTCAACAGGGTCGAGCCACACTTTACGCTTCCCACATTTGAGAACGGTGGCCCCATGAGGCATTTCTATAGTTTGAGGGTATTTTTTCAATTTAACTCTATTTTCTTAAAGGAAAATTTATCAAAATACCCCTCTAATTTGTGGAAATACCCCTCAAATTTCAAAACTTCCCAAAATACTCTTGTATCTATTTTGGTTCGATTGTTCACGATTCCCTAATCTTTATTCTTTTTTGACAATTGAGATCCGTATTTGAATGCTTAGCAATTAATTTTTCACAAATTTCCCAAAAAAGGTAATTATGTCTAAAAATAATGAAGCAATTCATCTCCACAGCCTACATAACAAGCTCAAATTCTAGTTTTAGTATGTCCACCTACAAGTTCAAATTCTAGTTTTAGTATCTCCACCTTCTCTCTCTCTCTCTCTCTCTCTCTCTCTCTCTCTCTCTCTCTCTCTCATTTCTTATGCCCAAGCGCTAGCACCCACAAATAATTTGTGTGTGTGTGTGTACTGTGTGTGGATTGTGAGCGCTACAAGGCTAAACTTCTCTTCGGCCTATCAGCCATAAATGGATGGCCAAAGTGAAATAGCTAACCTAACAATTCTTGATCTACTAAAAACCTACGTAACGGACGTAGATCAAAGGTCCCAATGGGAGAAGTACTTACCCTTGGTGGAGTATGCCTACAATAATAATGTACATACCTCCACGGGAAAAGCACCTTTCGAGGTAATTGAGGGAAGATCCAAAAGTCCCATACCACTTAAAGTACACGAGAAGATCTTTGTTATAGATGAGTATAGCCGAGACCTACAAGAATCTTTCCAAAAGATTAAGGATGCTATCTCTATCTTGCAGAAAAGGCAAAAGGCTGCTGCTGATAAGCACAGAAGAGCCCAACCTTTAAAGAAAATGATTGCGTCTTGCTTAAATTTCCCAAGGCTCGATTAAGGCACACGACGGGCAAGAATCCTACGGGACACCAAAAGTACTATGCTAAGTTAGAAAAAAGGTACTATGGTCCCTTCCACATTCTTACACCAATCAATGAGATGTCCTATCAACTTAAGTTGCCCAGTCATTGGCTCATACACAACGTTTTCCATGTGAGCCTACTAAAGCCTTACAAAGGAGAACCACCTCAAGAACCAACTATTGAAGACCCACCGGAGATTGAGGACCAAGAAGTGGTGCTGTAGCCCGAGTCCATCCTCCGACATGAAGACAAGGTATTGTGAGGCGGTAAGATTATCCGGCGGTATCTTATTAAGTTTAAGAACTATCATTTTGAAGATGCAAGATGGATGCAAGGCATACAATTAAAGGATAACCTGAACCTTGTAAATGCTTACAATGCTTCCCTAGAGTAAGAAAATGTACAAATGTTTAAAATGAACAAAGTTTTTGTCTTATAAGACTCTCTTTTTCTTTATTGTGCACAAATGTTAAGTAGTTTGCATGCTTAGAATCAAGTTTGTGGAGACGATGTCTTCCAGACACCAAGTAGAGCTTGTCACTCTACTATGGAAGAATGATAGGACTAATGCGCAAACATGCTTGCGGTAGCTTAGGCTCTCAAGCGCCAAATGGATTAGTCATCCATTCTAGAACGATGCCGTGGGGTAAGAAAGGGATCCTCTACCTGCTAGAAAAAGGACTAATGAATGGGCTTTTTCTTCTCTACCCCATAGTCAAGGACGACTATGATTTCAAGAGAGAGGTAATGCCATAATAACTAATATCTAATTCTCCTAAATGATTTTCTCATGTTAAACTGATCATTCATGGGGAAGTAATAGGGGAGAAAAAGCTAGAATATTGGTTAAGCTGACAGACCGGCCACAATAGGGATCCAAAGGAGGGAAAATAAGGATCCAAAGGGGGGCCATCTGCAAAAGAGCAATGTGTAATCAATGGGCTTCAAATACCCTAAGGTTCAGCCCATTAAGACTTCCAAAATGCTAAGGTTCCAAAATTCAAAGGTTAGGTCCAATGGTCAAAACATAGGGCAAATTGGATGCTTGTGGGAAGACTCAAAAGTCTTCCCACATCCCTATCTTCCCACTTTCTTGTAGGGGATGAGAGAGAAACACACACACACACACACACACACACACACTTTAGTAGGCTCCCTTTACACAAAGGGAATGGGGGACACATGTCAGCTCCCTAGCCCAGTTGCCCCCAAGATGCATTCAATTCCTATTGGATGGCCATAGAGGTGGACCAATGAGAATTAAGCTAGAGTATATGTAGTTTAATTCATTTAAAAACACTTGATAAAAGAACCAATAGAAATTAAGCTCTCTAGAAGACTATTGGACAGTCTCCCAAGGGGTCCAATGAGCATTCAACAGCCCAATGACTTGCCTGATTCCTATTGGCCAGAAGACTAAGGGGTCCAATGAGAGTTTAATTGCATTAATTAAATACCTAAAGCTCTCACAAAAGGGGAAAGGGGGACACATGTCACAAGGCTATCACTTATGATTCTTAATTATCATTGGTTAAGCTTTGCAGGGTCCAATGGGGTGCCAGCATGCTAAAAATCAAGAGGGGTCGACCAAGAGAGAGAGGGGGCTGATTTTGGCAAGGCATTATCACACACACACTCACACAATCGCATGTGTGAAGCAAAGAAGACTCTCTCTCCTTCTCAAGCTTTAATGGAAAGCTCATCATCTACTCCAAGCTTGTGAGAAGAGAGGCCTACACCAGCAACTCTTGGCTTTGTGATGCAAATCCAACCAAGAGCCAAGCTTCAATGCATGCTCATCTCCTCTAGCATGCTAATTACTAAGCTATGCTAAGCTTTGTGGAATGTTAAGAAAGACAATTTGAAGAAGTGATTCTATGGCATCAAGAAGCTTTTGCATGAGTTTGAGAAGATACAGTTTAAGCACGTTCCTCGTGAGCAGAATAAAGAAGTTGATGAGCTGGCTAGGGACAAGTTGGATGCCATGGTAGCTCCTTTAAAGGTCAAGAAAGCCTTGTATGCAGGAAGGGAATCATTGCAAGATGTAGATGTATTTCTTGGTTAAGGGCAATGTCCAAAGGGCATGTCAAAGGTTCGGCGTAAGAGAATAGTTGCAAAAGCAAGAAACTACACATTGGTAGGTGAGGATCTCATGCTTTATGGCAAGGATAGCAAGTGTTTATTGTTGTAATTGACAAGGGATGACACACATTTGCTGCAACCCACAAGAATTACAGAAGTTTTAGGAGCTTTTGGATTTGCAAGAGAGACTAGGGATGTTGTGCAGGTAGGTGACACGACACATCAGGTGTGGGTGTAGATCACGGATGGGCATTGAAGCCCCTAATCCTTGGTCTCACAGTCTGGATGTTGACCGCAAGTCAAGGGCACTTGAGTCTGGTCACATGGATGGGCACTCCTGCCTTCTTAATAAGTAGTATAAAGTAGTATATAGTATAGAGTATAGAGAGAAGTATACCTGTGAATAATTATGGTGTAAATTTCAATATCCTCAAAACACCTTCGAAGGTGGAGAGAGCTAGCAGGGAATGAGGGTAGGGAAGAGGAAGAAGAAACATTTCATAGGAGAAAGAAGTAGTTCCTCACTTATCATCACTCTTCTTGCTAGCATACATAATAACATAGTAATGAAGATGGAGAAGATGGCAAGCTTAAGCATTGAAGCATGGCTCTTGGTTGGATTTGCATTCCATAGCCAAGAGTGTTGGTGTAGGCTCTCAATTTTTCTACTTGCTTGGAGAAGGAGAGGAAGCACTTGCACTTTGCACTTCACACAATGTGTGTGTGTGTGTGTGTGTGTGTGTGTGTGTGTGTGTGTGTGTGTGTGAGTATACCCCTCAAGAATTCCCCCTACTTGGTCGACCCCTCCTTGTAGCTCATGCTTGAAGTTCATTGGATCCCTCAGGCCAGCCAATCACAAAGAAGAGTCATACCAAGCAGGCATACTAGTCTTGGGACAAGTGTCCCCCTTTCCCCTTTGAGAGAGAGGACTTGATAAATGCTAAAATAATTAATTAACTTAACTAATTTATCATTGGACCGCTTGGGAGGCCATCCAATAGGCTTTAGGCACACCATGAGGGCAACATGAGGAGGAACTTGACAAGTGTCCCTTTTGCTTTGTTTGTACTAAGCATGCCTTGTGTGTGTGTGTTCTCTCTCATCCCCCCTCTTGTGGGGCTCTCCCCCTCAAGCACCTTAGTCAGCAAGCATGACAAAGCACCTCAAGCTTGGGTGGTGTTCCCACAAGCACCTCAAGATCCCTAGTCGGCAAGCACGACAAGCACCTCAAGCACCTTTAACACCTTAAGCTTGGGCCGGGTTTCCACCTCAAGCTCAACCCTAGCTTACCTAAGGTCAAAGGAATTTTATACTAACCTTTGGAGGTCTTTAATGAAGATAACCCTAAGGTCTTTAAGCTCCATTAGTTAACTTGCTCTTTGATAGACCATCTCTCGTTTGGGCCCCTTTACCATTGGCCCTGTGTTGAGATAGATCTACATGCACATGTCTATATCCTAACCCTTGTTCCCATTTATTCTCCTACATTAAATGATCATTTTAATATGGGAAAATCATTTGGGGTGGTTAGATATTAGATTTTATGACATCCTATATCTTGTAAGAGCCTGAGAAATTACACCACACTTGACTTCCATAAGCTGAACAAACTTGTATCTTATAGGTATATGAAAATCACAAAGCAACCAAAGTGCTTTGCATAGATTATGTAATGGATAATAAGAACCTTGCTTGAACTAACATGTCCATAAAGTTGTATGTACATCTACAACTTCACAAATCATTGTTATATAAGGACACAAGTGCCAATGAGCATCCACATGAAATGATAGAGAACAAATAATAAACAAATGTATTCAAGAATGCACAAATTCATAGTATATGCCATTCCACTTTTTCTGGAGTGAGAGAGATTACACAATCCTAATGGATTGCATCTCTCAAATATATCAGTCCATTGTTGTAATAAGGAAACAATTTGGGGAAATCCCCTTGTTTGTTTCTTGTGTGAGGAGTTTTGTTTACCATATGAGTCACACAAAATGACTTGTAAAATACTCTCCAATGACCTAGTAGAGAGAGTCACAAATTTGGAATGTGGGCAAGCACACAAAACCTAGAGCTGTGCCATAAAAGTAACTTTTGTTTACAATTTTAAGCATGCAAGTTTTGTATGAGTTGGACAACTAATTACAATCATATGAGTTTTTGACTACATAAAAATAGGCTTCTCCTATTGCAAATTAATATTTGGGTATAGTCACATTGGATTATGGTACACGAAAGATGTGGGTCACATTGATTTAATCCTCTAAGCATGCCGTTGGATGTTATTGATTGTACATTCCTTTCCTCTTAAAGCAACAAGCTTGACCATCCCATCCTTGGGGATTTTCACCTATAGAATAGCTAGATGCTTCTTAAAAGAGGGAATCATGCCTCAAAGAGAACATCTTGTAAGCATGCTAGGGGAAAGCCTCACTTATGTTACCATATATACCACGTAGATGCCTGTTGTACGACCTTAGGCAACAACTCCCTCATTACAGACATTTCATCATTTCTACATTGGATATCCATGAGATCATCTTCAAAGACATCCAACTCCCTTTTATAAGCTCATGAGTTGCAACCAAAATCTATGCTCGATCCAACTGTGAACTTCATCAAAGATTTGCTAGTGTGTCTTTAAAGATAAAATTACCACCTTTTGATGTAGAGATTCATCTATGTCATCAAAGAGGCCCCCCCTCAAACAAGAAAAGAAGAAATATTTTCTTAGGCATCTCTTGCATCTTAACTTGCCATGCTACCAAAAATTTGATGGTTGCTATACAGTGCAAATAGGGCCTTCCTCTTTTGCAGCCCTCCCTCTAGTGAAGGGCTTGTTTTCCTCTCACTTGGAGGAGTGTTTTGAGCCCCTTCTTAATCCAAGTGCAGCACTTTGTTGCCTTTGGATAGAGGTTGCAAACAAAAGAACAGTTTCAATGATTGTGGCATGACCATGTACAGTCCCCCTTTAGAGATCGAAATGCACCATGCAAGGCATTGCCCATGATGAGTAAGCGCCTATCTCTTCATCATTGCAAGCCAAATAATCTAGTTATAAACTTATTTCTTTCCCTCCCTTGAGGCTAATATATTTTACATTTTCCATCCTTAAGGCTATCCTTGGTAGAGACACTCCCATAAAGCTGAAAAAGAGAGCCAAAAAGGTTCAAAAATATTCATGAGCCCCTTGATTTGAGCAATACAACCATAATTTTGACAACCAAGTGCATGCCAAAGCTTAGGAGATGCATTGCAAGCTTTATCACCGAGAACTACTCCTCTCACTTACTAAGTAGTGCCTCTCTCACACCTTGTTGAGAGTGGGAAGAGATGATTGTTGAATGCTTGTATGGTGGTTCAAAAAGCCCAAAAATATTTTGTTCATCCTTTCGTCTATAGAAGATCATTTGAGGAGCATTTCTTGCCATGTCTAAGCCTTTGCAATTTGTTAGTTGGTCCCCCCTTATGCATTGCTTCTATCAAAGAAAGAGAGAGTGAAATTGGGGTTGCATTGTTGCTCTCTCTCTCTCTCTCTCTCTCTCTCTCTCTCTCTCTCTCTCTCTCTCCCCCCCCCCCCCCCCCCCCTCTTTCCATGATTGACACATGCTAGTGCCCTAGCATATCATACTATGTACTGACATTTTGCTGAACGACACCCATGGATCCTACTTTGAACCCATGGCTCTTTCGTTGCCTTGTCTTCCCTTCGATAGTTGCACACCCATTGTCTCTTCCACAACTGCAAGAGCTGTCAAAAGAGACAATGGGAGGGGAAGAGACAACGGAGAGGGAGAGATGGAGGGTTTGCTTTGGGGGGGGGGGGGGGGGGGGGAGGAGAACCTTCGAACAATTTCTTGAAAAGAGATGAGCTAGTATGTAGTTCTTTGAAAAAGTCAAATTTATTTTGAGATAAAATCAAATTTTGAGGAAATTGTTGTCTACATTACCACTTGGGGGGGGGGGGAGAGAGAGAGAGAGAGAGAGAGAGAGAGAGGGGAGAGAGAGAGAGAGAGAGAGAGAGAGAGAGAGAGAGAGAGAGAGAGAGAGAGAGAGAGAGAGAGAGAGAGAGAGAGAGAGAGAGAGAGAGAGAGAGAGAGAGAGAGCATGAACTTGCAATAAGAAAGATGGCATCTCACTCTGTGCTAGCTCGTCTTGCATCCCTTCTCATTGTCAACTCACCTGCTTATTTGTTGTCTAGCTGCCTTGCTTAGATTTGGGGCACTTGGTTGGGTGTTTGAAGGAGCAAAAGGTGTGAGCCTTTTTTTTCCCGTTTCCCTTGTCTTCTTCTACTTGCTTTAATGGAAGGCCCCTATTGAAAGCATACATTGCTTCCATATTGTAAAGTTTGTGCTATTAAACTTCTTGATATAATACTCTTCTTTCTCAGAAGATCTAGCCATAACTAACAAGAGCAAATGCAAGATGGTGAAACTAAGGATTCATGGCAAAATTTTTGCAATTTTTTTGGCAGAGTCTCTTTTGTACAGAGATAAAAATCTCAACCTCAAAATAAGAGAATCAATGCATAAACCATTAAAGAGTGCTCATAGAGCATCAAATTGTAGATACTACTCAAAAAATCACTTTCAAAGGACTACCAACTATGTGTGAGAAGCACCTACACACCTCTATACATGTCCTATGGAGAGGCCACGAGTATGGGTATTTCTAGCAACCTATATCACTGAAGGTGTCTCCTACATCCAAGAACAAACCAACTCAATAAAACCTCATGTAGGGCCCTCCAAAGGTTCACAGACTCAATGACTAGCCACAGCCTCAGAAAGGCACTTCCAAATTGAGTCTCATAAATGGCTCGGTAGCTGCCAAATCAAGCCAAAATAGGCTCCACAATGACATACATAGGCAATATCCGCAATACAATGTACATGACTTGTATAGATCATTGCACAAGATACATGACATGATATGCACATAAACAAGCATGAATAGGTATTTAAGCAAAACAGATGCTCTCAAAAGAGTTCAAAGTGGTAAACCTTGCTATCACACGCAAAACACCATACAGATGGAACTCCCAACTGGAACGAAGATGACGCAAACACCTGTGTCAATTGGATATAGATCATTTGAGTATATGAGAATTGCAAATCTGGAGATATGGAGATCGCAATCTCGTATGTAAACCACAATTGTATACATCATGCCCAAGACACAAAATGGCACCCTCTCAAGCCAAGAGACAATTATGCTCCACTGAAGCACAAAATGTATGCCTATATACATGTGTCCCTATCGTTATCTTTCTATATGTAGTGCAAATTGGGGAGCTACACTCTCACTATGTCAAAGTCGCCAATGATGAAAGTGTTTGAGAGTCCAATCCGGAGAGAGTCTAATCCTCTCTCTCACTGCTCCACTGTGTGTGTCCTCAGGCCTTAAATGTTGAATTTGAGATGTAGCTCTCTCTCTCTCTCTCTCTCTCTCTCTCTCTCTCTCTCTCTCTCTCTCTATTCTCTTACTCAACTTGAATACACAATCTATCTTGAGAAAACAACCTCTGTATTTTTAAGTTTAGACATACCTACACTTATTAGCTGATGAGATCTTCTACAAAGTCATAGAGCTCAAAGAAAGCTTCGTTTTGATAAAAAGTTTTTAGATCCGAGTTTTCTAGCTCAAGTTATTAGCAAACAATGACCTATTGTCAATCTCCCGTGAACCAAGGGACTTGCTTCTCTCTCTCTCTCTCTCTCTGTGTGTGTGTGTGTGTGTGTGTGTTTGAGCTCACAAAAGCTTAATCTCTCTCCCCTTGTGGCTTGTGGAGTAGTCCCTTGCTGCCTTGATATGTGAGCTCTATGTGCCAAGCTTACAATGCCCCCATAGCCATGGAAGCTCCGAGCTTTGATGGCTTTGATCCGTTGCCGATGTGAAGCTGGCCAGGAAGAGGGAAATGCCAAGAAGGAGTAGCACCACAACCTTCAGCTCTGATACAACTTGAAGAGTGCACATTGTGTGTGGAGTGTGAGGGAGGAGAGGAGCAAATACACGATGTATGTGGAGCTCAATATATGAGAGTTATCCTCTTACTCTTCTTATTCTATATTCAAGTTAAGAATAAGGGAGTTAGTAATCATGGGTTAGTAATGGGCTTCCAGCTGGTCGGCTTGAATCCCATCAATATGCAAGCAGACATGCACAAAGGACAAATACCATATGAAAAACCATCCAATCACACTATGGCTCCCTCAAAGATATTTCCACAAGTTGCCAAGCCTCAAAGAGGAAAAAAGTGCACTATGGATTTTAAAGGCAAGAATCCAAACAACAACAATAATATGAAGAAGGAGAAGGGAGTTCAAAAGGGTAATGATTGTTGGGGTAAAGACCGTGTGCCTCTTACCACGGTTGGACTTGTCAGAGGCGTTCAACCGCGCATCACTTGCACACACCTTATTCTTTAGTAGATATAAGAATAAGGGATTTCTCACACACATTGTGGTGAGCTGCTCCACCCACAACATGCTTGCTCTCTCTCTCTCTCTCTCTCTCTCTCTCTCTCCACACCCACCCACCGCATTTGCACACTCACAATTGGTATCAGAGATACAGCTTGGCGATGGCAAAGAGCAGGACGATGGTGAGAGCTTCAAGGTGATAGCTTATTTACTTGTGGCGGTCGAGAGATCAAGAAAGCTTGGAAGCTTGTGAGCTTAGCTGCGAGTGATGTATGCTCTTGTGGAAGCTCAAAAGAGGGTGTGGAAGAATGCTGCCCAAAAAATTGTGTGTGTAGCAACACTGTTTTGCATCAAAAAATTTATTGAACAAAAATCCATTTTTAGCTTGTTTTCCACATTCTTTGCCAAAAATGTTTTGATCTACAACTTTTCAGTTAAAACTTTTTCCAAATTCAACACTAATTTTGTTGTACGTTTGGATGACTGCCTGCTGTAGGTCAAGGGTACACACATGTAGATTTTTTCAGATCTTTTTGCCTTGTAAAAACAGCTCGTCTCATGCCCATTCTTGTAATTCTTGGCTGGTTTTTTGATCTACAATGTTTTGGCATTGCATTCTGAGAGTGTTTGGCTCGTAGTGGCTACGAGTTAGGGAGCTTTGGTAGTGGTTGAGTTGTTCTCCCACTTGCTCTACGGGTTCCATGTACTTTTGGCAGTTGAGACTTGCATCAATGTGACGATTGCAAAGCATGATGTTGTTACATTATTGCAAGAGATTTTATGCGTTGATGCGCTTGAGTACTACGAATGCTGGTGAGCTTGTTTGAGAGCATTTTCTCCCCGCAAGGAGCTTCTTTTGTTCCAGGTTTTGGTGCACTTCTCTTCGGCATTGGTTTATGTACATTACCCTTGTACATGAAGTAGAGCCATAGCTCTTGTTTATCCTATTTTGATATTCACTTATGATAGTTCAGTGATATGTGTGATAGATTTGAGTCCACAACAATGACTCAGGTGAGACAACGACAGTCTTGTTCATGTCGACACTTGAGATGTTGGCACTGTGTTCACACATGGCACATTTGAAGTTGTTGCTTTAGACGCATGAGGCAACAACACAGATGTATGTGAGATGCAGATGATGCTTTGACACATGTTGGAGAGGCAGTTGTAGTGGTGGTATATGCCAGTGACAATGATGTCACGCTTGCCTCGAGTATACCTCTTGCATCTATGTGTATGGATAGCACATTTTTCCACATTGGTTACTAGATGGCAATGCTGCTTTCCATGTCACATCATGTTGAGAATGGTTTAGTAGTTTTTCTAGTGGGAGACTTGGTTGTGTGCGACTTGCTGATGGTTCAACGTGTGACATAGAGGGTGTAGGAGACGTATGTCTGTCATTTCCCAATGACACATTATACAAAGTTCATCACATGCAATATGTTCCTTAGTTGAGACTAGTTTGATCTCGGTGAGAGAATTGAGAGACAGTGGATGTTAGGTTCAACTTTGAGAGTAGTCGTTTTAGATGTATTGTAGTTTTCTCTAGTCATTCAGAGAGGAGCCACGATTGGCTTGGTCTACCCTATGCATGTATGTGAGGTGCGAGACAACATAGTCTTCATTACATTACAGTCATGTCAGCACAAGACTAGAGATATAACTTTTGCGGATGAGTTTTAGAGTGCTGCGCATGACATTTTTGTAGATGTTGACTTAGGGTGGGTTCACACTAAAGTGGCTGCAATCACACTCCAAAAGATGCATTTCCAGCCGAAAGAGCTTTGAAATGCACTCTTCCACCACCCATGGACCCAGTTCGATAGTTTTCATCCCTCGCCCGTTGTGAACACTCGAGGCCGGAAAAAATCAACACTAAAGTGTCTCTTTTCAAAAGGTTTGAAGGTTATTAAAAAATAAAATAAAATAATTTGGACCTCCAACAAGGATTTGTCTGCGGACGTGGAGGGTGGAAGCGTTTTGTGCCGGGGGGGGGGGGGGGGGGGGGGGTGGTTGAAAGAAAACGTCGCAGTTACTTTCGCGAGCTGGCAAGGTTTTCTCTCATTCCTACCGTGCTTTGTGAACAAGGCTGCCTACCTGGTGCAGGGTGATTGGCTGTAAGCGTGCGTCATTTCCCTTTTGCCGCCTGTTGTGAACCCAGCCTTAGAGCAGTCATGTTCTAACGAGACACAATAGATTGATCCTCTTAGATAGAGACAACTCCTACCACAGAGATGAGCGATATGGAGGTCTTTGACATGCTCATGCTAGAGGCTGATATGGTGATTCCAGGACATGTGGATACAATTCATATGGAAAATGAGTAAGTGAAAACTATCCTGGAGTCAACATTGACATGTCCATGCGTGACTAGTTTTGATAGTGATGCAATGAGCATTGAGATACCTAATGTGGATAGATTGGCATAGGTCACTATACATGTTGGTGATGCAATGCAATTAGCATGGATAATTGTCTTTTTGGTTTTGAATGGTGCGATGTCCTACTGTGATCTGACGGTCATACTTTTCTTGGACCAGTTCTTCTTTTAATTTTTTTAGCTCTTGCAAGGTTGATGCCGGAGCTGATGAAGTTGAGACGGAGACTGGTGTGTCCTGCATTGGCAAGAGTTGTGTCAGGATGTTTCTGACCACACTATAAGATTCCCCAAGCTTTACATTTTTTTGGCGTTCTCTTTCTAGTTCCTCTTCCAATCGTTGTTGATCATTTTGTAGTTGGATGTTTACCTCGTTGAAATTTTGAGCTTCTTTGTAATAATAGGAAGCATTATGTTTTTCTTGGTCTAGCCTTGCCTGTAGCTTTGATTGTATGCCTTGGAGCTCCTCAACTTGGTGTTGTAGCCCTTGACCTGCACCTTTTGCTTTTGCAAATTTGACTTTGGCATCTTCCAAATCAAATTCTTAGAGGTTAATGATAGCCTTTTGACATTGGAATTGCAACTTGATATGCTCTAAGTGTTCATAAATGTCAAAAGATTGGATGAGCTGTTCTCCACCCTTGATAATCTCTTGTGCAAGGAGACATTGGCATTCTTTTATATGTGTCCGGTCTTCTCAAGAGCTTCTAGGTCTTTGACCTTTGGCACCTCCCTAGTCTTCTCCTTCTCTTGATTTTGATTTGTAGGGGAAGTATGCTACATCTTTTCCTATTCTTCTACCTTGTTTTCATTTTCTTTATCTTTGACAGTGGGTTGCACCCCCGAAATGTTGCTTTAAGGTGTAGACTATGACTTAGTCACCCTTTTGGAATTCTTTGCTTATTACATGTTGGTCATATAATTGTTTCATTTGTCTTTTTTGTGCATACATGGTTGCGATCGATTTGAGTCTTATTTCATCCAACTACATTAGTTGGTCCAATATATCATACAACTCATGTCCCGTCCATCCTAAGTCTTGTGCTACACCGCTTAGTGTAGGAATCAAGAACTCTACTTGCACAAATTTATCATGAACACCAAATTGAAAGGTGTTGTGTTTTGTAGTGTTTTGTATGCTACTCAATATGCCCATACAATGTAGTAATTGATCCCAATCTATTCTGGATTCATTGACAATTTTCATGAGCACTGTGCATAAAATTTTGTTTGTGCTCTCGACTTGTCCGTTTTCTTGAGGAGGTATGGAGCGGATTTAGAATGAAGCACCATAAACTCATGCAACAAATAATCAATCATTTCATTGAGGAAACGAGTTCCTTACTTGCTCACAATTTCAATCGGAAGGCCATATCTTGTGAGCATTGCATCTCCTAGGTCACAAGGAACACAAAGATTGTATTGTAACAAGTCTCTCTTGATGGGAGAAACTATAATACAAATGCCTATTGAAGGGGGGACCGGCTCCACATAATTTTGGGTCCTCAATTGTTGTCATGTTCTCTAAACTCTCTCTCTTGCAAAATTATTGTTCATGCCAAGTTAACTACATGCTATGTTTGTGTTGCCACCATCAATTATGTTCACTCGCTATGCACACAAAGTAATTTCACAAAAGTACTCTCTCTAATTTTTGCTACTCTCAAGTTAATAGACCAATTCCATTACATTGGATATCATTGAGATCTATAAATTCTACCTGCTTTACCATGTTTTGCCATCAATTGTCCAATTTTAAGCTAAAATAATGCTAAAATTAGGCTTAAAATTTAGAAAATTATCTAGGAAAAATACTAATAATTTAAATCTGATAATTATTTGTTAGAATAATCATCAATAATTTAAATCTAGTAATTATTTGTTAGAATAACCAGAGATAATTAGAAGAAGCCTAAAACCCTAATTTTGCTTATTATTTTTAGCAAAATTTTCTCTTTTACGCATATATTGGATAGAAAAATTACAAGTTTATTTTAGTTAATTATGGGATAATTATGGTAGATAGCTCCTAGCTATATCTACCTATGGTTTTATTTGAGATTGTTTCACATAAGACATCTTGCAAGTTACCTTCAACCAATATATTCTAGGACTATCTGCATGCCTAGATTTAATTACAACCAATGCAACTAGGAAATACAGTAAGGCTCACTTTACCTATGGGGATCTACTAGCAGCAAAGTGCATATTGTATAGTTTTCCATAGAATGATGCTATTTATGGCTTGGAGTCACTCCAAATTATTAGTTTATGCATTTCTGGTGGTATGGGACATTTAGCATGAATAGATTACTCGATTACACGTGAAAGTTACGATATTATATGTCTATAGTTCTTTAGGTGGAATGGAACACCAAAATTACTATAGATGGATACTATTTCAACATTTTTCAAGTAATTTCTTTTGCATAATACTATTGAATTTTCAAGTGTTTTCAAACAAAATGCATCATATGGTTGATGGGCAATGTATGACTTATGCAAAGATTGGTAAAGTTTGTTATCTCCTTACTTGCTGGTTTGCAAGTTGATTTTTATGAAAAGTCTTTTGGATAGTTATATCTAAAGAATTACAAGCAAGACTTGTATTCTCTCTCCACTTACCACAAGTTATCACATGAATTTGTGATGCAAGAAGCATATGTAAGCTAAGAAAAAAACAATCTTATGTCTTAATTGAGATGGAGATACAAAAAGAAAGTTTATCCATAATCTATCAAAGCCTGAAAACTTCCATTATAGTATCAAGATAATCCCAATACTAAGATCTTGTGGAAGAAGAGGCAGTGGTGTTTTTCTTTTGAGATTTCCAGGATATAGGTGTTTTACCAAAGAGAATGCAATGCAAAAAGTAGACCTTTGTCTATCAACACATCCAACCCAACCACAATCACTATATTCACTAAGAATATTCGTGCCAAAATAGAAAATATGTCATAGCCAATAATTTCGTGAAGATTTCAAAGTACTCAATGAGCTCCTTGCCATTTAGAGAGATGAAGCTGACTAGAAAATACACAACACATAAAGGCCAAGTGTTAACCAAGAATAATACAAATCCAATAAGCTACTTGTATCCCATAGCATCAATAAAAGATGTATTATCATCCTTGGATAACTTACCATCTGGATCCATGGGACAAAAGATGGCAACGAAATTTTCCATACCAAAATGTAAAAGAAATTTCTTAACATACTTCTTTTGATGTATGAGAATGCCATCAAGAAATCGTAGTATTTCCAAATCAAAACAATTTGTGCAATAAATCAAATTTTATGATACCAAAGGTAGATACAAGTAGAGTTTTCACCTAGCCAATAATTTTGTGAACACTTCAAAGTACTCAATGAGCACACATAAAGGCCAAGTGTTAACCAAGAATGATAGAGAGCCAATACACCGCTTGTATTCCATAGCATTAATAAAGGAGTATTATCATCCTTGGACAACTTACAATTTGGATCCATAGGACAAAAGATGGCAAATAGATTTTTCATACGAAAATGTAGAAGAAATTTCTTTACATACTTCTTTTGATATACGAGAATTTCATCAAGAGACTATAGTACTTCCAAACCAAAAAGTTTGTGCAATAAATCAACTTTTGTGATACCAAATGTAGATACGAGTAGAGTTTTCACCTAACCACAATGATATCATACAAACAGTTGGCATACATCTAATAAACAAGTCATCTATAATGTGCTATGTGTGCAATCATGAGATGTTTAGTGTTAAAACGTGCAATCAAAGCAAAAGTCACATTCAAGCCATTGTCTTCCTTTTAAGCATAAACCTTTAGCAACAAGACGAGTCTAGTACAATTCTAAAGAATTATGGAAATAAAGCTTGGTCTTGAAGGCCTACTTCATACCAATTACCTTCTTAAGGGATGGGTGAGGAAAGATTCCATGTATCATTGTCCTCAATAGAAGAGATAGCAACTATCATAGCCGCACACCAATGCAAGTGAGACACCCTCTACAAAACTTCTCCACAACCTATGGCATCAAAGTATAATTCACATGTTGTGAACACTAGTGACACAAGTAGAAAGTTTCTCATGAAGAGCATAATTCGATAAACCATAAGCTTAAAGCAGACTGTGAGTCCATTATGAGGGACCTTGTGTTTCATGTGTAGTAGAGGATACAAGGCCAATATCATTGGGCACGAAGGGTGTAAAAATAGCTAAAGTAGAGGGAGAATGTATATACTATGAGAGGACAAAGACGATGAAGAGGAACCAATAACCGAGGCAAGAGGGGTAGCAATGGTGACAAGGGCTAGAGGTGTTAAAAGAGGCTCAACAATATCTACTAGAGGAAATAGATCAATACCAACATGAGATGACAAAGCTCCAATAGAATCACAACCTTATCTAATCTCATCAAATGCAACATCATGGAAAGAACACTATTACTGTGCGCATCTATCGCATGTGTCAATGCAAGGAACTTGCCAATACACTGTGTGCGAGCCACAAATGGCTCCAAGCATGCAACTAGCCTAAACTAGTAAGCTCAAAGATGAAGATGGTGTGTCACTCACCGCTCTACACTTGCTGTCGTGGAGGATTCCTCGCCGCAAAGAAGAAGGAGCCGCCGCTGCGCCGCGCTCAACCGCTTCACCACCGCCGTGCCGTCGTCGCAATGCTCTCTCTCTCTCTCTCACGCATACACACACACACACACAAGGAGATGGAGAAGAAGAAGATGGAGATGGAGCAAGAGCACTCTTCAATTGCACACATGAAAGAATAAGTGAATTTTAGGTTTAGTTGACTTTTATATGAGCTCGCTCCATTCACACTTGGGCACCCATGCTTAGCCAACTAATCCCTTGAATGTTCCAGTTAGAGTGCGCCTCTCATCGGCGATCACTCTTACCCTTTTCCTATTGGACCGACAAGCCCGGTACCTTGACTCTACCAAATAAATAATATGGTGTCTGTCTTAGGTGATAGGAATGTGCATGAGGGTTAACATGCCCCCCTTCCTAATGTAGATTCCGTCCTCGGAAGCTATTGAGTTGAAGCTCGCTCATCGAGGTGGAAGAGCATTTGAGATGAATGTCCTTAGCCTTTTTCAATCACTGCAAAATCAACAACATTGGCACAGTAATTGCATTCTCATATACATTTTAAAAGCATATGCAGTTGTAGGTAGACAATTTGATTGGTAATAGAATTTTAAACCATTTGTCAGCAATAAACATTAAATTGCAATATAATCAATACATAAATAATTATACAGGTGAAAAATTAAACAAGTTTGGGGTCGCTAATTTAACGGTCAAAAGGCACTAAAGATCGACTATTAATACCATAGGCAAGCTTCTCAATTTTCTTTGGTCAATTAAGTTGTTTAATCACGAGAGCGAAGTATTTCATGTCCGAGGGCTGACTAGAGACTATACCTAGAAGGCCTTGTAGTTAAGCTACGATAAAAGGAATTCTCATGAAATCATCGCCTGACTTATTTCCTTTTATTTGGACCCCCAAAGTCTTTTCACATTGTTCCAATTTTGATGTGTGTGCTTATTTTGTATGCCTTGGGTTTTTTGCTTTTCAAGGAAAAGCGCCCACACTGGGAACCTCTAGGGCTCTAGTACCATAGGCGGTACATGTGAGTGAAGTACCCAATCAAGCTGAGATTTCTCTTCCAGTTTAAGATTTTACATTGTGGCACTTTGATTTTCTTTTGTTTGTTCATTTTCAGCATTTTAATTTTGTAACTTTGGGGGGTTATATAACACTGTTACACCTCCCCAGGCTCATCACACTAGTAAACTCTCTTTATAATACTTAAGCTAAAGGTCAATAGGGACTAAGCCCACTAGAAAGCCCTAGTACATTTCACACAATGCTGCCTAAATCCGATTAAGAACCTAAGTAACCATTGATTATTAGGAAGGCATTCCCCATGGTATTAAGAGAAGATCTCTAACACCTAGCTTGGTCTAACTAGCTTAGTCGGACTGCTTGATTTTTAACCTAAACAAGCGACTATGACAAAAATTACATTGAATTTAATGTTTGATACTAAGAAAATGCATTGGATATTATGCTAATCACAATTAAAGCAGACAAACATGGATGCAAAAAGATAAGGGGCAATGCTAATGGACAAGAAACACCTGTTTGTGTTGATGGTCGCGCTTGATATGAAGTGTGAACGAGAGAAAGATTCCATGAAGGTCCAAATCCTAATAACAGCAACACGTTCCTGTACACACTAGGAAACACAAAGAATACCTCTAGGTGGCACGTCAGTGGGAAAAGGTACCAACACTTATTGAACACAATTAAAAAACATAAGGAACCCTAACCTAATTATTTGCACTCCCCCTAGAGAGTCAAGGGAACAGGATATTGTAGAGATTGGGGGGAAACCCTAAGGCTAAACCCCTATCCTCGTCGTCGAGAAAAACAGTCATCATCCATGAGACCATATGTGCAATCCGTGTAGTCATGTAATTCTTCTTCTTCATCAGAGGTACCCATGTTTACTAAGAAGGTCACTAGACGTCTATAGTCATCTTGGTCAAAAGGGTAGGCTTGTACAATGGGAGCTACACTCTCTACTAAGTATGGATCAATCGTGGTCAAGAGACATATCAGCCATTCTAACTCCTTGAAATTCCTCTCACATGCTAGCATACCTACCAAATCCCATTCACAAGCAAGCACCGAAAAGACCATGTGAAACATTTGTGAAAAGTAACGAGGGTACCTCTCACCCAAGGCAGGAGTGGATGACTCTAGCGTACCAGCTATATCGGTACAGGCAAATAGATAATGTTTAGAGTGCAAATATTACAAGGGTCGTGTTCTTGTACATAATATGTTTTTATGATTTTGTGTTATGGCTCTTGCTCTTTTACTTTTTTATCTTGTTCTTGTGAGTATAAGGCTAATATATACATTCCCTAAGATTGGAGATTGAGAGGTTAGGGAGGAAGGTTGAGAGGGAAGCAAGTGAATGATGGATGTCAGCAAACACTCCCCCCTTCCTTGGGTAGATCATACCTTTTGGAATGATGTCGTCACCTTTTGAAACCAATTGTTCCAAGTTGTTATGGGTGAAGGCTTTAACCAATAGTTTTCGACCGCCCTATGCGTTTCATCTAGTTGCAAGGGTGATAAGGTACTCTCCCATGATTTTATTTGCAACGTTGTTGTAGGTTGTGAACTTACAACGGGAGGTACAAACTCTTTCTTTCTTGTATGGATATGTACAATGGTAGGTGGAGGTTGTGTCGAAGCTTCTATTTCCGTATAGGAATTACATGAAGAGCAAGAAGCTTCATTTGATTTCCCTGTTCCTGAGCTAGGTGGAACATATCGTTCTTTCTTCGGTACCCAAACTAACTCTGGAGCAGGTGTGTAGCATTTCGTGATTTTTTCCTTTCTGCGATCTTTAATTTGTTTTGGAGCCACAGGATTGAGCTCACATGGGCCCAGTGACAAGTAAGAGCACAATTTACATTTTGGCACCCAGATTTGATCATTTCCTTTATAGTAGCCTTGGGCTTTGAATAGTTTTTTAAGAATCCAATGCAACATTTCTTTATATTTCTTGGGGTGAATAGGACGTCTCTTACCAGGCTCCTGTCTTTTAGAACTGGCTATTGTAACATTTAATGGCCTAAAAACTTGTGTGTAGCGGAAATTAGCATGAACATAGTGGGCATTTCATTAGAATAGATTCCTAATGAGAATTACAAGAGTGCTTGGGTGGAGAGAGCAACAAAATTCATAACAGCTAGTTAGATAGCATGAACAATACTTTCAAAAGAGAGAGAAATTAAGCTATTGACAACAATTGAGGACCGGATTTGCATGGAGCCGGTCCCCCCTCCAAAAGGCTTTGTATTATGGTTTCTCCCATCAAGAGAGACATTGTACAATACAATTCTTTGTGTTCCTTCAAGACTAGCTAGTGCAATGAAGATGAAAGCTTCATGCACTAAGCAAAACACTTAGCAAACACAACATCAATTATCCCCGGTCTCAGACCCAAGACCTCACACACCTTCGAAGATGGTGAGAGCTAGCAAGGTATGAGAGTAGATTGAGAGGAAGTAGGAGTATTCTTACGAGAAAGATGTACATCTCCTCACATAATCACTCATATTAGCATAGCTTAGCTTAGTAATTAGCATGGTAGAGGAGATGGGAATGCATTGAAGCTTGGCTCTTGGTTGGATTTGCATCACAAAGCCAAGAGTTGTTGGTGTAGGCCTCCCTTGTCATAAGCTTGGAGTAGGTGGTAAGCTTTCCATTAAAGCTTGAGAAGGAGAGAGAGTCTTCTTTACTTCACACATGAGATTGTGTGTGTGTGTGTGTGATAATGCCTTGCAAAAATCAGCCCCCCCTCTCTCTCTCTTGGTCGACCCCTCTTGCTATTTTCTCATGCTACCCTCTCATTGGACCTCCCTAGGGCTAGCGAATGAAAATTAAGCAGCATAAGTGATAGCCTTTTGAAATGTGTCCCCCTTTCCCCTTTTGTGAGAGCTTTAGGTAATTTAATAATTCAACTAAACTCTCATTGGACCCCTTTGCCTCATGGCCAATAGGAATCAGGCAAGCCATTGGGCTGCTGAATGCTCATTGGACCCCTTGGGAGACTGTCCAATAGTCTTCTAGAGGGCTTAATTCTCATTGGTTCTTTTATTAAGTGTTTTTAAATTAATTAAACTAGATTTACTCTAGCCTAATTCTCATCAGTCCACCTCCAAGGCCATCCAATAGGAATTGGGTACACCTTGTGGGCATCTGGGCTAGGGAGCTGACATGTGTCCCTCATTCCCTTTGTGTAAAGGGAGCTTGTGTGTGTGTGTGACTTTCTCTCTCATCCCCTACAAGCTAGGCTCGCCCCCTCCTATGTAGGGATTTGAAAAGACTTTTGGGACACACACAAAGCATCCAATTCCCCCCATGGTTGACCTTTGGACACAACCTTTGAATTTTGGAACCTTAGCATTTTGGAAGTCTAGGGCTGAACCTTAGGGTCTTTTTAGCCCATTGTTGCACATGGCTCTTTTGCAGATGGCCCCCCCTTTGGATCCCTATTTTCCCTCCTTTGGATCCCTGCTGTGGCCGGTCTGCTAGCTTAACCAATATTCTAGCTTTTTCTCCCCTGGCACTTCCCCATATTAAATGATTAGTTTAACATGAGAAAATCATTTAGGAGAATTACATATTGATTATTATGACAACTATGGTCGCTAAAGAAGCTTTAGGGACCCACTTGTATGTTTTATATGTTATATTGGGATGGGTCTTGTGTGTCTCAAGCTTTATTTCAACTACATCAGTTGAATCTCTAGAGAGTTGGGCTATGGGGAGATATGGTTCAACCTCTTGGACATGGAATGTTTTGGGTTTTATTTCCTTAAGAGACAATATCTCAGGGACTATGGCTTGAGTGGTAGGGCTAAGAGTTGGTTTCTGTGTTGTGACACCCCCTGTCCCCCAATCAATAGTGCATTTGGTGGCTATCATCCACGTGCGTCCTAGGTTTATATTACCCTCCATAGTTCCAACAGGCATGACCAAAAAGTCTCGAGCTACAACCCCATTGTCATAACTGATAGAAGTGTGCCAAATTCCAAAAACCGTAGTTTTTTTCTTGTTGACACCCCTGACTTGGATAATACTCTCAGATAGAGGTGGCTTCCCTAACTGACACCACACCCCATATGATAGTAGATTATATTTAGCACCCATGTCCAATAAGGCCTTATATAGCACTTTTCCATAGGTGCTGTTTAGCTCAATAGGGTATCATAGAGGTGTGTCAGAGTCCAACCAATCCTCGTTGGTTTCAACGTGGAATGCATGTATAACTCCAAGGTTAGCCTCACGTTTTTGTCTTATGCATTGTTGTCGCTTCTTAGCCTCAACTTGAGCTTGTATCTTCTTCAATTTTGTTTGTGCCTTGGCTGCCTTTTTTGTATGAATGGCACAAAGCTCCTCTTGGCTTAAAGGATCATAGTATCTTTTAAATTTGCTCCCATTGAGGAATCCAATGGTTTCAACTCCATCAAGAGTCTCCACACGAATGGTTCCTTGTGGGGTGATCTCACATACTCTATATGGTCCTTTTCCTGCATATTTCAACTTTTTCTTTTCATTACGCACTCCATACATAAGGACTTTATCACCAACATTGATATATTTGTTCTTTAGATGACGGTCAAACCATTTCTTCCTCCTATCTTTCTCCACAAGTGCATTTTGCACACCTAATTGCCTTTCTTTATCTAGCCTTTCAAGGATATATAATCACTCAACTAAGGGGTTACCATCCCAACCTTCTTGAGAAGCTACTCAAAGACTAGGAACGACAAACTCCCATGGCATAACCGCTTCTTGGCCATACACCATCTTAAACGGTGCGTAATTAATGGCAACTTTGTACGCAGTACGATAATCCCATAGAGGTGATGTAAGATTTAAATCCCAATCTGTGCGATGAGCTTCCACCGTTTTCATCAAGATAGAGATTAAGGTCTTGTTGGTGCTCTTAGCTTGGCCATTTGCTTGTGGATAGTAAGGTGTGGACTTATGGTGAGCTATCATAAAGTTGGTAGTGAGTTCTTTTATTACTACATTTATAAAATGAGTACCATTGTCACTCACAATCTCAAAGGGACAACCAAATCTTGTAATAATGTTCTCAAAGAGAAACTTGGCAGTTGACCTTGCATTGGCCTTACGTGTCGCCCTGGCTTCCGCCCACTTTGTCACATAGTCAGTGGCAATGATAATATATTGAGATTGGGTGCTACAAGCTGCCGGACTAATTGGGCCTACAAAGTCCAAACCCCATTTTTCAAATGGTTGAGTCACTTTCACAGGATGTAAGGGCATCTTATCCTTTTGTTGTGTGATCTTATAACGTTGGCATTCATCACATCCTTTTGCAAAAAGTGATGCATCCTTGAATAAGATAGGCCACCAATAGCCTAATTGCAACACCTTTCTAGCTGTTAGTTCCCCTGAGAAATGTCCTCCGGCTATACCCATGTGGGCTTCTTGCAGTATGTATAAATACTCATCCTCACGGGCACAACGTCTAAGAATATCATCCTTCCCTAACCTGTAGAGAGTTCCTGCAATCAGAGAGTAAGGTTCACATTCTTTTAACAGTTTTCGAGCTATGTCCTTACGAAGCTCTTTGGGTGGAAAACCATTAACTCGAAATTTCATAACCTTCTCACTCCATTCAGGTATGGTTTCGACTAGGAATAGAGAAGTATCGGGAAACTCATCATTGATTCCAGTAGGGGATTCACCATTGGGTATGCGAGACAAATGATCCGCCATGACATGTCTTTTACCAGGTCTCACCACAACGGTAAAATCAAACTCAAGGAGAATTAACAACCATCGTGTAATTCTTCTCGTGGAACAAGGTTTATTTACTAGATACAACAAGGCTTGATAATCAACATAGAAAACAAACTTGTTGGCCAGAAGGTAGTAGCAAAATTTCTTCACTGCATAAATCATACCTAAACCTTCTCGCTCTGTAGTGGTGTAGTTTCTCTCGGCATCATTCAATTGACGACTTGCAAAGCTAATGGGGTAGTCCAGTTTATGTTCTCTTGGTTGAGCTAGAACACACCCAATAGCAAAGTTCGATGCATCAATATGCACATGGAAAATTACATTCCAATCGGGCACTCGTAGAATAGGAGCGTTAGTCAAGGTCTTTTTCAATGACTCATAAGCATGGTCACACTATGCGGTCCATTGGAACTCAATAAGAAGTTTGTACAAAGGACGAGCTATCTCGGCAAAGTTTAAAATAAACCGTCGGTAATAATCAACATGGCCCATGAACCTTTGAACTCCTTTATAGTTTGTAGGTGGTGGCAATTCAGCAATGGCTTTGATTTTGCTCTCATCTGTAAAAATCCCATTTTTGGACACTATATGCCCTAAAATGACTCCATGTTTAACCCAAAATTGGCATTTGAAAGGGTTTAAGGAGATGTGATATAATCTGCACTTCTCAAACACTTTTCGTAAGCACGATAGATGTTCTTTCCAAGAGGAATAAACACAAAGGTCGTCTAAGAAAGCTTCGCAAAACTCCCTCAAATATTCTCTAAAAGCAGTGTTTATTAATCTTTGAAAAGTAGCAGGGGCATTGGTTAAGCCAAAAGCCATAACACGAAATGCGAACACTCCAAATTCGGTTATAAAGGCTGTTTTAGCTTGGTCTTCCAGCGCAATTGTGATTTGATTGTAGCCAGAGTACCCATCTAAAAAGCTATAAGCTTCCTTCCCTGCAACTCTTTCAAGCACATGTTCTGAATATGGCAAGGGATAATGGTCCCTCCTAGTGGCGGCATTGACCTTCTTGAGATCCATGCACACTCTGAGTTTCCCATTCTTTTTTGGCACAATCACTATTGGAGACACCCATTCTGAGTGCTCAATAGGGTATATGAATCCGCATTTCACAAGCTTTCTCTTCTTGAACTATTTTTGCATATTTAGGATTCATTGGGTAGGGTCGTTGCTGAACTGGTTTAGCCATGCTATTCATGGGGATTGTGTGTTGCACCACGGAAGGTGGAACACCTTTCATATCATGATATGTCCAGGCAAATATATCCCTGACTTCCTTGAGAAGTTCTTTAAGTACGCACTCCTTAGTGTTTGTCAGATCTTGGGCAATGAAAACAGGTTTGGACTCTTCTCCTGGGTTTGCTAACTCTATTTCCTCAACTATCGTTGGACCATCATAGACTCCATTGCTTCCATCGATAGGTCTTCTTTGAGCCTTTGTATACACAACCTTACGTTCCTCTGTGGTGTAGGATTTGAAATGTTCAGGTGCAGGGTGTAAGTCTGTGGGTCCTGTTGTTCTGTGGACTGTGATTTCACTTCCGGTTCCTTTTGTTGTTGAGCTAACTCTCGATTTTGTCATCTCCTTATGGTACGCCTCAACTTTGGCTTCTCTGTAGCCTCTAGTTGTGTGATGTCAATGGGTTGTGGACTACACCACATAATGCTTTGAAGGTATTCACCCTAGTTATCTACCAACTTTCGATGAGCATCACATGCCCCTATGTAATTAAGCCATTCTACGGTAGATTTCTTTTCATTTATTCTAGCACGCACATTTGCTCGATATCGTCGCCTCTTATATCTCTTACTCTTTTTGTCTAATTTTCGATTACAACCGATCTCTAGTGAAGAGTCACTAGATGAATCGCTTCTTGTGTCTTCTGCTCCCTTGGATAGATTGTCATCTAGGGTATCACTAGGCCCTGAATGGTTTGTCCCCACATTTGCACTAAGATTTAACTCAAATTCTTCGTCCTCAAAGTCAATTTCAATTGTTGATTTTGACCCCAAATCATGTGGGCTATAGTCTTATGAGGCACTACTGGTTCCAATGCCAGTCAAACTTTCATCTTGTAGGTCATTAGAAGCTATATGCATTGCTTCTAGCATATTCAAGGGTACGAGTGGTGTCATTTCATCCCCCTCAGGTGTTACCCAGGTCGTCCCCCTATTTCCCCAAGTGTCTATGGTTGCTGCTAGGTGGACCCATGTAAGGTTTCCAGTTTCTGAAACCTTAGAAATTGTACAAAGCCTGATCAAACTAACTTGGTTGTTAAGAAAACACTGTAGAATGATCCAACTATGGTAAATATTGGTATTTTTGAAACCGTAACCAGCGCTTTACTAGGGTTAGAATTTTTCATAACCGAATTCCAATAAAATCTGGAAAAGTTACAGGCTTTGAAAGGTTACACTATGAATTTAATTAGTTAAGTAAAATTGAATGGTTTCAGTAATTATTACTGCTAAAGACTTTTTATCCTAACGTTCTAGAAATTGTAGATATTTTCAAAATTAATCATTAAAAGTCAACAAACTAGCAGAAAATCGTGTATCTGGGGGGCTGTGTGGGGTAATTATGAACTTTCCCAAACTAGATTTAGCACCAGGGGGCGTTTTTGGATCTGTAGGGCTGCTTGGGATGCAAGTTATTGCCATTTTCCAGCCTGTGAGTGCCTAGAAACCTATAAATATGACCCTTGCTTCACAATTTTAGACAGACTCGGAGCCTTGGTACATTCTCTCTCATCTATATAGTATAGAGACCTCTACGCAAAGATCACTAGAGATCAAAGCTCTAGTTGGTTAATTAACGGTAATTAGCACTAACCTTTCTTAATTAGCAAAGCTAGGTTAACCTATTTACAATGTTCTTAATTAATTGAAGATTAATCCTATGTATATTAAAAAATCCTCTTTTAATTAAAAATTCTATGTTGATTATTGTGATTAAGCTTAGGGATACTAGGCTAATTAATTATTATATCATATTAGGACTGAAATTATCCATTTTAACCATAAATTAATGGTAATTATACTAATTAACTTTAGATTAAGATGAGATAATTATCAGAGCTGTGTTAGACTATCATTATGCTAGAAAAATTATCTTGTAATTTTTTGAGTAATTTTCATAATTAACTAAGCAGAATTACACTGTTTTTGAGAGGAAAGTAAAGGGGGAAATGATCAAACTAATCCAAAATGCTTTGAAATATTTATCAGAGTAAATCACATCTTAGGGAACCCGTGATAA
Source organism: Adiantum capillus-veneris (assembly GCF_014529385.1). Taxonomy (NCBI): domain Eukaryota; kingdom Viridiplantae; phylum Streptophyta; class Polypodiopsida; order Polypodiales; family Pteridaceae; genus Adiantum; species Adiantum capillus-veneris. The sequence goes on from NC_140932.1 coordinate 87,233,715, forward strand.
TTATCTTAACCTCAGATAATTATTTTACCTAATTATCTTAGCAAAATTACACTATTTTTATGGCAAATTAAAAAGGGAAAATAGCAAATTGATCCAAAATTCTTTGAGATAATTATCAGAGGTAAATAACATCTTATAAAATGCATGATAATTATCTTAACCTCAGATAATTATTTTGGCTAATTATCTTAGCATAATTACATTATTTTTAGGAGAAATCAAAAGGGGGAAAATAGCAAATTGATCCAAAATGCTTTGAGATAATTATAAAAGCTAAATCACATCTTATGAAATCCATGATAATTATCTTAACCTCAGATAATTATTTTAACTAATTATCTTAGCAGAATTACACTGTTTTTAAGGGAAAATAAAAGAGAAAAATTAGCAAACTTGTCCAAAATTCTTTGAAATAATTATTAGAGGAAAAAGATATTTTAGAAAGCCCGTGATCTTAACCTCAGATAATTAGTTTACCTAATTATCTCAGTAGGAAAACACTCTTTTAAAGGAAAAATTTATAGGTGAAAATAGTAAATTAAATTAAAAAGCTTTGAGATATTTATCAGAGGTAAATCATATCTTAATAAACCGAGGATAATTATCTTAATCACATATAATTAGTTTAGCTAATTCTCTTAGTAGAAAAACACTATTTTGAGGATAAATTAAAGGGGGAAAATTAGTAAATCATGTGATATGATGCATGCTATTTATCAAAGTTAGATTACATAATAAAGAGGCCGTGATAATTATGTCAAGGTTAGAAAATTAGTATAGATATTTATCTAAGTCAAATTATACTAATTCTAGCTAAAAACCAAAGAGGGAAATTAGTAATTCATGCTATATGATTACATGCTATTTATCAAAGCTAGATTACATGATGAAAATACCGTGATAATTATGTCAAGGGTAGAAACTTAGTATAGATATTTAGTTTAGTCAAATTACACTAATTCCAGCTAGAAACTAAAGGGGAAAATTAGTAAATCATGTTATATGATTACATGCTGTTTATGAGAATTAGATTACATGATAAAGAGGCCATGATAATTAGTTCAAGGTTAGAAAATCAGTATAGATATTTATCTAAGTCAAATTATACTAATTTTAGTTGAGATTTAAAGATGGAAATTAGATAATTGAGTTGAAAAATTAGAAGATAATTACCAGAGGTCACAAACATCCCTATCCCCTTGTGATAATTATACCATATTTAATTAGTGAGTTTAAAAAATTATAATTGACCAAAAGTCCTATTTTTAGCAAAAGATTAATTAAAATAAATAGACTTTGCGATCAAAAGTTTTTAGAAAAATTATAGTAAGTGTAAACCTATGATATAAAGTGGAGGAAATGAACACTTTGAGAGAAAATAAATAGAATAAATATTAAGCTCAAAATAAGCAGATCCCAAGTTTAAAATTCGATGGGAAAATTAAGAAAAAGATATACAAAATTATAAGTAAATTAGGATAGCCTAGAAAACCCTTAGGAAAGGTGTGGAAAAATTTATCATGCCTATTTAGGTAAATAAGAAATTTCTAGGTCAAGAATTTACCAATTAAGATTATAAATAAAACATAGATTTGGGTAAAATTGGATACAAAGGCTAAGTTTAGCTTTCGGATAATTTACCTAATGATTAAACGTCCTTTTTATAAGTATAAGAAGTTATGGCACCTAAAAGGACCCGAGAAAATCCTACGTCTGATGATGAGGACGTAGCCCTAAAAAGAACTAGAGCGTCGCACGACGACGAAGCCAGACCTAGTAGTAGGCCTACGGAGGAGAGTCTTCAGGCGCCAGCGCAGCAGCAGATGGCCGATCAATCCCAGGTGGGTTTCCCATTATTCAATTAAGTCTTTAAATAGTTTAAGTTCTTTTATAAGTTAGCACTGCATACGTAAGGAGTGAGTAAGAATCAGAAAAGGAATAATTGACCAAAAACGAAAGGTAACTTCCAACCTGTATTTGTTTATAATGTAGGAAAGAATTGTTTGGGTTAAAACTGGTTGAATTAGGAAAGATATGATTGATCATCCTTAAGACAGCTTGTCTCAAGACACCTCCGACTCCTTGGTATATTTTGATGAATAATGATGGCTTTCCAGCCACGGATAAGTCGGTTACCCCCATGAACGATGAGTTTCTATTCTGTGTCATGTCTTGATGTTTCTACATAAGTTAGGATACCGTTTTTTATCCTAGGGGAGCTGCCCGGTTGTATGGCAACTGGTTTGGTGTATGGGCACCCGGAACCTTGGGTGGGGGTTTATCCACTCCGAATTATGAATAAGGAATGGGTGTCATTTTTTCACCCTTAGGTGGTCTTGAGACAAGAAGAGTACTGGTCATGGTTATTATGGACAATGTTTTGATTGACAGTACCCTGTCTTAAGTTTAAAGATGTCTGTTTGCTAAAAGAATGTTTTTAATACTGTTTTCAAGGGCTGTTTTAATAAAATCATGTTATGAAGGATAAAAGGAATCATTATTTTAATTGTGATAAGAATGTGTGTAGTAATTAAATAACAAAAGAATCATGTGTGAGTGTGGGGTGGTAAGCGGGGATTGACTAAGGTTATCAATCATAGACGGGTGGACCTGATTAGTTAGGTAACTATCCATCCTAGCGTACTAAAAATGTTTAGAAAACTTCTTCACTTGGAAGAGGAGTCCACCAGCGGCTGTGCCCTCACATTTGTAATGGAGAAAAAAGCGTTGGTTGAGGACACCTTAGCCCAATTGTGGCAGTCATAGGGCCGAAATAGTTTTTTGGACTTTTAATACGTTGTCTCATTTCCACTTCGAGACAGGACTAGGTCTTCTTCTAAGGCTATAGACCCAAGCCATTGTCAATGATAAAGGCCTATTCCTTGGTTTTTTCTTGTTTAGAGACTCTGTTTTTTATCAGACCTAGAGACCTGTCAAGGATCCCATCCCGATCTTGGTATTGGCGAGTTAGGGATCTCACAACCCAATCCACATTGTCCGACTCCGTCATCCCAGGTAGTACATCCATATAAGAAGAATCTTCCCCAACATCAGTGTCCGCTTTACACGTGTAACTATACTGCAATGGGGCCGAGTGAACTGTGGTGTCAGATCTATGATCAATTATAAACCTGTTTCCTAGGGGATGTGCTCGACCAGTTACAAGATCCACTCGAATGACAGAATCTTGGAACTACAAGTAGAGATGGTTTTTAGACCACTCATGCACCATTTTTTCTTCCCTCATGAAAGGACGTCCTAAGATCATCTCCGATGCCATAGTGTGCTTGGAGAAATCTATAACAATGAAGGTAATTCTTATTTTATGTCCAAAGACCTTGATCTTGAGATCTTCTAGCATCCCAATAGGTTTAACAATAGACCTATTGGCCATCTTCACTACTATGGTTGTGGTCGCAAGGTGAGGTCTTCCCATAGTTTCCTAGCAATTTTTAGTCACAATGCTAACCCCAGCACCACCATCAACGATTTCCTTCACAGTTAATCCCTTAGTAGTGATTGGTATGGTCGCATTGGATTCATCACCCTCAAAGTATTGTCCCAACTGTTAACAGGTATTTCTACCACAAGGTTCTCATCTAGGTTGGGTTGTGGATCTAAGTGTTCGTCCTCTATTGGCATCTCCCCAGCTCCATCCATTTGTGCAAATTGTGGTAGCCCAAACTTTAGTTCTCCATTGAGGAAGGCTTGAAGAGCTGAGACTAACTCAGAGTCTTTATATAGTTTGGACATGATGGTGGTTCTAACTTCTGAAGACATGAAATCCATCAATTTGGCAATGTTTAATGGCACCTTTTGGGCTTCAGTCCCTTGACGTGGGGAAGATGGGATCTCCATTTCTTCGATAGGATCAGGTAGTCCCTCTGTAAACATTCTCTCCATCAAGAAGTGAGTACACCTACTTTCCCATGACTTTAAGTCACTTTCTTCTTGGATGACACTAGGTATGGCTAAGGGTCTATGGACTTGGTGAGGTTGTTGTTGTGCAGGGAACACGTTGTCTGTAATCTGGATCTGCCTAGGTGCTGGTTCTAGATCCCTTTGGGTATCTTCTACCAAACTCCTTGATTGATTGACTTGCTCGATCTCCTCTGAAGGGTTTGGATAAGTTCCTATCTTCTTCTTGGATCCCTTCCATTGTGGCTCATGAAGATCTTTCTTGTTGGTTTCTTTCTTAGTGGTTGTTTTGGTTTCCATGATTTCTCCTGAATCAGAATCCTCTTCAGCGTCGTTCATATATATGGGGTCGTCACCAGTCCCTATGTTGGTCTTTGAACTGGGGTTTGACTTCACTGCTTTTTGCGATCTCTTCCTTCGTGTTTTCTTCTTTTTCTGAGATTGGGCAGTTGATGTCGTGTCTCTTTCCTCAAGAATATATTTTGCTTTTGGAGCATTGATCGTGTGAGTACGTTTACTGGTACCACATGTGTACTTTGTGATGGCTCCTCAGTAACCTCAATCAAGTTTAATGGCGTGATCTTCGGTGCATTTGGATTATTTGGACATTGGGCAATCAAATGATCTATGCCACATCGATTACACATGAGTATCGACATTGTAGACGTGCTGACTTGATTGGTTTGCATTAGTATGGCGTTCTTTTGTAGCCTAATAGGACACTTGGCCACACGATGTGGACCTCCACACTCATAGCATTGAAGAGGTGGTCTCTTAGCAGTGTAATTGATATTTTGGCCTCTTGCAGCAAGAGCAGCTACTTGATAGACAGGTTTGACTTGTCCCCAATAGTCCTCCATGTAGTATTGTGGACTTTCTTCAAGCGCATCCATTCCATAGGAAATATTAGGGTCTATATCTTCCTCACAACCTTCCAAACAAGCAATACATGACTCACAACCCACTTGATTCACAGAAGTGATTCTCAGATGTGGTGGTTGCGGTCCTAGCACTGGAGGTGGTAAGGGTGTTGTTTGAACAACATTTTGGGCACTAGGGACCATGTGTTGTGACGTTTGTTCAAGATGTGGGGCCGGCATCAATGCAGGCACTCGAGGTGTATCTGTCCATGCTAAGGTTGGTCTTTTGGCCATCGTGCGCTTAAATACTATGCAATCCTTAGCTTGATGACCATACCCCCCACAGGCATTGCAGTTCCCATTGAATTTTACTCTAAAAGTAGGGCATTCATTGGTACTATGCGGTCCATAGCATACTGAGCACCATTGTTGCTCCCTTCTTGGATACAGATGATTGTTTTGCGGAGCACGATTGTCTCTAAGACTCTCTTGAATGGCCTTGGTGAGATCTGCTAAAGTCATCTCAAATATATTTGGCTCCTTAGCAATAGACTTTAGGGTCATTGGCTAATGCCTCGATGCTTGCGAGCTAATAGATTTAGGCTCAACAGACACTCTTCCTACTTGAATCATTAAATTATCCTCCAATTGGATCGCATTGGGGGTGACTGCTTCCTAAGTGGTGATACCTCTGATGACTAGGCCATTGTAGATATCCTCATGTCGTAATCCCCTAATGAATCTATCAAGCAATTGATTATTATTGAAGCGCTCATTTGGATTACAACGAGAATTCAAATGCTTCAGGCAACTAATAAAGTCTCTCACCGACTCTTCTTCCTCTAGTTGGGCTTTGTGGAGCTGAGAGGCTACACCCCAAAGCACTCCCTCTCGTATGTATTCTTTCAAGAACAGTCTCCTAAGAGTAGGGTAAATCTTTTTTTCTTCCACCCTTAGGGTTCTATACCAATCCCCAACCTTCCCACTCAAGATAAGGCTTAAAGTATTACTCTTATGCAGGTCATTGTGTTCTCCTAGAGAATCACATATTTGTTCAAACACTTTGATATGCTTTCTCACATCCCCGTCTCCACTAAATTTTTGTGTGAGCTTGGCTATTTGTACTCCTTACTTCTAAGTTCTCTATCAGGCGTGTTACGCATATTCTTAGCAATAGATCGACCGATAGCTTGAGAAAATGTTGCCAAGTCACCTAAGTGAGCAGGCACCGCAGGTGGAGGTGCTCCAAAGTCTACATGTGGAGTAGGTATTGGCATTGGTCTTGGCACGTAGGAAGCCCTTGGGTTCCACGTTTGGTACGGTGTTGTGCCATGTGGTGGTCCAAAGTTCATATGTGTGGCCCTAGGCATAGCAGACGTCGGATGTGACATGTTAATGCTAGCCGGTATGGTCTGATGGAAAGAGCTTGGGTGTTGTGGTTGTGGAGCATAGGTAGTTGAAACAATGGGAGGGGTAGGGGCTACATGAGTACGAGGACCCATGGGTGTATACGATTGGTAGACACTTGTAGGTACTGTTGTCGGCATTGAGCTACCATAGAGCAGTGCTTTACTAACAAATGAGGTCCATGGCGTGGTTCTTGGCATGCCCATCATTGGAGTAGGCATGGTAGCCATGGTGTCATCAAGAGAAAGATGAGTACACTTGGAAAAGTAAAGCTATCACTTGTAGGCTCAGATTGCACTGAGACCCCTGGCGAAACAACATATGGAGGATCCATCGGACTTACCGAGGGAGTCTCCCTTTGCGATAAGGTTGGTTGTTTAGCCTTCCCTATATCCAAGAATCTCATGAGACCCGTTGAAGGCATGTGGATCCCCTTGTTCTATCTCTCTAGCTCAATAACCCTATTGATGACCTCACAAACTCTTTGTTGTTGATCCTCCACACTAGTAGCAACCATTGTGGATTGTAGGACATCTAACCAACCCACGTGATAGGTGTGACTTGTGTATAGGTCAGTTAGAGTTTCCGTTTGTAGTTTGTACTCCCAGTTCTCATTTAGGAACGCTCCATCTAAGCTTGAGGTGCTAGGGGGATCCTTTGAACTAGATGCAATGGGGCTCTCTATGGGTTGACCCTTAGTGGTCACTAATTCAGGGCACTCGATTTCTCTCCTAGCAAAGATATTGGCATAGGAGTTTTTGCTTTTAACTCTCTTCATTGCTCTGCCTTACGTAAGCTCTCGATTTCCTTTTCCCTAGCCACAATGATATATCGCTCAACTTCTTGCACCTCGGCAAGGCTTCTACCATCAGGTAATATAACCTCAGAGGGGAGTAGTTCTGAAGAGTCAGGGGGTGCAATGAATGGAGTATTCACGTGCACATTCTCTAAGGGCATAGGGTCTACGTTTGTCATGAATGGCGAATTTACTTCGCCACCCCCTCGTTTACATCGTTAGTTCCGTGTTCGGAGTGAGTGGCTCTACTATAGGTTTCCTTCAAGCGGGTAAGCATGCTCGGCCCGGACCGCGGGCCCGTGGCATGCATGTCTTGGCTTGAGCTATCAAGATTAGGCATTGGGTAACCCTCCATGACGTCGTAGTCAGAGGAAGAGTCACTAGACGCTATATATGCGGATCCTGAGTGGTACTGCCTTGGGTTCTTGCTGAGGGCCTAGAGCCTAAGGTAGAGGAATAATGAGTGCCCGCGTAAAGGAAAACACTCTCGATGTTCTCTTCCTCTAGCACCAGAGCATAGGCGCATGTGATCTCGACACTCTAGAGGTGTTGGTAAGTGCCTCTGGAGGCCGCTCACCTAGTTTTTTTTTTTTTTGAGTGTTTTCAGCCCATTTTTTTTTGTATTTTTGGTTCCTTTTTTAACCGAGCCACAGAATATGGCGTGCGATAGCTCAAAAAGAGTGTCTTTGCTAGAGGGACGTGCCGTGCTTTACAGTCCCCGGTTTGGTTACATACAGTCCTCAAAATCCTAAAACTAGTCTTTTCCTAGGTGAGGAGAGGGCTAGAATTAGTAAGTCCAAAGGGTGAGTGTGAAGGGGATGGTGGAGGACTTGAGGAACTTATCCCACATGTCCTCATTCCCTCTTGTGGAGGTAGGGTATATATATAAGAGTGAGTCTAGTATATATCATAAAATTGAGGACTGAGGCTTGGGCTTGGGGAAATGATCCCATTCCAAAATTTTTGTAGAACACACTCACGCCTCACGCTTAAATATTTTCGGTTTTTTTTTTAAAAAAAAAATTTGTGATCACCGCGCGCACGGTTTCGATGGCCTTTTTGGGCCACACACACAAAAATTTCTGCCTACACTAACCTAACCTTATCTCTTCTACAACTAACTACTCTGCTAACTAAGCTTAACTACTCTGCTAATTACTAACTGACAGTGGACAGTGAATCTACCTACTCTGCTAACTGTTTACTTCTTCACTAGCTAACACAGTAACTATGCAAACAAATAAAAACTGTGTAAACAGACATGGGCAGAAACCAAGCTATCTATTAACTGTCTAAAAAATTGTGCAAGCAGCCATTGACAGAAAAACACTCTTTCACTACTAACACATTAACTACTAACTGTGCTAGCAGGCATTGACAAAAAATAGAGATTATGTAGGAAAAAACTTGTAGAAATTAACTTCTTCTTCTTCCTTCCTAACTCAAAGACTCACAGAAGAAGCACAGAGTGCCTCTTGAGCTTAGTGTAAGGCGATTCCCCGGCAACGGCGCCAAAAATGTGCGCATCTGTCGCACGTATCAATGCAAGGAACTTGCCAATACACTGTGTGCGAGCCACAAATGGCTCCAAGCACACAACTAGCTTAAACTAGTAAGCTCAAAGATGATGATGGTGTATCACTCACTGCCCTACGCTTGCTGCTGTGGAGGATTCCTCGCCGCGAAGAAGAAGGAGCTGCCACTGTGCCGCGCTCAACCGCTTCACCACTGCCGTGCCGTCGCCGCAATGCTCGATCACACTCTCTCTCTCTCTCTCTCTCTCTCTCTCTCTCTCTCTCTCTCTCTCTCTCGCATACACACATACACAAGGAGATGGAGAAGAAGAAGATGGAGATGGAGCAAGAGCACTCTTCAATTGCACACATGAAAAAATAAGTGAATTTTAGGTTTAGTTGACTTTTATATGAGCTCGCCCCATTCACACTTGGATGCCCATGCTTAGCCAACTAATCCTTTAAATGTTCTAGTTAGAGTGTGCCTCTCATCGACGATCACTCTTACCCTTTTCCTATTGGATCGACATGCCCGGTATCTTGACTCTACCAATTGAAATAATACGGTGTCCATCTTAGGTGATAAGAATGTGGGTGAGGGTTAACAATTACCCAAATAAGGATTCCAAAACCAAAACATCACCACAAAGTATCTCTCTAAATTTAGCAACCAAAGTGCTCATCTTCTTGTAAGGCACATGAACATGAAAATTCTCAATTGAATGCCACTAAAAGAGAAATAAATCAAATGGTATATATTTATCGATTCTCAAAAGAGAAATGTAAGATTCCTATTGGCATCCTGCCCATGGGGGGCAAGGGCAACTCAATTATTTTCTCTCTACCTTCTGATCTTTCTCTCCCTTGGTGCAGACATTAGCATGCCAACTCCCGACCAAGGGTGCGGCAGGTTCTAGATCGGTAACCTCGGATGCATCCGGAAGCTTCTGTGGCTGGTGTCCACGCTTCGCAGGCTCTTTGGCCCTCGCATTTTGCGGCTGCTGAGCCACAAGACCATCATGGGCGCCATCAAAGATGAAATCCCTGAGGCCTTCTCCCCACTACACTGCGAGAGTGCCACACCTATGCCTACGTAGATCATCGTAGGGCAGTGAGAAGGGAGCCAGACCTACTGTTTGTGCTGCATCTCTCTCTCTCTCTCTCTCTCTCTCTCTCTCTCTCTCTCTCTCTCTCTCTCTCTCTCGCGTCTTTACAGGGTGCCTCGGTACATGCCCGCATCGTTTGTCTGCTTGAAAAGTACGCGCTGCAAAGCACAGTGTGTGTGTGGTGTTATAGATAGAAAAGCAATGGGCAGCAACGTTTGTGCAAGGGAGGTTGGAACACGAAAGTGAACCCAGGGTGGGAGGCTCAGCCAGCAGAAGAAAGAGTTTCATGAGCAGTGTGCTGCCAAGGCCACCATTGAAGGCGATGCAGACGGGTCGGAAGCCATGCACGAGCGTAGAAGGCGTATGTCAGTGTGCCCTCGCAATTCGTCTCTCCTTGCATGCTCTATCCGGTGAGGGGGAATGCGGATAGAGGACGACGACAACACATGCGAGAGTATGCAACCCCGAGGTGCATTAAGACCACATGCAAATAGAACAAAGCGTGTGTACCGAGTCGAACTAGGAGACTAATGTTCATAGTTAAGATATTGAGGGAATCTGCGTAGGAAATTAATGAATGGGTGTAGAATAGACCCAGTATGCGAGTATCCAAAAAGATATTTCCCTCTTTCTCCTCCACGTGCTACCTCGCTCTTTTTTGCCTTCAAAGCCACAGCAGGTATCTGCCCAGATTCCCTCTAAAACAAATCGAAAAAAGATTGCGGCAACATACCCAAAAGGTATTTCCCTCTTTCTCCTCCACGTGCTACCTCGCTCTTTTTTGCCTTCAAAGCCACAGCAGGTATCTGCCCAGATTCCCTCTTAAACAAATCGAAAAAAAATTGCGGCAACATACTTGGTAGTCATCAATATCACAGGTTTCAAGCATAAACATATAAATGCTTCATTACAATAGCCAACAAAGGAGGAAGTAGAAGTAACTTTGGATATGATAAGTGCATGGATGGGGTTGCATAGGGCTACACATTGCTAATCCAAGTAGTCTAATAAAGAATGCAAATGCAAAGTGCATTAACACAAAAGGATGCTACTTAAAGGCAGTTGCTTTTTGAGTTTTTTTTTTTTTTTGCCCTACAAATGTGAGATCTAAGGCTGAGAGTAAACAATGAAGATGCCCAAATGCAATCACCTCTAGTAGTTTTTTTTTTTCTAACGAGCCAGGGGGCCGGGCACCTGCTCTCGCAAGGTGAAGCTTTTGTTATTGATTTCAATTTCAATTAGAGACCTTAGACACCGCTTTGGGATGTATCGCCCGTCCAATCTTTTAGTAGTGGAAAATGCCACAAATTAGTCTTTGGAAAGGGATAGATTTGCTACTATCTCAAGGTGGAATGAAACACCAAAACCTCTAGAGATACTATTTTAACGTTTCTTAATTAGTTTCCTACGTAGAGTGCTGCCAGCCTGAGGAGCAATTTCGACACACGAACGAGTGAAAGAGACCGCATCGCGTTCGACATAGAGAACATCTCTCTCTCTCTCTCTCTCTCTCTCTCTCTCTCTACGCTTGTTGATGCATGGCATGTCCACCCTCTCTCTCTCTCTCTCCACGTGCCATAACTTCTTTTTTTTCTCCTCAAAACCTAAGCGCATCTCCCCATATTCCAAGGAAACTAATGACCCCAAAATTGGGGACACCTACTAAAGAATTACAAGCAAAGCTTGTATCTCCCTCCACTTACCATTAGTTCACACATGAATTTCCATTGCAAAAATCTTTTAGATGGTTATATCTAAAAAATTGCAAGCAAGGCTTGTATTTCTCTCCATTTACCATTAGTTCACACATGAATTTCCATTGAAAGACACATATCTAAGCTAGAGACAAAACAATCTTATGTTTGAATTGAGATGGAGATACAATAGCGAGTTTATAAAAAATCTACCATAGTCATAAAGCTTCCATCATAGTATCAAGATTTAAGTCATGGAACCCTAATGAGAAGCAGGAAGACCCTCATTGTAAGGGTTGCCAATTGTTTTGACAGGGAAGAGCCATCTCCGTGAACATCGGGCACTACAAGAAAATGGAGAAAGAGCCTAGCCCCGAGAGTTCTACCTTGGCGCTTCAAGGCATACACCACATCCATAGCAGTAAGAGTCTTGCGGCGGGCATGTTCTTGTAGGTGATAGCATCTCTGATGACATTCTCAAGGAAGATCTTGAGCACGCCACGGGTTTCTTCATAAATGAGGCCACTGATGCGCTTCAAGCCACCCCTGCGAGCAAGGCGCCGGATGGTAGGCTTGGTGATACCATGAATGTTATCTCGTAGGACCTTGCAATGGCGCTTGGCCACCCTTGCCGCGTCCTGACATGCCGTGACATTGCCGTCTTCTTGCGCTTCTTCTGCGTGAGGACGAAGGCAACCTGCTAAGCAAGAGCAACGAGTAATCCACCATTCAAAAATCGGTCGATCCGCAACTTGGATCGACACTTGCTCTTTTCTAACCGTCAGTCTAGATTGGCGTTGGACGTCCATCATCTTTTTAATTCTCATCGGAGGCCTACAGGCACCTTCTAGGCCTATGTTCTGCCCCATAGTCACCAAGGAAACTGGCTACGAGGTAACATCCTCCAAGCTGGCAAATGGCTACACTTCGTATTTTTTGAACATAAAAGCTTGCCGCCCTATCATCAAAGGGTGGGCATTTGCTACATCTTCAAATTTATGGAGTGAACCGGCATTAGCAAGATTTGGAGGCGAAAATACGGAGCGACGATTACAGCAGGCCTATAAGAATAGTCTCAAGAGTCAGCAACGCTTTGGGCGGACAATCTCGGAGGGCTAATGGGAAGGCCCTCTTAGGCATGGACTCGTATAGCCTAGTGGTGAAGGTGGATGCTTGGGTGTGTAAGAAGGCAGCCTCATAGCCCGATATGGGCCTTCCAAAAACCCTACCACGATCACATATGGTAAATGAAAAACCTGCATCTAGCCTCCATATGACTTGCTCTTGCAAGTACGATACGAGATCACGCCAACATTGCATTGAATTGAAGCTTTTAGAATTGTTCTAGCCGGTCATGTGGCACATCTTGAGTCTGGAGGGTGGTGTTGCAAAAGTGCACGGACATGATGATGTTCGAGGGGATGAAGCTGACCACTTTTTCATGGGTCCGGAAGAAGGCTTCACTTTTTCTCATCGAATCCATTTTACCCACATCGATGAGCTCCTCTGAAAGGGCAGCATTGGATGCGGAGACTGAACACTGCCTAAACAACTTTCCAATATAGTAAGAGGTGCAACAAGCTTAACATTGTACAAGGGGAAGACTTTACGAAACATGTGCTTGATAAACAATCCAGTTTCTAACTTCTCTAATAAAATCAAGTTATAAACAACATTTGAAGCCTGTAATTGGAGTGGATGCTTCAAGATAAAGTATACACCCATTGGTAAAGGTAATACCTTGCTTAGGTTTGCAATTCTGGGCTACGAACAAACCATATGAGTAGTTAAACTATCCAATATGTCCCTCTAATTTTTTTGCTGCCTTAGAGGAGAAAAGTGGGTTTTACGGCACGTGGATGGCAGAGGGAGGGTGTGTGAATGTCGCGCGTCACGAACGCCGTGCAATGGGGTGCAACACATAGACGTGTGCACGTCTGCAAGCGACATCTCTCTCTCTCTCTCTCTCTCTCTCTCTCTCTCTCTCTCTCTCTCTCTCTCCGTGGTTTGACACCATTGCAGGTGATGGCGACGCCTTGAGCCGGGAGCCTTGGAGTTGAGCAGGACGGACAGTTGATATGCTCGATAATTTGGTGCTACTGAAGGCTCGGGGTAGATCGAGAGGGTGCTGTGGCTACTAGCAAGGCAGAGCCTCTCTCTAAATCTCTCTCCTTCCTTTCTGCTGTGGGTCAGAAGGTTCGAGAAAAGTAGGCAACAACACAACAGTGCCGGCAATAGGCAACAACAGACAAAAGAGGGGCTGCAGTTGTGTGGCAGATAGGACCATCTCTGTCTCTGCAGGGTTGGAAGGACTAGCCGCAAGAATGCAGAGCTTTCTCATGTTAAACTGATCATTTAATATGGGGAAGTACTAGGGGAGAAAGAGCTAGAATATTGGTTAAGCTGGCAGACCAGCCATAGCAGGGATCCAAAGGAGGAAAAATAAGGATCCAAAGGGGGGCCATTTGCAAAAGAGCAATGTGCAAACATGGGCTTCAAAGACCCTAAGGTTCAACCCATTAAGACTTCCAAAATGCTAAGGTTCCAAAATTCAAAGGTTAGGTCCAATGGTCAAAACATAGGGCAAATTGGATGCTTGTGGAGTCTTCCCACATCCCTGTCTTGGAGGGGGCGAGCCTTTCTTGTAGGGGATGAGAGAGAAACACACACACACACACTAGCAGGCTCCCTTTACACAAAGGAAATAGGGGGCACATGTCAACTCCCTAGCCCAGTTGCCCCCAATATGCAATCAATTCCTATTGGATGGCCATAAGGTGGACCAATGAGAATTAAGCTATAGTATATTTAGTTTAATTCATTTAAAAACACTTGATAAAAGAACCAATAGAAATTAAGCTCTCTAGAAGACTATTGGACAGTCTCCCAAGGGGTCCAATGAGCATTCAATAGCCTAATGGCTTGCCTGATTCCTATTGGCCAGAAGACTAAGGGGTCCAATGAGAGTTTAATTGCATTAATTAAATACCTAAAGCTTTCACAAAAGGGGAAAGGGGGACACATGTTGCAAGGCTATCACTTATGCTTCTTAACTATCATTGGCTAAGCTTTGCAGGGTCCAATGGGGTGCCAACATGAGTAAAAATCATGAGGGGTCGACCAAGAGAGAGAGGGGGCTGATTTTTGGCAAGGCATTATCATACACACACTCACACAATCTCATGTGTGAAGCAAAGAAGACTCTCTCTCCTTTTCAAGCTTTAATGGAAAGCTCATCATCTACTCCAAGCTTGTGAGAAGGGAGGCCTACACCAACAACTCTTGGCTTTGTGATGCAAATCCAACCAAGGGCCAAGCTTCAATGCATGCTCATCTCCTCTACCATGCTAAATACTAAGCTATGCTAAGCTTTTATGAGTGATTATGTGAGGAGATATACTTCTTTCTCGTAAGAATACTCCTTCTTCCTCTCAATCTACTCTCATACCCTGCTAGCTCTCACCATCCTCGAAGGTCTGAGACTGTGAGGGCATTGATGTTGTGTTTTATAAGTGTGTGCATGGTGCTTGAAGATTCCATCTTCATTGCACCAGCAAGTTATTGAAGGAACACAAAGTATTGTATTGTAAAATGTCTCCCTTGATGGGGGAAACCTATAATACAAAGCCTTTTGGAGGGGGGACCGGCTCCATGTAAATCCGGTCCTCAACTATTGTCAATAGCTTAAGTTCTCTCTCTTTTGAAGTATTGTTCATGCATATCTAACTAGGTGTTATGCTTTTTGGTGCTCTCTCCATCCAAGCACTCTTGCTATGCTCATGAGGAATCTATTCTAATGAAATGCTCACTATGCCACTATTCTATTATCCGCTACACACAAGTTACTAGGCCATTATATGTTACAATCGTATCAGAGCACAAGGTTTCTCTTTTCTTGCTCAAGAAGGGAGGTCCTCAAGCTAACTATAAATGGTTGGTATTATTAATTGCAATTGAGTAAGGAGAATAGGGATTTTTCAGCCTTGAAGTGCGCCTGCTTCGTGCAGATAACGGGGCATCACCGTCAGGAGCTATGGTCTTAATAGTGGAATACTACGGGGCTTGCCTATGGCTTAACCACTATTGAGCTATTAGAAGCTTGACAAGAGCCAGTACTGTTTTAGTGTTGAAAGACCCTCTCTTCTATTCCTTGCAATTAATGATATTCGAGCCACGGGAACAGGAGCTTGAGTGCTTTTCTAAAGGGGTAAAGAGGAGTAGCAACTAGGGCTTGAAGTGCCAAAGTACATCTAAAAAAGTTTACACCTAAAAGTTATTAGAATGGCTGACAATAGTAAAGAGAGTGAAATTGATGTTGATAGATGTGATTTTGCTAATAAGCAGGCTACTAATGATGCCCCTATGCTTGTTAACTACCTTGTTTCTAAGATTCAACAAGCCATGGGCAATCCATCCCTCCAAAGTGAAGTGCAACGGTAGCTTCGTGCTCATGGGATTCTCCAAACTCCCCACCAAGAAGAGAGAGTACCTAGGAAGCCTCCTTGTGAGACTTCCAAAAGAGGCCTCTCTCCGATGCGGGAAAAAGAAGAGGATCCGTATGAAGGGCTCAAAAATCTACTACTTGACGACGCATCTCCTTCCCAAAGGAGAACTCAGAAGCCCCTACCAAAAGGACGAGAAAGAAGTGAATCTCCTGCCACCTTGGCGAAGATGGCTCCATGAAGACGGCGGGCAAAACGCTTTCCAACACCCCCTAAACGGAGAAGACCATCCCACACTTCTCCACACCATAATTCAAAGAGGGATGACAAAAAACAAGAGAAGAAAAAGGCGAGAAAGAGGTCACCCTCTTCTCCATCTTCTTCATCCTCTTCCTCTTATGAAGAAAGTGATGGTGCAGACAAGGAAGACCAAGGGAAGAAAAAGGCGAGAAAGAGGTCACCCTCTTCTCCATCCTCCTCTGAAGAAAGTGACGGTGCAACTTTCAAACCACCAAAAAGAAGAGTCCATAGGAAATTCTATGCCGCGTGGAAGAGGTCATCCAAGCTCAAGAAGTTCAAAGAGGGAGGAAAGAACATCTCTTTCCTTACCTATGATGGCATCTTTGGTGCTATATACAAAGTCTTGGCTTTCATCCAACAATTCGATGCAGCGTTTGGAGATGAGGGCTTCACGGAGTCCTCTAAGCTACTCCATGTAGCTATGCATTTTCAAAAGTCCGCCAGGCAATGGTGGTCTAGCCTACGGGCAAACGGTGAAGCTCCACGAACACGAAAAGCTTTAAGAGCTTCCATCATGAAGTAGTTTTTTGCTACTGATACCAAAGACAAAGTACTCACCGAATGGAAAAGCTTGAAGCTCTCTCCCTATGAACCTATTCACAAATATGTAGACAAGTTTTGGGACTTACATCTCAAAGCCACTGTCTTCAAAAAGATGGATTTCGGAGAGCAAAAACAACAATTCTGTGCGGGCTTAACTAAAGATATGGTGGAGTATGTCCTCCCAAGGGCCACGCACCATATCTGCGGTCATACACCATACCGGTGGCTTCACGAATCAATTTCCAACCAGGGGCTAAGAGAAATCTTAAGCCCACGGAGAACAAGGACCGTAACAATGAGCCTAAGGGGGAGGACAGTGTATAAAAGTCTCCTAAAGGCAATGCCAACAACAACAAAGCTAAGGAGAAGGGAGTTTATAAAGGCAAAAATAAACTCTCTCCCGAAGAGCTTGAGCGTTATCGTAAAGATAACCTTATTTCAAGTGCGGGGATCAAGGGCATGCTTATCGTGCTTGCCCCCACAAGAATAAGAGCCTCCTAGAGCTACCTTGGTCCAAATCCAAGAAGAGGATGCTCATCACAAAGGATCTCCTCTATGCCATGCTTGGGGAAAGGTAAGAGAGCATGATGCTTTTATTCTCTTTGACCCTGGTTCTACTCACAATTTCATATCCACAGAGTTGGCCACCAAGCTAGGCATCCAAGCCTATGAGATGGGAGATGTCCTACCTGCTAATGGTGCTTTCAAGGGCAAGAAGCTTCAGTCACTCCCTTAATTGGGAAATGGAGGCTCCATGTCCAAAGCTATGTGGACAAAGAGGACTTCTTTATCTCTCCTCTCAAGCATGAGGATGTACTCCTAGGGGCACCATGGTTTGATTGCATGGTTGCCAATGTTAAATTCCTTGAAAGGCAAATCTACTTTAGGTTCATGGAAAAAGATATTTACATAGATGCTAAGGAGTTGGGTAACACCAGACCCATTGTACATATGCAAGCTTTCAATAACTCAATAAAGAGCTCTATTTCCGTATACATGATTTTTGTTAAAGATTCTCAAAATGAACCTAATGCTTTAGGTTCATTTTGAGAAAATATAAACAATCACAAAGAATTAGAGTTATGCAACTTTCTCAAGGGATTGAGCAAAAGAAAATATAAACAATCACAAAGAATTAGAGTTATGCAACTTTCTCAAGGGATTTCAAGATGTTTTTATTGACGACATCCCCTTTGAACTACCTCCTAAACGAGGCAATGATGACCATGAAATTGAACTTGAACTTCTTTCAGGAAGTTCACCGCCTAATAAACCTCCTTATAGAGTTTCCCAAGCTCAACAAGAGGAGATTATGCGGCAAGTGCATGAGTTAGTTGAGAAGGGCATGGTTAGGCCTAGCTCATCTCCATTTTTCTCACCCGTGTTATTAGTGCAAAAGAAAGACGACACATATCGTATGTGTGTTGACTATAGAGCACTAAATAGGATCACTATCAAAAATAGGTTTCCTGTTCCACGTGTAGAAGACCTATTTGATAAGCTGCACGGGTCACCCTACTTCAGTAGGATTGACCTAAAAAGTGGCTACCATCAAATAAGGATAGCTGATCAAGACATTGTAAAGACCGCATTTCGCACTACGCTTGGTCTTTACGAATACATTGTCATGCTTTTTGGCTTGACCAATGCACCAGCCACATTCAACCGCTTGATGGAGAAGCTATTCAGGCCTCACCGGACCTTTACTGGAGTGTTCTTTGATAATATCATCATCTACTCTAATTCACTAGACTAACACAAGCAACACCTCTAGGTAATATTTCAAGTCTTACGAGAGAATAAACTTTATATTAATCGAAAGAAAAGTGAGTTTTTCTTACAAGAGATTCAGTATTTAGGTCACATTATCTCTCAAGATGGCATCCAAATGGATCCATCAAAGCTAGAGGTAATAAAAGGATGGCCTAATCCAAGGAATCTTCAAGCTTTATAGATATGTGTGCATACTATAGACGCTTTGTAGAAAAGTTCTCACAACTCGTGGGACCATTACATGACCTAACAAAGAAAAACGTTAGGCATACATGGTCTGCCAAGGAGAACAATGCTTTTGAAAAGCTTAAAGAAAAGCTTATCTCTCAACCTATGCTTACACTGTCGGATCTCTCAAAGCCATTTGAGGTCCAATGTGACGCTTGTGGTGGAGTTGTTTTGCTCCAAGAAGGGCACGCCATAGCCTATGAAAGTCAAAGACTCGACCCTATTGAGTTAGCTCTAGGCATATATGAAAAGGAACTCCTCACAATTCTACATGCCTTAGACTCGTGGAAGCACTATTTACTGGGGACTCCTTTCATTCTGCAAACGGATCACCAAAGTCTTAAGTGATTCATGATGCAGACCAAGCTCTTAGACAAAAAAATGAGGTGGGCAAATTTCCTTTCGCAATTTCATTTTCATATTGCTCATATTGTTGGCAAGCATAATCAAGTAGCTGATGCACTCTCAAGACGATCAAGAGTGAATGCGGTTTCCATAGCAACTCACAATGATCTATCTTCTATGATAGATGAGTATGCTATTGATACCGATTTTAGAGATGTGATTTCAGCCCTTGCACTAGGGAAGAAAGAGGAACCATTTACCTTACAAGATGGTTATCTTCTCTATGGCAATAGACTATGTGTTACTACCTCACTACGTGAGAAAGTAATGTATGAATCTCATGCTCCTCCTTATGCGGGGCATAGAGGGATTCAGTTTATCCTAAAAGGGATTGAAACATATTTCTATTGGCCTGCCATGAAAGCAAACATACAAGAATATGTTTCTACATGTGTGGTATGCCAAAAGACAAAGTTTTCTAGAGGGAAGAAACCTGGATTGCTTCAACCTTCACCAATCCCTAATTCCCATGGGAGAGCATATCCATGGATTTTATCATTGGATTGCCTAAGTCTATCCATGGGAATATGGATGATAGTAGACAGGTTCAACATGTAGTATTTAATGGCCTAGTAACCTGTGTGTAGCGGAAAATAGCATGAACATAGTGAGCATTTCATTAGAATAGATTCCTAATGAGTATAACAAGAGTGCTTGGGTGGAGAGAGCAACAAAAAGCATAACAACTAGTTAGATATGCATGAACAATACTTCAAAAGAGAGAGAAATTAAGCTATTGACAACAATTGAGGACGAGATTTACATGGAGCCGGTCCCCCTTCCAAAAGGCTTTGTATTATAGGTTTCCCTCCTCAAGAGAGACATTTTACAATACAATTCTTTGTGTTTTTTCAATAATTAGCTAGTGCAATGAAGATGGAAGCTTCAAGCACTACGCAAAACACTTATAAAACACAACACCAATTCCCTCACGGTCTCAGACCCAAGACCTCACACACCTTCGAAGATGGTGAGAGCTAGCGGGGTATGAGAGTAGATTCAGAGGAAGAAGGAGTAGTCTTACAAGAAAGATGTACATCTCCTCACATAATCACTCATATTAGCATAGCATAGCTTAGTAATTAGCATGGTAGAGGAGATGAGCATGCATTGAAGCTTGGCTCTTGGTTGGATTTTCATCACAAAGCCAAGAGTTGTTGGTGTAGGCCTCCCTTCTCACAAGCTTGGAGTAGGTGATAAGCTTTCCATTAAAGCTTGAAAAAGAGAGAGAGAGTCTTCTTGCTTCACACATGAGCTAGTGTGAGTGTGTGTGGAATAATGACTTGAGAAATTCAGCCCCCTCTCTCTCTTGGTCGACCCCTCATGCAATTTACTCATGCTGACACCCCATTGGACCTCTCCAAGCTAAGCCAATGAGAATTAAGTAGCATATGTGATAGCCTTCTGACATGTGTCCCCCTTTCCCCTTTTGTGAGAGCTTTAGGTAATGAATAAATGCAACTAAACTCTCATTGGACCCCTTTGTCTTCTGGCCAATAGGAATTAGGCAAGCCATTGGGATGTTGAATGCTCATTGGACTCCTTGGGAGACTGTCCAATAGTCTTCTAGAGAGCTTAATTCTTATTGGTTCTTTTATTAAGTGTTTTTAAATTAATTAAACTAGATTTACTCTAGTCTAATTCTTATTGGTCCACCTCCATGGCCATCCCATAGGATTTGAGTGCACCTTGTGGGCATCTCGGCTAGGGAGCTGACATGTGTCCCTCATTCCCTTTGTGTAAAGGAAGCTTGTGAGTGTGAGTGTGTGTGTGTTTTTTTTCTCTCTCATCCCCTACTTGCAAGGCTCACCCCCTCCTTTGTAGGAGTTTTGAAGACTTTTTGGTACACACACAAAGCATCCAATTTCCCTAGTGTTTGACCTTTGGAACCTTAGCATTTTGGAAGTCTTAATGGGATGAACCTTAGCGTCTTTAAAGCCCATTGTTGCACATTGATCTTTTGCAGATGGCCCCCCTTTTGGATCCCTATTTTTCCTCCTTTGGATCCCTACTGTGGCCGGTCTCCCAACTTAACCAATATTCTAGCCTTTTCTCCCCTGGCACTTCCCCATATTAAATGATCAATTACATGAGAAAATCATTTAGGAGAATTAGATATTAGTTATTATGACATTACCTCTCTTAAAATCATAGTCATCCTCGACTATGGAGTAGAGAAAATAAAGCCTTTCATTAGTCCTTTTTCTAGTGGGTAGAGGATCCCTACCTTACCCTACGACATCGTTCCAAAATGGATGACTAATCCATTTGGTGCTTGAGATCCTACTGTCGCAAGCATGACTGCACATTAGTCATATCAATCTTCCATAGTAGAGTGACAAGCTCTACTTGGTGTTTGGGAGACGTCGTCTCTGCAAACTTGATTCTAAGCATGCATACTACTTCACATTTGTGCACGATAAAGAAAAGAGAGTCTTATAAGACAAAAACTTTGTTCATTTTAAACATTTATACATTATCTTACTCTAGGGAAGTATTGTAAGCATTGACAAGGTTTAGGTTATCCTTTAATTGTATGCCTTGAATCCATCTAGCATCTTCAGAAGGATAATTCTTAAACTTAATAAGATATCGTCGGATAGTCTTACCGCCTCTTAATACCTTGTCTTCATGTTGGAGAATGGACTCGTGCTGCAACACCTCTTCTTGGTCCTCGATCTCCGGTGGGTCTTCAATAGTTGGTTCTTGAGGTGGCTCTCCGTTGTAAGGCTTTAGTAGGCTCACATGAAAAGCATTGTGTATGAGCCAATGGCTGGGCAACTTGAGTTGGTAGGCCATCTCATTGATTGGTCTAAGAATCTGGAAGGGACCATAGTACCTTTTTGCTAACTTAGCATAGTACTTTTGGTGTCCCGTAGGATTCTTGCCCGTCGTGTGCCTTTATCGAGTCTTGGGAAATTTAAGTAAGACCCAATCATTTTCTTTAAAGGCTTGGGCTCTTCTGTGCTTATCAACAATAGCCTTTTGCCTTTGCTGTGAGATAGAGATAGCATCCTGAATCTTTTGGAAATATTCTTCTAGGTCTCGGCTATACTCATCTACAGCGAAGATCTTCCCGTGTACTTTGAGTAGCAGGGGACTTTTTGATCTTCCCTTAATTACCTTGAAAGGTGCTTTTCCCGTAGAAGTATGTACAGTGGTATTGTAGGTATACTCCACCAAGGGTACGTACTTCTCCCATTAGGCCTTTGATCTACTTCCGTTACATAGGCTTTTAGTAGATCAAGAATTGTTGGGTTACTATTTCACTTTGGCCATCCGTTTGCGGGTGATAGGCCAAAGAGAAATTTAGCCTTGTCCCTAGATTCTCAAAGAGACCCTTCAAGAAATGACATTTTAGGATCTCTATCCGACACTATGGACATTGGCAAGCCATGGTACTTGAAGATTTGTGAAATGAAGAGGGTTGCCATTTGATGGGCTTGGATAGTTGGCAAGCCATGGTACTTGAAGATTTGTGAAATGAAGAGGGTTGCCACTTGATGGGCTTGGATAGTCTATTTGACAGGTATAAAATGAGCTTGTTTACTAAACCTGTCTACTATCGTCCATATCCCCATATTCCCATGGATAGACTTAGGCAATCCAAAGATAAAATCCATGGATATGCTCTCCCATGGTGAATTAGGGATTGGAAAAGGTTGAAGCAATCCAAGTTGCTTCCCTCTATCAAACTTTGTCTTTTGGTATACCACACATTTAGAAACACTCTTGTACGTTTTCTTTCATGGTAGGCTAATAGAAGTATGTTTCAATCCCTTTTAGGGTAGACTGAATCCCTCTATGCCCCGCATAAGAAGGAGCATGAGATTCATACATTACTTTCTCACATAGTGAGTTGGTAACGCATAGTCTATTAACGTAGAAATGATAGCCATCTTGTAAGGTAAATGGTTCCTCTTTCTTCCCTAGTGCAAGGGCTGAAATCACATCTCTAAAATCGGGATCAATAGCATACTCATCTATCATAAAAGATAGATAATTGTGAGTTTCTATGAAAACAACATTCACTCTTGGCCGTCTTGAGAGTGCATCGGCTACTTGATTATGCTTGCCAGCAATGTGAGCAATATGAAAATGAAATTGTGAAAGGGAATTTTCCCACCTCATTTGTTTTTTGGAGAGCTTTTTCTGCGTCATGAAGTACTTAAGACTTTGGTGATCCGTCCGTCGAATAAAATGAGTCCCCAATAAATAGTGCTTCCATGAGTCTAAGGCATGTAGAACTGCGAGGAGTTCCTTTTCATATATGCCTAGACCTTGCTCAACAGGGTTGAGCCTTTGACTTTCATAGGCTATGGTGTGCCCTTCTTGGAGCAAATCAGCTCGTGGGCAATCACCACAAGCGTCACATTGGACCTCAAATGGCTTTGAGAGATCCGGCAGTGTAAGCACAGGTTGAGAGATAAGCTTTTCTTTAAGCTTTTCAAAAGCATTTTTCTCCTTGGCAGACCATGTATACCTAATGTTTTTCTTTGTTAGGTCATGTAATGGTCCTACTATTAGTGAGAACTTTTCTATGAAGCGTCTATAGTATGCACACATACCTATAAAGCTTCTTAGTTCATGAAGATTCCTTGGTTTAGGCCATCCTTTTATTACCTCTAACTTTGATGGATCCATTTGGATGCCATCTTGAGAGAGAATGTTACCTAAATACTGAATCTCTTGTAAGAAAAACTCACTTTTCTTTCGATTAACATCAAGTTTATTCTCTCTTAAGACTTGAAATATTACCTGGAGGTGTTGCTTGTGTTCATCTAGTGAATTAGAGTAGATGATAATATCATCAAAGAACACTCTAGTAAAGGTTCGGTGAGGCCTGAATAGCTTCTGCATCAAGCGATTGAATGTGGCTGGTGCATTGGTTAAGCCAAAAGGCATGACAATGTATTCGTAAAGGCCAAATGTAGTGCGAAATGCGGTCTTTACAATATCTTGATCAACTATCCTTATTTGATAGTAGCAACTTTTTAGGTCAATCCTACTAAAGTAGGTGGACCCTTGTAGCTTATCAAATAGGTCTTCTACCCATGGAACGGGAAACCTATTTTTGATAGTGATCCTATTTAGTGCTCTATAGTCGATACACATATGATATGTGTTGTCTTTCTTTTGCACTAGTAACACGGGTGAGCAGAATGGAGATGAGCTAGGCCTAACCATACCCTTATCAACTAACTCATGCACTTGCCGCATAATCTCCTCTTGTTGAGCTTGAGAAACTCTATAAGGAGGTTTATTAGGTGGTGAAATTTTTGGAAGGAGTTCAATTGCATGGTCATCATTGCCTCCTTTCTGAGGTAATTCACAAGGGATGCCGTCAATAAAGACATCTTGAAACCCCTTGTGAAAATTGGATAACTCTAATTCCTTACGGTTGTTTATATTTTCTTTTGCTAAAGCATTAGTTAATTTTGAGAATCTTTAACAAAAATCATGTACACAGAAATAGAGCTCTTTATTGACTTATTGAAAGCTTGCGCATGTACAATAGGTATGGTGTTACCCATTTCCTTAGTATCTATGTACATATCTTTTTCCCTGAACCTAAAGTAGATTCTCCTTTCAAGGAATTTAACATTGGCAGCCATGCAATGAAACCATCGTGCCCCTAGGATTACATCCTCGTACTTGAGAGGAGAGATAAAGAATTACTCTTTGTCCACATAGCTTTCGACATGGAGCCTCAATTAAGGGAATGGCTGAAGCTTCTTGCCCCTTGAAAGCACCATCTACGAGTAGGACATCTCCCATCTCATAGGCTTGGATGCCTAGCTTGGTTGCCAACTCTGTGGATATGAAATTGTGAGTAGAACCAGGGTCAAAGAGAATAAAAGCATCATGTTCTCTTACCTTTCCCCAAGCATGGCATAGAGGAGATCCTTTGTGGTGAGCTTCCTCTTCTTGGATTTCGCCCAAGGTAGCTCTAGGAGGTTCATGGCGGGTGTTCTTTTGGGGACAAGCGGGGTACGCATGCCCTTGCTCGCCGCACTTGAAACAATGGTTATCCTTGCAATAGCGCTCAAGCTCTTCAGGAGAGAGTTTGTTTTTGCCTTTGTAAACTCCCTTCTCCTTAACTTTGTTGTTATTGGAATTGCCCTTATGAGACTTTTGGACATTGTCCTTCCCCTTAGGCTCATTGGAACCTTTGTTTTCCGTGTTGAAGACAACACTTAGAAAGCGACAACTGCAACAAAAAAATGACAAGACTTCTAGATTCAGTGCCTCCCTCTGAATTCTCATGTACATTATGGAGTAGGGCGAACTATGTACTAGGCTACGAAGTAGGGCATGTATATCGTTTCTTATAAATTTTTGATTGACCGAGTGCCAAATCTCCAATATACTTATGTATGACACATTTATAGTTCGCACATTACATAACGTGTAACATATAATGTCCTAGTAACTTGTGTGTAGCGGAAAATAGCATAAACATAGTGAGAATTTCCTTAGAAAAGATTCCTAATGAGCATAGCAAGAGTGCTTGGATGGAGAGAGCAACAAAAAGCATAACACCTAGTTAGATAGGCATGAACAATACTTCAAAAAGAGAGAGAAATTAAGCTATTGACAACACTTCAGGACCAAATTTACATGGAGCCGGTCCCCCCTCCAAGAGGATTTGTATTATAGGTTTCCCCCATCAAGGGAGACATTTTACAATACAATACTTTGTGTTCCTTCAATAACTTCCTAGTGCAATGAAGATGGAATCTTTGAGCACCATGCACACACTTATAAAACACAACATCAATTCCCTCACGATCTCAAACCCAAGACCTCACACACCTTTGAAGATGGTGAGAGCTAGCGGGGTATGAGAGTAGATTGACAGGAAGAAGGAGTATCCTTACAAGAAAGAAGTATATCTCCTCACATAATCACCCATAAAAGCTTAGCATAGCTTAGTAATTAGCATGGTAGAGGAGATGAGCATGTATTGAAGCTTGGATCTTGGTTGGATTTGCATCACAAAGCCAAGAGTTGTTGGTGCCAAGAGTTGTTGGTGTAGGCCTCTCTTCTCACAAGCTTAAAGTAGATGATGAGCTTTCCATTAAAGCTTGAGAAGGAGAGAGAGAGAGTCTTCTTTGCTTCACACATGAGATTGTGTGAGTGTGTGTGTGATAATGCCTTGCCAAAATCAGCCCCCCCTCTCTCTCTTGGTCGACCCCTCTTGATTTTTAGCATGCTGGCACCCCATTGGACCCTGCAAAGCTTAACCAATGATAATTAAGAATCATAAGTGATAGCCTTGTGACATGTGTCCCCCTTTCCCCTTTTGTGAGAGCTTTAGGTATTTAATTAATGCAATTAAACTCTCATTGGACCCCTTAGTCTTCTGGCCAATAGGAATCAGGCAAGTCATTGGGCTGTTGAATGCTCATTGGACCCATTGGGAGACTGTCCAATAGTCTTCTAGAGAGCTTAATTTCTATTGGTTCTTTTATCAAGTGTTTTTAAATGAATTAAACTACATATACTCTAGCTTAATTCTCATTGGTCCACCTCTATGGCCATCCAATAGGAATTGAATGCATCTTGGGGGCAACTGGGCTAGGGAGCTGACATGTGTCCCCCATTCCCTTTGTGTTAAGGGAGCCTACTAGTGTGTGTGTGTGTGTGTGTGTGTGTGTGTGTGTATGTGTGTGTGTGTGTGTGTGTGTGTGTGTTTCTCTCTCATCCCCTACAAGAAAGTGGGAAGATAGGGATGTGGGAAGACTTTTGAGTCTTCCCACAAGCATCCAATTTGCCCTATGTTTTGACCATTGGATCTAACCTTTGAATTTTGGAACCTTAGCATTTTGGAAGTCTTAATGGGCTGAACCTTAGGGTATTTGAAGCCCATTGTTTGCACATTGCTCTTTTGCAAATGGCCCCCCCTTTGGATCCTTATTTTCCCTCCTTTGGATCCCTATTGTGGCCAGTCTGTCAGCTTAACCAATATTCTAGCTTTTTCTCCCCTAGTACTTCCCCATGAATGATCAGTTTAACATGAGAAAATCATTTAGGAGAATTAGATATTAGTTATTATGACATTACCTCTCTCTTGAAATCATAGTCGTCCTCGACTATGGGGTAGAGAAGAAAAAGCCCATTCATTAGTCCTTTTTCTAGCAGGTAGAGGATCCCTTTCTTACCCCACGGCATCGTTCTAGAATGGATGACTAATCCATTTGCCGCTTGAGAGCCTAAGCTGCCGCAAGCATATTTGCGCATTAGTCCTATCATTATTCATAGTAGAGTGACAAGCTCTACTTGGTGTCTGGAAGACGTCGTCTCCGCAAACTTGATTCTAAGCATGCAAACTACTTAACATTTGTGCACAATAAAGAAAAAGAGAGTCTTATACATACTGAGTTGGAAAGATTTAGAATGACATTAGAAGGAACTTTTGTGACACCTCAAGCCCCTAAACGTGGGGCCCAGTTCTCACAACAAGCTCGGCCTTTAAGCCCCTCAAGCTTGGGCTGGGTTCCCACCTCAAATACAACCCTAGCATCTCGAGCATGACAAGCACCTCAAGCATCTCAAGCATAGCCCTAGCTTGCCTAAGGTCAAAAGGCTTTTAACATTAACCTTTGGAGGTCTTCAATAATGAAGCTAACCCTAAGGTCTTCAAGTTCCATTGGCTAGACTTTCTCTTTGACATATCATCTCTCATTTGGACACCTTTAACATTGGCCCCGTGTCGAGATAGACCCCTAAGCACATGTCTATATTCTAACCATTGTTCACGTCTATTCTCCCACATAAAATGACGAGTTTAATATGAGAAAATCATTTGGGTTGGTTAGATATTAGATTTTATGACATTACCTCTCTTTTGAAATTATTGTCGTCCTCGACTATGAGGTAGAAGAGATAAAGCCTCAGTTGTTAGTCAATTGTTTCTTAGCGATAGAGGATCCTTTTTTACCCTACGACATATTTCCAAGATGGATAACTAATCCATTTGGTGCTTGGGAGACATAGCTATTGCAAGCATGTCTGCTCTTTAGTCCATTTCATTCTCCCAAAGCAGAGTGACAAATTGTACTAGGTGTTTGAGAGACGTCATCATCACAAACATGATTCTAAGCATGCATACTACTTAAATTTGTGCACAATAAAAATACAATAGTCTTATAAGAAAAAAAAATTGGTCATTTGAAAGAAATTTTTACTTACTCTAATGTAGCATTGTAAGCATTGACAAGGTTCATACTATCCTTAAGCTGTATTCCTTGCATCCATCTAGAATCTTCAAAAGGATAATTTTTGAACTTAATAAGATACCGTCGGATAATCTTACCATGTTGTAGTACCTTGTCTTCATGCCGAAGAATAGCTTCGGTTGTAGAACCTCTTCTTGGTCTTCGATTTCGGGAGGGTCTTCAATAATTTATTCACTTGGTGGCTCGCCTTTGTAGGGCTTAAATAGGCTCACATGAAAAGCAATGTGTATGAGCCCAATGGTTGGGCAACTTGAGTTGATAAACCATCTGATTGATTAACTTCAAAATTTGAAAAGGACCATAGTATCTTTTTGCTAGTTTAACAGAATACTTTTGATGGCCCGTATGATTTTTGCTTGTCGTGTGCCTCAATCGAGCCTTGGGAAACTTAAGTAAGACCCAATAATTTTCTTTAAATGAAGGCCCTTCTGTGCTTGTCAGCAGTAACTTATTGCCTTTGTTGAGAGATGGATATAGCCTCCTTAATCTTTTGAAACGATTCTTGTAGGTCACAGCTATACTCATCGGTAGCAAAGATCTTCCCATGTACTTTAAGTAGCAATGGACTTTTAGGTCCTCCCTCAATGATTTCAAAAGGTGCTTTCCTCGTAGAAGTATGTACAATATTATTATACGCATACTCTACAAGAGGTAAGTACTTTCCCCATTATGAGCGTTGATCTACTTCTGTAACATAAGTCTTTAGTAGATCGAGTATCATAAGATTGGCTATCTTACTTTGGACATCCGTTTGTGGGTGATAGGCCAAAGAGAAATTCAATCTTGTACGTAGTTTTTCAAAGAGACCTTTCCAAAAATTATTGGTCATTCTAGGATCTCTATTCGACACGATGGATATTGGCAATCCATGGTGTTTGAAAATCTGAGATATGAAGAGAGTTGCCATTTAGTGTGCCTTAATAGTCTTTTTGACAGGAATAAAGTGTGCTTGCTCGCTAAACCTGTCAACTATTGTCCATATTCCCGTATTCCCATGGATAGACTTGGTAATCCAAAGATAAAATCCATGGATATACTCTCCCATGGGGAATTTGGGATAGGCAATGGCTGGAGTATTCCAGTTTGCTTCCCTCTATCATACTTGGTCTTTTGGCATACCACACATTTTAAACATACTCTAGTATGTCTACTTTCATGGTAGGCCAATAGAAGTACGTCTCTACTCCTCGAAGAGTAGGTTGAATGCCTCTATGCCCCGCATAGGGAGGAGCATGGGGTTCATACATGACCTTCTCACAAAGGGAGTGGGTAAGGCATAGCCTATTGCCATGGAGAAGATAACCATCCTGCAAGGTGAATGGTTCCTCTTTCTTCCCCAAAGTAAGGGCTGACATTACTTCTTTAAAGTGAGGGTCAGTGGCATACTCATCTATCATAGAAGATAGATCATTGTGAGTCGCTAAAGACACCGCATTAACTTTTGGTCGTCGTGAGAGTGCATTCGCCACTTGATTGTGCTTACCAGCAATGTGAGCAATATGAAAATAAAATTGCAAAAGAAAATTTGCCCACCTCATTTGTTTGTCGAAAAGCTTGGTTTGCGTCATGAAGTACTTGAGACTTTGGTGATCAATTCATAGAATAAATGGATTCCCCAATAGATAGTGCTTCCATGTGTCTAGGACATGTAGAACAACTAAAAGCTCTTTCTCATAAATGCCCAAGACTCGTTCATACGTATTGAGCCTTTGGCTCTCATATGCTATGGCATGCCCTTCTTGAAGCAAGACTGGTCCAAGGCAATTACCACGCGCATCACATTGGACCTCAAATGGCTTTGAGAGATCCATAAGCATAAGGATTGGTTGGGAGATGAGCTTTTCTTTGAGCTTGTCAAAAGCATTTTGCTCCTTAGCAGTCCATGAGTACTTAACATTCTTCTTTGTTAAGTCATGTAATAGTCCTGCTATTTGAGAGAATTTTGCTATGAATCGTCTATAGTATGCACACATACCAATAAAACTTCTTACCTCATGTAGATTCCTTGGGTTAGGCCATGCTTTTATTACCTCCAACTTTGATGGATCGATATGGATACTATCTCAAGAGATAATATAACCTAAGTATTGAATCTCTTGAAAGAAAATTTCGCTTTTCTTTTGATTGAGAAAAAGCTTTTTCTCCCTCAGTGCTTGAAAAATCACTTGGAGATGTTGCTTGTGTTCCTCCAAGGACTTGGAGTAGATGATGATATCATCAACCATTGAATTTGCAGTAGGGTCTAAAGATTTTCTCCATTAGATGATTGAACGTGGCTTGTGCATTAGCAAAGCCAAAAGGCATGACTAGATATTCATAAAGACCAAATCTTGTTCGAAACACGGTCTTTAGAATATCTTCATCCACTATCCTTATTAGATGATAGCCACTTTTAAGGTCATTCCTACTGAAGTAGGTAGAGCCTTGTAGCTTATCAAACAGATCTTCTACATGAGACATGGGAAATCTGTTTTTGATAGTGATATGCTTTAGTGCTCGATAGTCCACACACATACGGTATGTACCATCTTTCTTTTGCACCAAAAGGAATGGAGAACAAAAGGAGAGGAGCTAGGCCTCACCATCCCTTTGTCCACACCCCTTGCTCAAGAGGCAAGTAGGACACATGTCAAGCTCCTAGCTGGTTCCCTCAAGGAGTGTCCAAAGCCTATTGGTTGACCCCTAGAGAGGTCCAATGATAATGTAGTTGTTTTTTTTTTTTTTTGCATTTATCAAGTCCTCTCTCTCAAAGGGAAAAGGGGGACACTTGTCCCAAGGCTACCCTTGTTTCTTGATATGCATTCTGCATGTGATTGGCCAGGCTTGCAAGGGTCCAATGAGCTTCCAAAATTGAGCTAGAAGAGGGGTTAGACCAAAGCAAGAAGGGGGGTATACTCTCCCACACACACTCACACACACTCTTATGGTGTGCAAAGTGCAAGAGCTCCATCTCCTTCTCCAAGCTAGTAGAGAAGTTGAGAGCCTATACCAACACTCTTGGCTATTGAATGCAAATCTTCTTGCCATCTTCTCCATCTTCATTACTATGCTATTATGTATGCTAGCAAGAAGAGTGGCGATAAGTAAGGAACTACTTCTTTCTCCTATGGATGTTTCTTCTTCCTCTTCCCTACCCTCATTCCCCGCTCGCTCTCTCCACCTTTGAAGGTGTTTGAGGCCTTGGGAATGAGGCTTGGGATAGTTAATGA
Source organism: Adiantum capillus-veneris (assembly GCF_014529385.1). Lineage (NCBI taxonomy): Eukaryota > Viridiplantae > Streptophyta > Polypodiopsida > Polypodiales > Pteridaceae > Adiantum > Adiantum capillus-veneris. The sequence continues at coordinate 87,265,152 of NC_140932.1, forward strand.
TTTTTGCAAAGTTTATGTTATGCTCATGATGCATGAAGCTTTCCATCTGCATTGCATCACCTAGGTCACAAGGAACACAAAGATTGTACTGTACTAAGTCTCTCTTGATGGGAGAATCCATAATACAAAAACCTATTGGAGGGGGGACCGACTCCACATAAATCCGGTCCTCAATTGTTGTCAAGTTCTCTAAACTCTCTCTCTTGCAAAAGTATTGTTCATGCCAAGTTGATTAAGTACTATGATTATGTTGCTACCATCAATTAAGTTCACCCTCTATGTTCTCAAAGTAGTCTCACAAAAATGCTCTCTTTAATTCTCCTAATTCCGCTATTCTTAAAGTTTACAGGCCATTTCCATTACAATGATGTGCTCTTTGGATACTAACACTTGGTTGACTCATTTCGACTTCTTCTGGAGGCTTTTTTGCAATGGACACTTTGGTTGATAAACTTTTTGCTTGGGTTTCCATTGCATTGTCGATGGTTTGGTTTTTGATGTAGAGGCTGTTTCGGAAGTTTGATGGAGATTGGTTGAAGGTAAAGTCAACTTGCGAGGTTGATCTGCTTTAGTGTTTTCCTTAGCTTTACCTTTTTTTGCTATGATTGGTTGTTTCTTCTTTGCGTGGGCTTGAGATGATTCTAGGACTCTTACCATTGTTGTTATAAAGGCTTTTGGTTGATATCGAAAGAAGATGTTCATCCAACTTTTTGTCAGGACTAGACTCTGTTTGATGTGATGGGAGTAGATTATGTTGAAAGTGTTCTTGAACTCCCCAATACTCACCTTGAGTATGGATTTTTCTATGCCAAAGCTAGGAATCGGAATGTTAGATCTTGTGTACATTGTTTCTTCTAGCTCTTTGATTGGAGGCTTTCCTATCGCTATCCAAGTGCCATAAGACATTAGATTCTTTGTTGCATAAGGATCTATCACAACTGAACATGTAATTTGGAGTCCCATTTCTCTACATAAGTTGAAGTTTATCACTATAGGAGACAATCAATCTTTTGTAATATCCTTGTACTTCTCTTGGTCTCGAGTTTGTTGAACATGTGATATGGAACTTGGTTCTTCATCTGCTTTTAGTTGTGCACTTTCTGGAGTCGGCTTCTTGGAAACAACTTTTGTCGATTTTTCAAGTATGTGAATGATGACATATTCTTGTGGTTGTTTTTCTTTCTTCATTTGCATTTTTGCATCATGGTTCATGACGACGTTTGTCTCGCCTATTGTGCTTTCATACTCACAATTTTTATTAGCTTCCTTCAACACCTTTATTATAAAATAAGGAGCTATGTCATAGCCATATTCATCACAAAACTATGTAGGTGTTGTTTCATTTACACACATATTGACGTCGAATCTCTTCCGTGTGCAAAGCACTAGTAACATCACTAAAAACAAGCTTGCCCTAAGGGGTAGAGTTACTAATGGCAATGTTAGAGTCAAAATAGATTGATAGAAATCTGCACCTATCTACCCTCGACCTGTACGAAGTCTGCCAAATGTACAAAAAATCGATGTAGAATTACTTTCAACTTGAAAGTTGTAGGGCCACGACATTTTTTATAAAGCAATGCGAAACTAAGCTGAAAATTGATCTTTTACTTAGTCAAATTTCTAATGCAAAACAATGCTAAAAAATTTGCAGCTTCATTGCAATCTCCGTCGCAACGCTGCAATGATGCAAGACCTTCACTCTGGCCCTGATACCACTTGAAGAGTACACGATGCATGCGGAGTGCAAGGGAGAAGAAGAGTAGACATGAGTATGATGTTGGTGGAGCTCTTAGTGAGGATTCAAAATTGACTCACCACTCCTTATTGTTCTATATGATCAAAAGGATAGATAAGGTTAGTATATTCAGTGTGATGGGTATCTGGCTAGTTGTCTTGAACCCTAACAATAGTGCTAATAATCAATTATTACCTTCATAGTTAGGGTTTCTAGGTGCTTGATACAAGTATGGTCAGGTCTATGATGCTTTATGCTAGTTGGGCATCCTCCTTGAGTACATGTTTGGTTAGTCATTTGGAGATAATTTAATTTAACTAGGTCCACTTCAAGAGAATGGCAACCACGTATATCTTAAAATGATCTCTCATAGCTCTAGGCATACAAAGACTGTCATAATAATCAATATCTAATTCTCCTAAATGATTTTCTCGTGTTAAACTGATCATTTAATATGGGGAAGTGCTAGGGGAGAAAAAGCTAGAATATTGGTTAAGCTAGCAGACCGGCCACAGTAGGGATCCAAAGGAGGGAAAATAGGGATCCAAAGGGGGGGCCATCTGCAAAAGATCCATGTGCAACAATGGGCTAAAAATACCCTAAGGTTCATCCCATTAAGACTTCCAAAATGCTAAGGTTCCAAAATTCAAAGGTTGTGTCCAAAGGTCAACCATAGGGGAATTGGATGCTTTGTGTGTGTCCAAAAAAGTCTTTACCAATCCCTACTTAGGAGGGGGTGAGCCTTGCTTGTAGGGGATGAGAGAGAAAGCCACACACACACACACACAAGCTCCCTTTACACAAAGGGAATGAGGGACACATGTCAGCTCCCTAGCCCAGATGCCCACAAGGTGTACCCAATTCCTATTGGATGGCCTTGGAGGTGGACCAATGAGAATTAGGCTAGAGTAAATCTAGTTTAATTAATTTAAAAACACTTAATAAAAGAACCAATGAGAATTAAGTCCTCTAAAAGACTATTGGACAGTCTCCCAAGGGGTCCAATGAGCATTCAATAGCCCAATGGCTTGCCTGATTCCTATTGGCCAGGAGGCAAAGGGGTCCAATGAGAGTTTAATTGAATTATTGAATTACCTAAAGCTCTCACAAAAGGGGAAAGGGGGACACATGTCAGCTGAAGGTCCAAATCCATGATATCTACCTTCGACAAAAGCATGCATCTTTACACTTTGTAGTAGAGCATTTGCAAGATAAAAAACGTATGCATCGTACAAGTTCAACATTTCTTTGTTTCCTACGCCAGCTAGCCAACTTGCGTGTTTTGTTTCGGCAAGGTTTGTAGTCGGTATGTATCATAGATCATCCACTTCTTGTTACATACTGTATTCAGGGGATTGCATTGAAGCAACATAATATAGAACCCCTTTAAAAGAAATCCTTGCATTGTTTTACCCTAACGAAGTGCTTTCTCCAGTGAGTGTAGCACACGTGTCACCAACTGAGCCAATAATCCATTTGCGACAAGTTACAATCAAACAATTTTCTAGAAGCGCACCAAGCTCAAATATTCTTGTACAAGCTTGGTGCCTCCTCCTCGCTTCTTGCACAAGGCCACAATTCATACATACGTTTGAGCTTATATAATGGGAAATGGCCTATGAACTTTGAGAGTGGCGAAATTAAGAGAATTAGAGTGAGCATTTTTGTGAGATTACTTGAGAACATAGAGGGTGAACTTAATTGATGGTAGCAACATGAACATAGTAAATTAACTTGGCATGAAAAATACTTTTGCAAGAGAGAGAGTATTAAAGAGCATGACAACAATTGAGGACCAGATTTACTTGGAGCCGGTCCCCCCTCCAAAAGGCATTTGTATTATAGATTCTCCCATCAAGAGAGACTTGGTACAATACAATTTTTGTGTTCCTTGCGACCTTGGTGATGCTATGAAGATGGAAAGCTTCATACATCACGAGCATAACATAAACTTTGAAAAAAGCATTAACTATCCCAAGCCTCCGTCCCAAGGCCTCAAACACCATCGAAGGTGGAGAGAGCTAGCGGAGAATGAGGGTAGGGAAGAGGAAGAAGAATCATCCACATGAGGAAGAAATAGTTCCTCAGTTATCATCACTCTTCTTGGCTAGCATTTCATAATAGGATATTAATGAAGATGAAGAAGATGACAAGCTTCAACATTGAAGCATGGCTCTTGGATGGATTTGCATTCCATAGCCAAGAGTGTTGGTCTAGGCTCTCCACTTCTCAACAAGCTTGGAAAAGGCGAGGGAGCTCTTCCACTTTGCACTCCACACAATGAGAGAGTGTGTATGTGGTTGTGGGAGAGTATACCCCCTATCATGCTTGGTCCACCTCTCTCTCTCTCTCTCTCTCTCTCTCTTATTATTTAATTATATCATTTGGACATGTGTCCTTTTTTTCCTCTTTGAGAGAAAGAACTTCTTTTTTTAATGCATGTAAATTCTCATTGGACCCCTTTAAATCCTATCCGATAGGATTTAAGCACATCATGAGGGCCACATGTGTAGGATATCTTAACATGTCTTTTATGCTTCTTAAGTCATTTTGTTTGAATTGAACACTTCAAGCACCTAGTCTTTCAAGCATGGAAACCATTTATGCCTCCTGAGCGTTTATCTTTGAATTCAACACTTCAGGAACCTTAGATTTAAGCATAAAAATCACCTCAAGCTTTGGGCAAGGTTCCCACAAAAATTAGCTGACAAGCACCTCATGCTTGGGTAGGATTCCCACCTTAAGGTCTAGCTTGCCTAAGGTCAAAGGACTTTTTAACACTAACTTTTGGAGGTCTTTAATGAAGCTAACCCTAAGGTACTTTAAGCTCCACTAGATGTACGTTGCTCTTTGATAGACTACCTCCTTTTAGACCCCTATTGAGATGTAACCATCTCTCCTCTTGGTCCCTTGTTGAGGTAAATCTAGAAGCACTTATTGCACATTGCTCTTTGGTAGACCGTCTCCTTTTGGACCGCTATTGACATGCAACCATTCCTCCTTTTGGTCCCCTGTTGAGATAGGTCTAGAAGCACATAACTCTTGTTCCCCTTTTATCTTCCCATATTAAATGATCAATTTAATATGATAAAATCATTTGGTAAATTTAGGTATTATATTTTATGACATCACCTCTCTCTTGAAATCATAGTCGTCCTCGACTATGAGGTAGAGAAGATAAAGTCTAGTTATTAGTCCATGTTTCTTAGTGAGTTGAGGATCCCATTTTACCCTACGACATCATTCTAGAATGGATGACTAATCTATTTGGTGCTCAGGAGACTTAGCTGCCGCAAGCATGTTTGCTCTTTAGTCTATATCATACTTCCAAAGTAGAGTGGCAAGTTCTACTTGGTGTTTGGTTGACGTCATCACCACAAACATGATCCTAAGCATGCATACTTCTTAAATTTTGTGCACAATAAAAGAAAGAGAATGAGTCTTATAAGACAAAAACATTGTTTATTTAAAATTCATTTTCATTTGCTTACTCTAGTGTAACGGTTTAAGCATTGACAAGGTTCATATTATCGTTAGGCTAGGTTCCTTGCATCCATCTAGCATCTTTAAAAGTATAATTCTTAAACAAGATATTATTGGATAACATTACTATCTCTTAGTACCTTGTCTTTGTGTCAAAGAATCAATTTGAGCTACAACACCTCTTCTTGATCTTCGATCTCTGGCGGATCCTCTATTATTGGTTCTTTTGGTGGATCTCCTTTGTAAGGCTTGAGTAGGCTCACATGGTTAGCATTGTGAATGAGCCAATGGTTGGGCAACTTTAACTAATAAGCCATCTCATCGATTGGCTTAAGAATTTTAAAAGAAAGGACCATAGTATCTTTTTGCTAGTTTAGCATAACACTCTTGGTGGCTCATAGGATTCTTGCCCGTAGTATGCCTTAGATGAGCCTTGAGAAACTTTAGGAAGACCCAATAATTTTTCTTAAAGGCTAAGGCTCTTCTGTGCTTATTAGCAACAAACCTTTTTGTCTTTCCTTTGAGATAGATATAGCCCTTTTAATCTTTGGAAAAGATTCTTATAAGTCTCGGCTATATTCATCAACAACGAAGATCTTCCCATAAACTTTAAGTAATAAGGGACTTTTGGATCTTCCATCTTTAACCTCAAAAGGCGCTTTCCCCATAGAAGTATGTACAATGTCATTGTACACATACTCTATAAGATGTAGGTACTTCTCTCATTGAGAACATTGATCTACTTCCATGACATAGGCTTTTAGTAGATTCAAGAATCGTTATATTAGTTATTTCATTTCGGTCATCGATTTGTGGATGATAGGCCGAAAGAGAAATTTAATCTACTTCTTAGATTCTCAAAGAGACCCTTTTAGAAATTACTGGTCATTCTAGGATCTTTGTCTGACACTATGGATGTTGGCAAGCCATGATACTTGAAATTTTGAGATCTAGCTTGATGCAACCTAGTAACAAGATAATTGTTAAACATGGGGGCATCACCATTATCACCTTCATGTGCAAAATCAAAGTTATCAATGTTCATTCTACTCTCTTGGTTATTGTTAGCCATGCTAATTATACTTATGTGTTTACTTAGTGTATTCTCTGGCAATTCAAAACCTTAGTTGCTACTCCTCTTAGCCTTTAAAAATAAGCACTTAAGTATCTACACCCACAGTTTGAATTGGTTAATTATAGAGAGTAGTGAGGTGGGTCTAACATAGCAGAATTGCCAAGGGATAGCTCCTTTTGGACTTCTTATGGCTCAATAATGGTAAAGCCGTAGGAAAGTCTAAAAAGAGCCCATTAGTAAGACCAAAGCTCTTGAGGTGTGCACCATATCCCACATAGTGGGCTCAACAAAACCGCTAATAGATCCCAGTCCCACTTACCCTAATATAATCAACAAAATCAACCATTAATATGCTACTTAAGGACCTCTCTTCTTAAGCAAGAAAAGAGAAACCAAACGCTCTGATACCAATGTAATGGGAAATGGCCTATGAACCTTGAGAGTAGCAGAATTAAGAGAATTAGAGTGAGCATTTTTGTGAGATTACTTTGAGAAAATAGAGGGTGAACTTAATTGATGGTAGCACCATGAACATAGTACTACTTTAACTTGGCATGAACAATACTTTTGCAAGAGAGAGAGTATTAGAGAACATGACAACAGTTGAGGACCGAATTTACTTGGAGCCGTTCCCCCCTCCAAAAGGCATTTGTATTATAGATTCTCCCATCAAGAAAGACTTGGTACAATACAATCTTTGTGTTCCTTGTGACCTTGGTGATGCTATGAAGATGGAAAGATTCATGCATCATGAGCATAACATAAACTTTGCAAAAAGCATTAACTATCCCAAGCCTCAGTCCCAAGGCCTCAAACACCTTCGAAGGTGGAGATAGCTAGCGGGGAATGAGGGTAGGGAAGAGATAGAAGAATCATCCATAGGAGAAAGAAATAGTTCCTCACTTGTCATCACTCTTCTTGCTTAGCATAGCATAATAGCATAGTAATGCAGATGAAGAAGATGGAAAGCTTAAGCATTGAATCATGGCTCTTGGTTAAATCTGCATTCCATAGCCAAGAGTGTTGGTGTAGGCTCTCCACTTCTCAACAAGTTTGGAGAAGGAGATGGAGCTCTTGCACTTTGCACTCCACACAATGAGAGAGTGTGTGTGTGGTTGTGGGAGAGTATACCCCCTATCATGCTTGGTCCACACCTCTCTCTCTCTCTCTCTCTCTCTCTCTCTTTATCTCTCTCATATTAATTAATTATATCATTTGGACATGTGTCCTCTTTTTCCTCTTTGAGAGAAAGAACTTAATTATTTATCTTTATGCAGCTAAATTCTCATTGGACCCCTTTAAAGCCTATCCAATAGGATTTAAGCACATCATGAGGGCCACATGTGGAGGATATCTTAACATGTGTTTTTATGCTAGCATTTTGTTTGAATTGAACACTTAAAGCACCTAGTTTTTCAAGCATGGAAACCGTTTATGCCTCTTGAGAGTTTATCTTTGAGTTGAATACTTCAAGAACCTTAGTCATTTGAGCATAAAAATCACCTCAAGCTTTGGACAAGGTTCCCACAAACACTTAGCAACTTGACAAGCACCTCATTCTTGGGTAGGATTTCCACCTCAAGGTCAACCCTAACTTGCCTAAGGTCATTGCCTAAGGTCAAAGGACTTTTTAGAACTAACTTTTGGAGGTCTTTAATGAAGCTAACCCTAAAATCTTTTAAGCTCCATTAGATGCACATTGCTCTTTGATAGACTACCTCCTTTTGGACCCCTATTGAGATGTAACCATCTCTCCTCTTGGTCCCTTGCTGAGGTAGATCTAGAAGCACTTATTGCACATTGCTCTTTGGTAGACCGTCTCTTTTTGGACCCCTATTGAGATGCAACCGTTCATCCTTTTGGTCCCCTGTTGAGATAGGTCTAGAAGCACTCATAACTCTTGTTACCCTTTTATCTTTTGATATTAAATGATCAGTTTAATATGAGAAAATCATTTGGTAAAGTTAGATATTATATTTTATGACAGTTTATCTTGGAAATTTTTATGCACGTATTGCATGGTATGAATGTGCAAGATTTTCTCCCAATGAAACAAGCACGACCGTTCTCTTCCTTCCATAACATTGTCAGGTCCCATTGAACATAGTTCATATAGATTTCTAATTTGTACCAGCTTCATCAACCATGAATCCTCTAAAGTCAGCTGTCCGTGATCGCATTCCAACAACACCAAATTCAACATTTTCCAAAACATGATCTGCGCTTGTTTGTCCTCTTTCTTTATCTTGCAGATTGAAATTTTTGTCTTGAATCCTGCAAAGTTTGAAGATTATTGAATGCTACATTAGAATGATAGAAGACAAGTACGTCATGTAAGTAGGCCTTATGTAGGATCGTAGACATGTGGTGCCATTGTTGTCCATCCCACAACTCTACGCACATGATCAAAGCAAACCCAACTTTTTTGCAAGTCTCCACTTTTGTCTTGTTGCATTCTATTTACCAGCTCCACACCACCAGAACCTGGACCATTGATGGACATTTTGAACACATGACATCTTTTGTTATGATCTATTGATTGACCCGAAAAAAGAATACTGTGGAAGAACCTATAGCCGCAATGTTTTTTTAGCCGCAATAATTGAGACTCGACACCAATATCAATCGGTGAGGTAGTTGCTTCTCTCATCCAGTGTTTGAGTCTGAGTTTTATAAAACATATTTCTAGTTCACTCTCATGGAGGACAAGAAATTGAGTGGAAAGGCAAAAATATAAATCAATACTTTTGCGTATGAATCAACGGACGCATCTCCTCCATTACAAAGATAAGCTCATTGCCATTTAGCTCTTCCCCATTTTCTCAAAACACTGCCCCCATCACCATCTGATTTGCCAGTTCAACTACAAATGCCTAGATCCAGTCACTCGTGTTTCTAACACCACCCAAGACATGAGTTCTCTTGTTCATCCACATTACAAAACGGGGTGATTATGCCTTCCAAAGTGGATGAACAACAAGGTCCAATTGTATTTAGTGAGCATGTAGTGAAGGAGTACGAGCGGAAGTGTGACACGAGAGAGAGTGCGAGAAGAAGAGCACGACGATATGGTGAACTCGCTCTACTGTAATGTGTAGAGTATAGTGAGTTCTTATTAGGTTTTTACAAAAGAATATGTGTACATACCTGGAGGCCCGCCCACTTACCTAGGAGACCACATTGGGCTTTATACCCCAACAACCTCCCACTTAAAGTCCAATGTGGTACTTTAAGTGTGAGAGAAGCTACTATACAAGCTAATATACAAGAAATGTAGAGAAGTGATGTACTACCCTACACCTAACTGCTTGAGAAAATGCACAAAGCTATATGAGGGAAGTCCTTTTGTAAGTAGATCATCAAGATTTTCTGTAGTGTGAACTTTGACAAGCTGAAGTTGCTTATCCTCAAGCATTTCCTTGATGAAATGATACTTCACATCCACATGCTTTGTCTTTGAGTGATAAACTGGATTGCGAGCCGATTGTATAGCACTTTGACTATCACAATATAACACAGGCATCTCTTCTTTGATTCCCAAATCTGTTACTAGTCGATTAAGCCAAATTGATTCTTTGCATGCCTCTCATGCTGCAACATATTCAGCCTCTGTAGTAGACTGAGTAACACAATCTTGTAATCTAGAACGCCATGATACTGCTCCACCAGCCAATGTAAAGACATACCCTGACGTAGACCTTCGGTTGTCTAAGTCACTTGCATAATCTGAGTCTGTAAAAACCTTTACACTAAGCTCCTGACTCCCATAGAATATACGCATACTCTTTGTAGCTTTCAGGTATCTCAATATTCCTTTCACTGCCTCCCAATGTTTCTTGCCTGGGTTTGACATGTATCGACTTACTACTCCCACTGCAAATGCAATGTCTGGGCGAGTAGCAATCATTGCATACATCAAACTACCCACTGCAGACGCATATGGAATCTTATCCATTTCAGCCTGTTCTTCCTCAGACACAGGACAATCTTGTTTGCTAAGTTTCACATATGGTGGAAATGGAACACTCAATGCCTTTCCCTTCTCCATATTGAAATGTTGCAAAACCTTGTCAATATACTCTGTTTGAGATAACCAAATCAACTTCTTTGATATGTCTCTCTCAATGCGCATACCAAGTATATGAATTGCCTCACCCATGTCTTTCATGTCAAACGTTTTGCCATCTTTGACTTCAAAGCTGAAATTTCTTCCAAGTGCTTGCCAGCAATCAACATGTCATCCACACACAAAATAAGGATCAGCCAACTACCATCCTTAGCCTTCTTTGTATATAGACAGTGATTGAACTCACTACGTTTGTAGCCTTGAGAAAGCATAAACTTGTGGAATTTATGGTACCATGCCCTCGGTGATTGCTTTAAGCCATAAAGACTCTTTAACAACTGGCATACCAAATCTTCCTTGCCTTTCTCAACAAACCCTTCTGGCTGCTGCATGTAAATTTCCACATCTAAATCACCATGCAAGAACGCTGTCTTCACATCCATTTGGTGCAACACCAAATCTAATATGGCAACCAATGCAAGAAAGCATCTCAATGTAGTCATCTTGACCACCGGAGAGAAGACTTCATCAAAGTCAATGCCTTGTTCTTGCTTAAAGCCCTTGGAAACAAGCCTTGCTTTGTACTTTGGTTGACTATCATGAGCGGTGATCTTATACCTGTAAACCCATTTACAAGGTAGAGCCTTTTTGCCCTGTGGTAATTTAACTAGCTTCCATGTCTGGTTTTTATGCAGAGATGTCATCTCTGACTGCATGGCCAATTGCCAATTCCCGGAGTCCTTCATTTGCACTACTTCCTTGTAACATGAAGGCTCATTGTAATCAGTCAACATGACATAGTTCATAGATGGAACAAACCGATCAGGAGGTCGCGTGATACATCCAGATCTACGCAAAATAGGTGGCTCAGGCTGAGCCACAACCTGTGGTTCCAATATATCCTGTCCTTGCTCCTCTTGAGCCCTGACTTTTTGTCTTGCACGTGCAGGTCCATCTTCTTGGAAGACAACTCTTCTAATCTCCTCAACCCTATCTGGTTTAGAATGATATTTGGATTCATTAAAGTGAACATCATTGCTGCGGATAACCTTTCTGGATTCGGGATCCCAAAGTCTGTACCCCATCTCACCAGAATTACCATAGCCTAGAAAGATGCACTTTCTACTCTTTGGCACAAGTTTGTTCCTAAATTCCTTTGGAACGTGAGTATATGCCTCACAGCCAAAGACTCTGAGATGCTTGTATGAGGGAATTTTTCCTGACCATACCATCTCTGGCACTGAATCCTTCTGCAAAACCTTGCTAGGAGATCTATTTATAAGATGAACAGCTGTTGATACAGCTTCAACCCAAAACCCATTTGGCAGCTGTGCATTAGACAACATACTTCTGACCTTCTCTTGTATGGTCCTATTCATCCTCTCAGCAACACCATTTTGAGGAGGATTGTAAGGAGCAGTAAGTTCACGTTTTATACCTTTCGACTCACAAAACTCTTGAAAGGCCTTTGAAACATACTCTCCACCATTGTCAGTGCGTAAGCATTTAAGCTTCTTGCCACTCTGATTCTCCACAAGTGTCACAAACGTTTTGAAAACACTAAACGCTTCATCCTTGTACTTGAGAAAGTAAACCCATACTTTCCTCGAGTAATCATCTATAAATGTCATAAAGTAAGAAGCTCCCCCTAGAGATAGGTTAGGCATAGGTCCACACAAATCACTATGAACAAGTGCCAACTGTGTATCTCTTCTACTGCTTCTATGCTTATGTGGCTATTGTGTTTGCTTACCATACAGACAATGTTCACATAATTCAAAATCATTAAATGAAAAGCTAGGAAAATAACCAGAACGAGACAAGATTTCCATTCCCTTCTTGGAAATATGTCCTAACCGGCTATGCCAAAAAGAAACGTTCGGCTGCTCGGTTACATTGATTACATTTTTAGAGACATTTGATACATAAATCATGTAAAGTCCTCCAAACTTTACTCCATGTGCTACTGTCATAGAACCCTTGGATATCTTCCACATGTTCTGTCCAAAAGTGGTGACTTAGCCAGTATCATCAAGTAAACCTGTGCTGATCAAGCTCTTTGTAATTGCGGGAACATGTCTCACATTCTTCAGCGTGAAAGAAGAGCCATTCTGAAACCTCAATTGAACATCTCCAACACCTAAGATCTCACATGTCTGCCCATTGCCTAGCCGAACATGATCTTTAGTGGTCACATAAGAGGTAAACCACTCCTTGTTTGGAGACACATGAAGTGATGCCCCTGAGTCTATAATCCAGTCACTCAGTGCATTTCCATCAGATGCTGTAAGAAGAGCTGAGTCCATTGTATTCTTCAAGAAGTAGATGTCTCCTGACACTGGACTGTCATCCTCTGCAACAGTGTTTGTCACATTTATTTCTTGAATCTTCACTGAGGACTTGTTCTTCTCACCATGGTCATCAACTTTCTCTTTGCCTTTTTCTCCTTTCCATTCTCTGCAGTCTCTTTTCATGTGACCCTTCTTGCCACAATGGTAGCATTCTATGTCACTCTTGCCTTTAGCACTGCGGGACTTGCTACGAGACTGATTCCTCTTTCCACCTTTGTACTTTTCTTTGGTCCTTCCCCTGAGAACTAAGACTGTTCCTTTGCCTTTGTCCATTGTCTTTCTATTGGTTTCTTTAGTAAGCAGACTTCCTTCTACACCTGCTATGTTCAAACCATCTGGAGGTGCAGAATTACTCAAAGCTGTGCGAAAAGTGTCCCAACTTTTCGACAATGTGATCAACATGAACATAGCTCTAACAGGTTCATCAAACCTGACACCTTGAGCTGACAACTGACTGTAGATGGTGTTGAATTCATTCAGATGATTGGACATAGGGGTCCCTTCTTTCATCTTCAAGTCAACAAGTTTCTTAAGCCAGTATACCTGTGAAGCTGCACTCTGCTTCTCATAAAGATCACTCAGCTTTATCCATGCTTGATAAGCCGACATATCGTCTGCTACATTGAAGTAAACGCTTTCTGCCAAAGTCAGCATAATGGTAGAAAGTGCCAATTCATCCATTTTGCTCCATTCATCTTCGTCCATATCTTCTAGTTTTATCCCCTTGAGCTTTATAGGTTTTATCTGCTTCTTTTGTACCAACACGTGCCAAATCTGCTTCTTCCACAATGGGAAATTGGTTCCATCTAGCTTCTTGATATTGTAAAGAGCAGTGTCCTGTGATCCAGCCATAGCTACGCTTCACAATGGTTTACTTTCCTGGGAAAAATTCGGCAGAGTTTCCCTTGTAAACTGACCTCTGAACCAATATCAACCTGTCAAATGAACCAAGAAAGCTTCAAATTCTGCATAAATTTTGGCAGAGTCTCCTTTGTAAAATGGCTCTGGTGTACTCAAAAACAGACCAAAAAACAGCTCAAAAAACCACTGTCTCTCTAACACTGTAAGCTGTGGGTAAACCTGTCCTGCACTTGTACTGTCTCTCACAGTCCTGTCACTGTCCTGTAAGCATAGACTGCGACAATGCCTCAACGGAAGTAAAGCAAAGATGCAATCCCAACTGTCTAACTCACAGTCAATACATCCTAGCTGCCTATCTAAGGGTGCTCGAGGGATCGCTCCAAGACCTGTATCACCGAAAGAATCTCAACATTCGAGAATCCCCCAACTCAATAAAACCTCACTCGACCCTCAAGAATGGCTGTAGTAAATTTGACAGTACATAGACTTCCCACAAAGTCATACATCCACAAATTTCCCACTATATGCTGTAACCACTGTGGCGGTTGTTTGCTGCGTGACTCATAGCCAGGAAACCCTCAACAAACATACATCATCTCTGACAATACATCCCATGTGGAAGTACCTGCAATGTCAGGATGAAATCTGGAATATCAAGCAACAAACACAAGCTACCTGATGAACTAGTGGATGTCGCCTACAGTCTGTGTGTAGATGCGCCCGTGTCGTATGTGACACGCCTCCAAGAACTGTGAGCCATCCTTCGATGTGTAGACAGACACAAATCAACACTCTGGGAGTGCCGATATCCTCAGCACCTGCAGTCGTAGGCCAAAACCCCAAATTTGCAGAGTCAGATCTGCACCCCCCGAGACCACGTAGTCGAAAATGGCCTGCGCAGAACTTTGTCGAAGCCGAACGATGGCCGAGATGACCTCAGACTGAAATTCTAAGAACACCAAGCCCTTCGGGGCTTCTCACTGGATTTGGGGCCGTGTCTTCGCCTGTTGAATTTCACTCCAATCTGAGCTGGTGACTCTAGCCTCCTGCAGTGTTGCCTCGAGCCTCGATCTGAGCTCTGATACCAGTTGAAGGAGTATGAGCGGAAGTGTGACGCGAGAGAGAGTGCGAGAAGAAGAGCACGACGATATGGTGAACTCGCTCTACTGTAATGTGTAGAGTATAGTGAGTTCTTATTAGGTTTTTACAAAAGAATATGTGTACATACCTGGCGGCCCGCCCACTTACCTGGGCGACCACATTGGGCTTTATACCCCAACACGTAGTACACAATGCAAGGACACTCTTGTAGCAAAATTGGACTTTTACCACAATGGAAGCAACAAAGTGTTCCATTTTCGGATCTCAACATACCAACTGATACTATTGACGTTAGCAACTTCTCCAGTCTAAGAAGTCTCATTTGGCTGTCCGTTCATTGAATTGATCAAACACGAGCTACTTTTGAAGATGAGGTGTCCGCCACATTTACTTCTTTTGATCAAAGCAAGATACATCATTCTAGAATGAACAGGCTTTACCCAACAATGACCATCATAATTTTGTTCCATTCCTAACATTTTTGGGACACCATCTGGTACGGTCTCCAGGTCATAAATGCTATCAACATTGTACACTCGCAGAATCTCATCAACGCGCTTCTTAATTGAACATCTAGAAATCATTCGACTCAACTTGGGGTACTTGTAGCTATTCAAAGCAATGAACTCTAGTGTACTTTTAGATTTCTCCACTTGGTCAACACCTGTAGACTTATTTATGTTATCTTTTCCTTCCTCCACTAAACCGTCTGGATTTGTTTGCTTACAAACAGAAAAAGATCCTTTTTTTATGTTGGTTAAATTCCCAAACGCAATACCTTCATGCTCCTCAATGGAGCTGTCCAACAGGTCAACTACAACCATTTTAGACTTTGGAGCCATTCTTGTTGGCGACCAATAAAACCTTGTAGTCAATGTTGAATCTAAAATGAATTGAAATTGATGACTTACTGTCACACCATCATTCATGCATTTTGCTATCAGGTTTGGAAATGATTGCAAACCTATCGTTGTCACCACTACCATTGTAATCCCCTGGGTTCATCGTGGAAAATCTTGTTGGGCATTCAAGCAACATAGGGACGTCGCTAGTAGTATTTAAGAGTAAACTCACCTTGCATGATGAAGATGAAACAATTGCTCGACAAATCCGGTTGAGGGAGCTAGATATCCAGGTTTATTTTAGCTTACAACCTATCTTATATTTATAGGCAGACGACACACTCAAATCCAATAACATGAATCTCTACCTATGGAACTGTATCATCTCTCTTTCTCCCTATCATTCTCCACTCCCCTTAACTCTCTCTCTCTCTCTCCCTCCCTCTCTCTCTATCTATCTATCTTTTGTACTCTCTCCCTATCTCCGTACCTCTCACCCTTTACCCCCTTCTCTCTCTCTCTCTCCCTATCGTTCTCACTCTCTCCCAAAACTCTCTCTCTCTCTCTCTCTCTCTCTCTCTCTCTCTCTCAATCTCTTTTCCTCTCTCTTTCCCCAAATCTCTCTCTCTCTCTTTCTCTCTCTCAATCTCTTTTCCTCTAACCCTCTATCTATCATCTCTCCTTCTCAAGTTCATAGCCAAATCATAGTTACAAACAAGAGCTAGCACTCAATTATGAGGTTTCTCACTATATATATAGTGTGAGAATTTGTATATATATATATATATATATATATATATATATATATATATATATATATATATATATATATATATATATATATGTACAAACCCAAAAAACTGGGTTGTAGCCGAACGGCGTGCAGAGGCCTTCCACAAGAAGATAGAGTGCCCCTCTGTGCGCCGTTTGACTACAATCTCCTCTTAGAGGTTTATATATATAAAGAATAATATATATATATATATATATATATATATATATATATACATACATACATATTTGTATAGCTCTTTATCTATCTATCTATATAAATAAATAAATAAATAAATATATAGACAAACCTCTAAAATAGGGTTGTAGCTGTTTGGCAACAACCCACTTTTGGAGGTTTATATATATATAATGAACAAATATGTATGTGTATATATATATATATATATATATATATATTATAATAATACAATAGGATATGTCGTCAAAGCATCTGGGAAATTTGAATGTAAATAAGGTTTAAAGCTACTATATATTTCCTTTGGTTCGGTCTTTGACATACATTGATGTTTGCAGGTAGAGAGCATGAATCTCCACTACCTTCGGTACCTCTTTGCCATTTGGTAAAGCTGGAAAAAGCAAGACAAGTTAGCTAGGACACCAAGCAGCTACAACCTCTCACATATGTATTCTTACTGGAGGGATGCTATGAACCCAAGGAAAGCTTCATATGCTCTCTTGATGCACTGGGATATCCAGCCATCGATGTAGACGATGACATCAAGAAGACATGGGATCCCTTGTGGCATGTAGTAAATGAGGAGTTTGAGGCTAAAATCCATGACACTTGTTGGAGCAACCTTTGCAGGAAAATATTGTATACCTGGGATGGCAAACATAGGATTTTTGCATGGATGGGAGTTCTAAATGAGAGTATGCTACATTGGTGATAGTATTAGTTTGCAAGTATGTTAAGAAATGCATTGAATAATTGTCCGGCTTTATGATGTTAGGTGTTGCGTACGAAAAAGATGTAGATCTACACCCTCAAGTTTGAGTGGAAGTAGTCAAATTAGATTCATCTAACGAGACCGACATGTTGAGCATAGTGATGTGTATAAAAAAGTAATATCTCTCTGATGCATTTGGGTGTGTAGTCATTTGAGGTTAGTGTGAGATTGAACTATAGTTAACATTGCATCAATTTATTTTAGATTGAACAAGACAAGATACATGTCCACATCATACACATACATGCTACGTATGGTGTGGACAATGGGTCTCGCTTCAAAGGAAGAACTCATGGAGAAACTACCATGTGTAGTGTACAGTTGGATGCAGGAAGACATAGAAAAAGAGTGGGAAAGAAGTCCTAGTACAATGTGCCTATGGTTCTAATATCTCACCTTCTACACTCTAGTACATATTCTTAGATTGTTTGATTGTTGTGTGTTGAAAATTGTTGGGATCATGAATTTGTTTGATCATTGGTGTCATGTTTGTAGGAAAAATATACGCTTGCCTTGAAAAAAATTATAGCAGAGAAAAACAGTATGCTGCCAACCGAGTTTCAAGCCTATTAAAAAAAAGCATTCTTTGAAGCAGACGTGCAGTAAAAAAAGATGACAAGATATGCATTGGCGATTGTTGACCCTGCACAACACTTGGAGATGAAAATTGGAGGTGGGTTGGTCTTTGGTCTCTTTCTAAGGCAAAAAAATGTTCTATTATCACGTATCCATTGACCCCTTTGGACTTTTGTGTAGGACATTGTGCGCAATAATTGAGTGGACAAGTCGACTCGAGTGGATAACAGAGGAAAGGTTAGATGGGTTGGCATATGCAGCTCTACCATCATACAAAAAAACCTTCATTCTGCGAGTGATGGCCTTCGATGATCCGGCGGTGATCCGGGAGACATTAAGAGTTTGGCCATTTCACCGACTGGTGATTACATTTGATTGCTGCGTTGTTGAGCCGTCGTGACATGAAGATAGACTGAATCATTCTAACTTTTTCTTTGTTTGTGTTGTCACAAGAGAGTGCTGTTTTTCAAGAATGGTTGAGATTCAAGTATTTTGGTCTCCATTGCTAGAGGTAGAGAATGTATACAACTGTACCCGTGGTATATGTTTTCAATCGGTGCGTGTTTTGTACCTAGAGTCATTCATTGAAGACGCTAAATTGATACACAAGGGCAAGACGTTCACTTATGAGCTGGGTGTGATGAAAAAGGGAACACAGGCTGAGGAGAGCAAGGAATTGGCGGATGCAGGAAAAAGATGTCTTTGCAGGTATACATAGAAGACAAGTGCTAAAATATGACGCTAATAATGTTCTTTCTTGTTTTAGATGGTTGCGGATTCACAAGTTTAACATAAAAGGGGTCAGGAGTTTGAAAGAAATGCTCGAGATTGAAAAATCAGAGCATATTTTTTACCAATTATAGATAACACGCAACTTTTAGAAGTAGAGTCTATCGGGATTTTCCTTGGTTCTTAGAGTATGGTGAGGGATACTTCCCTCCAAATGCGGAGAAGGCACACAACGATGCTGTGAAGGAAAGGGAGGAGAGAGCATGTGGAGGCACGCAACTCTCTACGATAGCATAGTCAATTTCTAAAGACCTCAATTGGAGGGGTTTGATACAACATCTGAGGTGTGAAAGTTGATGCCTTCATAATTGCAAAGTACCTACCAATTTTGCTAGAGTATGTTTTGAATAACCTGTTCTATACTCCCTTGTAGATCGAGCAATCCGGGAAGGCTTTGGGTTCACAGGGGGTGGCTGTGTAAGAGAGAAACGTGAGTAAGTTTACTAATATCCAAATGTTGAATATATTTTCATACATTTTGAGGTTTGTGCATTTCTTGGTAATCAAAAAAGAGAAGTGAAATGTCAACAAAGGAGGTGTGGACTTTGCAACGAGTTTGAAAACAGAAATGTTGCATGTCTCAGACCTGCCAATGGTCACGTACTTGTCAGTTGGTCAGTGGAAAACTTGATTTTTCACTTCGGACAAGACAGAGGATGACTTGAAGATGGCCATTCTAAGCTTTGTGAGGCCACATGTTGTAGAGAAATGTCTTCATCCGTTGCGTTGAGAAGGTGGATGGTGCATTACATGAAGCATCATTGATTGAGCCACATCCAAAAATTGTGGAGTTAGATCCTCCACCCACTGAACTAGAATAGACATTTCAAGTTTCAAGATGTAGTGTGTGGATTTATAATTTATGTAGATCGTTATGGACAATAGCTGATTAGGATTCATGGCCGATAAGGCTTGAGCAAGTTGGAAGGCAGTCCACACTATGTTCAACGGAGGTCCTAACAATGTTATGGAAGGAAGAGAGCGCTTTTGCTTGTTTCACTTAAAACAAAGATTACACATTCACACTGCTCAATATGTACATAAGAATTTCCAAGATGAGCACACACGTATGTGTGAATTATGGCACTACGCAAGGAGCAAGGATGAGGCAACGCGCTTGTACAAACACATACAAGCTTGGTGGGAATCTAGGAGAGTGTTCGACTGCAACTTGTCGCAAATGGATTGTTTGCTAAGTCGGTGGAATGTACGTGTTAGGTAAAGGCGGTGTGATTCACCGTGCTTTGTTCGTGTTTGCCGGCCAGTGTCCGACCGCCCACATTCATCTCCTTATTCTTTATACATACAAAGAATAAGGAGCTCTTACTCATTCTCACATTGTGCTCATACAGTGAGATTTGGGAGCTCCACCCACATCTTGTGTACTCTCTCTCTCTCTCTCTCTCTCTCTCTCTCTCTCTCTCTCTCTCTCTCTCTCTCTCTCTCTCTCTCTCTCTCTCTCTCTCTCTGTGCACACGTGCCTCATTTGCACGCTCACAATTTGTATCACAACTATGGCGATGCACGTGTGACAGCTTCTCGGCGAGACGAAAGCGATAGAGCTCGGCTTTGGCGGCTTGAGGGCGGCGGCGGCGGATACAGCTTGATGATGTCATATCTCAACTTAGGCTTGTATATTCAGCTTATGTAGCAAGCCATTGTTGAATTTTGCAGAGAAACAGCAGAAACAAGAAGTGTTGCAGCTCGTTTTTGATGTTTTTGGCTCCCGAAACAGTGTTGTCACACGGAGTCGGATGGATATGATCCAAGAGTTTAGGTTGGGGTTTTGGCACATTTTGGACACGTTGGTGATGTCCATTTTTTGAAATTCTACTCTGAATTACAGCAAGTGTAACAACGACAGATTTATGCTGCGTTTTTGGGCCGAAAACGAAAGTTTTTGGCATATCTCTCACACCCGGACTCGGATACATGTGATCCAGGAGTCTACCTTGAGGTTTTGACACGTTCTAGATGCATTGGTTGTATCAAAGTTTTGAAATTTTGAGTGCTGAATTTTCTACAGTAGCCTGTCAACAATCTCGACATATTGAGGTTTTGTAGTTTGATTCCTACAGTGTAGAGAGTGATGCGGTTTGCATCTTTGGCTATGTATGGCACCTTGTTTTTGCATATTCAAGTGAAACTTTGGGATGTGACTTCACTCTCTTGCATTGGTGCGTTGATTTGATCTCTTAGTTCATCATCAGCCCAAAGTTGAGTTTCTCTTTCTATGTCTTG
The DNA here is from genome assembly GCF_014529385.1 of Adiantum capillus-veneris. Classification (NCBI taxonomy): domain Eukaryota; kingdom Viridiplantae; phylum Streptophyta; class Polypodiopsida; order Polypodiales; family Pteridaceae; genus Adiantum; species Adiantum capillus-veneris. The sequence goes on from NC_140932.1 coordinate 87,286,017, forward strand.
TTGCAGTTCTAGCTCTATTTTTGTTTGAGGGATTATTTTGTTTGTTTTTCCCTTTGACACCTCGGAGTCAACTAATTTACTTTTAAATTTTAAATGTTGTGAGGGTTGTATGACTTCATTACAGCCTGTACAGGTTTGAACAATTCTTGCACATTTCCAATCTCTCTTCCTCAACGTCTGCATATGGATATATTATCTATCTTTGCTTTGGAGTTTGGTTGGATTCAAACCTCACCACATATGCTTCTAGGATAGCATTTAAGATCAACTATTTGATCAACTATTTGTGCAAGAACGAGTTTCTCTTCTTGGTCACGAAGTGAAGGTGGATCCTTATAAATAGAATGTGCCAATGTAATATTAGTTTTAGATGGAATGAAACATCATTTTGTTTACATGGAATGCACTGTGAATGTGCTAGTGTGATGGTAGCTCTAAATGGAATGAAACATCATTAATGGAAATAGATATCTTGAAAAGACCATATTGGTGTCAAAACTTTTAATCCCTTTTTTTCAATTAGAAGCATAAGTTAATCACCTTCCTTAAACAACTGTGCCTTGTGATACTTATTGACATACTTAGTGTAAAGTTCTTGTGAATACTTGATGGCATAATTATTTTGTAAAAGCATGCACACGCTCTCACACTGCATACTCACACTTACACAGGGTCCTATATATGTGTTTTCATTGTTGTCTAGCCCATAACCTTGCAAACATGGTCAAAGAAAATTCATCTTCTTTGCAAGTCTCCATTCCCCATCTTGTGGCATTCTATTAAGTGGCTCGACCACAAATCCGGGACCAATGGTTGACATTTTGAAGATGTGACCTCTTTTTTCTGGATCGGTGCACTACCGTAGAAACAACATGCCATGGAAATACTTGTACCCGCATGTGTTCTTTAGCCAAAGAAGTTGAAACTCTATCCCTATTTCACTCCTTGTAGCAATGGCTTCTTTCATGGTGTGCTTATATCTAAAAACACAATTATGATGTCACCATAATAATGTGTGCACATTGATTGCCATCTTACAAAAACTGAAAGATTACCTTTGCATATGGATCAATGGTCTCATCTCTTCCAAGAATGATAGTAGTCTATTTCTACTTAGTTGTTCTTTGTTTTCACAAACAACTACTCCCATCACCATTTACTTTGCTAGATTCAATTGCAAATGTCTTGGGCCAATTGTAGATAGTTCGGAGACAACATGGGAAATAAGCTCTTTACTCCACTGGATTGAAGATCTCAATAATCCTCTGACGATTGGGTGGCTGTGAGTTTTGAGATGGATGAATAGATGGGTCCAATTATTGTTGACAATTACATAACAAACAATGCAAGGGTGTTCATGAAGTAGAACTGGACTATACCCCACAATGGAAGCAATTACATAATAAACAATGTAAGGGCACTCTGGAAGTAGACATAGACTATGCCCATAATGGAAGCAAATCAAGGATCCATTCATTGAGCTCAACATTCCCACATAAGCAATTGACATCATCAATTTTCCCTTCCATGATGTTTCATTGGGATGCCTATTTATTACTCTAATTGGGCATGTACTATTGTTGCAAATGAAGTGTCCACCACATTTACTACGCTTGATGATAGCCACGTACTTCATTCTTGTCTGTACAAGTTTCACCCAAAAATGACCATCATACATTTTCTCCATTCCAACCATGTTGGAGACACCATTTGGAACAAGATCCAAATCCTCATAGATGCATTACGGCTACAAAATTCTTGTGGCACTTCATCCATGTTTTTCCTAATTGAACACCTTGAAATATTTTTTCTCAACTTGGGGTACTACTGTCTATTGGGCACTATGTGATCGAGATTACTTTTTACTAATCGGCTCTCTTGTGAGCTTCCTTGATTGTTGTGCTCCACATTTTCTTCTTTGATCCAAATTTCTTCCATAGAACATTTGTAATAGGAAGCAGGATGTCTTAACAACAGTGTGCAACACAATTTGAGCTTCCATGGTTACTGCTGAGTCAATTCTCTTGGAGGCTTGAATTGAAACTTCATGCCAACAACACGCATTGTCGGTTTCCTTAAATGCAATATTTTTTTATTGTGAACCCTCTTGACTCCAAATTCCATAGCTCAAAAGCAATCAAGTTTGTTCCCTTCTCTATTGGCCATATGCTAGGTACCTTTGTCGGGCATTGAGTGATCATGTTACAAATTTTCCATGTGTGATCCACACTATCAATTCAAAAACACATGAATTGTGCCTTTGAACTGCTACCACGAACAATATCAACCCCAATTTCCCAAGTTCTAACACCCCAAATGGATGTTGCAATAGATCCTATACCAGTGTTTTTTATATTCTTTTTGCATTTCCCCACTCTAGACCCCAACCACCCTTGGCATTGAACTCTTCTGCCCTTTGGATGCAATGAATTGCCCACATTGTTTTATGGATGTCTGTCTCCTCCACCACTAGCCCACCATCTTGATGATGTACTACTTGATTTTCCACAATAGCAAGTGCTTTGAGACCTACACAATTTTGTGGAATGTTTGGTGTGACATACTCGGGTAAATGTGATGCATTCTCTTCCTCACAGTTTACATGCCCAACCTCTTTTTGCTTTCTAGATACTGTGATATTATCACCTTCCACTGTTGGTTATTTATAAAGAGGTGTACCTCCGAGTTGATCCTCAATCTCTCTAGTAATAGTAGTTGGTGTTGGTGCTCGTCCTTGTTGTGCCTGACGTGCTAGCTTCTCTGCATATATTCCAGCACCATGATATCTACCCTCCAAATAAAGCAAGAAATTTTACACTTTGAAGCAATGTGTTTGATAGATCTGACACCCATGCATCATACAAGCTCAACATTTCTTTGTTGTCCTTGCCTACTAGCCAACTCGTGTGCTATGCCCACTGGCCCAGTCCAAATACGCTCTAGTGTAGATGCAACATGCATAACACTAGGGCCAGAGCCATGATAACACTCCTGATGCAGGTATTGAGTGACAATATGCATGGCTCCACAATTCACAATGCTAGTGTCAATCATCGCACGATTGACAACTCCCACTGCAAATGCACCAACCGCATAAGCAAGATCAGGTCTCGAGACCAAAAGATCAGACATGGAGAGACTCAAAAGTCGACAAAACATGCACTATGTGTGCCAACCTATCCCTATCAGCAACCTCAGTGCCATATGCATCCTCATCAGGAAACACCTGACTATGCATCACCATGTCAGCATCATCTGGCAAAGGAATATTTGTTGAGAATGACTGCAAAATAAATAAATCAGTACCACTGCAATCACACACAACTATCTGAAGGACACTATCACCCTCAAACATATGAGACACATCATAGAACAATGCATCGGTCTCTGGCTCAATTGATGTCACCTCAACTGATGATTGACCAAGCTGTGCATCCCCAGAGATTCCATTGTTTGCATGAAGTTCACCACAAGAAAAATGCACAACCTGATCTCCATGCAGCACATCCACAAAAGAGACACGCCACATCTCTCGCTCCAAACATGGCTGCAAATACACAAAGACTACACCACCTCTAGTGTGTCAAAAATATGCAAAGGGTATACCAGACCACTCCTAGAACCTCTGGCTATCACCAGTGATCCCCTACACATCTGAAATGATCGCTCTCCAAGCAGAACACAATGTCCACTACTATTAAATTGATGCACAAAAATGAGACTCTGATTGGGTCCTGGTACATAACGTACATCTCGTAGTGTAAGCAATGCACCAGTAGGTAAAGACATGCATACATCTCCAACACCCTCTATGTCGTATGCTAAACCATCAGTAAACTGTACACAACCAAGTCTGGGGGAAAGAGAAAAAAAAATCACAACATGGCATCACGTGCAAAGCTGCATGCTCATCTAGTAGAAAACGTGTAGACAATGTGCTATCCCAAGACACAAAGTAGTTTGATGGCAAGCTAGACTCAAAAGTGACATGCCCATCACATGCATACTCTCTAGCACCTGTCCTCACAGTAGCACCATGTATTTGCCTCTTTAGCTACATCATATGGCTGAAGCAACGATGCCTAATATGCTCATCGTGGCCGCAGTGCCAACATGTCAGTTGCGATCGTGAGCGAGAACCACCTCTAACCCAAAGTGTTTCCATATCCATGCCAAAAATATGGCAAACAATGCTCGAGATCACAAGACCTCCCACTCGAGAGCAAACCACTGTCTCAAGCAAAGAAGGTGAGCGAACGGCCAAGCTCACTAGCCTGTGCAATAGCCATACATATCTGGCAAAATTTTGGCAGAGTCTCCTTTGTAAGTGAAGCAAAAATATCAACAGTAAATCGCAATGGAGACAACAACAAATGCCCAAATGGCCAATCCTAGAATGTACTCGTTTGGAATCACCTCACAAAGTCATACACAGAGCCAAAGCACTCTAGCCGGAGTATCACTCAATGACACCACAAATGACATACATATGTGAGTAAAAAACTGATGCCAAAATGTGTCAATGAATAAACAATGTGCCAAAAAATCGTAGCATACACAACGCCTCACTCTTGCAAGAGTGGGTACAAGAACACAAAACCATGTCCAAATTGACAAAACCTATCAAAAGTGAGAGTAAACACTCGATCACTCTCAAAGTGGAAATATACCGACCACTGTACAAGATGGCATAACACTGCAAAATTTTATGGCAAGAAGACAGGGAAAAATGAACAGAATTTTCTTTGCAAAACGAGTCAAAACCCAACACAAACTGCAAGGCAAATAATTACAGATAACTGCGAGAGTGGGAGTCGACTCGACCACTAAACCATCAGAGTACAAACTGCGAATACGCATAAACCATGGTGAGAAATCTTGGGAAAAATTTGACAGAGTTTTCCCTAGAAACTGAGAAAAAACTCAAAAAATCTCACCAAATACACGTGATAATAGACACTGTCTCAGTAGCACAATCCACAAATGGTTTACATGCACCGAAAAGCCTGGCAAACTGGCTCACTCCTGACCGAGTAGCTCTATGGACGTATACCTGTCCAAAAAACACTGCAAATTGTAAACCTGCTACTTGTGAGCTTTGTTTAGCTCAAACTGTATCCGCATAATGCACACATAGCATAAAACTGCACAAAACCGTGCTAAAAAAGCTCTCTAAAATGCCCCACATAGTCAAACAATGTGCATGAAACCGCATAAGGATGTGTAACAATTCAAAGATACTACGTATCCTAGAGGTAGAAGAACCATGGCTAAATGAGTTATGGGAAGCGACTATAAGTGCTAGGGAAAGGAGTGCAACCTATTAATCCACCGCCATCCCCAAAATAACTATGGAGCATGAGCATCTAAACCTAGATATCTAGTCCCTCTAAGGCAAGGTTGGATTTGTAACATCCAAAGAGAGTAAACCACACTCATTGAAGACTCTACCATCATATATGGGAGAGCATGAAGCCAAATTTTAAGTGAGAGTTGTACCCTCACAATGGAAGCCAATGCCAAAAATGATTGATTTGAGGACTTTAAAATAATGGTTGTCTATTCCTATCTAGTGCACCATAATGCGAGCAAGATTGCTAAAAATTGGACCTCATGTATGGGCCAAAGTGAAAAATATCTTGGAAACAAATGGGCATAATTTTCTTTCTTAAAACCATTGAAATAGAAGCAAAGGAAACAAAATGCACAAAACCCAAGAGCATGGAGCCTGTACCAAGAACCAAAGTAGAAAAATACTACAAAGGACACATGGCAGCACCACCATACCGATAAAACATACCAGCGTCAAAATGACAACCATCTTAGATGGGTAAGAATGGCTATAGACACAAAAGAAATTTGGAAGAAGTGGGGAAAACTAGCACTTAGATAGACACGTATGAAGTCATAATTAGTAGATGGTTACATAAAAAGACCCATAGGGATATTCAATCAGGTGATAGTCACTTCCTATGGAAAAAACTATGAGTACACATTTGCCATAGTAGATATTGGCAAGGACAACAATTTGATATTATTTTGGGACGTCTATTAATGTGACAGCTCAAATGGTTCAAGATTGGGGTTACGACCACATCTACCTAAGGCATGAACAAGCAACAACCAAAATAAACCTAAAATACCACACTTATAGAGATGACACAACGACACCAATTGATAAATTTGACTCAAGCACCAAGGGTGGATTGGAGATTGTTGAATGGCTACAACCAAAGAAATCCATTTTGGATGTTTGTTGCATCTGAATTGGGAGACTACAAAGAGAGGACTGTATGTTGGAGAGTATTGTACAGAACGAAGTGTATGCAACCTCAATAACCAAAGGTGATAGCATGGGTAGTATTTAAAGAGTCAATCATTTCTCAAGGCCAATTTCATGGAAACACTAGTTTTTGGGCCAACAAATTCATGGTAATAACTAGAGATACTCATCCTTGGATAAAAATTTCACAAAGAGAAAGTAGAGCTATCAATGCAAGACAAACACCTCAATTAGGAGAAAACACCTTCAAAGAAATAAGCAGTGTTTCCAATATGTGTACCAAAGTTGGAAATGTACCAGAATACCCATCAAATTCAAGTGAATGTACAAATTATTCTTGTCGAGCTACTTGAAGCACAAGGATTCTATGAGGGTAACTCTCAAATATGGTTACCTAAATTAGTAGCTTCAACCAAAACCATGAAGAAAACTCATGTAGCATAACGCCCTAACCAAAGGCAACCAAGGGTAATGCAGCATGTAGATGGATTCTTTTGTTTTCTACTAGGGTTCTACAACAGTAAGAACTTCAAAAATTTTAGTATATATTTCACCAATGCATATGTATTTTGTGATTTGGTGAAACATGGTGGGTTTGTGGATATGCACTAAGATCCAGAAGTATTGCCTTGTCCACTCCTCAAGTGTGGAATATATCAACATGTTTGGCAAATCTAGAAACCTCTTTTCAGTGTGATAGAGGGTAGCTTGCCCTCAATTGCACAAGCCCACATAGTTGTCATGCCATCCAAAGTTAAGCATGATATTACTTTGATGATGTCATTATATGTACATCTGGACTACTTTCCTCCTTGTGGGGATTCAAGTAAGGCACTCTATAAGTGGTCTTGGAGCTTCTGACTGTATGATCATATGAGTCGTATCTTGTCGCATCCGTTCTCGAAGCTACTGACTTTGGCGGTTGTGTGCATGCAAAAAGGTGATGGTGTGTAGCAATCCATGGACAATGCTCCACATGCTGGCTTGAATCTGTCAATGATGCCCTTGACATCTTCTTTAATGGCCTTGCTATAAAAGAGGTTCTTTCCCTCCTTGCTCAATCTCTCTAAATAGCCTTCAAGGGTGACTCAATTCCGAAAGCAAAATATCAAAATCAGCAAGCATGAAGGGTGGGGGCTCGTAAGTATCTAAGCCCCTATTTGGATCAAATGCAGATCTTTTAGTCCTATTATAAGAGAAAGGGAGTAGCCGTGGATCCAAACATCGAGCAAAATTATGTTGAAAACAAATCACTACGTTTAGAATCCAAGAAAACACAAGTAGTAAAACAATGATAGAACATGTGATCTTGCCCATTGTACCTAAGCCACTACCAACATCAAACACAAGAGTTTTAATCCCATTATAAGAACAAGGGAGTAAACATGGATCCAAACTCTAGGAAAGATTACATTGAAAGCAAGGCACTATGACTTTGTAAGAAACAAGGCTATGCCAATGATTGGAACATAGAGAGAAATGTGTAAATTGATACCTAAAAAGAATTACACAAAGTAAGAAATGTTGGGGGAAAATCAAACAACACGCATGCTATCTATGATCTTTTAAAACAACACCTAGTGTAGGACCGATGAGTCAAACAGAAGGAGTTTTTACCTAAATCACTATGGGGCTAAGAGAACGTATCAAATCAAAACAACCCATAGTAATGTCTAAAGTAAAACCCCTAAACTACCTCTAGAGTAGGACGCACTAGATGGTGAATTAAAACTTGCAAGTAGTGTCTATCTACTCTACACACCCCATATGCAAGTAGGACAAGTCATAAATGCATCAAACAAGCATATAAGCACACATAATTTGAAAATATTTTTTCAAGGAAAATAAAAGCTTAAAGTGTAGTTAATCACCTACTTGTATCTAGAGAGAGGATATGTGACTACAAGCTAGAGAGAGTGCTAGCTAGAAAAGTGGTCCTTGTATGTAGCATAGTGGTTGTGGTATGTAGTGGTATGTAGTGGTAGGTACCATATGACCAAAAACCATGAAATTGACATTATGAATCTCTTACCATCTCTCAATACCACGATCGATTGAGCATCTCTTGACAATTGCCATGGAGCAGTCCCTCATGACAAATTCATTGACATTGTATCCATGCTCACACCCAACACACTTTGTAGAGAAATTAAGGTCATGTAGAGTGGGGAGCAGAATAGAAGGTAGAGGTGGGAAGATTCAAACTTGGCACCCCACTTTGACCCTACTCATCATCTCTTGAGGTAGGGCATGCTACATCTCCAACTCCTTCATAGCATCACCATGGAGCTCTATCTCATCCTATAATGAATCAAATAGACATAAGTATTACAAACATACATCCATGTATATAGTTAATGGCAAGCAATTTTTGGTGGACACAATTTACAATCTTCATGAAGCACACACACATAGCGTTGAAATCAACATTTAGAGGTGATATCATTCACATCACAAAGCAATCTTTATCAATGTTCTTAGACAAATAGGCACCCAAATAGTATATATCCAATCCAAGAAGATCAAAGATAAGGGCCGTGGGCATCATCAATCAAAGAAGAAGAAGTCATTTTCATGAGGATGAAGACACATAGTGTTGAAATCAACATTTAGAGGTGATATCATTCACATCACAAAGAAATGTATGTCAGAGTTCTTAAACAAATAGGCACCCAAAGAATATATATCCAATCCAAGAAGATCAAAGATAAGGGCCATGGACATCATCAATCAAAGAAGAAGAAGGTCATTTTCACGAGGAGGAAGAAGACAATGTGCAACATCAATGAGAAATGTGAAGCTATCTTGGACAACTTACAACAGCAACATTAGCAAAGGAATAAGAAGACAATGAGCAAGGGGAGGTAATCACAACACAAAAAAGAAGCAATGAAGGGATACTGACAACTTGCAATGGATATGGGTGATCTTTGGCTTTACCACTTGAATCTTTTTTGGGATAGGTGGGATAGAAGCTTGGTCCTAGGTGATTTTCTGTTTGAGGGGAAGGATCTTTAGCTTGGGTGATACCATGATTTGTTGAGACACTTTGTAACCTGTGTGACATAGTCTGTGTAGCTCTAGTAGCTTGTGTGGCAAAGCCTATGTGGTGTTATAGTTTCTATGCAATCAATCATTAGTCCAAATCTTGAGGGAAGGTTTTTTGGGAATATGCTGTCTGTCCTATGCATCAAATCCCAAGGTATGCACCATCCAATATGTAGTCACAACCTGTGTGGCTGGCATAAATCATGTGATAGTGTGTATAGCTTTTCACTGAGATTTCACCCCATGATATATCCATCAGGCAATCATCAAAGTGAATTTTGCAACGACTATGTTGTCATCGACTACCAAGTGATTTTGGTGAGTTCTCAGAACCAAATTGGCAAAGTATTAATGCTCTTTTTTGAAGGCTACGACATAGAATCAAGGTGTTTTTTATAAAGGCTACGGCCTTGTTTCTAGCTAGTGGTCGACACGGTCAAGAATTGTTCATAAGTGGGACAAAGGAGCAAGGCTCCATCCAAACACTTTCATGGGCATGGTTGTGTAGCCCAACTAGAGCATTGAAATTTTCACAAGCTTTTGATTCAGGTGCACCTTGGGCAAGGCCCTAGGGAGTCGGAAGTAGAGCATCTATTGAACCAAGAAAATGCTATTTGTTAGTTAATTTCTCGATTTTTTTCTTAATTTCAACTCATTCAATTATTACGATGGCAAGACCTGTTGATGGACATACTTAATGAGGTACACAATTGATTTTTGTTTATTGAGCATGCGCTTGACAAGTATGGAATGCAATGGATGTTTGTGAATGATCAAGGATAACAATGATCAAGCCAAGCATGTAAAGATACATAACTTGCAAGTATTGTTCTAGTTCTCCATAAGATCTACAATTAGACAAGGTCAATTTTTTGTGAATGATTGACAAGGTCAACTTTCTTTTGCTATGAAGTTTGTCTGTGAGCAAGAGTATCTATTAGCTATGAGCAATGGTAGCATCCAAAGTGGGGCTACTAAGATGTATCATGCAAAGACAAAACTTTCCACGTTTGGAATATGCTATTAGCAACTGTGTGCGGGTTATTTCATTATGTGCCAAGATGGCGTATATGGTGCATACAACAACTCTCTCTCGTGCAACAATATGTCTATGAGCCAGATTCAAGCAAGTTTTTATTTCAAAAACTCAAGACAACTGGCCATAGCAGAGAAACCAGTCTGGACAAAGTTTTCTTGTTTTCTACATTTTAACCTTTAAGTTGTCAAGATTCCCTATTGCACAAAGCAAAGTGCTTTGAAAACATTCATGAGAAGCAAGGCTTCTAACTTGTGCCAAGATCCTGCCATTGACTTTGAATCAACGACATTGGCAAACAATTGTGGGAATTTGGCAAAGTGCGGATATAAGCTCACAATTTACGTAGGACAACAACGAATTGTGATGTATCCATGTCCACTTGCGCAAGGGACTTTTGGTATTGGTTTAATCTGTAGGGGCCATCATTGTCACCAAGGGTTTACACCTCTGCGTGCATGGCATGCTAGTGATGTAGACATAATTCCATCCCATTACCTGTTTACGCTTTTGTTATAACACTAGATACTCTGTTAAGGACGCGGTAAGTTATGGATGTCTTAAAACCATTTTTGTTTATGTTTATTCACATGCAAAGTGCCATACTTAAGTCACCCTGGTACAATCATGACCACATACAAGGTAGGTGAATCAAGATGTGACTTATGTTACCTCTCTCTATGAGAGTGTTGTACAAGCACACTGTTGTATGCTTATAGGAGGATAAGCCAGGACACAGCCATTGTTTGCACAAAGGCATACACAAGGGGCATACAACACAATAGAATAAGGGATTTTCCTTAGCCCGAAATTCTGTGTGTGTGTGTGTGTGTGTGTGTGTGTGTCTCTTTCCTAATTCTCTGTTGGAAAAGTGAAATTAGGAAGGGCTAAGAGCCAGTTGTTTTCAAAGGGCTAAGAGCCATCTATTTTGGTATGGCTAAGAGGCATCTTTTTGTAATCTATCATTAATTTCTTTCAAGATCAAACAATTCTATCCAGTTGAGCACCCATCAATTCTAATTGACAAGCAAGAGTCTTGCCATTACTAATATTTTGGGTGTTATTTTAGCATTACATACTTTAAGTGTGAAGATCAAATTGAGTTTTTAAAAGTCTTAAACTTGGAAAGGCTTATCTCTACCAAGGTGTATAGATGAAGCAAGTATTTCAGATAGCACAACTACTCACAAAGACCCAAGATTATGGGATTTTAGGTCTAGAAAATATCCAGTTGTGGATACGATTCCAGCTTGAGCGGATCTCCTATTTTGTCTATAGCTTTGAGAGTGTCTCTACAAGCATACTTTTGTTTGTTGATTCCATAGCACCATTGATAATCTTCTTACTCTTCTTGTTCTCATGGAGGAAAGTTGGTTGAAAGGCAAGCAATTTTACTGGCTCTTTGTGGACTTTAAGAAAGTCTTTGATATGCTTCCACGTAACAATTTGTGGAGAAGCATGGAAGAACTTGAAGTGCCAAGTGAGTTTATGCTTGCGGTTACTCAAATCTATGAGAAGGTGATGTGTCAATTGCGCATGGGAAGCGGAATTCTTTTTTTTTTTTTGCAAGCACTATTGTGGTTAAACAAGGATGTTGGTTGTCACCAACTCTCTTTGGTCTATGCATCGATTAATTGGAACAAATGATATTTGACTTTATGCAAGAAAAAGGCATTGAGGAGGTCACTATTTGCAATGCGGTAATCATGCTTTTGTTGTATGCAGATGATGTAGTGCTTCTAGCACACACCTTAGAGGATGAACAAAAGATTATGGTTGTCCTTGAGAACTTTTGCTTGCATAGTGGGATGATTGTGAATGAATATAAAACAAAGGTTATGCTTGTGAAGACAATAGTGTGACTTAGACGAACACACTTTCCTCTCCCGACCACAGTGTGGGCTCTCCATTGTGACTCTCATCACCACAATTTTGGAGCATCAAGAATCACTCATCAATCACCACACACATACTACATCACATGTAACTTTGATCCCATAGGTTATATGTGACCTCCAAGGATGGTAATAAAATCTCTCTCTCTTTCTCTCTCTCTCTCTCTCTCTCTCTCACTCACACACACACACACACACACACACACACACACACACACACACACACACACACACACACACACACACACACACACACACACACACACACACACACACACACACACACACACACAAATGTCAAGGAATATTAACTTAAAATGGGGAAATTTAAGCTCCCTTGGCCGAAAATATTACTTGCTTCGTGGGTAACTAGGCCTTAAAAAAATCTCTTTAATGTAATTTTTCACTTCAATGAGCATTACTAAATTGGGGCATACTCAGAGCGACTAGAGAGAATTAGGTAAAGCTCTACAGTGAGTGGATTCTGCCGGCAAAATTGGGAATCATCTATAGCGAATGATGCTAGCAAAGCACATGGGCCGTTCAAGGGTATCTACCTCCACCGAATGCATGTTTGGAGATGATCCGCAGGAATCTAACTGTGGGTTGTGGAATTTTGGCATGTTCCCTGCAACAACAGTATAAAAGGTGAGGGTCTCCCTCACTTAGCTGGCGTGTGTGTGCTTTTGTATTCTCTATGTGTAATTGAGGGTTAATGCTTAAGTGGTTGAGCTTGGACTATATTAAACTATGGCAAAAGGAAAGCAAGCCTTGGAAGTCCAACCGTTGGATTCTACTTCTTCTCAGATTGAGTTCCTTTGCTTAATATATAATAGAAATGATGCTTGGTACTGTGAAACCCATTTCTTGACATTAAGATTATTGAAAGAACTATTCATTTGGATTTGTAGTTAGCAAAAGAATTTGGTTTTTACTTCATGCCTGGTACTGACTGCATACACACTTAGCTTTTCCCTACTCTACAAAAAAAGGCATCAAATCTGGCATAAATATTGATATTGTTCTGGTTTTTTTTACTGATGGTGAGTATAAGGTTGAAAGCTTGGTGGTGTTGCTGGTTATGCCGCCATGGAATATATATAAGCATTTGGGTTTCTTTACAAAGGTTTTCTGTGACTCTTTTGGAGGCTAGACTAAACGGGATTTTGCTATACTGAAATTGGTTTTTTTTAGCATTGATAAATTGCTACAGTACTTGGGGTGTAAATTTTTGAGAAGGAATCATGTTCACTACCTTTGTCTAAAAGCTGTACCACTTTTTGATAACTGGCTCATAGAAATGGATCTTATTTTTCATATTTCTTCTAAAATAACCTTGAGAATGATGTGATGTATCTAATAAGGTTTCCATGGCATATTCCTTTGACTCTTTACAGGTTTAACCTTTTCAAAATTGGCAAAAATACTGGTAGTATAAACATGGTTGAGTGCCAAATCACCTGATGATTGTGAGGGTGCTAATCACTAGGGTAAGGAATGAATAATATTTTGACAAGGGATGTTACTTATTAGTTTTTTGGTTATGGGCTGAAAGTTCAGTTGGTACCTTGATCCAAAGTGTAATTTTGACTGACATGGATCATGTTTATTACTTGTTGCTTAGGTGTCTGGCTTAGATCCCTGGCCCGTACTACCATAAAAACCTGTTATATACATACATATTCTGGTTCTTTATGCTTCACTACTTGAGATTTGGCATAAGATTCTGACCAAGATGGGTATAGTGTTACTCTGGCTCTGACTGATACTTCCTTGGCTTGAGCTGATACTTCTCGAAGCTGATGGTTTTTTGATACCTTTGCTAACTAAATGTGATATGGTATTATGATATAGGATGGTTGTTCTTAACATGGAAATTTTGACTGACATGGATCTAGGTTTCTACTTGTTGCTTGGATGCTTGGCTTAGATTTGGCCCGTACTGCCATAAAAACCTATTATATACATACATATTCTGGTTTTTTATGCTTTACTACTTGAGATTTGGCATAAACTAAGATTTTGACCGAGATGGGTATAGTGTTACTCTGGATCTATCTGGCTGATACTTCCCTGGCTTGGGCTGATACTTCTCGAAGATGATGGTTTTTGGATACCTTCACTAACTAAAAGAGGTATGGTATTATGGTATAGGGTGGTTGTTCTTAACTTATAGAGAATCTAACCTTACTGCTTGGATGTTTTACTTTGATATAGTTTTGATAAACATATTCATACACATACAATGACTGTATCTAGTAATAGCTTGAAGTAGCGTGCTTTATGGCTAGCTTTGACTCTGGCTTTGGCTCTAACTGTGGCTAAAAACTTATCTGACCCTGGCTGTTACGTCTCTGAAAGGGGATCCTTTATGGTATCTGGAGTAATGATGATTACAAAACATCTAACCTTCACCTGTTGCTTGGATATCTTGCATAGATATGGTTTTGTACATACTTATTCCACTACATCAAGTGATGATGCTACCATAAAATATACTCTGTCTTAGATACTCTACTGTTTGCTCTGACTTACAATAAAATCTAACCTTCTACTTGTTGCTTGGATGCCTGGCTTAGATCTGGCCCATATTGCCATAAAAGCCAGTTATATACATATACATTCTGGTTCTTTATTCTTTATGATTTACTACTTGAGATTTGGCATAAAATAAGATTCGGACCAAGATGGGTATAGTGTTACTCTGGCTCTGGCTGTGTGAGGTCCCCACCCCGTCGTATCATACAACGGATCTGATGGTAAACCTGATGGCCACTAGATCTATAGCGGAAGCAAACAAAATGGTTTGGGGTTCGACTAGCGGACGATCTCTCATCACAAAGTGAGTCGACGAGTTCGAGCCTACTAGCAAAGAGATCTAGCTCCACCTCGCAGGGGAAGCGTACTTAAATTATCTAGCGATCCTATGACCCACCTTCCAAGAGGAGAGAAGCCTCGAGTGCCTTTTTCCCCATGTTTCAGAGGCACGTACTCTCGAGAATTCCCCGCTCTAGGGGCAATGAGCGTTACTAATATCGAGTAAGCACTATGGGGATAGAGAGTTCCCGACCAATCAGGACCACCCATCTCGTAGGCATTGGCAACCTGAGCCAAGCCCCCACTTTCCACCCCCACACTCACACTTCATCGTGTGACCTAATTACTACCACAAAGGTTGTTCAACATAAATACTCCTTGTTTAATTCCGAATCACATGGTTCGTTAAAACAGCCCTTCAACCAGTATTGCAAACAACACCAAGACAGAATTCTAGTAAAAATTCTACTCAAACTTATTCATTAAAATTCCAATGTTCTGGAGGTACAACATCCCCCCTCCAGCGAGAGTTCACTCCTCCCGTTGTCGCCTAGCTGCCCATACAACTACGTATGTCCACCGCATAGAAAGCACGTCATGGACACTCCCACCGCATAGAAAGCAAGACGTGGGTTCCCACCGCATAGAAAGCAAGTCGTGGGTTCCCACCGCATAGAAAGAAAGTCGTGGGTATCCACCGCATAGAAAGCATGTCGTGGATTCAAGAGTCCTAACGAGGAACTCTGCCCCCTGTGATCAGTAGGGGGGTCAGGACTGATTCAACATTGGAAATAAAATGAACATGTCGAGCTAAATTTTCCCTAGCAAACATTCCTTCCTCTTGCAAACAGCATACCCATCAGACATTACCTTCCTACTTTAGAACTTAATGTACAATGATTTCAATGCCGAGGTTTCCGTCGGATTTCTCCAACATGTTTGGGGATATGAGCATTCCTAACTAGCGTATGCAATGTTAATTTAAACAACTTGAATAAAAATATGATCTACCTCTTCCACTTCTTCATCGATGGCCCGTGAGATGGCCGGTGTTTGCTCGTCCATGGGAGCCTTCCCCTTTCCGTTGACATTGCTCGTTCCTGCTTCGCGATCATGGGCACCACCGAAGCGCGTCCTCTTAACCGGGGCCATTTCTCACTACTTTAAATGATTAGCTTGGAGAAAGAGCTAAGATTCACCAGCATCATAACAGTCCAATGGGTAGATTAGTGACATCAATTAATCCCTCCTATATGAGAGTCTAGATTTCTTTCATAAGCAATCATTGAGGATGGCATATAATCCTATGGGAACCGGCTCTAAGATAATTATTAGGCTTGCATGATCAAGAATAATTAAGATTTCACTATTAGGATTACCAGAGGATTGGATTAAGTATGATTAAACTATTTTCTAGCAATTAGATGATGCAGATTTACCCTATGCATATGTGTGAGGAAAAACCAATTCTTAGAGACTTAATGACGGATTAATTTCTCCTTAATTACGTCTTAATGCACAAGAAAAAAATGAATTCAATTAAGCTGCAATGTTAATGAGTGATTACAATAGTGATTCTCTTCAATCTGCACAAATACTAGCTTACCGATTAATTATTATGCTATCTAGAGAGAGAAGATTCTAATAATTATGCTCTAATCATTAATCGAGAGTGAAGAATGGCTGATAATTCAGCTATGGAATGATGATTACATAATAGAGTACGAATAAGGAGAATTTAGGGAGTAATCATAGATATTTTCGACTAGGAATAGGCATAATAGACAAGGAATTTAGATGGTAGAGAAAGAGATTTTCAGATGGCATTAATTAAACTGTCGTTACCGTGATTAAGAGCTGGTAATCTTCTCGATTTTCTGAACTAATCGAGCCTCTTGAGATGAAAATTCGGCAGCACCTCCCTCCTAGCTCCTTCTTCAATAGTTGTGTGATTCGGCAGCACCTCCCCAATGTATGTGGGTGTGTGTGTATGCACTGTGTGTGTGTGTGTGATCATAAGTGTGTGTGTGTGTATGCAGGTCTTTAAATAGGCTCTTACAAGCTGAAAATCGATCTGAGTTGCTAAATGCATCTATCTCCCATGATCTACCTCTCTGTGTGGTGGAAGATTCGTAAGGTCTTCGGGGAATACGTCATCATACTCCCTCAGCCAGTCTGGTCTAGGTGAGGTATCTGATTGGTCCACCTTATTGAGTTTAACTGCATATATTTGCTGACCCTTCCTTAGTCCCTTCAAGAGTCTGCTGGCCTTAACTAGCGTAGCCTTAGGTCTCCCATTTTCCCCCTGGATTAAGGCTTCATTACCCAAGTTATCTGTAAAGGTAAAATTCCCTTGTGCACAATGTATGTGGGCCCTATTTTGCTTTAGCCAGTCCATCCCTAGTATCCCATCAAAGAATCCTAAGGGTAAGTTTCGAAATTGGGCAGAAGTTGGGTGTCCCCCTAAATCAAAGTCAATTTTGCCTGCAGAGTGTTGAGATACTACCTCCTTGCCGTATGCTAACTCGACAACTAGTTTGCTTGACGGATACTTATCTAGCTTAAGCTTTCTCATGCATCTGGGTGAAAGAAATGAAAGAGTACTGCCACAATCTATAAGGAAGTTAACTTGTTCACCTCTGAGAGATCCTGGCGTATGAATGACTGCGTATTGCTCGCAACCATTGGGATTGTCAATTGCAGCATGCAGGGTTGCTCTCTCCACTGCTTCGTCACCCACAGTTGGTTGAACTACGGCGGCATTCACTCTGGCGGTAGCTCCACGCCCTCGCCCTCTGTTCATTCTTCCGCGTCCTCCTCTTCCATTAGCTTGGCCACGCCCACGGGTATTCAAGGGTATGGCATTGGCGTTGGTTGCATGAATGTTCCTGGGGCAATTTGATCTGTAGTGTCCATGCTCGCCGCAACCATAGCATCGAACATCAGGGAACTCCATGGTTGTGGTGGTAGCCACAATAGGGCGCTGGTTATAGGTTTGGTTGGCTGGTATGTTGTCCCAAGCAGTGTTCCTTGCCCTCTTTGCCCAATGATTCCTCCTATTCTGATTGGCCTTTTGTACTTCGAGAGCTAGAGGTTTAGCCCTCAACAAGGTATCCTGAAGAGTTGACGGTCTGAGAGCCTCCAGCCGAGTGTTCAAGGGATCGATTAGTCCTTGACAGAACCTTGCCACCTGTTGTTCCAAGGTCATCTTAGGAGCATATCTCCGAAGAGTGACAAACTTTGCATAGTATTCTTCGACCGTTGAATTCAGCTGCCGAAGTGAAAAGAATTCATTCATTCTCAAGGTTCTATAGGCAGGTGGTAAATAACGTCCCATTATCGCAGCTTTGATGTCTTCCCAGGACTGGGAAGATCCCTTAATATCCATGTCCCTGCAATGTTGCTTCCACCATATCTTGGCATCGCCAGTCAAGCCGAACATCGCAAGCATGGTCTGATTTACGGGTTGGGTTCCCGCAGCTTCAAAGTAATCGTCCATGGCTTCCATCCATACTTCCGCATCTCTCTCCACATTTGCCCCCTCACCCTTAAAGATCGTAGGTTGGGCTTGCTTAAGGAGGAGCTTCTTCTCTTGCGCTGCCGAGTACAGAGCAACAGGCGGTACCTACATGGGTTATACGAAATTCTTGATACCATTACTTGAATTTCAAGATAGACACGAGACTTTAATAAAATTCAAAATTCCACTTTATCAAGAGACAGAGCTTCAGAGAGAAAAAGCACTTTATTGATGGAAATTTATTACAATCGAAACTCCTCAAGGTTTAGAATGACTGATGACCTCTTATAACAAGGCTTTATGGATTTGCGTATAACATACGCCTAGGAAATGGTATTGATATGATGCACTACTTCATTCGTGTAATAGTCCTTATACACATTCTTGAGGGGATAATAAACTAAGATATCGGGCCGGAGTTCCGCTTTCAGTAATCCAAAGGTCTTGACTCGGTTTGCTGGAATCACATTGGTGACCTTCTCCAAGAGCCAGTCGTTGATGGTTTGGTTGGAGTTGCCCGAAACAGTCTGGTCCAATCGTGTGGGCACCAAGTAGAATATCTCTATCACTCTCAACTCTTCTCCCCAACGTATCTTCTTCAAGTCGGTAGCCAGGCACCCTAGCTTCCGAGCATTGATGTAGTAAACCCCTCCTGGAAATGTCCAATCAAGTTCCCATCCTTTATCAATGCGAGTGGAGTGTGGCGTATAAGCCTTCAACAGTATCTCCATGACATCTCGCCTGAACTGGTAAACAGGGGATCTTCGAGCTTGCTCATAAATAAGCTCAAACACTTGGAACTTCCGATATTCGAGCATGGGGTCTTCCTGCAACACCAATGCAAGGAATTCGGATCAACTACCTATATACTTTCAGTTCCTTTTAAATGCTCAACAATACGACTTTATTTTCCCAGCCTAACCTAGGCTCTGATACCAGGTGTGAGGTCCCTACCCCGTCGTATCATACAACGGATATGATGGTAAATTTGATGGCCACTAGATCTATAGAGGAAGCAAACAAAATGGTTCGGGGTTCGACTAGCGGACGATCTCTCATCACAAAGTGAGTTGAGTTCGAGCCTACTAGCAAAGAGATCTAGCTCCACCTCGCAGGGGAAGCGTACTTAAACTATCTAGCGATCCTATGACCCACCTTCCAAAGGAGAGAAGCATCGAGTGCCTTTTTCCCCATGTTTCAGAGGCACGTACTCTCGAGAATTCCCCGCTCTAGGGGCAATGAGCGTTACTAATATCGAGTAAGCACTATGGGGATAGAGAGTTCCCGACCAATCGGGACCACCCATCTCGTAGGCATTGGCAACCTGAGCCAAGCCCCCACTTTCCACCCCCACACTCACACTTCATCGTGTGACCTAATTACTACCACAAAGGTTGTTCAACATAAATATTCCTTGTTTAATTCCGAATCACATGGTTCGTTAAAACAGCCCTTCAACCAGTATTGCAAACAACACCAAGACAGAATTCTAGTAAAAATTCTACTCAAACTTATTCATTAAAATTCCAATGTTCTGGAGGTACAACATCCCCCCTCCAGCGAGAGTTCACTCCTCCCGTTGTCGCCTAGCTGCCCATACAACTAGGTATGTCCACCGCATAGAAAGCACGTCATGGACACTCCCACCGCATAAAAAGCAAGACGTGGGTTCCCACCACATAGAAAGCAAGTCGTGGGTTCCCACCGCATAGAAAGCAAGTCGTGGGTATCCACCGCATAGAAAGCATGTCGTGGATTCAAGAGTCCTAACGAGGAACTCTGCCCCCTGTGATCAGTAGGGGGGTCAGGACTGATTCAACATTGGAAATAAAATGAACATGTCGAGCTAAATTTTCCCTAGCAAACATTCCTTCCTCTTGCAAACAGCATACCCATCAGACATTACCTTCCTACTTTAGAACTTAATGTACAATGATTTCAATGCCGAGGTTTCCGTCGGATTTCTCCAACATGTTTGGGGATATGAGCATTCCTAACTAGCGTATGCAATGTTAATTTAAACAACTTGAATAAAAATATGATCTACCTCTTCCACTTCTTCATCGATGGCCCGTGAGATGGCCGGTGTTTGCTCGTCCATGGGAGCTTCCCTTTTCCGTTGACATTGCTCGTTCCTGCTTCGTGATCATGGGCACCACCGAAGCGCGTCCTCTTAACCGGGGCCATTTCTCACTACTTTAAATGATTAGCTTGGAGAAAGAGCTAAGATTCACCAGCATCATAACAGTCCAATGGGTAGATTAGTGACATCAATTAATCCCTCCTATATGAGAGTCTAGATTTCTTTCATAAGCAATCATTGAGGATGGCATATAATCCTATGGGAACCGGCTCTAAGATAATTATTAGGCTTGCATGATCAAGAATAATTAAGATTTCACTATTAGGATTACCAGAGGATTGGATTAAGTATGATTAAACTATTTCCTAGCAATTAGATGATGCAGATTTACCCTATGCATATGTGTGAGGAAAAACCAATTCTTAGAGACTTAATGACGGATTAATTTCTCCTTAATTACGTCTTAATGCACAAGAAAAAAATGAATTCAATTAAGCTGCAATGTTAATGAGTGATTACAATAGTGATTCTCTTCAATCTGCACAAATACTAGCTTACCGATTAATTATTATGCTATCTAGAAGAGAGAAGATTCTGATAATTATGCTCTAATCATTAATCGAGAGTGAAGAATGGCTGATAATTCAGCTATGGAATGATGATTACATAATAGAGTACGAATAAGGAGAATTTAGGGAGTAATCATAGAGATTTTCGACTAGGAATAGGCATAATAGACAAGGAATTTAGATGGTAGAGAAAGAGATTTTCAGATGGCATTAATTAAACTGTCGTTATCGTGATTAAGAGCTGGTAATCTTCTCGATTTTCTGAACTAATCGAGCCTCTTGAGATGAAAATTCGGCAGCACCTCCCTCCTAGCTCCTTCTTCAATAGTTGTGTGATTCGGCAGCACCTCCCCAATGTATGTGTGTGTGTGTGTATGCACTGTGTGTGTGTGTGTGATCATAAGTGTGTGTGTGTGTGTGTATGCAGGTCTTTAAATAGGCTCTTACAAGCTGAAAATCGATCTGGGTTGCTAAATGCATCTGGGAGCTTCTCCAGTTAAGCATGGCAAGTCCAGTTCTCTGCCCACCAAGTGTCAGGTTGGCTTGGTTAACTCGTTCTGAGACTGAGTTGCAGGCTTGGCAGCTTTCCCAAGACTCCCACAAAGCAAGAGGGCGCCCCCTAGCTGCTAAAGATGATCTGGAGTGGCCAGGGACCTGTTCCCACACAGTCCCGGGCCCCCGTTGCCTCCCCGGACAATTTTTAGGAAATTTGGTTCTAGGCTAAAACGGGTCATACGAATCGGATTTTGATGCCGTAAATTGCCATACGAAGCTCTAACTAAGGCGTACTGGCCCGAGTACCTGCCATATTTAGCAGCCCTCGGGGTCCGAAAATGCATTTTTTTCAAATTCGGGGTACGGGTGCAGATTTTCGAGATGGCCGAGACTGGACGGGTCGGGTGACCAAAAACTTACTATTTTTGGAAATTTTTCACAAAAATTATTTTAATTCACATTTTGAAGCTTTATAACATTCTAAACAACATGGCACCGACAGAATCTGGAAAACTGCTAAAAATAGTAACTTATTCCATTGTATTCAATTCGTGGTACAAGGGTGCTCTTGTGATCGGGTCAGAGACCTTACAGGCTGATACTCCTGTGGCTTGGGATGGTACTTCTTGGAGCTGATGGTTCATCTTTTTCTTTAGTTTCAAGGGGAACTCTTTATGGAATGTAGAATAATGCTGTCAAGTATGCATAACCTGCTACCAAATAGTGGACGACTCAGTGACTTCAAGTTCTTGATTTTCGGCCTAAAATTGGTCGAAAGATAAGCTTAGTTGATTCTGACCTTGAAAGGCTCGACCTCGAGGCATATTTTAAGAGTGTGACATGGATAGGAGCTAGACTAGCTAGTGGCAAATGGAATTTCATAGGTTTTCGCTAAACTTTCTGACTTGACATTTTACTATAGCATGTATAGATCACTTCAGGTTTAATCATTGTAGCTGTACTCTGGTGTTTATGGAGTCCAGCCACTTGAGGGCGGAAGAGGTCACTCAAAATTATGATAAAAAATGTCAGGGTTTCATATATAAAAGAAATTTGCAAGAGTGTGTAAAATTTATTTGTCTACGGTTATCAGGGTTTACCAAGATATAGGATGACTGCTCGGATGAGTACTATTGTTGATCCGATCAAGAGAGCACATATCTCAAAAAAGCTTAAGGCAGCTAGGGCTGAACATATAGCATCATTTGCGGCAAAGAACAAGGCATGGTCGAGGCAGAGAGCATATCTTAATTGAACCTGCAAGAATAAGGAGATAAATTATAAAGATACTTAAGAGAAAATCATTGGTAGTTTGTAAGCTGATGAAGTTCGGTATGAAGTTGTAATTGACTACCAAAGTCTTGTTAAAGTTAATTTTTTAATAAAGTTTATTTGCCAAAAAAAGTTGAAACTTTGTGACATGGATAAAAACTAGGATGCCCACACATCACCTGCATAAAGAGCCAATGCTAACAAAATGTTATGTTGTTCTATGGGTGCAGGTGAGGGCTACTCTCTTTGATTCAACTTTTTGGTTGCTTTATTGTTGGGGAGGAATGGCTGCTGGTTCGCAGTTTGTAAAAGAATTTCTACATTTGGATGGTGACTTGAAACCAAACTGATGAGATTTATTTATATAAATCATGCCGTCTAAAGTTTGTTTTGTATAATAAACCTTGTATTTATTTGGGTACCTTGGTCTTTGAACACATGTATGTTTGTTTGTGTGGGAATAATGTAGATAACTAAAACACACACGCACACACTTGGTCACTGCATCTGACTATGATGGCTAGTTCTAGTTACACTAACTCAACCTAGTAGTATTGCTACCCAGACTATGTATATAGCTCATGCTATACCCAACATACTTCTGGAATTGGACTAATCCTTTTGCTGCATAATTACAAGTCACCTACTCTTAGCATAAGGTTCTCCACCATAAGATTGAAATTACTAAATTAAGGTTTGAACTCCTTGTTGCTGGCTCACTATGCTGACTTGGTGAGCATGGTTTTATGAGTGCCTCGTATAAGCTCCTCCTGGCATAAACCAATGCAAAGTTTTTATTCAATATCTATTTCCACACTTGTAAACTACCTCATAAGGTGATTTTAATTAGGTCCTTGATTCCAAATATTACTTACACTGCTGTCTTGGTTAGCATGGTTCAATATGGACCAATTTTTTGAATATAAGCTCTGTGGGAGCAATCCCTTGAAAAATATTCTAGCCTATAAAGTAAAAAAGGGGTGTTAGGTTTCCCTCTGGCGTAATGAAATTACACTTTGATTTTTGTCGCAACTGGTCTCTCTCCCCCTTCACTCATGATACTTCACGGTTGTCACTGGACAGCGGGTGGCTTGGTAGGGATTCTTTTGCCTCCATCTCTTGATATGATTCTTGGCGGTGATTCTGGCTTCTTGTTCAAGGCTAGGCTGCTGCGTCACATCCATAATTAAGGGCATTTTGACCCACTAAGGGGATTGCGCACAACGGAGGGCAGCCATACCTGGCATGATGACTGGGTGACGATTGCGGACATAAACACAACCACTAACCCTATATAAAGGGGAGGGGTTCTTCCGTTCACTTAGACTTGGGTCTACCGGTGGATGCATGGTTCTACAGTCCGCTACTACTGTGTTGATGATTAGGATGGCTTCCACTTCAAAGGTTTTTTTCACTGTCCTTAATATGTACCGTGCTTGTTTACCACACTGGATTTAACCCACTAACCTAGGTTTGACACAACTGCTGTTACCTTAAGAATTTTGAAAGAACTGTACATTTGGAATGTTTTATGGTATGGTAACCTAGGTATTGACATTTTCTCATCACTAAAGGGGATTTTTTGCTTCTTGCCTGTTACTGATTACATACATACTCACTCTAGTTTTTTTTCTGTCGGCATCAACTTTGACAAGATGTATGGTTACTGATGGGGTTTTTCCACTGCCTAAATGCGTTATATTATGGTGATATGGGGGAAACATTTTTGATTGTGCTGAACATTGGTTGTTATTTTGGATTGTTATATGATGGTTCTTATTCCTCCAAGTTAGTATTTTGATGAGTTATGTGGTGGTTCATAAGCCAACAGTAAATTACATTGAGATTTTTGGGGAGAAATGATTTTAGCTTACAAGCTTTTACAAAACCATGAGAATTGATTTAATGATCGTAGTTGAGCTTGGAAATTGTAGGTTCTAAACTAGTTATGTTACTTACACTTGGTAGATTGAAACCATGAGTATCTATAGTTGACTGGCTTCATCCTGAATCCCTCTATTAAGAAGGAGTTTCTTGTTTGCTTTGACTTACTACATCCTGTTGCTAATTACTGGTTAAGTTCTTTTTGGGTCATGGATTTCCCGCTTAGTTCAAAAAATTGGTTTTTTTCAACTGCAACTAGCTGGTGGGGGTTACTACCATAAAATTTAAACTTATACATTCATGCATATTCTAGGTTTGATGCTTGGCTTAAAATCTATGGATACGGAACTGATTTTTGGTGCTCTACTGCCAAATTATGTCCTGGTCTCTGGGTGAGATCTTACTCTCAAAAACTGGCTATATTTATGGTTGGAGATGGCTGGATTTGGCTCTGGCTTTGGCTAGTATATCTTTGGCTCTAGTTAATACTTCTCTGAGCTGTTTTTTAACAAAATCTGGTTTTTACTACATGAGTACTGTAGGATATTGTGTTATAGGGGGAACTAATTGCTTTAACTAAATAAAAAATCTAACCTACAGATGGTGGCTTGGATGTCTGGTTTACATTTGGACTTGATATACAGATAATTACATGGGAGATAGCTGTATTTGGGAGTTAGCTGGATTGGCTCTGGTTCTGACTAGTACATCCTTGGCTCTGGCTTATACTGCTCTGGGCTATTTTTTAGCAAGATTATTTTCTCTTTGCTGACCTTGTTGGACTTTGTCATGCTGACCTTGACATGCAAAAAATCTGACATGCAGCTTGCTGCTATTTACTAGGAGTATGGTTTGGCGTTTTTTTGGTTTGGCTTTATACATAATCTGGTTTTTATTTTTTAAAGAGAATTGGCTTAAATTCTGATCTAGCCTTGTTACTGATTTGGTGAATACTAATCTGGTCTAGTTTGAATGTAACTGGTTGTAGTCACATTTTGTACCTTCAGCTTGGTACTTAAATTGATGGCTTAAATCTGATCCTTTTTTCACTACATCTGGTTGGAATTTTTCTGGCCAACTATGGGTTAAATCTGGATAATGATACTTTGGGCCTGCTCACTAAAGCTTGAGTAAAAATCTATCTAAAAACTTTTGTTGTTATACCTTATTGATGGTTTGTTGTGGCACTGATTAAGGGATGACTTGAAAGCATTTTTTACCATTGAGAATGAGCTCCATTTTTTTTGACTGATACCAAAGAAAATCTCTTTATGGTAATTAAATGGGTGCTGATAGGTAAACAAGCTTATTGCAAAATTAAAACATTACTCGTTTAACTAAGGTTCTTGCTGTGGCTGACCTAAACCTGGGTTTTTTTTTCATACAATGTTTAAAACTATAGAATTACATAGGATAATATGGAGTAGTTGACTTCCTCTCACAGAAAAAGGTTATTTTAAAGAAGAAATTTTTTAACATATGAAGCAATTCTGGTAGGATTACTTTGTATAGGACAGTAGCTAGTCTAAATTTTTTTAAGTTTGACATGGATAACAACTAATAGGTTCTTTGAAGCCTGCCATACAATACCCAAGTCTAACATATCTGTTGTCTTGACTATATGGATGCAGGTGAGAACTCTATCTTGGCTTAAAAAGGTTTAGCTTGCTACAGTCCGACTTTAAAAACACTTGATGATTCAACTGGGATAGTTTTCATACCTTTGTATAAACTCATTTGGAATGATACTTCATTCTTATTATGCTGTACAGTTATGAATCAAAGACTGAGTTTTTTCTGTACTAATCTTTGCCTAGACATCTTTAGCCAGTCGTCTTCTGAACGTCTTGTTCCTTGGTGTGTATTTATAAAAAGTAAAACAATGACGGGAGTAAAGAGAACCCCGAACCCCGACACCCTCTAAAACACCGGGGACCGAATGGCGCGCCTCGAGCCTGTCATGGTAAAGCAAACAGGGGCACCACCTAGCTTCAGCGGCTAGGACGCAAACAACACACCACCATAACAAAGTTTTCATCCAAGAGAGATGGATGCTTGGGAGTAATGATGAAGAGGAAAGGGAATGAGATCGAGAGAGAGAGAGAGAGAGAGAGAGAGAGAGAGAGAGAGAGAGAGAGAGAGAGAGAGAGAGAGGGAGGGGGTATAGCGGCTTAGTACTTAGGCACCACAAAAGGATGGCGAATCCGCACACCCTTCACACATACACAAGCTCACTCCAAACACAAGACTAGGTGGCAATTCCGCACACCTCACATGGGCAAAACATTGCAAGAAAACATACTCACAAAACCTCAAGCTTTATTTAGAGAATAAGGCGATGAAATGGGGAGCATAGGGTAGGGGAATGAGAAGGGAGAGAGTGGTAGAGCACATGGCGGATAGGTGGGAGTTGATGGCGAAGACTCGCACGAGGGTAATGGCCATCATCCTTCATTTAGTTGCCCTTCATCTTCCATAGCCAAGGGTGTAGAGGTCATGCTCAAGACAAGCATGGTGATTGCAGTGATGGTGATGGTGTGGGTGTGTGTGTGTGCACTAGGCACACACAGTGCATAGTGTGTTCTTTGGTGATGTTGTGTGTGTATTTAGTGTGATGGTGACCCCTCTTTATATAGGGGAGGAGGGGGGAGGAATTCTAGAATTTAGAAATGAAGAAATCATTATCTACATAGGCCATGTGACTGTGGGCCCCACTTGTCTGGCTGTGTGTATATGTGCCAGAACAGTAGTCTCATGAGAGAGAGACTAAGAGAGAGAGGGGTTGATGAAAAAAAGTGAGAGGTGACATGGAGAATAAAGTAATTATAAGAGGGGAGAGAGGGGAGTGTGTTCAGAGGTGAATCTGTGTGCAGATGTGTGTGAACACAAGAAAAATCAGGTAACCACTGGGTGGGGATGGGTCTGTGGGCACCTTTTTCAGTGAAACTGAGTGTGGGGAAGGTTATTTAGATACAAGACAAGAGATATGGCACCCTTTAGAGAGAGAGGGGGGTATTTGGGTCATGGGATATGATAGGAGAGAGAAAGAGGGGGTGGGGTATACTATTTTGGAAGATAGGGTAAGTTGCATGTGAGTTAGGGTGCATTATTGGTGAGTTATAATGCATTATTGGTGAGAGGTGGGGTAGCTTGAGGGGAGAGAGAAAGGAGAAAGGACAAGGGGAAGAGAGAGGGGGTTGACCTTTTGAGTGGAGGAGAGGAAAAGGGACACACGGCGGGGCAACAGTGAAGAAAAAGGAGGCAAGGTGGGGATGGGCTACCCCGCAGGCATGAGGTGGCCTATTTTACCTTTCTTATATATTTACATAATCATACTTTATTTTTTTCTTACTTTTTCCAATGCCTTTTATCACTCCCTCCCTAAGAGGGGGGTTTTCATGGGGTTGGGACGAGAGAAGAGGGGTATGGGAGCTTGGCTTGGGAAAAGCCCCCATCATTAGCCCTTCCCTTTTGGCTAGAGGCATTCATGTCTCTATCTCATCTGTTTGATCATTATCGTCGGAGCCTGGTCAAATCATCTGGAATGTCAATTGGTGGAGCCTGGTCAAATCTAAGAAAATAAGGTTTAGGTCACCAACCATTTACCCTGGTTTTATGAGGTTTTCCATCAGCCTCCATAAGCTGGTAGCTTCCATTGGCATACTTTTTCCTGACGATGAAAGGACCTTCCCATCGGAGTAGGAGTTTCTTATCCTTGCGCGTGTTGAAGCGATTGTCGTAGCGGAGCACCAACATTCCTTTCTTCAATTATTTTTTCCGGAGATGTTCCTTAAAGCTAAGCCATCTATGCTCTGCTTGTGCTGCATAATAATTTATTGCTTCTTCTCTGTCCAGCTGCAGTCTTTCCAAGTTGATGATGTGATCTCTCAAATGCATGTTGGGCTGTTGAAGCTGGCTTGCCATTACTCTGAGACTTTGTAGTTGCACTTCAATGGGCAAGATTGCTTCCTTACCAAATACTAGATGATACGGTGTGAATCCCAAGGATGTACGAAATGAAGTTCTGTAGGTCCATAAAGCTGGTAGTAGATACTTATCCCAGTCTCTAGGATGATTGTTTACCTTCTTGGTAATAATTTTAGAAACCATTCCATTTACCTTTTCAACTAGGCCATTACATTGAGGGTAATATGGTGAAGAGTGCCTCCTTGTAATGCCCAGTTTCTGCATTAATTCTCCTACCAAGTCTGCTCTGAAACCTGGCCCTCTATCAGAGATGATCTCTAAAGGTGTGCCAAACCTACAACATATGTGCTCGTAGATAAATTTAGCTACCTCTACCGCTGTGATTCTAGTGGTGGCTGTAGCCTCTGCCCATCTAGTCATGTAGTCGACCCCCATGATAATGTAGAATTTTCCTGAGTTGGCCCTAGGTAATGGCCCAATGGCATCGATACCCCATTTTTCAAATGGGCCATATGAGAGAATAGGTGTCTGTGGTTCAGGCATAAGTGACCTAGTGCCGGCCTTTTGACACAACTTACACGTTTTGCACCAGTGGTGTACATCACGGTTGAGGCTAGGCCATATGAAGCCTGCATGCAAGATTTTCCTACTTGTTATGTCTAGGGCAAAGTTACCACCACAAACCCCGTCGTGACAACTAGAAATTACTCCCGTGATTTCCTGAGAGAGAGGGACCTTCCTGAGTATTTGGTCCTTACCCTTACAGTACAAACCGTCAGTGATGAGTCGATACCTTGTGGCCTTCCGCGTCAGCCATTGCTTCTGTCCCTTTGTTAAATCTGATGGGCATTCCCCTGTTTCCAAAAAATGCATGATGTCAGGCAAGGCATCACTTCCTTGAAATAGAGGGAGCTTTTGTTTTATTGCTCCAACCACCAGTTCCTATAGTCTTTCACTTGCTAGGGCATCTGCTTCTTGGTTTTGAGCCCTTGGGATATGGTGTATTTGAACTTCTTCAAACTTACCCAACAAGGTTTTTACACCACTTAAGTGAGTCCTTAAACTAGGATTCTTGCATGTCCATTACTTGCCTTACCAGAAGTAGAGCATCCCCAAATACATTAAGGCGTTGTACACCTTGTGAGACGCACCATTGTAGACCCTTGGTTAGTGGTGCATACTCAGATTCATTGTTAGAATTTGAATCTAACAATTGGCCCAACGAAAATACCTTTGTCCCTTTGTCATCAAAGACCACTATGCCTGCAACTGCTTTGTCGGACGCTCGCTTGTAGGCTCCATCAAAGTAGAGAGAGTATGCTCCTTCTACCATCGGTGGTACTGGAGGTAATCGGACTTCTCCTTCCTTAGATTTCTTCTCCTTCCATTCAAATACTTGGTAGGTCATGAGTCCCCCCAAACTTGACCTTGTCGTGCTTTCTACCTGTACCATGTAGTCAAACTCTTGCAGACGAACTAGCCATTTAGTAATTCTAGCAGACACATCCATGTGTTGTACAACATAGGGAAATATTTCATCCGTGGTTAGAATCACAAATTGCTTAGGCAGCAAATATGACCTAAACTTTGTAGTTGCAAATCTAAGAGCTAGAACTAAGTGTTCCACATGGGTGAAACCTTTCTCTCCTGCTGTCATCATTCGACTAGAGAAGTAGATTGGCCTCATGAAAGATGTCGTCGTATCC
This sequence comes from Adiantum capillus-veneris, assembly GCF_014529385.1. Classification (NCBI taxonomy): domain Eukaryota; kingdom Viridiplantae; phylum Streptophyta; class Polypodiopsida; order Polypodiales; family Pteridaceae; genus Adiantum; species Adiantum capillus-veneris. The sequence continues at coordinate 87,316,552 of NC_140932.1, forward strand.
TTTTGGAGTAGCATAGCCCCCAATGAGTCATCACCAACACTTGAGGTGACATAGAATTTTTCATCCCACTTAGGTGGTGAGATAGTTGGCAGAGTGGCTAAGACCTCCTTTACGTTGTTGTAGTGATGTTCGCTTTCCTCATCCCAAGTGAAAGTTGATCTTTGAGTGAGTTGTTGCAGTGGTAGAACAAGTTGTGATAATAGATGTATGAATCTACTTAAGTACCTCACCTTCTGTAGAAAAGAGACCAGTTGACGTGCGTTCGTTGGTGAAGGTAGGGCTATGAGTGCGGACACCTTACTTGGGTCGGCGTTGATACCTTTTGCTGAAATTTCATGGCCTAGTAGAATGACTTTACTCTCCCCAATGTGACATTTATCCACATTTAATTGCCCACCTAGGCTCTGCAACCTGGCCAAACCTTTAGTTACCTTTTCTAAATGTGAATTACGGGAGCTATATATACAAAAATCATCAATGAACACTCTTATGGATGTTCCAAAGAATGGTTGAAAAACATATGTGACATATCTTTGGAATGTGGCAGGTGCATTTGTGAGACCAAATGGCATAACCCTGTATGCAAAACAACACCATGGCGTGATAAAAGTGGTTTTTAGCTGATCTTTCAAGGCTATGCGTATTTGAAAGTATCCTGAATAACCATCACAGACGGTATAACATTCAAAACCCGCTACTTCATTCAGAATTTCATCCAAGAAAGGGAGAGGAAAGTGGTCTCTCTTTGTAGCTGCATTTAGTGGTTTGTAGTCAACACAGACCCTCCACTTACCATTCTTTTTAGGCGTCACCACTACGGGTGACACCCATTCTGAGTTTTCTACAGGATAGATGAATCCCGCCTCCAACAGTTTCCTTACCTTGGCCAAGAGTGCCTTTTCTTGTATGACCCCCAGTCGTCGTAGCTTTTGCACAACTGGTTTTACCCCTTCCTTCAACTTAATATGATGTTCCACCACTGTAATGCCTGTGATTCTTTCATAGTTGTCAATGAACAGGTTAGGAAATCCCATCAACATTTGCAAAAAACTATCTTTCTCCTCAAGTGTTAATTCCATAGACAACATACCCTTCAACCTACTTCCTCCTAGGCCAGGTGATTTTCTCTCCTCTTCATTGGGTTTCCCTTTTGGTGATGGATCACCAGTTGTGCTTACCCTTTGTGGATCCTTCATAATGATACCCATCACATCAATGGAACTGTCACTTTCGTCGGTGGATGTGGTCTCCTCCTCAGAACTGGAAGATTCGCTAGTGGTTTCATCTGCCGATGTTTCCAGATTCATTTGCTTCTGCTTGCCAATCCTCATGTCGTAGTAGATTGTCTCCCCTTTCTTACCGGTCATGCGTAGAAGGCCAGTACCCCAGTCCTGTTTTGACTTCATGGCCATCAACCATGGCCTTCCCAAAATTAGTGGATAGCCCTCCCCCTTAGTAGGCATTACAAAAACATCTACCTCTACCTCAGTGTTGAAATCTTTTATTTTCATGGCACTTACCACACCCATACACTTTACTTTTCCGTTGTTTGCCATCTTTGCCTTGCATGGAGAAGGCCTGTCAACCTCGAGCCCTAATCGAAGCATCATAGCTTCGCTCATTACACAGATTTGTGCACCTCCATCAATGTAGGTGTTTCCAACCCTCTTTCCTTTTATGTTTACGTTGACAATTGGAAGGATGTCATCCATGTTGCATCCCGAAATTGCTCCGGCTACCTTTGTTTTGGAGCGTCTTGTACTTACCATTTTAGACCATTGTCGCCTTACTTTTGGTGCAAGATGTAGCAGCTGTGGCCATGTAATCTTCGGTCCATGCTCTGCCACATCCAATGTTAGATCATAGGGCTTAGAACTTTCCCCTAGCTGGAAGTCGGTGATGCCCAATTTCCGTCGTGGCCTGGATGGCCTCTTGCTAGTTTCTCCTCTCATGCTTCTCTCATCATCTGATTGTGTAGCTTTCTCCCTCCTAGCTCTTTTCACAGTCATGGCTTCAAATGGTTCTAAAAAGGTTACCTTCTCCTTACCCTTGTCCCTCTCCTTTGCTCTGGGTGGATCCACTACTACGGCTTTTCCTTTCTCTTCTAGCCTTATGATGTTTACAGGGCGATCATGTGGTGGGGCTGGTGGAAGAGGTGGGATGGATGCTTGTAGTGGTGTCTGGGGTGGACATAGAGTTTGTGTTGGTGGGGGTGGTGCTCGGGGTGGGGGTGTTCTTTCTCTAGGGGGTGACAATTGGTTCCTCCTACGTCCTCTATTATAGTTTTGTCGTGGTTTGCGACAGTAGTACATACCGTGGCCGTCTTCTCCGCAGTTGTAGCAATGATACTCCCTGTTTTGTCGTCGTGCTCTTCCAGGGTCTTGATCTCTTTCTCGACTCCTCCCTTGCTGTATTAAGTGGACAGACAAATTCTGCAGTTGGTCAGTAATATGGGCCAACATATCTTGTTGGTCATCTCTTACCCCAAGAGCCGGTGGTGGTGGTATGGTGGTTGTCGTAGTTGTTGGTCGACGCGATGTTCCTGCTTCTGTTGACTCGGTTTCTTTGGCTTTCATTCGCAGCTTCTTGTCCTTAAGGCGAGCAATCTCAACGGCTAACTCGTACGTAGCCGGGAATCTACCTTTCACCTTCTCCTTGAGAAGCGGCCATAAGCCATGCGTGAACCAATCTTTTTTTAGGAAATCGGGTGCAGCTTCCCCCCTTGCCAGTGACTCAACCCACCGTTCCCAGAAATCCACAAATTTGGACTCATAGGTGGCATATTCTAAAAGACCCTCCTGCTTCAAGTCTCTCAACTTATCCCACAACTTTTCTGAAGTGGTACCTCCCCCAAAGCGCCTCTTAAAAGCGGTTTTTAAGGGTTCCCAGTCATCCTTGGTTGCTTGTGGAAGTGCATTGTACCATGATCTAGCTTCTAGCTTCATGAGATGCTTAAAGATTCTAACCCGGGATTCATCCGTATCTTTGTTGCTCACTACACATGCTACTTCAAAGTCATCTAGGAAGTCTGTTACCAAATCCTCCCCCTTCTTTCCTTTAAATGTTGGAAATGCTACACTTTCCATGATTACTGAGAGAGAGCTAGAAAGACACACTGCTTAACTTGCAAAAGTTTTTTCTTCTTTACAAGGAGGTGTGTATACCCTCTTATACTAGGACATAGATTAAAACTTCAAACGGTACATTGCCTTGTACCAAAGGTAAGACAAATGGTTGATCTGATGCCAGAACCTCAAAAAATCACTCCCCACCCAGCATGGTGTCAATGACGTGCTGGTAGTGAGCCTTCAAATCTAGTATTACCTTGATTGAGCGTACACGTGTTGGTATGTGTGATCTTTCTTGAGGTAGGTTGTACTGATTCATGTGAAGCTTAGAGGTGCTTAGTCACTGTCCAAGCTTGTGGGAGAGGGTGGTGTTCTTTCTTGAAACAAACTCAGTAGATCCCTAGTTTCTCTAGTGAGAGTGTGAGCCAATGATTCTGTTATCTGTGCTGCAGCATCAGGTGCGACTTGAAAACTGACTATGATAATTACCTCGGTGACTTGAGTTACCCGATTCTCAAAGTAGAATAGTGTTGATTCTCTATTGTGTAGAGCTCCTTCCATTTTGTTGTTGTGGGTTGGTTGTAGGTTGCGGACATGGTTTCGACCTTCTCCTTCTTCTTCTTGGCACTTGGCCTATGTATATCCACTGGGTTTGGCGTGTTGGTTGACTCTCCCACTGCAAATCTATTACCGTTACGCTTGGCACTCGAGCTTCGATGGAGATGTGGAGTTCGTCTAGTTGTGCTTGGAGCTCTACTTCTTCTGTCATCCAATTAGCAAATCCTGCTAGCCATTCATCCATTCACAATAGTTTAGGGGTTTCACTCTTGTAAATTGAAGGGTTTTCATGAAAAGATCCTCAGTGGGGGCACCAAATGACGGGAGCAAAGCGAATCCTGAACCCCGACGGACTCTAAAACACCAGGGACCGAATGGCGCGCCTCGAGCCTGTCATGGTAAAGCAAACAGGGGCACCACCTAGCTTCAGCGGCTAGGACGCAAACAACACACCACCATAACAAAGTTTTCATCCAAGAGAGATGGATGCTTGGGAGTAATGATGAAGAGGAAAGGGAATGAGATCAAGTGAGAGAGAGAGAGAGAGAGAGAGAGAGAGAGAGAGAGAGAGAGAGAGAGAGGAGGGAGAGAGAGAGTGAGGGAGGGGGTATAGCGGCTTAGTACTTGGGCACCACAAAAGGATGGCAAATCCGCACACCCTTCACACATACACAAGCTCACTCCAAACACAAGACTAGGTGGCGATTCCGCACACCTCACATGGGCAAAACATTGCAAGAAAACATACTCACAAAACCTCAAGCTTTATTTAGAGAATAAGGCGATGAAATGGGGAGCATAGGGTAGGGGAATGAGAAGGGAGAGAGTGGTAGAGTACATGGCGGATAGGTGGGAGTTGATGGCGAAGACTCGCACGAGGGTTATGGCCATCATCCTTCATTTAGTTGCCCTTCATCTTCCATAGCCAAGGGTGTAGAGGTCATGCTCAAGACAAGCATGGTGATTGCGGTGATGGTGATGGTGTGTGTGTGTGTGTGTGTGCACTAGGCACACACAGAGCATAGTGTGTTCTTTGGTGATGTTGTGTGTGTATTTAGTGTGATGGTGACCCCTCTTTATATAGGGGAGGAGGGGGGAGGAATTCTAGAATTTAAAAATGAAGAAATCATTATCTACATAGGCCATGTGACTGTGGGCCCCACTTGTCTGGCTGTGTGTATATGTGCCAGAACAGCAATCTCATGAGAGAGAGACTAAGAGAGAGAGATGGGTTGATGAAAAAAAGTGAGAGGTGACATGGAGAATAAAGTAATTATAAGAGGGGAGAGAGGGGAGTGTGTTCAGAGGTGAATCTGTGTGCAGATGTGTGTGAACACAAGAAAAATCAGGTAACCACTGGGTGGGGATGGGTCTGTGGGCACCTTTTTCAGTGAAACTGAGTGTGGGGAAGGTTATTTAGATACAAGACAAGAGATATGGCACCCTTTAGAGAGAGAGGGGGGTATTTGGGTCATGGGATATGATAGGAGAGAGAAAGAGGGAGTGGGGTATACTATTTTGGAAGATAGGGTAAGTTGCATGTGAGTTAGGGTGCATTATTGGTGAGAGGTGGGGTAGCTTGAGGGGAGAGAGAAGGGAGAAAGGACAAGGGGAAGAGAGAGGGGGTTGACCTTTTGAGTGGAGGAGAGGAAAAGGGACACACGGCGGGGCAACAGTGAAGAAAAAGGAGGCAAGGTGGGGATGGGCTACCCCGCAGGCATGAGGTGGCCTATTTTACCTTTCTTATATATTTACATAATCATACTTTATTTTTTTCTTACTTTTTCCAATGCCTTTTATCACTCCCTCCCTAAGAGGGGGGTTTTCATGGGGTGGGGACGAGAGAAGAGGGGTATGGGAGCTTGGCTTGTGAAAAGCCCCCATCAACAACTACACACACACACACACACACACACACACACACACACACACACACACACACACACACACACACACACACACACACACACACACACACACACGCACGCACACGTGTGCATGTGTGTGCGTGCGCGCGCACGCACACACACACACACACACACACACACACACACACACACACACACACACACACACACACACACACACACACACACACACACACACACACACACACTCTATGGAACACTCATTGACATATCACACACTTAGGCGTACATGGTCAACCCCATGGTATAGGTTCGACACATTATGCCCCATTTTTTTTGATCGGCTCTATGTTAGTCTTGTTCAACCCAATGCTTGCAGTTGCAAAGTCTAAACACATGGTTCTATATACACACTCTGTCACAAAAGCACACAATACATGGAACATAGTAATGCATGATAGTACTAAGGACATAAAAATCCGTAACACACACATGCTGGTATAATAACAAGACGTCATTTATACTAATAGATTTTGCATGTCACAGACAACAACATATTTGGCGGAGGAGTAGTCAAAAGAGAAGGACATACAACATGAGCAGGCTGATGGAGCATTCAAGCAATAAACCCCTTCTATTTTTTGGTTTTATTCTGGCATAGATAAGCCAAGTCCTTTGTAAATGTTTTGTAGATGCATGTTAGCATCCTTCAAGTTACCTATAAATGCGTGTTAGCATCCCTCAAATTATCAAAATTTTACTTCAAGTCACAATGACATTATGAAGTTCGCATCTCAAGTGGTTTCCCCCCCCCCTTTTCCCCTTTTTACAACAAGGGCACTTACTGGTATAACAACTGGCTACCTTTTATAAGGTCAACATGGTAACTAAGGCGTTTTGTTTAAAGCTTAAAGAACTTGCAATTTGAAGCCCTGCTAAAAATGGCACGCAACATTAATAGCAGCGCCGTATCCACCCCTGGCGAGAAATCGCTGTAGCTGGCATGGCCATAGGAACGCCTTTAAGGCACCGGACTAAGCTTCCCTATAAAACCAAGGCATCGCAAGGCATACTTAGCACTATATGCATGTATACACAGAGCGTCATACATAGTAGTTTTCCCAGAGCATCACACGCACAAAGTTGCCATAAGTGGGGCGTCCTGAGATGGCACGACACACTTGCTGTTGGTGGCGCAATCGCTACACTACCAAGCCCAAAGGCTTCACCCTCTACTACACACAAGGCTACTATGCAAGCTACAAATGGTACAGAGGAGGTACATTCATTTTTTTCAAACGTATATGTTAAAATAAAATAACCACATTATAGGTTGAACCATCCCTGGTCTCCATTTTTCTCACAGAAACGTTCTGTAAGGCATATTCTTAATTTCTAGTCACTCAACAATTTCATATAAAGGTCTCAGTTGTATGCACACACATCTCAAGGCACTGTATGCCGTAGATAATCACAGTTGTATGCCATAGGTAATCAACCCGGGACGTCACGGCACATTGGATGGTGTGTGCGAAATTGGTACACTAGCAAGCCGAAAGGCATCACTTTCTACTACACACAGAGATAATTCGCAAGCTGCAGACGTATACTACACACAAGGCTAACTTGCAAGCTGCAAGCGATACAGGGGAGGTACGTCCACGTTTCTGTACAACTTATCTATTGAAATTCATTAACAATACTGTAGGTTAAACCATCTTTTGTATCCGGTTTTTCACAGAAAGTTTTATAAGGCATGATATTGTTTTTTATTCACTCATCTTCCAGTAACGATTCCAGTAACAGTAATGGCTTTCTATTCACTCATATTTATGGTAAAGATGTTTTAATGGCATGGTATTGTTTTCGGTTAACACAGCGTCCAGAAAAGGGTCTCTCATGCATAAGGTAATCGTCTATTGATACACATAGGAAAAAAGCATGACATCACGAACTTAAATTTCCGGCGGTAGAACTAAAACTTACATATGGGCATGCAATATGCTTAAACATTGGTAGGATATGTTTACAAAGTACAGCAATAGGAAGTTCCACAAACAACCTATATTCATGTAAATGGCACATAATAGGCACAATAAAGAATACCTCTCTCACCCATACTCTTGTTTTTGCATACTTATGCATAAGGCATGCATTCATAACGCAGTTAAGCAACAATTTAGCATGAAAACAGGTTCGTAGTGTACCTAAACTAAAAAGGATATATGGTCCGACTAATTTTTGTACATAAAATTACTTGAAGGTAACGGTTGCAAGGTACTGCAAATAACAACTAGGTGAACTGATAGTGAAAACCTGGAGTATGGGTTTTTCTAAAAAAAAAAAGAAGCAAAGCGGTGTTTTTAATCGATTGTCTTGTATGTAATATCGGGCATAAAGGAGGTATTAAATCTTTGCATAAGGGTTAAGGATAACCTCATATAAAGCCAATGTCATTATGAAAAGACCGTTTTTTTTGAAAAAAAGGATAGAACAAACAAAATTTTGCCAAAATTTTCAGAAATTGACCTTAATATATACTCACTTTTTAACCATAGCAAGGCTGCCCCTAAGGCATTAACCAAACAGTGTATAAAAACCAGTACGAAAAACCTTAGATGTAAGGCTGGTAAGTCAAAACGGAGGTTTTTTTTTTAAAAAGGGGGTTTTTTTACTCTTCTTTATGATTAATACCTAGAAAAAGAATGGATCAATGATTTAATGTATAGGACACCTCTTGTAAAGACAGATGTTGGGCTCGTTTGGAATATGGTTTTTTTGAAAAATAAACTGTTTTACAAACAAAATGCTGCCGAAATTTTTCAAAAAAATCAAGAGTGCTTGTAGATTATAATGCTTACTTATATACCATAACAATAGGGTTGCCCCTATAGAATGCTAAACTCCTAATGATTGATGACAAACAGGAGTACAGGCAGACATCTAGGATGAGTGTCACTCGTGATATATTCAAGCTACAAATGATTCGGGACAAGCTCATGGCAACACACAAAGGGAAAAATCAAACCAAGCCATTAGCAATTAGAGACCCCATTTCCAAACCTTGTAAACCTATACGAAATTTCACGGACCTTAATCGACCATATCTACACAGTCGAGCAAAAGAAAATGTAACATATACCTAGGAATAGGGTTGGGCTTTAGGGTGTGACAGCGATAACAAGCAGTGGCGATTGCCTGATATACCTGTCACCCATTTAGTGCAAATTAATTCTAATTGATTGTACTTGTGGTTGGTTGGCAGGTAAAGATCCCTGCTTTCATCTGATAGGAGTTCCGACCTAAAGCTCCCATTGTTTTATGTAACGAAGGATATTGTAACAATTTTTATATTAAAAAAAGTTCTACTTTTCTTTTGTGTAACCATATGATAAGTGTAAACAGTACTTAAGTTCTCTCAGTATATGATTCTAAGTGATGGGATTTTTCAATCAAACACACACACACACACACACACACACACACACACACACACACACACACACACACACACACACACACACACACACACACACACACACACACACACACACACACACACACACGTGCTCATGATGAGCGCCCAACCTGTGTGTGTGCATGTGCGTGTGTGTGTGGAGAGAGAGAGAGAGAGAGAGAGAGAGAGAGAGAGAGAGAGAGAGAGAGAGAGAGAGAGAGAGAGAGAGAGAGAGAGAGAGAGAGAGAGAGAGGATGGCTATATAAAGACCAATGAAGATGGCTACTTTTTTATATTTTTCCATCATCTAAGAAGCATATATAGTGTCTCCTTTTCAAAGGTAGATCTCTCTCTCTCTCTCTCTCTCTCTCTCTCTCTTTTGATGCATCTTAGCATCCTTGCATTGAGAGAGAGAGAGAGAGAGAGAGAGAGAGAGAGAGAGAGAGAGAGAGAGAGAGAGAGAGAGAGAGAGAGAGAGAGAGAGAGAGAGAGAGAGAAATGAAATGTTATATTAATGTCTTCAAAAGGCCAAAATGACCTATGAGACTAGAGCATTACAATGTGGTGGATCTTATACAATGTCAGAGTAGCAAAAATGAAATGACAAAAGGATGAGATATAAATACTATGAAATCCTAAGTTGGTAGGTGTGAAATAAGCAGCTAGCTGGGATAGCTAAACCACGAGTCACAAGAGATCCAACATTGGTTGCTGGCAGATCTCATCAATCTCCTCCATGGTCAGTAGTCTGATCGGGCGTCGTGCATGTCGAGCCAAAGTGATCTGGATCCTCTAATGTAGCCTTCGTCGATGCCGTGTAGTCTTCCGCATTTGTGGGCATATGGATCTCCCCAATTCAGTTGCTCGATTGATTAGTGTGCCTCTGGTGTGAGACAACAAGATCTGGTATGGTAGTAGCTCCTCTGGGTGTCCAGTGTCTGCTCTAAAGAAGTCAGTGATGTGTCTCTGGGACTGGCTGACCTCTCCTCTCAGCAGGCTCTCTTTGTGTCTACGTAGCTCGAGAAAAAACAAACCCAGGCATCTCTGATCCTTGTACCTCATGACTTTGGAGAGTAGTCCAAAGCCCTCTCTGAACAAGTAGTGGAAGCGGCTTCGTATCGTGTAGTAGACGGGCCATTGATATGTGTAGTGTTACAGTGTAACTCTGTCTCAGGCTCCATGTCACAAAGGGGGCATGTCCTGGCCTCTGCTATTACTCCATTGTATCTCCCAGTCTCGATCCGCAGCTGGTGTGAAGATGTGCGTATCTAGCCAATAGCGCACCGTACCCCACGAGACAAGTGGGTGTCCATGTATCTGGGCCTCGTCACAAAACCATCCGCTGTAAGCGGAGAAGATGTTCTCTGCAGAAATCCATCATCGTGCCCAGCTCCTGTGCTGGCCTCCTCCTGGTGTCTAGTTGAATTAGATCCTGGCGGAGAGCCTGGTGATTTTGGGATGTGTAAGAGTCATGGAGGGTGCGTCGAGTGAGTATTGGAAGGGGGGAAATCTGTCTATACTAAACCCATGCGCATGGAATCAGGATGTCATCTTCCCATACCCACATGCCATATCTCCCTGCAAGGCTAACTGTCGAGAGGACTCAAGTGCAAGGTGGGCATATCTGTCTTTGGGAAGTGCCTACATGCGGTGTATGAAGGAGACAGATCTAGTGAGCACCTCAACTACTAGTGGGGGGCAGCTAGCTCTGCTTGGATAATGACACATGGCACTGAGGCCTTGGCTCTAATGAGTTGCAAGATCATAGAGACCAGGGCTTCTCCACATCCCCCCATCCATCAGTGTGACCCGTCCTCCCGTGACAATCTAATGAAGGCCCCCATATCTTAGCTTCATAGAGCAATGGAGAGGCCACTAGCGTATCAAAGAGCTAGAGCTTCATTCAAAACTCCTGAAATTGAACCTGTGAACACATCCTCTCCAGTCTACCCAATGCCGAATGGGCTCTGGTCAATCTAGTCCCTATTGCTCTCCTTAATGAGAATGTTGGTCCACTAAAAACCACTCCGAGGTAAGTGTAAGCATCTGTATACTCCACTTTCTCTTGGTCGTATGTGAATGCGGGTGCTAACCTCCTAATCCACTATGGGGTGGTATTAAATTCATGACCTTGGTTTTTCCAAGGTTAATAGAAAAACCACTTTCATGGGAAAACCTATGCAAAGCATCCAAGTGATGTTGGATCCCTCCCGGAGAGTCATAGATCAACACAATATCATCAACATATAACAATAGTGGGATCCATGTCCCCGCCAGTGGTGCACCTCTATTCCCATCTCTCTCAATGTAGTCAGAAACCTCATCCACATACATACCAAACAGAGTAGGAGAGAGCGGGCAGCCCTTCTTCACCCTAATAGTAGAGTGAACTGCTATAGAAAGACCCTCTGAAGTGTGTACATGCCTTGCTATTGATCTGTACAATGGCATGATCCCCCAAATTAGCTCTGTGGGTACTCCCATCTCCTGTAATCTGCACATCAGTCTAGCTTTGGGTACTGTTTCAATTGCTTTGTGGAAATCTACAAAGCTACAATAGATCCTTCTCCCATGGGATATGCCCTCCTTGATGATGGCCTTGAGTGTCAAGATATGGTCAAGAGTAGAAAAACCTCTTTTGAATCTTGCCTGCCCTGGCTGCACGTAGCCCCTCTCTCTCTGCCCATCTACTCAGCTGCTACTCAAGAATGGATGCATACAACTGTTCCATTGTGTGTCCAATCATGATAGTTTGATAGTTCCCAGGCTCCATAGGGTCTCTTGATTTGAAAATAGGTACAATTGTCGATAGGCTCCAGGTATCAGGAAAGCGCTTGCACATGGCACTGTTAAACATGACTGCTAGAAGCTCTGCTAGTAGATCTTTGGCATGCATGAAATGCCCAGCCACCAAGCCATTGTGATCATATGCTCTCCCAGTCCTCATCCTATCAATAGCCTTCTTCACCACCTCGGCGGTGAAAAAAGCACATGTGCGTGGGCATTGGGTCTGGGGGGTCAGGAAGGGGCGGCTATCCAAAAACTCTATACAAAGCTACTGCGTAGTGACGCCCAAGTCTCTGTAGAGGTAGTGGGGGGGGAGACAACTCATGAAAGAGCCACCATGCCTCATGTGAGTCCTGACTCAATAATAGCTGGTAGAGATCTTGCTCTAGTTGGGCCAAAAATGCCCTCTTTTTCTACCGTACCGGGCGTCAAAAGTCAATCTATGACTATCTGTGAGTGATGTCCGCCAAAAGCACTTCTCTCTAAAGTCTAGCTTTGGTTTGGCGGCATTCCTCATCATACCAGTTTTTCTGAGGCGTGCTTCCGGAACGGCATCTATGCTCTGGCTGGGTGTGTGGATATGATTCTGCTGCTGCATCATGTAATGTCTGTGTCAATATAGTCATAAGCTCCTCCAGAGGTTGCCCTGGATCCTGAGTGCTTAGGCGTCCGTAGATCCCGTCTATGTAGACCGAATTCATCTCCTGTGTGAAGGTATAGCGAGTAGGAGTTGCCACCCGTGGACTATGTGCTACACTGAACTAGAAAGAGACGGTCAACGACTCAATAGCATGATCCACTGTCACCCCAACAGGTTTGGGCCCAACTATGAGATCCTAGATACTAGTGATGAGGCTTGGTTGTGCCATGACATAATCCACTATGCTGGCTCCATGTCTGTGTGGTAAGCATGTGAAGCCTCTCACATTGGGAAGTCTCTATAGGCCATTCAAGATGGCCAATTCATGTGCAGTCCCCATGTCTATCAGGTGCCGCCCATACTCAGTATGTTCCCCATCTTGTGATGGTCTGGATAGGCCAGTCTCTGCAACATCCAACTCTCTCATCATCTCCTCTAAAGTATCATAGAATACTGTCTAATGATGTGCAGTCCTAGCATTGAAGTCCCCTAGAATGATAATGTTTCCATCTCTAGAGAGTTCCCATAAGTCATCATCCAAAATAGAGAAGGGGGACTATCCTCTGGGTGGTGCATATACGGACATACTTGGGGGGAAGTAGCAAATAGCAATGAAGAGGTATCTGCCAGTCTCTGCTCTCAATATCACCCACATGTACCTAGCTTGCTCATCTCTGCGAGCTGTATGTATTAATTGCTGCAGACCCTCCCTCAATAACACTGCCACTCCTCATGAGCCCCACCCTCCGTGCTTTGATTGTGTCTTGTGTCTACACGGTGTCTCCCATCTGTATCCACTAATGTGAGGCATAGATTTCCCAGGGGCCTAATGCATCTCAGAGTAGAAGATGATGTCTCGCCCATTAAAACTATCCTCAAAGGCACCCACATCAAGGCACATAGATCCATTACAGTTCCAGGCGGCAACTTTTAGTGTGGTCCGATAGGTCTCGCACCGTCATGTGGCATGTGGCTCTAGTATTACCACTCTTCCATCTCGGTAGAAAGAAATCTTGTCTTTTTCCCTTACTGCTCTAATCTCTGGCATTACCTCCTGCATATGAGCGATCCTTACATGTACAATGTGCACACGTCTTCTTTGCTCCTCCTCTAGTGTCATATTGAAAATAGTGGGTGTGGGCGTGGATGCTATTTCTTGCCTTTCCCTTTCTTGGCAGCCTTGATCCATTTATCGGCTTCGTCCGCCTTCTATTGGGTCTTGGTAGTAGCATCCACCCAAGAGGTCGTCATTTCTTTGTGCTGATCTTCTCCTTCTTTGATGGCCCGTACTTGCTCTTTGATTGTGTCTATCTCTTCTATCACTGAGGGTTGAAATTCTCCTTCTTCAAGCATGTTTCTTGATCGTGCTTCAATGAGATCCTTCTTGAGTGATGCGATCTCTTCATCTTGGGTTGTCGCACGATTTTCCAGTTCATTCATTTTACTTTCTTGAATCGACACGCGTCCTGTGCGCATTTGTATTGTGCCTAGCTGGTTGCGGTTCATCTTGGTAATGGTTTCCATCATCTCTTCTTTGCACTTTTGAATGTCATCCTCTAAGGGGTGGCCTTTAGCATTCTGCTTCCTCATGCTCAGTTGCCGCCAAAGGGACCCACACTATGCACACCAACTTCCTTCCTCTTTTTTTTTTTTCTCTCTCTCTCTGGCAGGTTTTTTCCTCTCTCTCTCTATGCGTGTAGGTTTTCTCTCTCTACGAGCAAGTTTTTTCCCTCTCTCTCTCTACACATGTAGGTTTTCTCTCTCTAGGGATTTTCCCCCTCTTTATCTTTCTATGTGATTTTCCCCTTCTTTCTCTCTCTACGCAATTTTCCCCTCTTTCTCTCTCTATGTGATTTTCCCCCTCTTTCTCTCTCTACGCCCCTTTTCCCCCTTCTTTGAGCGGGGGCAGGTTCAGGGGTAGCACGAGTGTGGCACGAGGGGCAGGGGTAGCGGTGTTGGAATTAGGGTTGCAAGGAAACACACACAGGTTGGAGAAGATGAAGGAAGCTCAAGGCACAAAATTGAGAGTACATTACTTAGTGTGCAATGGAAAGATAGATAGCCCTAGAGTGATGGGAGTATATACAATGCACGGGGGAAAAAACCTAGTAAAGACGGAAAAAATTCACACATCACTACGACATGTATAAGGTAACAGGAGTGATGCGGTGAACGAGAGCTGGCACATGAGTAAAGGGAAGTGCCATGCCCTGAGGACATGATCATTCCACAAAGGGGAGTAAGCCCAAAGCTTTTCGGAAAGCTTCGAGCTTCTCACGAGACAATGCCTTTGTGAAAAGATTTGCAAGGTTGTCCTCTGATGGCACATAAGCCAAGCTGACCTCTCCCGTTGAGAGCCTCTCCCTAACATAGTGGTAATGCACCTCAATGTGCTTTGTGCGAGCATGAAAAACTGGGTTTCTTGCAACTGCCAATACATTCCGATTGTCAGTGTAGATAGTGTTGGCAGTGTCCTGTCTAACACCCAAGTCAGCCATAAGGCATCTGAGCCATACACACTCAACCGTAGCTGTGAAGACTGCCCTGTACTCAGTCTCACAACTCAAAGTGGCCACAATATTTTCTTCTTGCTCAACCATGATATACATAAACTGCCAAGCATGAAACAAAAACCACTTGTGGACACTCGCGTGTCAAAACAACCAGCCCAATATGAGTCCAAAAAAGCATGTGAGTCTGGCGGCAATGATACCCCCGGGATAAAACAAGCCAAGATGTAAAGTGCCACTAAGGTAGAGAAAAATCCTCTTGATAGCCTACCAATGCTTAGACCTTGGGCTATGCATAAATCTGCTGACCTATGAGACTGCAAACTGAATATCTGGCCTCGTGTTGCATACATAAATAAGGCATCCAACAATATTTTGGTAAAGAGCGACATCTACAGGATCATCAGCATCATGTAGACTCAATTTCAAACCTGTTTCCATGGGCGTGGCAATAGGTTTGCAATCCTCAAGTCCAAACTTACATAGCAATGTCTTTATGTAACTTTTCTGAGACAAGGCAATACCACCATCACATGCTTAAACTGTATGCCCAAGTAATGATGCAACAGTCCCAAATCTTTTATCTTGAAAGTAGCATTCAATCAGCCTTAAATTCAGCAATATGCCTCTCATTTGGTCCAGTGATAAGAAAATCATCTACATAAAGAACCACAATGAGAGGTACATCACCCTCACGCTTTACATACAATGTGCTTTCTGTTGGACTGTTACAAAAGCCTTGTTTGACCAAATGAGTGTCAGCTTTCTCATACCAAGCACGAGGAGATTGATTCAACCCATACAAAGCCTTGTTACATTTGCACACTTTGTCCTCTTTTCCTTTCTTGACAAAACCGCGAGGCTACGTTACATAAACTTCCTCAAATACGTCACCATTCAAGAAATTAGTAACAATGTCTGATTGATGTACATCCCAACCAAAATGAGCTGCCAGTGCACATAAAAAAACTCATGGTAGTCATACGACAAGTGGGAGAAAAATTCTTTCATAATCTATGCCTTTTTGCTGTGCATAACCCTTTGCAACCAGTCGAGCCTTATGGCGATCGATCTCACCATCCGGCTTGCGTTTCAACTTGTAAACCCACTTCGTACCAATGGCCTTTTTTCCAGGAGGCAAATCACATAAAGTCCATGTGTCATTTTCTATAAGTGCGTCATATTCTGATTGCATGGCAGCCATCCAATTTTTTGAAGTTTGTGCTTCATCAAAAGGCAGAGGTTCCTCAACATCATGTAAGCTAGACACAGCCAAGCATAACAATCTGATGCATAAGATGCATGGCGAGAGCCTGAACGAGTACAACTAGACAAAGGTGCATGCAATTTATTGTCACGCAAAGTGTGCACGAGCCATTTTGGCATACCTCTAGCTTGCTCATTTTCAACCCTTTCCTCATCCCAGTACATCATGTATATATGCACCAATAATAGGCTGATCTATAACTTTTTTGGAATTCCCCATAGGCTATACATTTGCCTCATTGGAATTTACATTTGAACTTCACCACTAAAAAGAGGCAACAAAGTGTCATAAATGTCATGTGAGCTTATATTACTATCTCTAGTACATGAGAGCAAGGGCTGAACAGAATCTTCCACAAACACTACATCCCATGAAACCAAAATACGCTTTGTTTGCGGATGATACAACCTGTAACCTTTGCTTTCAGCACTATAACCAACAAAATACATTTGATAGCCTTATCATCCAATTTTCTATGCTGCACTTGTGGCACTAAACCATAAACCAAATAGCCACAAACATGTATGTGCTCAATAGATAGCTTTCTATCATGCCATGCTTCATATGGAGTCATAGATTGCAACAATTTCGTAGGACACGAGTTGAGTACATAAGTGGCACACATGACAGCCTCGAGCCAAAACAAATGTGGTAAAGCTTGACTCTTGACCATACATCTTGCCATTTCCATAAGAGACATATTTTTCCTCTCAGCAACACCATTTTGCTGAGGTGTATACGGCACTGTACATTAATGTTTTATCCCACTACTAGCCCAAAATGCATTAAATTCATGAGGCATATACTCCCCCCCTCGATCGGAACGGAGGGTGCCCATAGTACTTTTCAAGACATTTTCAGCCATATCCAAAAATTATTTGAAGCACACAAAAACTTTGAACTTTGCTTTAAGTGAAAACACCCATGCATGCCTGGAGTAATCATCAATGAAAGTCACAAAGTATAGGTAATTGCCCAAGGAGGGCCCACAAACATCACTATGCACAAGCTGCAACCTGCATGTGGCCCTAACTGAACCATCCTTTGGAAACTTAGAACGATGCATTCTACCCAGAATACAGCCTTCACAGACATGTTTGATAGGTGCTTCAAGAGGCGGCAAAGAAGCAACCATATCAAATTTCTATAAATGCAGCAAACTGACAAAATTTAAATGACCAAAAAGTGCATGCCAAAGTTTTGCATCTGAAATAGCCCTTGAATCTGCAATTGCATTTGCAAAATTTTGTCCACACTTGTCATACAAAGTGAGCTTATATAGCCCACGACACAAAAGGCCAGATGCAACAATTTCATCACCAAAACTGAGATCATGAACTGTACATCTGTCATCCACAAATTTGACTACAAGTCCAAGTCTAGCAAGCATGGATACAAACAAAAGATTCTTCTTGATCCCAGGTACATAAAGTGCATCAACAAGTGTGAAAGAACTTCCATTTGCAGCAGTAAGCACAATCTTTCCAACTCCCTAAACCGGATAAGAGGCATTGTTGGCACAAGTGACTGAATTCCCATGAGGGACAGACTCAAGAGAGGTGAAAAATTAACCTGACTACTGCCTTGACTCCCGTCTCTTTCATGGTTGCTTTTGTCATGACACAAACCTGTGCTCCACCGTCTATGTAGGCTTGTACCTGCATCCTCTTCTCTATAATCGCATCCACCAATGGAAGAACATCAGTGGGGATACCCACTCTCAAAGCCATGTTTTGCACTGCTTGGACATTTCCTTAGCGCTTGGCAGCCTAGTACTAACACTTGTAGACCACTGCCTTCTTAACTTTGGATTTAAAGCTAACAACTGACCAAATGTAATATTTGCCTTTTGATTTTGAACATCACTCACCAGATTGTACTCGAGATAGCCTCCTCCTAGCTGGAAATCCGCTTGCTTGATCTTGCGACGCCTCCTTCTTTTGCTAGGCTCAGGCTTCTCTCTGCCTTCGTACACCTTCTCTTTACCCTTGCGAGCTCTAGTTTCCCATTCTACCTCTGTTTCCCTCTCAACTCTTGCCCTCTTATTGGCCAAAACTTCGACATCCTACTTGTCTACCCCTATGATGTTCACTCTTGGAATCTCACCCCCGTTTTGCTGAGCCGGTTGCACATGATTCTCCACCGCTTGCTCTCTTGGACCATTGTATTGCCCTTGACCTCGACCTCTACCAAAAAGCGGGTACATACCTCCTCTTTCTCTCTACGGTTGAGGACAATCAGGTGCATAATGCCCTTCTTCTCCACAATTGTAACACCTACCAGGCAGTGGCCGAGCCCTGCCCCTTGCTCCTCTTGGTTGTCCTCTATCCATGACACTAAGCCGCAACTCTTGCATCTGCTCGGATAAATCTTGCACTGTGCGCACCCAATTTTGCGGCACAACAGCTACACCTCGAATTCCCTGATTTTCTTCATGTCCAACCTCTCTCGGGCTCTGCGCTTGAACATGGGCCATCGTCTCGTAGCCAGACACGCCCTGCTCTATCTTCTTCTTTATCTTTCTGCTCTTCGACCGCGCAACAGCTACTGCACCATTATAATTCTCCGCGCTCTCGAAATCAACTTTTTCTCTCACCTTGGGATGCAGACACGCCATGAATTTGTCCAGCTTGAAGTAATCACCGTTGGCCAATTGCATGGCTGCCGCTAACTCTGCCCAACACTCTTCAAAATGACCCAAAAACAAATTGAAATCTTCACTTACATCTTGCTTAAGAACCTTCAGCTTTGCATCCATTTCGACTGGGGAAGTCTCCTTGCGAAAGTCGTGAAGAAACCTCGCCCATAGAGCCGGCCATGCTTGCTTCGGCTCACCTCCAATGCATCGTACCATGCTTTAGCTCTACCACGCATCACCAAAGGAAAAGTTTGCATCTTGCTGTCCTCATTCGGCATACGCAATGACAGCATGTACAGCTCGAAATCTGACATCCACTCATCAGGGCTCTCTTCTCCTGTGAAAATTGGTCCATAGCTTCTACCTGCCATTACTTCCAACGCGAAAACTGCTTCTTTTCGATCAACTAGGAGCAATCAGTGTGCTCCTCAGTGGGGGCACTAGAAGATGGAGAGGGGGAATGGGGAGCACGCCCAGCGCGCCAACACGGTTACCTCTTATAGCCCAGGGCACACATTGCACCCCAATCCACTCAAAAACACCTTCAAAAGGACAATTTACACCTAATTCGCTTCACCTGCTCAGCTTCCAAGCGCACACGCGCTATCCAAGGCCGCAAAATGAGTCAACACCTCACTGCACCTGCTTTGCCTCCCTCTGCCATACACTTACTCTCTCTCTCTCTCTCTCTCTCTCTCTCTCTCTCTCTCTCTCTCTCTCTCTCTCTCTCTCTCTCTCTCTCTCTCTCTCTCTCTCTCTCTCTCTCTCTCTCTCTCTCTCTCTCTCTGTGAAAAGCACCAGCGATCCGGGTGTACACACGCTTCACCGGCACCGCGGCTGGCAACAGACGAGAAGGGGAAGAGAAAAGGGGAAGGGGGGAGCAACACCAAGCCAAAGACCAAGAGGGTTGCCCATTGATAGCTTCAAAAAAACTTACACAGTTCCATTGAGCTCTCTCTCACACTCTTGCTTGCTCCTCTTGAATGTCCAGTCCAAAAAAACAAAAGCCCCCATTCACAAAAAAAATTGGCCCGTTTCCAGGCTCGTTTTTTAGATTTTTAGCAATTTTCATGATTTGCCAACATGTGGCACTCCCCTTGGGAGGCTCGGTCTCACTTTGACTAGCTTTGTGCTCAATTCGAGGCCTCACGCTTTACTCCACACATGAGCTTTCTCCAGGGAGCAACGACGGCGCCGTCGTTGCTCCTAGGAGCGCACTTTATCTTCAAAAAATCTTTGGACCGGGTTTGACCGCGGGAAATGGCTCCCCCATGGGCGGGCACCACGTCACCATCTTCCTCCCCTCTCGCATGCGGGCGTGTCGCCCCTGACTGGCCAAAACCTCCACCACTCGCCACCATTCACAGCGGCCTCCCGGGCTGTGCCAATGGCGCCATAGCCATGAGCTCACGGGCCTCCCCATGCGCTTCCTTGATACTAATGGGCGTCCATGTCCCACCTCATATACAGCAGGGATTCCGGCCCTCCCCTTGCATGTGGGCTCACTCCGCGCCACGTGGCAGCACCACATCATATGGCCTTTGAGCCTCAAGAGAACCATCTTTTTCCACAAAAAATTCCACCTTTTTTTGATCCCACTTGATCGACCACCTGTTTGGTGCTCGGTAATCCGACGCTCCGGCCGTCTAGCTCGGCTAAAACCCGACACATCCGGCACCAAGCTCGCATCTCACCTTCGCATTCCAACATCACGGTGATCTCGAACAGAGCTCTCAAAAGAGAGGAGAAAACATCTGACCCCTCACGTTTGCCATGAACTGCTGACCTCGGTGGGACATATCTCTGCATTTTGAACTCCGTTTCACGTGCCGTCGACTCCTACTAGCTCCTCATGGCTCGCTTTATCACCGAGAACTTTAGCGAGGCTTAAAAACCGCCAGGTGGCACATCTTCCAAATGCGGCCAAGTGGGCTCGGATCCGGCCCTTGGAAAATCTTCAACTGACCATAACTTGCTAACCAGAGCTCCGATTTGCATTTCGAGAAGACAGGTATGCTCCATAACTCGAGCACTACATACATATGCACTGACATCAGCCCAGGCCACTTGTCCCTATCTGCCCTGCCCGTCGAGGATCTGCTACACACCCTTTCTTTAAACTGCAATATTCTAGAGCCTCGGGACTCCGTTTGGCGGGCCGTCTGGACCTACTTCTAGAGCACGTTGAACTCTACATTCTAGAGCACTGACTTGGCATTTCGGGCACCTTGACCTGCCATCCCAACTAGACCATTCCATAGAACTTTTGGCCTAAAAAGCCGCTTCAAACACACTTTCCCGCTATCCTTTGACTGCCAAGGGCATCGGCACCTACCCTAGCCTTTTGCACCGCACTCGATGGAACCCTTTACATGGCATAGACCACCACTTAGCTTCGACCAACGTTAGTTGCACGAGCGTGTGTGCTAGAGCTGCTGGTGGCTGAGCCCGAGAGGATACAAACTGCTCTGATACCAATTTTGGGAATTAGGGTTGCAAGGAAACGCACACAGCTTGGAGAAGATGAAGGAAGCTTAAGGCACACAACTGAGGGTATATACTTAGTGTGCAATGGAAAGATAGATAGCCCTAGAGTGATGGGCGTTTATACATGCACGGGGGAAAAAACCTCCTAAAGAGGGAAAAAATGCCCTGCGGTCCTATTGTGTTCACACACATCACTACCACATGTATATGGTAGCAAGCGGGAGGACAGTGTGTGTGAGAGAGAGAGGGAGCAGAGGATGGGGGCAGGGGTAGCGGGACAGAGGGGGCGGGGAGCGGGATCAGGGGTAGGGAGTGAGAGAGAGAGTGAGAGAGAGAGGGTAGCGGGAGAACAGTGGAAGAGAGAGGGAGGAGCAAGGAGCAGGTGAGGGAGAGAGAGAGAGAGAGAGAGAGAGAGAGAGAGAGAGAGAGAGAGAGAGAGAGAGAGAGAGAGAGAGAGAGAGAGAGAGAGAGAGAGAGAGAGAGAGAGAACATGTGTGCGTAAAAGTTATTGTAAGGTGTTTGTGTAGCAATTTGTTAAGAGTCTAAAGGTGGCATCTGTGAAGAAATCTGATGTTGGAGCATATGTTGAATTCATGTACATTGGAGAAGCAATTGGTCTATGCCAGATTTATAAGGCATCAAACTTGGCACATATTCATGGAAGAAAATTGCCAATTGGATGCTATTTTGTTGTGGTGATAGAGATATTTGATGGAAAGAATGCTCCATTTCCTCATGTCCCTTCAACAAGCAAGGAAATGACCACCCTAGAAAACGCAAAGAAAAGTATCATTGCATGGCCCAAAAGCGATCTGGTGATATGTCTCACTGTCTCTACTGTGTTTATATATGGTTTGCATTTTCATATAAACAAATTTAGGACTAATATTGTGTTGAGTGTTTTGCAATGAGTTTCAAAGACATGTAAAGAACCATAAAAAACATCTCCATGTGCTAGTGTCTCTCTTCCCAAAAGCAAACCTCTAAGTGTTGTGCCACTGCCACCCATTGCGGCATCAAAAGCAACATCAAAGAAAGGTGCAAAAGGAAAGGCAAAAGTGAAGGAGAGCACCTCTTCCAAAGTTTTTGCTAACGTTGAAGACTCTGAAGAGGAAATCAATGACAAAGAAATGGAGGATACATTTTTGTTGGAGAAAATCTTGGAGGTGAACTTTTGATAAACAAAAATGTTACATTGTGTCAAGATATGTTGTCCAAGCATCTTAAAAACCTTAAGGTACTTATGAGATTCTTGAGTACAATGGCACATTATTGGTAGCAATGTATGGGATTTTAACATTTTTGACCCTTGCCTGCACGTGGAGAGAGAGACTCCATTGCCTTGGGTTCCACTTTGTGGATGACAAAGTTGGAGAAAGCAATATAGGTTAGTTGGGACCCCAAGAAACTACAACCCTTGGCCAATACATTCTTGCTTGAAGGATATTATGAGCCAAAGGGATGCTTTATATGCTCATTGTGGATGCATCAAGGCATCCTATTATCAATGTCAATCTTGCAGACATGGGATCCCTTGTGGCAAGAATTGAACAAAGAGTTTGAGGCAAAAATAAAGACACTTTCTCAGTTGATTTGTCTGGTAAAATGCTCTTCACATGGATTGGTAATCATAGGCTAGCCGCATGGATGGGTGTTCTGATGTGTGCAACTCGATTATGATTTGTCCATTCCTTTGATTTTAGGTGTTGCCTATGAGAGAGACATCAATCTGCACCCCACAATTGGAGTTGAACTGGTGACTTTGGACTCCCCTATCTTGCTTAAAAACTTCACAACTTCAAGTGCATTTTAACTAAACACCTTTGTTTATTATAACCATGTAGATTGAATGACACTAGTTATGAGGCCACTTTTAGACAAACATGTTATGGATGGTGCAAGCAATGGGATTAGATTCAAAAGATGCTATCATGGCTAATATTTTGTGTGTTTTATACAATTGGATGCAAGCCAATATTGACAAAAGAGTCCGAAATAAATTATCGTACAATGTTCCTGTTGCTCTCATATCACAACTTCTGCATCTAGTGAGTTACTTAAAACTTTTTGTAGATATTGACATAAACCTTTTTGTGACTAGTGGGGAACATAAACCTTTTTGTGACTAGTGGGGAATTGAAGTTGCATTGGAAAATCATTTGTAGGAAAAGTATGCTCTTGCCCTGAAGAAAATTATGGCCAAGAAGAAAACAATGCTCTCGTGAGAGTTCCAATTGTTGTACAAAAATGCATTTTCAAATGGATAGGCCATCTAAGAGAATGACAAAACATGCTTTGGAAATTGTTGATCCGGCATTGGGAGATGATTGATGGAGGTAAGTAGCACATAGCACATTATTATCAGTCACAAATAGCCTTAGGGTGTGGATATTAAAATAGTCTTGTAGGACACTACACACAATCAAGTGGAACATCTGACCCAAGTGGATTCAAGAAGAACAATGTTAGACCTCCCTACAAGGAAAAATACCTACTTCCTTTGTGTGATGGCTTCAAGAAATCTTGATGATGTAAAATTTTTGGACATCCCCCAATCTTGTAAATTGACTTACTACTGTAGCTGCCTAAGCTGTGATTGGAGTTTGAGATCGTCTGAAAGATATGATGTATAATTGTAACAAGAGAATTGATTGTCTTTTGAGAGTGGTTACAAAAGATCAAGGTTTTATGGTTGTCTGTTAAGAGAGAGGTTGAAAATGTGTATAGTTATATCAGGAGTCTTCATTTGAAAGAAATTTTTGGTTGGAACCTTGATTCATTTTTTGAGGATGCCAAAAAGCAACATAGGGGTAAGACCTTTGCTTACGAGCTAGGCTTAATGAAGAAAGGACCATTGGTTGAAGTGATCAAGGCATTGGAAAATGCAAAGAAAAGATGGCTATGCAAGTACGGAAATTTCATTGTTTTTCTTAGCTTGAACTATTCCTTCAGATGCTAATCACGTACTTTGTTGTGCTAGATGGTTGCATAAGCGCAACTTCAACATTAAAAGTGTGACAAGTCTGCACACATTGCTTGATGAAATAAAAGCCAAATGCATTTTCAACCCAATGTAGATTACACAAAATTTCAAGAGCACTGTTTACAAGGATATGCCATGGCTTTTGGAGTACAATGAGGGATACTTCCCTCCAAATGAGTTAAAGGCACACAATGACACAATGAAGGAAAGAGAGACTCAAGCTCATGGTACAACACAACATGCATCACAACATGCTTCCGTGATGCCATCAGTACAAAGTCCACTGTGTAGGTGTCTCATAGACATGAGATAGCCACTATGTCTCAGCTATGCAAACAGTCACTTTATAAGAAGATATGATTATCATTTTTCTAGTAGGAACTAACATTTAACAACTATTTGATTTTTTTGAGCAACTGGAGCATTCTAGAGAATCTACAAGATCACAAAAACTTGCTCGCACAAAAGAAAAAAGTGGGTTGTGTTGACATTCAAAAAAAAAGTTTAGGAATATTCAATTTTTGATTGTCTCATTTGTAACTTTGTTCAGAAAAGAGGTTTAAATTGTTTGCAAAGGAAATAATCTTCTTAGCAACAAGTCTTGAAACATAAATATTGGATGTGTTGGACTTGCCAATAGCTACCTATTCATCAGGCAGTATGGAGGACCTGAAAAGTGTTTTTTGGCTATCGTGTGGCACAGGGTGAGGGTTGATGGACTAACTACCTAGTGTGTTGTGTATTGTTGCGGATAGTAAAGGCGGTCATACTCAAATTTCACATTTCAGTTTTGACAAGACAGAAGAGGTAAAGAAGGATGCATTGTTGAGCATTGTAAAGCCACACATTGTAGAGAAATGTCTTATTTTGTTTTGTAATGGGTCGATCATTGAGTCTGCAATGAACGTGTTGATCTTATTTTTGTCATCCAATACTACTGTGCATGGGCTGCCAGATTTGAAGTGCTATAGTAAAAAAAAATGGAAGTACGCCGGTTTGATCAACTCACTCGACTCACGTATGCAACTGACAAAGACAAAGGGGTGTTTGTGGTTGTCTGCCAGGCTAACAATTATGCCATGGTACGTGACATCTCAAGTGCTACTGGATGGCATGAGGACCACACATATGTAGTAGTCTGCAAGACATCATTTTGCAAGAAATAAAGCAAGACTATGTGCTCATTGTTAGTCTCTATAATGAGGAAAGAGCTTGCTTCACTAGCAGAAGCCATAGAGCTACCACTACTTGGTTTGACTCGCTTGAGGAAAATGATTGGACAAAAGAAGAAGACAACACTCCATTGTGAGGTATGCTTTGAGAGTTATGATTAGAACAACATGTAAAAAACTTTGTTTTACTTTGTTTGGTTTTGCAAGATGTATGGTACATGGGCATTTCTTTATTTGGTAGTTGCTTGAACAATACCCAAAAAATGGCAAGATGCTATAGTGAAGTATGGAGGAGACACAGGGGCATTGGCTTTGCTGTGTAGCCAGATGGGCCAAATAGTTACGATATTTAAGGATAACAAGGATTTCACCACCAAATTGCCGTCTATGTTGGATTTGCAAGCCCCGTGCCTTAGAGACATGCAAGAGCGTGGAAAGATGCACACATAAGAGATGGATCTTGCGACAGAGGATGCATCATTGGTTGGGCAAAAGTCACACACCTTAGAGTTAAAGAGAGATGAGGAGAGGGCAAGGGGGAGAGAGAGAGAGAGAGAGAGAGGGTAGGATTGGAAACATAAAAAAAATATCTCTCTTTTATCACTCTCTCTCTCTCTCTCTCTCATCTTCTCAACCCTAGTGCAACCGTTTTGGAGCTTGTAGATAGTACTTCACTCTTTTGATTGTAATTTCTTCATTGAAAATCCACAATTTGGGTGATTGATAGCCTCAATCAAAGAGAAAGATTCCCTTTTATGCACTGATGAAAAAATAAAAAAAATTGAGTAATGGAAGGCTTTTTTGTAGCATCATTTTTGAAATGAATAGGTTTGGAGAAGTTGACTCTCATCTCTTATTTTACATACAATGTCTTTTGGCACTCACAAGGGTTCTTCTTCTTTAACAAGGTCCACAACCATTGTAGAAAATGATCCAAAATCTTCTAAGTATGAAGATAGCAATACAACCACTCAACCAATAATATCAAAAACCATAATTATGACATACTTGCTATATTTAGAAGAGATCATAAACAAGCAACATGAAGACTTACGAGCACTTGCAATGGAGAATGGCATGCTAAGGTTTCTTGTTGTTGAGAATGAGAATTTGAAGAGGACACTTGATATCCAAACAAGACATTTGATGGAACTTGAAGAGGAAGTCAAAGAATGTAAATGCTCTCTTGTGGACTTGAATGCTTTGAAAGAGCACATTAGTAATGTTGAGTATGACCATGTATTGAAAGAGGAGAAATATGACACCATGAGATGAGATGTATGAGACATGAAAAATGTATGCACAAACAAGTCTTGGGCTGATGTACGTGGTAACCACTTGGTTCCCAATTTCTCCCTCATGCAAGCTATGGCCCAAATAAAGAATATTGAGGATGTGGATGTATAAGAATTGAAGGAACATGATCAACATTCCAAGAACATTGTTATTGATGGAATTCTAAAAAAAAAGTTAGAGACACCTCCTTCTCTTTCTATTGTTATGAAAGATTTCTTCAAAACCCACTTTGGAATGTCAGGAGTTATGGTTTATGGAGCACATAGAGTCACGGTAAGAAAGGAGCTTCTCGCTCACGAAAATGGCTAATTTTATTTACCATGCCGATCAAACGAAAGATTATCCACGATAATAGTTGGATTTATTTTAGGGATACAAAACTTTTTATATGTAAAGACTGCACTATTAAGAAACAAAATATGCATCGCAAGCCATATGAGGAGAGGAATAGGGAAAACAAAGATATATCTCATGAAGAAAACGTGCTGAATGAGGAGACAAGTTTCTCAAGCAAATAGGAATGCCTGACCTATGAGACCGAGTAACATTTGAAAGTATGCTTTTAGAATTTCAATAAATACCCATGGAATTGTGGGGGTGGCATACATAAACTAACAAGAAAATCCAATGTTGAACTTCTTCAAAGGAGTTGGAAAAAGTTCACTTGTATAGTCGTACTTCATTGGATGAGAAAGAGTCGGATCACTATGGAAAGTTATTTTTACACATGTGCAATAGCACATGCATGCGCATTGCAAATGGTGTATCTTTGTGGAGTGGAATCGATGGATTTACATGTCTTTCCCCTTGGTCATTGGCAAATGTTGCAGATGCATGAGATTCACCTTAGGAGTGGCACTAGCGATTCCAATGGCCGCAACTTCATTTTCAAAGCTTACATTGGGTGACCTATCTGACATGACATGGAAGGATTTTTGAGATGAAGTGTTCAATAGACTTTCTTCTAAGATATTCTCTAGATGCTTAGTCTCTTCTTGGTTTATACTCTCCTTAGTGGACATAGTGCTGCCCCTATCTCGTTGGACGGGACTTCTAGACTAATAGAACCTCCTTTACCTTAGAATGTTGAAAACAATTTCGTAGCAAAAATTCAAGGAAAAATCCCAACCTGATACCTGGGTTTAGAGATGTAGTTTTCCTTCTTTCTTGGGATATAGTTTGTTAGATAGCCCTTATTTCATACTTGAAATGTAAGTTCACTATTAGTTACAAAAATCTTGGTCAAATCTACAAAAACTTTTTAATTCTAGACTCTAAAATCTTATTGTGGGTGGATGATACAAATTTATGAGTCCAAATTCAGCTTTTAAAACTCCTATGAGTTTCTAATGTCTGGGGCTACATGTGATATTGACCTTGCCTTTGTTTGAGAAAATTGATGGATTGCGATCCAGCTTTAGCAAGATTTTTGGTTAGTGTTTTGTGGGTGACTACCCTCTGTGTATGGACATTGATGGACTCACCTATTTTCCATTTTTTCTTCATTGGCTGGGATACATGAATCGAGATTCATGTTCTTCCAAATTTGGGCTTCAGAATTTGGTAGTGTCTAGCTCATGCTCCTTGAAGGTTATTTCCCCAGTTTATGGTTGATGTCAATATCAAAAGTCCAATCCTTTATGTCTTTTGCCCTTTCTCAAGCCATTATCCTAGATTCTTGGTTTTGTCTGGAAATTTTTGACTCAAAAAATTGGTCTTGGTTTTAGAAAGTGATGTGGTTCAATATTCACACCCATTTACAACTTTTTTATATGAGGTACATGAATCACAATTCAGGTTCCTTAGAGTTTGGATCTGAAACTTGGGCATCTGTGTTCTTTGGTTATGCTTAGTGGAATTCCACTATTTTATCCAAATTTGTCTTTTTGTTGATGAGTTAAGCCATGTGTTTTGTGTCTACACAACGGTTTTGACTTTCAGTGAAATGTTAGGCTCGCTATCTAGATTTTTGGATCTCTATTTGTCAAGATCCTTGGTCTTGCTTGATGATGCTAGCTCTATGCAATGGATAATTTCTAGTCCAAAACCCTAAAAGGGTACATGAATTGTGATTCATGACTTGTAGGGTTTTGATACCAAATTTTGTTAGCAACTAGGACGTAAGTTTCAGACTACTTCCTTTCTTTGTTCATGGTTTGTATCCCAATTCCATTTCTTTATGGGTTTG
This sequence comes from Adiantum capillus-veneris, assembly GCF_014529385.1. Classification (NCBI taxonomy): domain Eukaryota; kingdom Viridiplantae; phylum Streptophyta; class Polypodiopsida; order Polypodiales; family Pteridaceae; genus Adiantum; species Adiantum capillus-veneris. The sequence goes on from NC_140932.1 coordinate 87,345,471, forward strand.
GAAATTTCTAGGTAGTGCTTTCCAATTTTCTTGTTTTAGGTGGAGTTTTGCAATTTCTTTAAGCTCAAGGGACATGTTTTGATCTACTCAAGTCCTTCTAAGCCAACGTGAACTACCCTCTCTCTCTCTCTCTCTCTCTCTCTCTCTCTCTCTCTCTCTTGCTTGAGCTACATAAAATGGTGATTCATGTTCCTCCATAGATTGCACTATGATTTTCCAATTTGATTGTACAAGGTATTTGGAAACTATACTGGGTGATTCTCTAAGTTTTGGTCACCTTTTTCCTTGTCTACCAACACTTCTTCATATTTCTAAGAGCTTCAGTATTTTTGGACCGAACATGGTTTTCCAAGAGTTTTTCTTTGACTTGCACGGTCCCAAGTGATAGTTTTGATGTACATAGCCTATTTCTAGTCTAGAAATGATAGCATACAATAAAATAAACAAAATGTGAAATCTTTTTCTAATGGGGGTGATGTGTACAACACTGTGAAAACATAGAGAACATTGGAGATTGAAATGCTTGAAAGACACTCAATCACAATACTCTTTGCTACCAAATTCCACTCTAGATAGTCCTCAACCTCTAGAATCTACCGAATGTCCTCAACCTCTAGTATCTATCAAGTGAGAGAATCCTTGTTCTTGCCAGTATGTTTCTAAAGTGAAATGGAGGGTCAATTCCCCATCAATGGTGTCAAATTTAAGGAATTGTCATGATGCACATCTATAGCATAGCTAGTTAGCACTAACATGCAAAATATGTCAATACTTAGGGAAGCAACTGGGGTGGGGCATGCATGCACAATGGGTTTGCCAAACTCAATGGAGTGATTGTGACTAAAGAAGGTACATAGTGTAACACTAGAATCTCTAGCACCACATGTTCTCATTCCATTTTTGGAGATTCAAAACAACTCAAAATTCCTTGTTGTAGTCACAAAGAGCTAGTCCTCTATGTGCTACATACTAGCTACCTGCATCTTTTCGTAGCATTTTACCTAGCATTATGAGCTTCTGACATCAAACCACCCTACCTGGTGACACACTTAGATCTATACCAACTTGACTACATCATCATTTCCCAATCCCAAGTTGAGAATTTATGCTCCATACATGCATCTAGTAAACATGGAAAAAAGTAGTTGAAGATTGACATCATCTAACAATTAGAAAACTATCACCAAACTTTAACTGTATCTTTCAAAAGCAACAACTAATTGAAGCATCAATCCAACCATAAAATTGACTATACAAAGCATGTACATCATGTACATAAGGTCATCTTAACATTGGTATGCAACTTGGATCAAAGGGAAATGAGCTAGCACAATCTGCTATTAGTACATGCCAAGAAACTAGATCACAAATTGAAAGCCCATCACATACTTTTGGTGTTGTGGAAACCACTCCACACTTGGAATACATATCAACTAAGGCAAAGACAACCTCAACATCCATTTTAAGCATCCTTTGACTAGATCAATGTATGCAAACTGAAAAAGTATCATCAACCTCTTATTGCAGAAATGTCGGAGAAGATACACAAAGCAAAGGATATGAAGCAAAAGTCTCAAGAAATTCAAGAACAAGCATAGGAGGAACCTTGGTTGTGGATTTTAAAGCACAAAGAATGACAAAATCCCGCTCCACTATGACAACTAGAAGCACATTCTCCTCCTATCGCAACCATCCAAATCGAGAAAAACTGGCTTGGAGGAATGGATGCACGGATCAATGTCCAACTAGCCGATGGAATGATAGAAAGAGAAAGAGCACTTGTAGATACTGGGGTGCATCCAAATCAACAATCAACCCATCGTGCTCACCAAATCAACCATCAAAGAGCGGACAATTTGATGAGTGTGCAAATGCTGTGCATGTGCAGAGAGTGAGAAGGGGAGAGAGAGATGTGGGTGGAGCAGCTCAACACTATGTGTGTGTGCGCTCCTTGCCGCACTGTCGAAGCAAGGGACTTGCCAATACACCGTATGCGAGCCACAAACGGCTCCAAGCACACAACAAGCCTAAACTAGCAAGCTCAAGAGAACAAAGGGTGTGTCACTCACCGCTCTACGCTCGCCTTCGTGGTGGATTCCTCGCCGCGATGAAAAAGAAGCTACAGTCGTGCCGCGCTCAACCACTTCGCCGCCGTCGTGCCTTCGTAATGCTCGATCGCACACACACTCTCCCTCTCTCTCTCTCTCACACACACACACAAGGAGGTGAAGAAGAAGAAGATGGAGATGGAGCAAGAGCACTCTTCAATTGCACAAATGAGAGAATGAGTAAAAATTAGGTTTAGTTGGCTTTTATAGGAGCTCACCCCATTCACACTTGGGCGCCCATGCTTAGCCAACTAATCCCTTGAATGTCCCAGTTAGAGTGCGCCTCTCATCGGCGATCACTCTACCTTTCCCTATTGGTCCGACAAGCCCGGTACCTGACTCTAAATAATACAACGTTTATAGATCATAGGGTGTCCGTGTGCCGTGAGGGTTAACATGCCCCCCTTCCTGATGTAGATTCCGTCCTCGGAAGCTATTGAGTTGAAGCTGGTTCGTCGAGGTGGAAGAGCATTTGAGATGAATGTCCTTAGCCTTCTTCAGTCACTGCAAAATCAAACAACATTGGCACAGTAATTGCATTCTCTTAAAAAGCATATGCAGTTTTAGGTAGACACATTGATTGGTAAAAGAATTTCAAACAATTTGTTAGCAATGAACATTAAATTTCAATGTAATCAAATGCATAAACAGATGTAAAGGTAGAAAATTAAACAAGTCTGGGGTCGCTAATTTGACGGTCGAAAAGCACTAGAGATCGAATATTAATACCATGGGTAAGCTTCTTAATTTTCTGTGGTCAATTAAGTTGTTTAATCGCGAGAGCCAAGTATTCATGTTCGAGGGCTGACTAGAGGCTATATCTAGAAAACTTTGTAGTTAAGCTACCATAAAAGGAATTTCTCATGAAATCATCGCCTGACTGATTACTTTTTCTTTGACCCCCCAAAGTCTTTTCACATTGATTCAATTATGATGTGTGTGCTTATTTTGTATGCCTTGGGTTTTTTGCTTTTCAAGGAAAAGCGCCCACACTGGGAACCTCTAGGGCTCTAGTACCATAGGCGATACATGTGAGTGAAGTACCAAATCAAGCTGAGATTTCTCTTCCAGCTTAAAATTTTACATTGTGGCACTTTGATTTTTTGTTTGTTCATTTTCAGCATTTTAATTTTGTAACTTTGGGGGGTCATATAACACTGTTACCCTCCCCAGGCTCATCACATTAGTAAACTCCCTTTATAATACTTAAGCTAAAGGTCACTAGGGTTAAGCCCACTAGAAAGCCCTAGTACATTTCATACAATGCTGCCTAAATCGGATTAAGAACCTAAGTAACCATTGTTTATTAGGAAGGCATTCCCCATGGTATTAAGAGAAGATTTCTAATACCTAGCTTGGTCAAACTAGCTTAGTCGGACTGCTTGATTTTTACACCTAAACAAGTGATTATGACAAAACATTACATTGAATTAAATGTTTGATACTAAGCAAATGCGCTGAATATTATGCTACCAATCACAATCAAAGCAGACAATCATAGATGCAAAAAGATAAGGGCAATGCTAATGGACAAGAAACACCTGTTTGTGTTGATGGTCGCGCTTGATTTGAAGGTTCCATGAAGGTCCAAATCCTATCAATAGCAACACGCTCCTGTACACACTAGGAAACAAAAGGAATACCTCCAGGAGGCACATTAGTGGGAAAAGAGAACTTCGCTAATCTCTCAACTCTAAAACAGAAACACTCTATCGTACTAATCTTACCTACCCTCCATCACTCAAGTGATGAGGATCAAAGGTGTTTTATGGCGTAGGTTTCTGTTTCACTGTACCAAATGTGACATGTGTAGGTCTAAGTCAATGTTTTGACTTTTATGTGCATACTCGATTGCTAATTGCTCTTGCTCTTTTTTTTTTTGGTTTTTTTTGTGAGTATAAAGCTTTATATGTACATTCCCTAAGATTGGAATTGAGAGGTCAGGGAAAAAGGTTGAGAGGGAAACAAGTGAATGATGACTGTCAGCAAACACTCCCCCCTTCCTTGGGTAGATCATACTGTTTGAAATGAGCTTGCCACCCTTTGAAACCAATTGTTCCAGTTGGTAATAGGTGAGGATTTTTGCCAGTAGTTTTCTATTACCCTAGGTGCCTTGTCAAGTTGCAACGGTGGTAAGGTTATCTCCCAGGATCGAACTTGAAGTGGTTCATCAGGTGATTCTTGAACACTGGGAGGTGTGGATTCTTTTGTAGCTTCATTGAGGTCCATTACTATAGATGGAGGCTGTGTAGAAGCTTTTACCTCTATGGATGTATTACATGAGGAGCTAGAATCTTCATGGGACTCCCCCCTTCCTGAGCTAGGTGGATCAATTCGTTCTTTCTTTGGTACCCAAACTAGCTCTGGACTAGGTGCGTAGCATTCTGTGATTTTTTTCTTTCCACGATCCTTGATTCGTTTTGGAGCTACGGGATTGGGCTCACTTGGGTCAGGTGATAGGTAAGAGCACAATCTACGTTTTGGCACCCAGATTTGATCATTTCCTTGATAGTAGCCTTGGGCTTCCAATAGTCGTTTAGGGATCCATCGCAACATTTTCTTACTTTTCTTGGAGCGAGTGGTACGTTTCTTACAAGGCTTCTGTTTTTTAGCACTAGCTATGGTCACTAAAGAAGCTTTAGGGACCCACTTGTATGTTTTCTTCGTTACATTAGGATGAGTCTTGTCGGAAGCGATATGCATTGCTTGTAGCATATTTAAGGGTATAGGCATTTCATCCCCCTCAGGTGTTACCCAGGTCGTCCCCCTATTTCCCCAAGTGTCTATGGTTGATGCTAGGTGGACCCAATCCACATTGTCTGATTCCGTCATACCCGGTAACACATCCATGTAAGGAGAATCTTGGCCAATGTCTGTATCCTTCTTACAAGTGTAACAATATTGTAGTGGGGCCGAGTGAACTGTGGTGTCAGAGCGATGATCAATAATGGTTTTACTCCCTAAGGGGTGTACCTTACCAGTCACCAAATCCACTCTAAGGACAGAGTCTTGGAATTGCAAATAGACATGATTTTTAGACCAATCGTGAACCATTTGTGCTTCCCTCATGAATGGTCGTCCTAAAATCATTTCATATGACATAAGGTGTTTAGAGAAATCCATTACAATGAACGTATGTCGTACCTTGTGTCCTAGAACTTTGATCTTAAGATCCTTGAGCATCCCCATAGGTTTGGCTATGGTACCATTTGCCATCTTTACCACAATGTTAGTAACACTGAGGCGGGGTTTTCCCATGGATTCCCAACAATCTTTTGTAACGATGCTAACTCCCGCACCACCATCAAGAATTCCCTTTATAGTTAATCCCTTGGTAGTGATGGGTAGGGTCGCATTAGACTCGTCGCCTTCAAAATACTGCCCTAATTCGTTAATGGGTACCTCAATCACAGACTCGTGTCCATCTAAGTCAAGTGATTGCACATGATTTTCCTCATCAATCATAATCGAGTCAGGCCTATTTGGTTGCGCAAACTGCGGTAATCCCGTTCGTAGCTCTCCGTTAAGGAATGCTCGAAGTGCAAGGAATAACTCAGGATCTCCATACAGCTTTGCTATGATCGTGGTTCGGACCTCAGAAGACATGAAGTCCACTAGTTTGGCAACATTCATTGGCGTTTTGCAGGGTGTAGGTCCTTGACTAGGAACTGGTGAGGATGGAATCTCATATTCCTCAATGGGATCAGGTATTCCTTCGTTAAACATCCTTTCCAACAAGAAGGGTGTATGCTCACTTTCTGATGTCCCGTCCTCACTCCCTTCTTGGATGATACTAGATATGGCTAACGGTCTATGGTTCATGTGGGGTGGATGAACTTGCGTGGGAAACACTGTGTCATGAATTTTGACCTGCATGGGTTCTGGTTCTAGTTTCCTTTGAGTCTCCTCCACTAAACCTCTTAGATGTTTCACCTGCTCAATCTCGTCTACTGGGTTTGGGTACGTCCCAATCTTCTTTTTACGATTCTTCCCTTTTTGCCCCTGCGGTTTATCTTGGGGGTCTTGGATTGGATTTGGAAACACTTGTGGTGTTTTCAGAGGCTCTTTATGGTTTTCTCTCATTCGGTTTTCATTTGGTTCCATGTTACGGTTTTCTTTGTCGGTCTTTCCCTTTGTGGTATTGGTTCTAGTCTCCATTGTCTCGACTGAATCTGAATCATCCTCGAGGTCATTCATATACACGGGGTCATCTCCTGTTCCTATGTTTGTTTTGGAACTTGGCTTTGAATTTTCCGTATTCTGCGACTTCTTCCTTCGTGTCTTCTTTTTCTTTGCTTGGATAATTGACGCGGTATCTCTCTCTTCGAGGATATGTCCTGGCCCTTGAAGCATGGACCGTGTAATCGCATAAGCGGGTGCGACGGGTGGTATTGGCGATGTCACACTAGCAATTTCGACCAAATTCAGGGGTGTGATTTTAGGCGCATTTGGGTTATAGGGGCATTGGGCAATCAAGTGATCTATGCCACAACGATTACATGTGAGTATTGGCATTGCAGACGTGCTCCCTTGATTCACTTGCATCTGTGCAGCATTCTTTTGCAGCCTAATAGGGCACTCCGCTGCTCGATGTGGTCCACCACACTCGTAGCATTGAAGAGGTGGCCTCCTAGCCTGGGTGTTGATATTTTGACCTCTGGATGCGAGAGCAGCAGCTTGATAAACCGGCTTGACTTGTCCCCAACAATCTTCCATGTAGTATATAGGACACTCTTCCAATGTATCAAGTCCGTAGGCAATACTAGTGTCTATTTCCTCCTCACAGCCATCTGCATAAGCATTTGATGGCTCGCAACCCACTTGGTTCATAGGGGCGACTCTTGGATGCGGGGGCTGCGGTCCTAGCACAGGAGGTGGTAGCGGTGTAGCTTGTACAACATTTTGAGGTCTAGGGACCATGTGTTGCGGTAGTTGCTCAACAGGTGGAGTAGGCATCAATACAGGAGCTCGAGGTGCATCCGTCCAGGCTACAGGTGGTCTATTTGCCATCATACGTTTGATCATTAAACAATCCTTAGCTTGGTGACCATACCTACCACATGCGTTGCAAGTTCCATTAAATTTTACTCTAAACGTAGGGCACTCACTAGTGCTATGTGGACCTAAGCAAATGGAACACCATTGTTGCTCCCTTCTTGGATACATGTGACTATTTTGAGGGGGTCGATTATCCTTAAGAGACTCTTGGATTGCCTTGGTGAGGTCTGTCAAGAATGTCTCAAATACCTTTGGCTCATTGGCAATGGGCTTTGCAGTCATGGGTTCATACTCAATGGCTTGTGAGCTAGTGGATCTCGTGTCAGTAGACACCCTCATGCCTGCTATCATCAAGTTGTCCTCTAATTGGATTGCATTGGCAGTGACATCTTCCCAGGTTGTGATACCTCTAATCACTAGTCCATTATAGATTCCTTCATTCCTCAACCCTCGAATGAATCGATCAAGCAGTTGGTTATTGTTGAAGCGCTCATTTACAGGGCAACGAGAGTTTAAGTGCTTTAGACGACTAATGAAGTCCCTTACTGACTCTCCTTCCTTACGTTCGGCCTTCTGTAGCTGAGATGCTACACCCCAAAGCACACCTTCTCGTATGTACTCCTTTAGAAACAACCTTCGAAGGGTAGGGTAGATTGTTTTCTCGTCCACCCTTAGGGTCCTATACCAATCTCCAGCCTTCCCACTTAATGTCAAGCTTAAGGCATTGCACTTATGTAGTTCGTTGCGTTCCCCTAAGGAATCACATACTTGTTCAAACACTTCAATGTGTTTCCTAGCATCTTCGTCCCCATTGAATTTTTGCGTGAGTTTGGCAATTTGTACTGCCTTACTTCTAGGCTCTCTATCAGATGCGTGACGCATATTTTCCGCGATAGATCGACCTATGGTTTGAGCAAACGCTGCCAAGTCACCTATGTGAGGAGGTAGGGCCGGTGGAGGTACTCTTGGAATCATATGTGGGAGAGGAACGGGTACCGGTCTTGGCATATGTGTAGATGATGCAGGATATGGAACATAACCGGGCATAGGTCCACTCGGATAAGAGCTAGGGAGCGGCACTCGAGGAGCATAAGCAAGTGGTACTATTGGAGGTGTGGGGGCCATGTGTGCATAAGGGGCTAGAGGCACATACGGTCGAGGCCCCATATTAGGTACTGCGACACTAGGTAGTGGCACTGCGCTAACCGTAGATGTCATCGGTACATTCTCTGTCAGGCTTATCCCTGGAGTGAGCACTGTGTTTTCCTTGATAGAGGGTTGAGCCAAGTTAGGGAAGCTAAAGTTTTCGCTCGGAGGCTCAGATTGCATAGAGACCCCAGGTGAAATGACGTAAGATGGGTCCATGGGACTCATTAGAGGAGTCTCCATTTGTGATAGAGTAGGCTGTTGAGCCTTGCTCGTATCCAGAAATCTCATGGGGCCAGTTGAGAGTATATTTACCCCTCGGTTTTGCCTTTCTAATTGAATAATGCCATGGATAACATTACAGATCATTTTCTGTTGATCTTCGATGCTCGTGGCACTAGAGGTGGATTGTACAATCTCTATCCATCCTACATGGTAGGCGTGGCCAGAGTGTAGATCCGTCAACACCTCAGTGTGGAGGTCGTATGTCCAATGATCATTAATGAACCATCCTTCTAGAGTCGACGTGTTAACGGTTTCTTGTGAGGTAGAAGCAATGTTGCTCCCCGTGGTTTTACTTGTCACCAACGGTACTCTAGAGGGAACTTCTGAAGGAGGCAGCTCAACAGGGCCTTCTTGGTAAGAAGTTGGTAGGATATCCACATGGACACTCTTTGGGGGTGTGGGGTCCACGTGCGATGTGAAAGGAGAGTCCACTTCCCCACCCCCTTCGTGTGCTTCATTTGCATCAGGTTCCGAGCGAGTAGCTCTACCTAATGTTTCCATGAAACGGCTAAACATACTAGTACTAGGCTGTGGAGCTTCGGGAGGTGCATGGTCTTCTCTCTCAGTGTTTTGGGTAGGGTATGCTTCCATGATTTCTGAGTCGGAGGAGGAATCACTAGCGGCTATTTTAGGGTCTTGGGTGGTGCTACCTTGTGTCCCCGCTGAGGGTCTAGAGCTTATCGTGGATGGGTAATGGGTGTCCGTATGAACAGAGGCACCCTCAATATGCTCGTGTTCTAGCACCCGCCCAGAGCGTAAGTGCATGTGCTTTTGATACCCTAAGGTGTCAAAAAGCTGCTCTAGGAGGCCTTGTGACTAGTTTTTAGCGTGTTTTTTGTTTGTTTTTTTGCTAGATTTTTTAGAGCGTGTCGGGGAATGGGCCGTGTGATAGCTCGAAACGAGCGTATCGGTGAGAGGGTCGTGTCGTGCTTTACAGCCCTCCGTTTGGTCACTCTATGCCCTCGGAATCCCTAAAACTGTCAATTTCCAGTAGGGAACTAGGCCCAAACTAGAAAGTCTAAGGGTGCAAGTGGGAAGAGAAAGGAGGAGAGTGGAGGACTTGTCCCACATGCTCTCATTCTCTCTTGAGGGAGTAGGGTATATATATAAGAGTGAATCTAGTATATATCATAAGACTGAGGACTGGGGCCTGGGCCTGGGCCTTGGGCTTGGGCTTGGGCTTGGGCTTGGGCTTGGGCAAATGATCCCGATTTCCATGATTTCTGAGTCGGAGGAGGAATCACTAGCGGCTATTTTAGGGTCTTGGGTGGTGCTACCTTGTGTCCCGGCTGAGGGTCTAGAGCTTATCGTGGATGGGTAATGGGTGTCCGTATGAACAGAGGCACCCTCAATATGCTCGTGTTCTAGCACCCACCCAGAGCGTAAGTGCATGTGCTTTTGATACCCTAAGGTGTCAAAAAGCTGCTCTAGGAGGCCTTGTGACTAGTTTTTAGCGTGTTTTTTGTTTGTTTTTTTGCTAGATTTTTTAGAGCGTGTCGTGGAATGCCGTGTGATAGCTCGAAACGAGCGTATCGTGATCGTGTACAGCCCTCGTTTGGTCACTCTATGCCCTCGGAATCCCTAAAACTGTCAATTTCCAGTAGGGAACTAGGCCCAAACTAGAAAGTCTAAGGGTGCAAGTGGGAAGAGAAAGGAGAGTGGAGGACTTGTCCCACATGCTCTCATTCTCTCTTGAGGGAGTAGGGTATATATATAAGAGTGAATCTAGTATATATCATAAGACTGAGGCCTGAGGCCTGGGCCTGGGCAAGGGCTTGGGCAAATGATCCCGATCTTTCCTTTATACAAACCAACCCGTCCGTTTTAAGAGTCACGTTTTTTATTTTCGAAAAATTTCGCCGCCCGCTCACTCGAGTTTTTTATTTCCGAAATTATTATTATTATTTTTTTCAAAATTTTTTTTTTCAAAATTTTTGTTTTATTATTTTTTTTTAATGCAGAAAATACAGAATTTGAAAACGCAGAAATTGAAAATGCAGAAATGCAAAAAATTGAAAAACGCAGAAATGCAAAAATTGCAGAAAACGCGGAAATTGCAGAAAATGCAGAAATTGCAGAAAATTAAAAAAAACGCAGAAATGCAGAAAATTGCAGAAATTGAAAACGCCGAACTTGAAAATGCAGAAATTACAGAAATTAAAAAAACGCAGACAATAGCAAAAATTGAAACTTGACAGCAAATGCGAAAAACGCAAAAAACAGAAATCTCCACACACTCCTCCACTGCCTTTCCTATGATAGAAATTACACCACAAGGAAGCGTAAAGTGCTAACCGAGCTTAGTGTAGGGCATATCCCCGGCAGCGGCGCCAAAAATGTGCGCTCCTTGCCGCACTGTCGAAGCAAGGGACTTGCCAATACACCGTATGCGAGCCACAAACGGCTCCAAGCACACAACAAGCCTAAACTAGCAAGCTCAAGAGAACAAAGGGTGTGTCACTCACCGCTCTACGCTCGCCTTCGTGGTGGATTCCTCGCCGCGATGAAGAAGAAGCTGCAGTCGTGCCGCGCTCAACTGCTTCGCCGCCGTCGTGCCTTCGTAATGCTCGATCGCACACACACTCTCCCTCTCTCTCTCTCTCACACACACACACAAGGAGGTGAAGAAGAAGAAGATGGAGATGGAGCAAGAGCACTCTTCAATTGCACAAATGAGAGAATGAGTAAAAATTAGGTTTAGTTGGCTTTTATAGGAGCTCACCCCATTCACACTTGGGCGCCCATGCTTAGCCAACTAATCCCTTGAATGTCCCAGTTAGAGTGCGCCTCTCATCGGCGATCACTCTACCTTTCCCTATTGGTCCGACAAGCCCGGTACCTGACTCTAAATAATACAACGTTTATAGATCATAGGGTGTCCGTGTGCCGTGAGGGTTAACAGTGTGTGAGAGAGCCCCTTATTCTTCTATCTAATAAAGAATAAGGTGTGTACAAGTAATGGGTGGTCAGAAATCTTTGATGTGTCCGACAGAGGTAAGAGGCACATCACCTTTACCCCAACAAACTCCCACTTAAAGGTGATGCATCGATAAGTGAGACCTACTAGCTAAAAAATTAGTATGTACAAGAAACTAGGTGAGAGACTCTCTCAACCTATGCCCCTTCGCTCACTTTGTCAATCTACACGCAGCCACATCGGCTTTGGTGGTAGGCAAGCGTACATACCCACGTTAGAGCCTGTATGTAAATCCCACAAACTACTCTGTATGGTCTGCAAAACTCCACTATGCATCATGCTAGTTTTAGCCATCACATGATTGACAGCCCCTTCTACAAATGCTTCCACTACAGCTGCTAGATTATGCGTCACCGACACTAGTAAGTCAATTGTGAGACGCCCAAATGCTGACATAATTTGCACAAAACTCACCTCCCTATGCTATCTGCAATCACTACATCATCAAGACTACCCATCGCGTATGGATGTGTCAACACTGACACTGGGAAAGCTACATCCCTCTCACCCATAGGCAAAACTATGCATGCTGGCACCAATTCATAAGCCTTTAGCATGAGCATATTAAAGAACTCCATATCTATGAGTGCTATTTGTGTCTCTAGGGAGCATACATGCTCTACCTCTACCTGCACAAACTCTAACAACACCTACTGTGTCTCACTAGAGCACTGCCACTCTATCTCTATCTTTATAGAGTCTACTGGCACATCCTGCACAAGTAAATGCTCTATCTTGTGAGCATGGTGGAGCATGCCAGTAACAAAACCAAAGCATGCTATTAAACGTCTCATCTCTTGCTCAAATCATGCTAGTAACAACACTCAAACCTCAGACACATGCATACGATATACCAGGCCACTGCAGGCTCCTCTGGCAATCACTAATGAATCGCAATGCATTTGGAAAGACTGTTCTCTAAGCAGCATCTGACAACCAAAGTCTGATAACTGTCTCACTGAGATCAATCTCTATCTCAGCTGAGGAACATAGCGCACATGTCGTAACGTGTATGATGCACCATTGGGCAATGACAAACAAACATCTCCTGCACCTCTATGTCAAACGCCGAACCATCGGCCAAGTGAAGACAACCAAAACTCCCACTAGAGAAGGTGATAAACATGTCACAATGTGTTGTGACATGGAAAATTGCATCCTCATCTAGCAACCAACATGGAGAACCGCCACTGCTCAAAGACATGTAACCAGGAGGAACGTTAAAAGCAAATGTGACATCACCATCACTGGCATATGAAGCCACTACTCTAGCATGTGTCATAACCTGATGTGCACCATGCATAGATCTTTGCTGTTGTCTCATGAAACAAAGATCTCTAATGTGCCTTGTGTGACCACAAATTTCAAAAACGTAAGTATCGGCAATAACCGCCATCTCTCAAGAGTCATCAGTGTTGACTCTAGATGGTCACACATTTCTGCTGCCATAAGTGAATGCCAAAATGGCAACAAAGTGAAAGATCACTTGACTACTACACAATGATCAAAAGCATGACCAAATGCATCAAAACCAATGCTCACATATGCATAAACAAACTCCATAATGTGCTATTTGCAAACATAAAGTGAGACAAACTACTCAACCGAGCGTAAAGCACATAACCATATACGCGAGTAGAGAGCAAACTAGCTCAAAATGCATCCCACAAGAGAAACCGACTCCAAAAATTTGCAAAAACCTTTGAAACCTGTGACTGCATGTATTGTAGCCACACAAGCAAACGCAAATCCTCATTCCCTAGAGAGAGCGGGTAGAAGAACACCAAATTGTGTCCAAGCTGAAAAAACTTATCAAAGTGAGAGTAAACACTCGATCACTATCAAAGTGGGAATATATTGACCAATATGGCATAACACTTCAAACTATATGAGGAGAAGACGGGGAAAAACAAGCACAGTTTCCGTTACAAAATGAGCCAAAACTCAACGCAAACCGCAAGCAAAAAACTGCAAATAACTGCCAGAGTGAGATTCAACTCGACCACTAAAGCATCAAAGAGAAAACTGCAAATACGCATAAACCATGGCAAGAATCTAAGGAAAAAACGATAGAGTTTTCTCTGAAAACTAAGCAAAAAGTCAAGTACAATCCCTACCATAGACCATAACACTACTCAATGCCAATGAGTAGAAATACCAAAATGGCTCCACATTTTCACATACAATGGCAATCTGCACTCAACATATATCAACAGAGTGACTCCGCATAAGCAAGTGCCAAAAGAGTTGCAATCCAAAAACTTGATCAATGCAAAAAAAATGCTCTCAAGAGAGCTCATCGACACTTGAATGTGCTCGCCAAAATGCATGTACAATGGGCATCAACTATGTGCCATCACCATATGCAAACCATACGCAAAGACCATGAATCCAAGCACAAAATCACTACCAAAGTATCTTGTGAAAACTTGTGAAAGAAGCTCCACATGTGTGCTCCAAAAACCATGTCTCTCAAGAGACCGCTTTTGTGTTGTGTAAATGCCTCCGTGTCTCTTTGCCCAAATCTATCAGAAACCCTCAAACCACAAAGCTTTGCACAAGCTAAAATTGCATTTTCAGCTCAAAATTTATGCACCCGCTTGGAGAATCTGTCATGCTTCCAAAAGTGCATCAAACTTGCACACTATGCAAAAATAAAAAACCTGCAATTTTTGTATACAGTCAGTATGAGCTAAATATCAGCAAAACGGTGAGGAATTTGCAAAAAATTTCTTTTACAAAGTTGTAGACCACGTTAATGGGCATGGTGGGCTGAATATTCAAATTTGTCTTCTACAAGGTGAAAAACAAATCTAAAAATAGTGCTGTTGTCCACATAATTTTTAGGGCAGCACCTTCACTTACACACAATCTTCCACACTCCTTTTGAGCTTCCACACGAGTATACATCACTCTCAAATGAGCTCACAAGATCCCATTGCATTTCTAAAAGCTTTCAATCTTTCTTGATCTCTCCATTGTTGAGAGCAAGCGAGCTATTTCCTTGAAGCTCTCAAAGTCATCGTGCTCCACGTTGTTGCCAAGTCGTAGCTTTGATACCAATTGTGAGTGCGCGAATGCGGTGCATGTGCAGAGATTGAGAAGGGGGAGATAGAGTGAACACATGATTTGGGTGGAGCAGCTCAACACTATGTGTGTGAGAGAGACCCTTATTCTTCTATCTAGTAAAGAATAAGGTGTGTACAAGTAATGGGCGATTGGACGTCTTTGATGTGTTCAATAGAGGTAAGAGACACACCGCCTTTACCCCAATAGATTTATCTTCAACAACTTTTGTTTGGAAAATGCAACATGGATAAAACCTTTCCATAAACCTTGCCATAAAAAACCATTGAATAATTGGTTTAGTATTGTGCGCGTATGTCGCACGTGTCAATGCAAGGAACTTGCCAATACACCGTGTGCGAGCCACAAATGGCTCCAAGCACACAACAAGCCTAAACTAGTAAGTTCAAAGAAGGCGATGGTGTGTCACTCACCGCTCTATGCTTGCTTCGTGGAGGATTCCTCGCCGCGAAGAAGAAGGAGCCGCCGCTTCGCCGCGCTCAACCGCTTCGCTGCCGTCGTGCCGTCGTCGCAATGCTTGATCGCACTCTCTCTCTCTCTCTCACGCATACACACACACACACAAGGAGATGAAGAAGAAGAAGATGGAGATGGAGCAAGAGCACACTTCTATTGCACAAATGAGAGAATGAGTGAATTTTAGGTTTAGTTGACTTTTATATGAGCTCGCCCCATTCACACTTGGGCGCCCATGCTTAGCCAACTAATCCCTTGAATGTTCCAGTTAGAGTGCGCCTCTCATCGGCAATCACTCTTACCCTTTTCCTATTGGACCGAGAAGCCCGGCCCCTGACTCTACCAAATAAATAATACAATGTCCACTGTAGGTTACAACGTCCGTCGTAGGTGATATGGTGTCTGTGAGCCGTGAGGGTTAACATGTCCCCCTTCCTGATTTAGATTCCGTCCTCGGAAGCTATTGAGTCGAAGCTTGTTCATCGAGGTGGAAGAGCATTTGAGATGAATGTCCTTAGCCTTCTTCAGTCACTGCAAAATCAAACAACATTGGCACAGTAATTGCATGCTCATAAGCGATTAAAAAGCATATGCAGTTTTAGGCAGACAAATTGATTGGTAACAAAATTTTAAACAATTTGTGAGCAATAAACATTAAATTGGAATATAATCAAATGCATAAACAGATGTAAAGGTAAAAAATTAAACAAGTCTGGGGTCGCTAATTTAACGGTCGAAAGGCACTAGAGATCGATTATTAATACCATGGGTAAGCTTCTTAATTTTCTCTGGTCAATTAAGTTGTTTAATCACAAGAGCCAAGTATTTCATGTTCGAGGGTTGACTAGAGGCTATACCTAGAAGACCTTGTAGTTAAGCTATGAGAAAAGAAATTTCTCATGAAATCATCGCCTGACTGATTACCTTTTCTTTGACCCCCCAAAGTCTTTTCACAGTGATTCAATTTTGATGTGTGTGCTTATTTTGTATGCCTTGGGTTTTTTGCTTTTCAAGGAAAAGCGCCCACACTGGGAACCTCTAGGGCTCTAGTACCATAGGTGATACATGTGAGTGAAGTACCCAATCAAGCTGAGATTTCTCTTCCAGCTTAAGATTTTACAATGTGGCACTTTGATTTTTTGTTTGTTCATTTTCAGCATTTTAGTTTTGTAACTTTGGGGGGTCATATAACACTGATACACCTCCCCAGGCTCATCTCACAAGTAAACTCCCTTTATAATACTTAAGCTAAAGGTCAATAGGGTCAAGCCCACTAGAAATCCCTAATACATTTCACACAATGCTGCCTAAATCGGATTAAGAACCTAAGTAACCATTGATTATTAGGAAGGCGTTACCCATGGTATTAAGAGAAGATCTCTAACACCTAACTTGGTCAAACTAGCTTAGTCAGACTGCTTGATTTTTAAATCTAGACAAGTGATTATGACAAAAAATTACATTGAATTTAATGTTTGATACTAAGCAAATGCACTGAATATTTGCTACCAATCACAATGAAAGCATACAAACATGGATGAAAAAAGATAAGGGGCAATGCTAATGGACAAGAAACACCTGTTTGTGTTGATGTTCGCACTTGATTTGAAGTGTGAACGAGAGAAAGATCCCATGAAGGTCCAAATCCTAACCACAGCAACACGTTTCTCTACACACTAGGAAACACAAAGAATACCTCTAGGAGGCACATCAGTGGGGAAAAAAGGAACTTTGCTAATCACTCAACTCTAAATCAGAAACACTCCTATCGTACTAATCTTACCTACCCTCCATCACTTGAGTGATGAGGATCAAAGGTGTTTTATGACATAGGTTTCTGTTTCAGTGTACCGGATGTGAATGTGTAGGTCTGGGTCAATGTTTTGACTTTTATTGTGCATACTCGTTTGCTAATTGCTCTTGATCTTTATTATTTTTTGTTTTTTGTGAGTATAAGGCTTTATATATACATTCCCTAAGATTGGAGATTAAGAGATCATGGAGGAAGGTTGAGAGGGAAGCAAGTGAATGATGGATGTCAGCAAACACTCCCTCCTTCCTTGGGTAGATCATACCGTTTGAAATGAGCTTGTCACCCTTTGAAACCAATTGTTCCAGTTGGTAATAGGTGGGGATTTTTGCCAGTAGTTTTCATTACCTTAGGTGCCTCGCCGAGTTGCAAGGGTGGTAAGGTACTCTCCAAGGATCGAACTTGAAGTGGTTCATCAAGTGATTCTTGAACACTAGGAGGTGTGGATTCCTTTGTAGATTTATGGAGGTCCACTATTGTAGGTGGAGGCTGTGGAGAAGCTTTTACCTCTATGGATGCATTACATGACGAGCTAGAGGCTTCATGGGACTCCCCCTTCCTGAGCTAGGTGGAACAAATTGTCCTTTTTTCGGTACCCAAACTAGCTCTGGAGCGGGTGGTGTAGCATTCTGTAATTTTTTTCTGTCGTGATTGTCAATTTGTTTGGAGCTACAGGATTGGGCTTACATGGGTCAGATGGCAGGTAAGAGTACAATTTACGTTTTGGTACCCAGATTTGATCATTTCCTTTATAGTAGCCTTGGGCTTCCAATAGTTGTTTAGGAATCCAACGCAATGTTTCTTTACATTCCTTGGAGCGAGTGGGACGTTTCTTACAAGGCTTTTATTTTTTAGCAGTAGCTATGGTCGTTAAAAAAGCTTTAGGGAACCACTTGTATGTTTTCTTCGTTATATTAGGAAGAGTCTTGCCGGAAGCTATATGCATTGCTTGTAGCATATTTAAGGGGACGGGCATTTCATCCCCCTCAGGTGTTACCCAGGTCGTCTCCCTGTTTCCAAGTGTCTATGGTTGCTGCTAGGTGGACCAATCCACATTGTCAGACTCAGTCATCCCAGGGTAGAACATCCATATAAGGAGAATCTTCCCAACATCAGTGTCCACTTTACACGTGTAACAATACTGCAATGGGGGCCGAGTGAACTGTGGTGTCAGATCTATGATCAATTATAAAACTATTTCCTAGAGGATGTGCTCGACCCATCACAGATCCACTGGAATGACAGAATCTTCGAACTGCAAGTAGACATGGTTTTTAGACAGTCATGTACCATTTTTGCTTTCCTCATGAAAGGACGTCCTAAGATCATTCCGATGTCATAGTGTGTTTGGAGAAATCCATAACAATGAAGGTAATCCTTATTTTATGTCCAAAGACCTTGATCTTGAGATCTTCTAGCATCCCAATAGGTTTAACACTAGGTTGGTAACCTAACAGGACATAAAAGTTTCCTTTCAGGGTTTTGAAAAAAACCTCCAAAACCATAGTAGATCCACTCATTTTGTGAAATCCTTTCATGAGGTTATAGTTCAAGGCTTACTACACATGGAAAAAATAAGAAACTTGTAAAATTTCTCATCTTTTGGTCACACCAAGCCTCCAAAGTTGATGGACCAGTACATTTTCATCAAAACAGTCATTTCTTACGTTTTGTTGTTTAGGGATTTTTGTAGGACTTGAGATAAATTCCCTAGTTAACTTCAATGGGTTGGTGATCAGAACATATGATTGCTTCTCACTCACTATTTTTTGTTTTGCCAAAATAAATAGGTACAAAAAAGTTGAATGTTTACCATTCTGCAAACCTATCATCAAAGTTTCTATAGCCACGCTCAATACAAATAATATATGCATGTTTTCTTAGTTCCCTATCGTCCTTTAGGTTCATAAGAAGCCATGGAGCATGTCAAAAGAATAATACATCTCTTACCAAGGGGAATCTTGGGGACAAAGATGAAGTGCTAAATAAAGCAAACATGAAAAAACTAGGTTCAACATTATAAGTTGTAGAATCCCATAGAGACTATTCAATATCTAGCCAAATTTGATCCTTATGACTAGATATGGTTACTACTACAAAATGCATGTAGTTGTCACACAAAGAAATTAACCAATATTGAAAAAACTATACTTGATATACTAGAGTGTTTCATTTTCTTCGATAATTGAAAAAATCAACCATCGTTGTCTACTATGAAAAATAGGGTATTAGGTGCCCCAAAACTCAAGGAATATTAGCTTTATGTTACAATATGTGACATGGAAAATCAAAACTGCATTTGGATATCATGAAAGCCACCAAAAAAATCATAGAAGAGCTAAAATTGGCTTAAAAATAGGATTTGATAATTTTTGTAATTTGGTCATAACTTACAACTTTAACATTTATTTCTCCCTAGAAGCATCAGGACATGTTTAGGGCTACTAAAGATAGTTCTCTAGCATTATAGACCTCACAAACATAAATTCTAGAGTGGTATAGTTGCAAAAAGTTGAAAAAAGCCAAAAACAAGACCCGTTTTTTCACACAGTTTAGGCTGTGAAATGTTGTGCAAGGACACGGTTAAAGATAGAATTGATATTCCAAAAAAATGTCGAGTTTTTTTCAGCTCATGAGACAAATTTCTAGACAAATAGCACCTCAAAATCTATTTTGAAACTCTTGACATAATTCAAGGAAAATGGTCACTTCACAGGACATAAAAGTGTCCCATTACCAACCTACTGTTAACAATAGACCCATTGGCCATCTTCACTACTATGGTTGTGGTCGCAAGGTGAGGTCTTCCCATAGTTTCCTAGCAATTTTTAGTCACAATGCTAACCCCAGCGCCACCATCAAGGATTCCCTTCACAGTTAATCCCTTAGTAGTGATTGGTATGGTCGCATTGGATTCATCACCCTCAAAGTATTGTCCCAACTTGTTAACATGTATTTCTATAACAAGGTTCTCATCTAGGTTGGGTTGTGTATCTATGGATTCCTCCTCTATTGGAATCTCCCCAGCTCCATCCATCTATGCAAATTGTGGTAGCCCAAACTTTAGTTCTCCATTGTGGAAGGCTCGAAGAGCTGAAACTAGCTCAGGGTCTTTATATAGTTTGGACATGATGGTGGTTCTAACCTCTGAAGACATGAAATCCATCAATTTGGCAATGTTTAACGGTACCTTTTGGCCTTGAGTCCCTTGACGTGGGGAAGATAGGATCTCCATTTCTTCGATAGGATCATGTAGTCCCTCTTTAAACATTCTTTCCATCAAGAAGTGAGTACGTCCACTTTCCCATGACTTTAAGTCACTTTCTTCTTGGATGATACTAGGTATGTCCAAGGGTCTATGGACTTGGTGAGGTTGTTGTTGTGTAGGGAACACGGTGTCTGTAATCTAGATCTTCCTAGGTGCTGGTTCTAGATCCCTTTGGGTATCTTCTACCAAACTCCTTAATTGCTTGACTTGCTCAATTTCCTCTGTAGGGTTTGGGTAAGTTCCTATCTTCTTTTTGGATCCTGGCCATTGTGGCTCATGAAGATCTTCCTTGTTGGTTTCTATGTTAGTGGTCGTTTTGGTCTCCATGGTTTCACCTGAATCAGAATCTTCTTCAGCGTCGTTTATATATACGGGGTCGTCACCGGTCCCTATGTTGGTCTTTGAACTGGGGTCTGACTTCGCTGCTTTTTGCGATCTCTTTCTTCGTGTTTTCTTCTTTTTCTGAGATTGGGCAATTGATATCGTGTCTCTTTCCTCAAGAATATAATTTTGTTTTTGGAGCATCGATCGTGTGAGTACATTTACTAGTACCATAGGTGTACTTTGTGATGGCTCCTCGGTAACTTCAATCAAGTTTAATGGCGTGATCTTTGGTGCATTTGGATTATTTGGACATTGGGCAATCAAATGATCTATGCCACATCGATTACACATGAGTATTGGCATTGTAGACATGCTCGCTTGATTGGTTTGCATTAGTGTGGCATTCTTTTGTAGCCTAATAGGACACTCGGCTACACGATGTGGACCTCCACACTCATAGCATTGAAGAGGTGGTCTCTTAGCAGTGTAATTGATATTTTGGCCTCTTGCCGCAAGAGCAGCTACTTGATATACAGGTTTGACTTGTCCCCAATAGTCCTCCATGTAGTATTGTGGACTTTCTTCAAGCACATCCATCCCATAGGCGATATTAGGATCTATATCTTCCTCACAACCTTCCAAACAAGAAATAGATGAATCACAACCCACTTGATTCACATAGGTGATTCTTGGATGTGGTGGTTGCGGTCCTAGCACTGGAGGTGGTAAAGGTGTTGTTTGAACAACATTTTGGGCCCTAGGGACCATGTGTTGTGATGTTTGTTCAAGAGGTGGGGCCGGCATCAATGCAGGCACTCGAGGTGTGTCTGTCCATGCTAAGGTTGATCTATTGGCCATCGCACGCTTAAATACTATGCAATCCTTAGCTTGATGACCATACCTTCCACATGCATTGCATTTCCCATTGAATTTTACTCTAAAAGTAGGGCATTCACTGGTACTATGCGGTCCATAGCATACTGAGCACCATTGCTGCTCCCTTCTTGGATACATATGATTGTTTTGCGGAGCACGATTGTCTCTAAGACTCTCTTGAATAGCCTTGGTGAGATTTGCTAAAGTCATCTCAGATATCTTTGGCTCCTTAGCAATAGGCTTTAGGGTCATTGGCTGATGCCCTGATGCTTGCGAGCTAATAGATTTAGTCTCAACAGACACTCTTTCTCCTTGAATCATTAAATTATCCTCCAATTGGATCGCATTGGTGGTGACTGCTTCCCAAGTGGTGATACCTCTAATGACTAGGCCATTGTAGATATCCTCATGTCGTAATCCCCTAATGAATCTATCAAGCAATTGGTTATTGTTGAAGCGCTCATTTGGATTACAACGAGAATTCAAATGCTTCAAGCAACTTATAAAGTCTCTCACCGACTCTCCTTCCTCTTGTTGGGCTTTCTGGAGCTAAGAGGCTACACCCCAAAGCACTCCCTCTCGTATGTATTCTTTTAAGAACAGTCTCCTAAGAGTAGGGTAAATCGTTTTTTCTTCCACCCTTAGGGTTCTATACCAATCCCCAGCCTTTCCACTTAAGGTTAGGCTTAAAGCATTGCTCTTATGTAGGTCATTGTGTTCTCCTAGAGAATCACATATTTATTCAAACACTTCGATATGCTTTCTCACATCCCCGTCTCCACTAAATTTTTGTGTGAGCTTGGCTATTTGTACTGCCTTACTTCTAGGCTCTCTATCAGGCGCATAACGCATATTCTCAGCAATAGATCGACCAATAGCTTGAGCAAATGTTGCCAAGTCACCTAAGTGAGCAGGCACCGTGGGTGAAGGCGCTCCAGAGACTACATGTGGAGTAGGTATTGGCATTGGGCTTGGCGCATAGGAGGGCCTTGGGTTCCACGTTGGGTAAGATGTTGTGCCATGTGGTGGTCCATAGTTCATATGGGTGGCCCTAGGCATAGAAGACGTCGGATGTGACATGCTAATGCTAGCCGGTATAGTCCCATGGAAATAAGAACTTGTGTATTGTGGTTGTGGAGCATAGGTAGTTGAAACAATGGGAGGGGTAGGGACTACATGAGTGTGATGACCCATAGGTGCATACGATTAGTACACACTTGTAGGTACTGTTGCAGGCATTGAGCTACCATGTAGTGGTGCTTTACTAACAAATAAGGTCCATGGCGTGTTTCTTGGCATGCCCATCATTGGGGTAGGCATGGTAGCCGTGGTGTCATCAAGGGAAAGATGAGCTATACTTGGAAAGGTGAAGCTATCACTTGTGGGCTCAGATTGCACTGAGACCCCTGGAGAAACAACATATGGGGGATCCATTGGACTTACCGAGGGAGTCTCCATTTGCAATAAGGTCGGTTGTTTAGCCTTCCCTGTATCCAAGAATCTCATGAGACCCGTTGAAGGCATGTTGATCCCCTTGTTCTGTCTCTCGAACTCAATGACCCTATGGATGACCTCACAAACTCTTTGTTGTTGATCCTCTACACTAGTAGCACCCATTGTGGATTGTAGGACATCTAACCAACCCACATGATAGGTGTGACTTGTGTATAGGTCGGTCAGAGTCTCTGTTTGTAATTCGTACTCCCAGTTCTCATTTAAGAACACTCCATCTAGGATTGAGGTGCTAGGGGTGTCCTTTGAGCTAGATGCAATGTTGCTTTCTAGGGGTTGGCCCTTAGCGGTTGCTAAATCAGGAGCACTTGATTGCTCTCTTAGCAAGGATATTGACATAGGAGCTTTTGCTTTTAACTCTCTTCGTTGCTCCGCCTTGCGTAAGCTCTCGACTTCCATTTCCCTCGCTGCAAGGATATATCGCTCAACCTCTTGCACTTCGGCAAGGCTTCTACCATCGGGTAATATGACCTCGGAGGGAAATAACTCTGAAGAGTCAGGAGGTGCAGTGAATGAAGTATTCACGTGCACATTCTCTAACGATATAGGGTCTATGTTTGTCACGAATGGAGAATTTACTTCCCCACCCCCTCATTTACATCATTAGCTCCATGTTCGGAGCGAGTGGCTCTACTAAAGGTTTCCTTCAGGTGGCTAAGCACGCTCGGCCCGGACCGAGGACCCATGGCATGCATGTCTTGGCTTGAGATATCGGGATTAGGCATTGGGAAACCCTCCATGACGTCGTAGTCAGAGGAAGAGTAACTAGCCGCTATGTTCGGGTCTTGGTTTGTACTACCTTGGGTCCCCGCCGAGGGTCCAAAACCTAAAGTAAGTGGATATTGAGAACTTGCGTAAGTCGACATTCTCTCTAGTTGCCTTGTCTCTAGAACATTATCAGAGCGCAGATGCATGTGCCTATGGCACCCTACAAACGCCGGCGAATAGCCTCGAAGGTTAACCGCTTACCTTTTTTAAGAGTCCGTTTTCACTCGTGTTTTTTACGTTTTTAATGTTTTTTTAATGTTTGATTTTTTTTGATTAAAGTGTGTTATAGCTCAAAATGAGCGTATCACTTAGAGGGTCGCTGTGTGCTTTACAACACAATTTTCGGGCATCTGACGTTCCGTTGGTCCTCAAAAAATCAATTTTTAGCTACGTGTGAAGCTAAAATTCGCTTTTTTAAAAGGCGACTGAGGCCTAGGCCTAAGCGTGAGCTTGGGCTTGGGTCTGGGAGATATTCTCGATCCCGGTCCTACCTTTAATTTTTTTAAAATTTTAATTAAAAAATAAGAATAAAAATTTAAGGATAAGGTCGCCGCGGCCTGCGCGAGAGCACACACACACACACTCTATCTACCTACTTCTAACTAATACACCTACTGTTACACACTAACACATTCTATTAACTCTCACAGATCTACTTCCTACTTACTGTACACAGAAAACTAACAACCTTAGTACACAGAGAATAAACACAGTACCTTTGAAAACTCCATTAACAAAATAAAATACACAGTACAACACCAAATCCTTCTTCTCAACACACACACACTCCTTCCTTACCTTTCCTACAATAGAAATTGCACCACGGAGAAGCACAGAGTGCTAATCGAGCTTAATGCACGGCATTCCCTGGCAGCGGCGCCAAAAATGTGCGCGTATGTCGCACGTGTCAATGCAAGGAACTTGTCGATACACCGTGTGCGAGACACAAATGGCTCCAAGCACACAACAAGCCTAAACTAGTAAGCTCAAAGAAGGCGATGGTGTGTCACTCACCGCTCTACGCTTGCTTCATGGAGGATTCCTTGCCGCGAAGAAGAAGGAGCCGCTGCTTCACCATGCTCAACCGCTTTGCCGCCACCGTGCCGTTGTCGCAATGCTCGATCCCACTCTCTCTCTCTCTCTCACGCATACACACACACACAAGGAGATGAAGAAGAAGAAGATGGAGATGGAGCAAGAGCACTCTTCTATTGCACAAATGAGAGAATGAGTGAATTTTAGGTTTAGTTGACTTTTATATGAGCTCACCCCATTCACACTTGGGCGCCTATGCTTAGCCAACTAATCCCTTGAATGTTCCAGTTAGAGTGCGCCTTTCATCGGCGATCACTCTTACCCTTTTCCTATTGGACCGACAAGCCCGGTCCCTGACTCTAGGAAATAAATAATACAATGTCCGCCGTAGGTTACAACGTCCGTCATAGGTGATATGGTGTCCGTGAGCCGTGAGGGTTAACAAGTATCCACATCTTGCACATCATTGTGTTACCCAATGCATCTCTTCCATCAGCATGATAGGGACACATTTTGGAGCCTTGCATAGACACGTTGTTTGCATCCATGCACATTGCAGCATATTGCAAGATCTCAGCCTGCAAGATAATGAGAGATTATGTATAGAGTGTATAAAGTGTGTTTTGACGTTAATTTTTGTTTTCTTCTCAAATTTTATCAAAATGTTGCTCTTTCAGGCATAATATTGAGCCATATTGACAAACTTGGATGGGTGAGATGTCTAGAGTGAGAGTATGTACATATGTGTGTGAGAAGCCATTTAAAATGTTTTGGCCTGTTAATAATAATTATCAATAGTTTTGAGTAATTTTCTTGCCTTTTTAACCTAATAATGATAAGAAATAAATAAACAGAGTCAGGATATTCGGATTTGAGTTCTAAAATCAAACGCCAAATCTACATGTCAAATATGGAAGGATTTGGCACATGTCAAAATTTGGGCCAACTTACAACGGACCAAAATTGTAGAATCACGACCAATCAATGACCAGGCGTCCACCAATTGACAAGCCTTTTGAGCCGCAAGTGGTAGGAAATGAAAAATGTGGGCAAGTAAGATAAGTATGCACATTGCACTTGGGACAAGCCAGTCACATAAAAGAAAAATGCGCAAATCAAACCTCATTTGCAGTCAGACACTTTCAAAGAGAGAGAGAGAGAGAGAGAGAGAGAGAGAGAGAGAGAGAGAGAGAGAGAGATCTTTTTTGACTTAGAGATTTCAACGAGGATTTCCCTGCTACAGCCACACTAGACACCCACACTATACCAAATTTCATAGGTATGATCCTTATTAGTGCATAAACAACTATGAATGGTCAAATATGCACACAAACACTCACAAAAACCAAAATCAATCAAATCCAAGATGGGATTTTTGAGAACTAATAGAGTTATTTTGGGAGGGTTAACCAAGCCCAAATTCACAAGCAAGTTGATAAGAATGTCCTAAATTTATACCAGAATCAGGCCATACCATCAAAGTTTTTAAATTTGGCTGAATATGGATCACGATCCATGAACCCCCACCTCAATTTGCAAATCTACGTGGTGCAAAATGATGTTGAGAAAAGCGCCTATCCACAAGAGTAATCATAGGAAAAATTTGAAGTTGAACATGGATCACAATCCATGACCCCTAACTTGCCTAAACAAAAACTTTGTGGTACAGTCAATTTGAAAATGCCTTGGGGAGTGTGCCCTACAAATTTGGTATCAAATGGACAAAACCAAGTATAATTGGGATTTCAATCACCAAATGGTCATTTTGACCCACAGATGGAAAAAGTGATCCAATCCTAGAAAAAAGTGCACCAATAGCTTAAGGAACATGCCATGAAACTACCCTTGACGTTTTGTCCAATTTGGGTTCAAAACATGGATTGCAATCCATGACCCCCACCTGCAGATTTTGTCAGAATTGTTTGCAAAGTGTGTGTACAGGCTAGGAATTATGGAATGTGACAAAAATTCAGTCTTCGGACATATAAAGTGCTTCATTTGTCAAAGTTCAGCAATGTCAGAGTGTTAGAGACTGAAAGTGTGTTTTTGGTCAAAGTGCAAATTCAAGAGAATTTGTAAACTAGTGTCAACTCAAGAAAAGCCAAAAAATGCCTGGAAAATGGGCAAAAATTGCCAGGGAGACTAAAGGGGTCAAAGAGACTCCAATTGGGCCAGAAACCAATAGATAGCTACGATTTGGGCACTACTTCAATCCCAACTCATCAGAAGAGAAGAATCCCAAACAAATTAATCACAAGAATGGATCAAAATGGCCAACCAAAACCAAATATGACAAAGCTGGCCAAATTGGTCCATAACTTTGGAAATTGGGGAAACTTGACTAAATTTGAAAATAATTTCACCAATGTGTTAGGATATGTTATAGGAACAGGTGCCCCAAATTTCATCCCAAAAGGATGCAGAACATGGATCGTGGTCCATGATCCCCTGTAAGCTTTCTTGACCAAAATCAAACCATGAGGTCCCAAATGCCAAGAATAGCCTAAACCTGGAGTTTCAAGTCATTTGAACTTCAAAACCCTTGCCAAAATGCCAAAATTTCCTAAATATGAGAAAATTTCCAAAAAGTGGCATAAATTCCCAACCAGTGTTCCATATTCGAAAAGAAGTGAACCATAGCATTCGCCCCCCCCCCCCCCCAAGCCAAATCTTTCCTGTAACCATATGACCTAGTGTCTATAGTTGTCTTAGATGCACTGGTGAAGTTTGGTCCAGTTTGGACTTATTTTGATCAAGTTATGCTCATTTTCATTTATGGTCAAGTTTGCGTTGTTGGAATTAGGGTTGCAGGAAAACACACACAGCGTGGAGAAGACTGTTAGCGACTGGACACACCCAACGGAGGATGATTGTCCGGCAGGATATTAATTTCCTTTGTAATTTTTCCTTAATTGAGAAGAAGTTGTCATTTCACCTTTGTAAATAGTGGGGCTTGTAGAAGCTTCCGAATTGTATCCCATTTTTGACATTTAGACTTAGTAAATGGTTAAATTGGAACATTAGGGTTTGAGATTGTAAGATATTTATACCACTTTTGACCTTAATGCAAAAAACCTTTGTCATTTTTATAAGTTTTTTTCTGTGTGAGTTTGACGTACTCTGTGTACGAGAGAGAGTGAGAGTTTTATCTTGACGCTACACACGCACTGGTGGTCGGAATCGAGTGAGGAGAAGTGCAACGTGTTGCCCCCGAAGAGAGCTACGTGCCAACACCTACATTGCAGGTGTACAGCCCGGCTTTGCAGCTCGATCCACGAGCTATATCTGGTGATTCGGTAAGCATACGTTATCCGTTTTTGCATTTCAGCATATCCACACGTTCGCAATGAGTAGAGCTACACATTAGGCACTTTAGTTTTCAGAAACATCGACCTGTAAATTTTGACCAGACATCCTACGTGATTTTGCACCGAGTGTTTAGGGTTGGAGTTTTGGTTCTTGGACCTTAGGGAGAGCAACCTATTGGTGTTAATAGGATTTCCCTCAAGTTCCGTAGTGTTTTGAGAACGTTTGATGGGTATTTGCCTCCTGAAAGTGTTGTAGGAAATCTCCTCTTGTGTACTCTTGAAGGCTGTAGCTTAGACATTGGGTAGAGAACTCTGTAGGAAGTAGTCAATAGAGCGTAGGCTGACACCCTATGCTTGCTTCCACACGCCTGCGGATCGAGCTTCGTCCTTAGCTGACAAATCTTGTTAGGTGAGTTCTCGCTGTGCTGATGTCCGTCACGGCGTATTCGCCAACATTGGCGCCGCTGCCGAGGACGAAAACCCTAGGTAGGTGACCGAGACTAGTCCTTGAGGATATGGATTCTTTGGCTTGCCAGAGTCTTGTTTTACATTTAGATAGGATCAGAGGGTGGGGAACTCTCTAGGTCTTAGGAGGAGTCTAGGGAGTGTGTTTGTGGCCTAGATCCTTTGACTTAGGTAGTTTTCGGTATTAGTTAAGTTGTGGTGTAGAGAGTAGGAGTTGGAGTGGTAGAGGCGGTGAAAGGATAGCTTGAGAGTCCGGAGAGGCCAGGAAGCAACCGAGACACCAAAATCACCATCTCACATGATGAGTAGAAGTAGGGTAAGTAGGACATCATGATTTATGATCTGGAGCACTTCATGCATGTTATATTTGCTGTTAGGCTCATCAAAGAGTTGTAAAAGACGAAAAAGAGTGTTTAGAAGCTGAATTGAAGTTCAAAAGTTTTTGTTAGTATTTATGAGAGAGATGCAAAGCATAGGGAGTACTTCTGTTAGAAAAAAGTTAAATTTTAAGCCAGTAGACATGCTACGCGTAGGATGTCTACAGGGTGTTCTGGTGAGAATTTTGAAAATCTGAGTTGACCAGTGGGTTTAGAAGGTAGGTTTTATCCTATTTTCACCTGGAAAGTGGAAGTTTGACCATATCTTGACAGGATAAGGCCAAGAGAAAGAAAATTGCCAGACATCCTACCCAAATTGTGCCAAGGCATTATTTTAAGACCAAAACCATAGGATGGCTTCATGAGCATGATCTACATGATTTATTGAGTGCATGAGAAAGGTTTCATCTCAATTGGGAGAGAAAATTGGGTTTTAAGAAGACTTTAGCATTTTTGACTGAAAAAAGGCTAGGATAGCTAAAATTGGGATCTTGTGAAATCCAAACTAAAATCTAAGCATAGCATTGGGTTGCTGACATCAAGGGGAAGCTGTGGCTCAAGTTTGGGGTCAAACAGATCACTTAGACATCCTACGCGTAGGATGTGTTCACAATGATTTAGCACTCCAAATCGAATTGTGAGCTTACCAGAGTGATCACCACCTTAAGAGGAGTCTGTGGTTTGCATTTGAAGCAATTTTGAGCAGTTAGACATGCTACGTGTAGGATGTCTACTGCATGATATTGAAGTCAAAATCTGACTATAGGCATAGGAGGGTGTTGTATAGCCTAATGCAAGTCTCCTAGTCAATTTTGGTCCAAATTGGAGTTGATTTGACTGGTCATACCAACATCAGGCTGCTGGAACAAATTTCTGATGAGTTGACCAGCTTATAGGTGTCCAAATCAAAAAATGAGAGCAGCTGTGGACTTAGCACCTGAAGGGGAATCTATAGTGCAAATTTGAGCCAAAACAGAGCAGGAAGACATGCTACACGTAGGATGTCTACAGGGGCTTATTGAAGTCAAAATCTGACTGTGGACATAGAGTGATGTTCCAATTGACTTAAGAGTTCTAGAACTTCTTTTAGAAGTGAAATTGAACCTTGTTTGACCTTTTCATGGAGCAAAGATGGAATTGAGACTTTCCTTCTAAACTGACAAACATTCGAGTGAAGTACAGTTTCAGATTAGCAGACCTAATCAAGAACATCCGAAGTGTATAAAGTAAATTAGTGGTTGAGGTTAACCCTCTAGTTATACCAATCATTACTAAGACCACCTCTAGCGGTTAAATGCTTTGATTCGATTGCCGAAATTAAACGCTTATGTACAAGTATATTCAGCGACACAAGGCAAGAAGTTGTGCGGAAACTGATTCCTTGCCAGGTGAGTGGTTGAATTTGTGATAAATTGCATTGTTAATTTTGATGAATTTAAGATCAAGAAGACACATTCCTAGAGACCAAAAAGTGGTAGGTGATCAGGGTAGCTTAGTGTCCACTAAGGAGAGTGTAACTTAGGCAAGGCTAGATCCATTAGCACCAATCATTGAGGAGGGTAGTGATACTGACACTTCATCAGATAAGTCCTTCTTCATGATGGGTAGTCAACAGCCAGGAGGTTTCTTCGGTGAAGGACCAATGCTAGGAGTAAGTACCTCCCAAAACCCTTTGAACGATGCCAAGTTCACTATAATCTTCTTAGAAGGAACAAACTCTAGGGGATCCCTAGTTTATTCTGACTATCAGGGACGCAAGTGTATTTGTATAGAAGAAAGACCTTCTCAGAGACTGGAGATAATTCGAGTCTATGATGATGGAGATAGATTCCGAGACGAAAGGGGGAACCACTATCTGTTGAGATGTCGAGCTCTACATCATGAGCTGGCATCCACTACGGGTCTTGGCCGCTTACGATATTTACTCATTGGCGCGTTAGGTGACCGACACGGAGAATCTCTGCTAGTGATTCTACAGCTGGACTGCACTTATAGTGCCAGCCTAGTACGCTTCTAGCGAGTTCACACTTAGTGACCGCACGTACATATGTGCTACTTTTCAGTTTTAGCACTTAGTCATTTGTACTCTCTTTTCTATGAGAAGAAGAAGAAGCTTTCCATCTCTGTGTGCTTCAAGATGTCTGACGGTTTCAGTCAGATTGTTACTGAGAAGCTTGAGAAAAATAACTACCATGCATGGAAGTTCAGAATAACAAATTTCCTAAAAGGAAAAGGTTATTGGGACTAGGTAGAAGGAGACAATGAAAAGGAACCAGAGATTCCCAAGGCAAATGCTGCAGCAGAACAAAGGAAAGCTTTGAAGGACTGGCAACAAGGCCAGAGAAAAGTGATGTATTGGCTTTCTATGAGCATCACAGATGGCATGATGGGCTATCTACAGGATGTTGAAACCCCTGCCATTGCATGGAAAAACTTAGGTAGAGTGTTTGAGGTGAACACCAAGGCCAGGAAGCTTCAACTAAAGTCGGAGCTAAATCAGGTTAAGAGGAACAACCTCTCCATCAATGATTATGCTTTGAAGATCAAGAGTATCATTGAGGCTCTTGGATCTATTAAAGTCTCAGTGGAAGATGATGAGATTGTCCGTGCATGCTTGGATGGTCTAGGAGATGAGTATGTACATTTCAGGTCTTCCATGAATACAAGAGACGACATCCCCGTGTTCCAAGATTTGATTTCTATGCTTATTCTTGAGGAGAAGAACCTTGACACATCTTCTTCTCATGGCAGAAATGATTCTGAACAGGCCTTCTATTCTAACTCCAACAGAGGTAGAGGTAGAGGTCCTGGTCGAGGCCCAAGAGGTTGCAGGGGCCAATTTCAAGAAGTTCAATCAAATCAAAACAATAGAGGTGGCAGGGGAAACCAGTCTCAAGGCAGGGGAGTCAAAGAGGTTGTGGTGCAGGATCAAGCAGGCAGCAACATACTGCAGATAGCAGAGAATGTTGGACTTGTGGTGAAAGAGGTCACATGTCACGTGACTGTCCAAAGGGAAAAGCAAGTGGAAAGAGAGAACAGGGCAACTATGCATCTACTAGCAGAGATGCAGATGACAGCAAAAACGAGTGCATGTTTGTTATGTAGCATGTAATGAATACAATGACTGCAGAGAATTCCACCCAAGATGATGTTTGGTATTGGGATTCAGGTGCCTCTAATCACATGAAGTCTCGTGGAGAGTGGTTTAGAGATATGCGCAAACCAGATGTGTCAGGCTATGTACAGATAGAAGATGACACAGCTCACCCCATTTCTCATGTAGGGGACATATCTCTAAATACGAAGAGTGGGAAATCAAAGTACTTAGCAGATGTACTTCATGTCCCAAACATTACAAAGAATCTTGTTTCTGTTGGACAAATGGTTGAGCAGGGTTTGCAGGTTTGTTTCAATCCGAATGGCTGTTATGTAGAAGATTTCCAGAATGGCTGTAAGCTCATCACATAGGGCAAATGTGTGGGCAGAATGTTTACGCTGAATGTAGACATGCCTGAGGTAAAAGCTGCATTATTTGCACAGGGCACAGGTGTTGTGGCTGATGTTGACATTTGGCACAAACGCATTGGCCATGTCAATGAGCAGAGATTGCGCAGCATGCAATCAAAACAGATTGTAAAAGGTTTGCCCAAATTCAAGGTGGATGGTATGCATAAAGTGTGTGCAGCATGTCAGTTTGGAAAACAGTCAAAGGGCTCATTTCCACATGAGCGCAATGTATGTAAAAAGCCACTTGAGGTGGTGCACACAGATGTTTGGGGTCCAACCGATACTGCAAGTATACATGGTTGCAGGTATTATGTCTCTTTCATTGATGACCATACAAGGAAAGTATGGGTCTACTTCATGTGTAACAAAAGTGAAGTGTTTGGTCACTTTCAGGACTTCAAAGTCATGATTGAGAAGGAGATAGATATGCAAATCAAGACATTGAGGTCAGATGGAGGGGGAGAGTACTTCTCCAATGATTTTTCAGATTTTTTGTGAATGCATGGTATACGCACAGTTTACATGCAGATATACTCCACAGCAGAATGGGATCGCAGAAAGGAAAAACAGGCACATTGTAGAGGTTGCACATGCATTGATGAATGAGAAGAACATGCCTCATCATTTCTGGGCTGAATCTGTAAATACGGCTGTGTACATTATGAACAGGACACCTACAACCGCAGTGCATGATGTAACACCTGAGGAAAAGTTTACAGGTACAAAGCCTGATTTGGCACACTTGAAAGTGTTTGGCTGCATAGCTTATGTGCATGTACCAGATGAGTTGCATAGGAAATTGGATCCTAAAGCAGAGAAATGTATTCTTGTGGGATATTCCCTTGAACAAAAGGGGTACAGGTGCTACAATCCTACTACACGAGAATTACGAGTGAGCAGAGATGTAGTCTTTGATGAGATGAGCAGCTGGTACAGTAATGCACATGGCACTATTGGGGCTGATGTAAAAGATGATGTGGCTCTACAAAATGTGAGGCCACAGTCACAGGTTTTGAGTGGACCACAAGAGTCGTCTTCTCGTGGATCTGTTGAGAAGCCATGGAATGGTAGACTACGTAAGCAGGTTACTCCACTAGCAGGTACAGGGAATGTATCACGAAAAGGAAAGGAAAAGGTTGATGAACCTCCCTTTATGACTGATGCATCATCAGGTTTTTCACATGTAGACATGGATTCAGATGGTTCTGAACAAAGTCTTGATGAGGAATTTGGAATTCCGGCTGTCACGACACCTGGTGTAAGGAAAGTACAAGAAGATGCTAGAGGGCAAAGGAGTGACCCAGGACCGCGCAGATCTAACAGAGTCAAAAATCCAGTTTAGAAATTGACTTATTATGGGTATCTAGCGCATCACCAAGCCTACATGGCTAAGGTGATACAGGATGTGGAGCCCACATGTTTTGAGGATGCAGTTGGAAATGTGCATTGGGATGATGCAATGAATGAAGAGATGGCTGCATTGGAAGCAAACGACACATGGGAGTTGGTGCCATTGTCAAGTGGCAAGAAAGCTATTGACTGTAAATGGGTGTATAAAACCAAGCATAAGGCTAATGGTAACATTGAGCGTCACAAGGCAAGGCTGGTCGCAAAGGGTTATGCACAGACGTATGGCATAGACTATGAGGAGACCTTTGCTCCAATGGCAAAGATGAGGACTGTGAGAGCTGTCATAGCAGTGGCTACATCTAAAGGATGGATTATGCATCAAATGGATGTAAAGAATGCCTTCTTGAATGGTGAGTTGCAAGAGGAAGTGTATATGGATCAGCCACCTGGTTATGTCGATCCAGGTTACCCAGATTATGTATATAGGCTTCTCAAAGCTTTGTATGGTTTGAAGGAGGGCTCTAGAGCATGGTATGACAGGATTGCCAAGTACCTTGTTAGTATTGGTTTTAGGAGAGCTCATGCTGATCATTCACTCTATGTACGTGAGAGTGATGTGGGAATTGTGGTCATTACCATATATGTAGATGACCTTATTATTGTGGGTGACAATGCTATGGAGATTGACCATGTGAAGGGTCTTCTCAAACAGGAGTTTGAAATGAAAGATTTGGGCGAGTTGC
The DNA here is from genome assembly GCF_014529385.1 of Adiantum capillus-veneris. Lineage (NCBI taxonomy): Eukaryota > Viridiplantae > Streptophyta > Polypodiopsida > Polypodiales > Pteridaceae > Adiantum > Adiantum capillus-veneris. Next base: position 87,379,871 of record NC_140932.1, read on the forward strand.
GCTACTTTCTTGGCATTGAGGTGATCAGGACTCCAGAGGGTGTATGGCTGTCACAGAGACAGTATGCTTTGGACATGTTGTCAAAGTATGGTATGGCTGATTGTAAGCCAATTTCTATTCCCTTGGATGTGAATGCAAAGCTGAGTGCAGAGAAGGGTGATGTTGTTGAGGATGTCAAGATGTACACGAAGATTGTGGGTAGTCTAATCTACTTGACTATCACGAGGCCAGACTTAAGCTACACAATAGGCTTGGAGAGTCACTTCATGCAGCTTCCAAGGAAGCCACATTTGGATGGAGTACGACGCACACTTTGGTATGTGAAAGGGACTCTTGACTACGCATTGTTCTATGCAGCAGATGCGCCATTAGCATTGTATGGGTATACAGATGCAGATTGGGCAGGTAGCATTGTTGATAGGAGATCTACGAGTGGCTTCATGTTCTCTTTTGGGAGTGCTGCTATTACTTGGAGCAGCAAAAAGCAGCCTACGGTTGCTTTATCGAGCACAGAGACCGAGTACAGAGGTGCAACAGTTGCGGTGTGCGAGGTAGCTTGGCTACGCACATTATTGAGGACTTGGGAGTGCAGGTGGACCAGCAGATTGTCATCCATTGTGACAACCTCGGCAGCATGTAGTTGGCTAGGAACCCAGTGTTCCATGCTAGGACCAAGCACATAGAGGTCCATTACCACTACGTTCGAGAGAGAGTGTTGGCAGGCGACATCGACTTGGTCTACGTCAGCACAGAGGAGCAGATATCGGATATCTTTACCAAGGCCCTCGCAGCTGAGAAGCTTTGACGTTTCCGGACTATGCTTGGACTCTGTGACATGCAGAGCTCGAGGGGGAGTGTTGAGATATCGAGCTCTACATCATGAGCTGGCATCCACTACGGGTCTTGGCCGCTTACGACATTTACTCACTGGCGCATTAGGTGACCGACACGGAGGATCTCTGCCAGTGATTCTACAGCTGGACTACACTTATAGTGCCAGCCTAGTACGCTTCTAGCGAGTTCACACTTAGTGACCGCATGTACATATATGCTACTTTTCAGTTTTAGCACTTAGTCATTTTGTACTCTCTTTTCTATGAGAAGAAGAAGAAGCTTTCCATCTCTGTGTGCTTTGTGATTGTCTTGTGTAGCTCTCTTGCATCCTCATTCTTTACACTATCTAATAGTTAGTAACCCTGAGGATTACAATAGATATGGAGATAATGTGGCAAAAGGAAAAATGGTCTCAGAGGCTCAAGAGCTACCTCCAAAAATTGATCGACCTGTAGCTCTTTTTATGTATGATAAAAAGACAACCAGGGTCTCTACCTATAATGAGAATGTGGGAATTTACAAGCATGAGAGCGAGGGAGTAGTCTCTTATTTTTGATGCAAAGAACCCTACCCAAATGAATTAAGCAAAGACAAGGCTCTTTACTTATTCTCTTATGAAATTGCTATGGGGAAGGATATCATTTTTGTTGACACGTACGGGCGAGAATACAAATGAATTCTCCCAGAGGAGGTAGAAAAGGCAACAGTTCCAGAAACATCAACATATGCCCCCAAAGAAGTACCAAGGTTCACCTATACCCCTAGCAAGTCGACAAATCCATTTTCAGGAGAGTACGACGCAACACCACATTCTAACCGACAACAAACGTTCAACTACCAGAACCAACAAGCAATCCAACCATCATTGCAGGCATGGCTTCAACAAAGTGCGACATTAGAACAAGACCGAAATAGAGATGGTTATCCAGCCGCACAAGGGCTAAGAGATTTACAAGAACCACCACTCTATTCACAGTATCAAGGCGAGAGTAAGCCAAAAACTCAAGAGTCGGCACAGCCTGGAAGACAACCCATAGAACGAGTTCGAAGAGATGAACCACCTCTTGCAAGAACCATCAAAAATTATGGGTTAGGGGCACCTCTGGGAGAGGAACCCTCCCACTACCGAAGGCCAGAGGAGGTATATTGAGTAGGACGAGGAGAACCAATGATGAGATTTGTAGACCATCGTATAATTAGACCTTCTCAGGTGCAAAAATGGGTAAACAAGAAATACACGGGAAACAGAGATCCTAGGGATCATGTAGCAGTCTTTGTGCGTGTGATTAGAGCTGAAGAAGTGTTGGACTTCCCTACTCAATTTGCAAGGTTTGGACTTATCCTAGAAGAGGATGCCGCTACTTGGTTTGACTCTGTGGAGCGTAGAGACTTTGAGTCTATGGAGGAGGTGATTGACAAGTTTATTGAGGAATTCTCACAAAGCGGGATAGCTCATAATACAGTCTCATAAATCCATAAATTCAAACAGAAAGAAGGGAAATCTGTGCGAAAGGCAGCCCTACGACTAAAAAGATATGTGAAGTTCTGCCCTGTGGAAGAACTGCCAACTCAGTCCAGACGTATGCTTATATTTATTCAAGGACTAAGGAACGTAGATCTTCAGAAGGACTTACATATAAAGAGGAGCACAATGTTAAATGAGTTAACTAAGGAGGCTCTTTACCTTGTAGACAATTGTGCGGTTGACAAGGAGGGTGAATTCAAGGATCTTGATGACGATTCATCCTCACAACAAAGTGGAAGCAAGTCCGCTAAGACAACACCGAAAGGAGAAGTAGCTGTAAGCTAGGAGCAGCTTGTGGAGGAAGTGCTAAAAAAAATTAATATGTATGCCAAGCCTCAGGCTAAACAGCCGAAGTGGTGTGCTATTGAACAAAAATGGACAAACCATGTGATGGAGGAATGTTATTATAACAAGGGATATGTGAGAGAGCGACCATATGATCCCCAAGTTCAGGTAGCATCTCCTCAACTTCCATCGATGCCTAGGTAACAAGAAGGCAACCTACCAGGACCTGTAGGTGTAGAAAGACCACAACCAGTATTGGGGCAACAACCACCCCTACCAGGATTGCGACCATTCGACATAAGATACACACCAACGGTAAACAAACCAAAAGAGAAGGCTTTGGTTCCTATGCATGCATATTACAAAGATTCCAATGGATATGCTGCAAATCCTGTCTATTATCCACCAGAAGAACCCACAATGCCAGAACCTTGGAGCATGATTGGAAGTACAGGACCACCAACAACTGCACATGCAGCAGGAGAAGGAAGATACAGCTTGAATGAACAAACACTTTTGTTCATAGCCAACGGAGGCATGAGCGGGCAGAGGCATGCATACCAACAAAGTGGAGCTCAAGGAGCACCTCAACAGCCTAAGGGACCCTGCTACAAGTGTGGTGGAGACCATTGGCTAAGAGACTGTCCTCATGATAAAATCATTAGAGCCAACACGTATTGCACCAAGTGTGGAATTACTCACTTGATTCCTGATTGCCCTAAGAACCTGAGCAAAGGAGCAAAAACTACTTTGAACATGCTGGAAGTAGTGCCTTCCAGTGGAGGGTCAGAAAACGAAACAGTAATACCTATTCAGGCAGTGACACGAGCCCAAGCTCAAAGAATGACAAATGAACCCATAATTAAAGAGCCAAAGATCGATGTCCCAAGTGCAGAAATGAAAAATCAGAGAAGCACTTGGAAATCTAGAAAGGCGCGTATGAAATCCAGGAGAGAATGAGAGGAAACGGCTCTATCTGAGGAGTTAAAACACACAAAGGATAGATTAGAGCGGTTAGAGGGTCTAACTAGTTTAAGCTCACACACTGCGGTAACATTAGGGTCCAAGGAAATAGTAGAACCCAAAAGTGCAGGATCAGGAGGATCAGTGCTGGTAGAAAAAGTAAATGAGCAGTTAGACGCACTTTTAAAAGCATATGAAGCCAGACTCAAACACAACCAAACCCAAGAGCAAAGATGGATGACTTATCCATATGCAGAAATAGAAAAATAGAGGTTGGAAATGTGTCGAAAGATGATTGAAACAGCCCAATCCTTGATAGAAAACCCGCTTGGAAAACCTGCAAGTTGGCACGAGATACCACCTTCAACCCCTATCAAACCAACTCTAGAGAAACAAGTAGACACGAAGGAGAGACTCACGACTGGCTCTGAGTCTAGGAGAGAACCTATAGTGTCAAATACGACAGATGAGACAATTGATGGTTTCCAACCTAAAGCATTGGTAGAAATGGGTAAAGATTGTAACAGTTTAGATGACCTGTGGAAGCAAATCCGGGAAGCAAATGAAGCTACAGGGTGAGCCACCAAATAAATAGCACGAGAAAGGAGGAAAATGAGATCTTACCTCCCATTGAAGAATTTGAGGCAAGATCACAAATGAACTTTGATATGCATGCACAAGGGGGAGACCAGGGTTCAATTAGTTCGGGGCAGAGCCAACCAGACTCACTAAAAAATCTACCCTCCTACCTAGGGGAGTATGAAGCTACATCTGAGGTGAGAGCAATCCCATCTCAAAGACTTTCTTCCAATAGAGTGATGGATTCACAAGGCTTGATTGAGTTATTGTCCACCCCTGTGGCATGCACAATCACGTTAGCCGAACTCCTGAGGTTATGACCAAGCATGTGGACCACCATAGGAAAATGCTTAGAAAAATTTGGAGTAAACGACCCTACCTCGAAGCTTCAAGAAGGGATCAGATAATTGGACAAGCCTCAACTAAACACTAGGCCAGTACCTTTAAACAAGGTTGGAGAATATTGCGAGGGAGAAGATGGAAATACCACACTACCAGTAGAATTCCAAGGAGTAGTTTCCAAAGCTATTCTTGACAGTGGAGCGGGAGTCGCTATCGCCACCAAAGAAATCTGGAAAAAATGGGGAAAACCGACTTTGAGAGCTACCAGAATGAAATTGAAATTGGTAGATGGGTTCATGGAAAAGCCTCTAGGACTTTTAAAAAAAGTAATTGTCACCTCTTGCAGAATCAAGTATGAGCATACATTTGCAATAGTTGATTTTGACAAAAAGAAAAATTACGAGATCATCTTGGGAAGACCATTCATGAGACAATTAAAGATGGTCCAGGATTGGGGTTATGACCACATATACCTCAAACATGGGGAGACTACAACCAAAATATACATAAAAGACTATAGTTATAAGGATGCGAATCAGACACCAGTGGAAGAGTTTGATTCAGCTACATTGGCAGGGTTCGAACTCCCAACATGGTTAGGGAAGAAAAAAGAGCTATGGATGTGCGGAGCTTCACATTGTGGGAGCTTAAAAAGAGAGGAATGCATTTTAGAAAGAGATATTGAGGACAAGGATTACATTTTGGAACCTTTTCTTGAAGATGCCTTAGAACCTCTGGAATGGGAACACATACTAGCAACATTGGATGTCTGTACCATTACAGATAGCCCAATGACAAAACTTTGTGATAAGGATGGCTATGATATGCTACCCTATTACATGGTAAGCCTTATACCAGCATGAGATGAGAATGTAGACTCACCAGAACAAGAAGAGTTTTATGACTCCTCTGAGCATCTGGAGTTAAATAATGATGCAGATAACGAGTGTTCAGACAGCTCAAGCGAGCGCGGGGAGACAATCGCGAATATCAAGTTTTATGATTTTGCAAATTAACACCCTAGACGCCAGGAACGCTATAAGAAAAAAAGAGCAGAAAACAAAATTAGCGAGAACCTGATGCCCAGGATAAAAGATAAAACTCACTATCTAATGCTTGTCAAGGTAGAGGATTGTGTGAAAGACCAAATATCAGGAAGATTCTCAAGAGTTCAAAGGGAAAGGACACATGAGGTAATAAAACAAGCACGAAAGACTAAAACAAAAACAAAATCAAGAAAATCTCAACAATCAAAACAGGAAAAGACAAAAGATCCAGAATGGACCAAAATGGAGCGTAAAAAGAAATACCAAGAACTAAAACGGTCGTTACGAGAGGTATGGACTATTGAGGGAGAAAGTGATGGTAAGGAGGAGTCAGAAAAAGGAAACATGAATGTACCATCCCACTATCGAAAATTCACCAACCAAGACAGAAAAATCATAATGACACCACCAATAAGGGAAAGAATAAACCAGGAATCTTGCAATGGGCCGGAAAATGCAAAACGGATAGACCTCGCTGTGCCAGGCAAAGAGCCTCAGTCTATCTATATAGCAACTGATTTAGAGCCTGAAGAAGAAGAACTGCTAACACAACTTCTCAAGAAGTATAAATATGTGTTTGCATGGCTCTACAAAGACCTCAAAGGAGTTGATCCATCGATATGCCAACATACAATTCCTTTGAAATCAGATGCCAAACCTAGCAAACAACGTCCTTACACATATAATGACACATTCGCTAAACGAATCAAAGAGGAGATTGACAAGCTGATGGATGCTGAATTCATCTATGAAATCGAGTATACAGATTGGGTGTCACCCATTGTGGTTGTCCCCAAAAAGAACAGAAAGCTGCATGTGTGTGTGAACCTAAAAAAAGTGAACGCAGTCACAATAAGGGATAATTATCCCTTGCTGATCACAGAACATGTGCTTAAAAGGGTGGCTGGAAAACGGGCTTATTCTTTTTTAGATGGGTTTTTTGGTATAACCAATTGGCAATTGCAATAGAGGATCAACACAAAACAGCATTTGCCACAGAGTGGGGAATATATGCGTATAGAGTTATGACTTTTGGCCTAACCAATGCCCCAACTACCTTCCAAAGGTTAATGACTCATGCGTTCAAAGGATACCTGAGAATATTCTTAGAAATATATATGGATGATCTCTATGTCCACTCGCTTATACAAGAAGAACATATTGACCATTTACAAAAGGTATTTGAGAAGTGCAGAACATATCAAATCTGTCTCAACCCTGAAAAGTGCATTTTTATGGTTAGGCAAGGCCGCATCTTAGGACATATTGTCTTGAGAAATGGCATAACCACTGACCTAGATAAAATTAGAGTCATAGTAGACTTGCCCAGGCCTACTAATGCCAAACAAGTACAATCCTTCATGGGACACTACGAATATTATCGAAGATTCATATATATGTATGCAATCATTGCACAACCTCTGTATCGCTTATTAGTCAGTTTTGACTGGACTGAGGAGTGTGAAACTTCATTCCAAAAGCTTAAGGAAAACCTTGTATCAGCACCTGTACTTAAAGCACCAGATTGGGAAAAGATATTCCATGTTCACATTGATGCATCTGCATATGCAATTGGGACTATTCTGGCTCAACCTGGAGACGGAACAATGGATTTCCCAGTTTGTTATGCAAGCTGACAGCTAAATAGTGCAGAAAAGAACTACACCACCACTGAAAGAGAGGGATTAAGAATGATTTATGCTGTAAAGAAATTTCGGCATTACTTGCTTGCAAACAAATTTGTGTTCTTCACAGATCATCAAGCTCCTTTGTATCTAGTAAATAAACCATGCAATACTGGGAGAATTGTACGCTGGTTTATTATATTGCTAGAGTTTGAATTCATAGTGGTAGTAAAAAAGGGTAAAACTCATCTACGGGCGGATCATCTTTCAAGGCTACAAAACGGGGAAGCTCATGAAGGAGTAGACGGTGACATACCTGATGCTTATCTTTTCAATATTGAAATGATACCCAAATGGTCTCATGAAATTGTTAGCATTCTTTCATTTGGAGGTAGATTTGATAACAAGGAAGACAGATCCAAATAACAAACATTTCGACAAAAAAAAAATTGCAGGACGATTGTACCATCTAGGCTCGGACCAAATTCTACGATTATGTATAAATCCAGAGGAATTCAAGTGTTATCTTGAAGAAGCACACATCCAGGATTGTGCATTTCATTGTTCAACAATGAAAACACACCAAAGATTGAAACACTTAGGATTTTATTGGCCAACTATGTATGCTGACACACATGCTTATGTTAACAATTGTACTATATGTAGTGCCAAACAACCGGTGGATCACGCGACATTGTTTCAGGTAAGCATTGCACCTGCATGGAGTCAATATATCATTGATTTCTTAACAACAAGGACACTTCTCGAAAACATAACAAAAGCGCAAAAAAGGGCTATAGAGTTGGAGGCTCGCGACTTTAATTTAATTGGAAATCAACTCTACAAGCGAGGAAAGGACAATCAACTTAGAATTTGTGCAAGTGAAAGCAAATACCTGCTGATTCTAGAACACGCACATGGAGGAATAAGTGGAGGCCATTTTTCAGGCGATAAGACGGAAAAATTTGTCTTAATCGCAGGAATATGGTGGCCTACATTGCACATGGATGCCGAGGAGTTTGTAAAGCGTTGTGACGCATGTCAGCGCACTAAGGTGCCGATAAAGAGAGATGAGATGCCACTACGGCCAATGATGGGAGCATGGGCATTTGCAAAATGGGGCATTGATTTTGTGGGGCCTATTTCACCCCTTGCATATTGCACCCATACCCAATGTATCATTGTGGCTACGGACTATCTCACAAAATGGGTGGAAGCCAAAGCAACACAAAAATCAAACGCAAGAACCACTACACAATTTTTGTATGAGAATGTCTTTGTACGATACAGATTACCAATAGAAATTGTCAGTGATTGAGGAACACATTTTTTTAATGAAGTCATTGAATATCTACTAGAGGAATTCATGGTCATACATAGAAAATTTGCTCCATATCATCCACAGACAAATAGACAAGCTGAGGCCACAAATAAAACACTATGCACTGTTTTGACTAAAATTGTATTAGAGTCAAGGACAGACTGGGATCAACAATTACACTCAACACTATGGCATACAGAGTAGCTTACAAAACACAACAATCAATCGGACAACACCGTACAACATGGGTTTGGTCTAAACGCTATATTACCCATAGAGTTTTTAGTTCTAACTCTACGAGTAGAGAAACGCTTAGAATGGACAGGGCATGAGCTCTCTTCAAGAATAGATGATCTTGAAAAGCTAGTTGAACTTCGACTAAGAGCTGTAGCTTCGATCTATGCTAAAAAGAGAAGACAAAAAGAGTTTTTTGACAAGCATGTGCGTACGAAAGAGTTCAAAACAGGTGATTATGTACTTGTTTATACTTTGAAGCAACATGCCAAGAAACTTAAAAAGCAAGGGATGGGACCCTTTGTGATTACTGACTTATCACAAAGTGGAGCTGTCAAACTTGCTACATTGGTAGGAGAAGAAATGCCAAATTGGATTAGTGGGTGCCAGTTAAAAAAGTATCATTTACCACTAACACAGGATATGCTTCAACAAATCCATCAAGAAAAACAATGGATGAAGGAGAAACAGAGGGTACGAGAAGAAGCTAAAGCAGAAGCAAAAGAATGCATTGCAAAAAGAAGGCTTCTACGACAACAACAACAAAGTGGATCACCGTTGTGAATAAATGCTATTCGATTATCGAATTTTGGTGAAGACACAGTGGAACCAATAATTGCAGTCAAAGTGGGTAGCAATCAAGTTGAATCGACGGCATTGCTTGATTCCGGAGCTCAAGAAAATCTGATCTCTTACAAATTATATAAACAGCTCAAGCCCAAAGATCAACTACATCCTACTCCACAAGTGCTGGAAATTAGTACATCACATTCGCTGGGAACATTGGGCTGGACAATATTGCATGTACAAATACATCAATATATTTATCCCCACAAGTTTTACATTGTTGAGGATGCGAGCACACTACACCCCATGTTGTTGGGACAACCTTTGCAGAAAGAGCATAATGTGTAGATAGATTGGAATTCGGATACAGTCAAACTTCAGCATGCACAAGAACAACATGTGGTAGCCTTTGCTCAGACAATCCAAAGGAACCAAATGATAGCACCACCATAACAGGATAAAGAACAAAAAGGATGGGTGCCAATAAAGCACAACACGATACACATGGAGAACAGCCAGGGAAATGCCAACCATGTTCACTACAAAAATAAGACAACACAGACCACAGTGCATAGATCAAGGTTAGCAACACGCAAAAAAAAAGTATGGGTACGGAAGGATATAGGTGACCTGGCATACAATCCACACTACAACACCAGAAGTCAACAGAAGAACACAATTGAACCAACAACCACAGGAATTAAAAAATATGGATCCCAAAGAGAATGCTCAGTAACCACTTAAATGTGACTCGCATTTGGATCCCAAAACCAAAGCAATAGGAACTCCCTTCAGTACAAGCAACACCAGCAGGCAGACACACACACCATATGAAACTGGCAAACCGATCTATGTGAAGTGCGCGAGCAGGAGCGTGTGTAGTATGTGCAACAATGGAGAAGAGAGGAGACCTTGTGTTTGCAGGGGCTAAAACTCACTCTCTACATGTGAGCCCCCTTATTCTATTATGTACATAATGAATAAGTATAGTGGGTGGGAACCTAGCCTAACCGGCCACATGGGGCTTTAACCCCAACAACCTCCCACGTAAAGGCCAATGTGGCCATGAGAGAGAAAAGAAAACCGTACAAAACCTGTACAAGGTCATGACAAGTATGACCTCGGTATGTCATCATACGCTGCAAAGTACCCCTATACTCAAGGCCAACGTCAGTCACTGCACAACGAACTGCTCCCACTGCAAATGCACCTACTGCAAATGCAATCTCGGTCTCGAGATGAGTATCTCGTACATGAGTCTCCCGAATGCTGATGCAATCCTAGCAATATACGCCAATTTGACCATCTCAGTCAAATCTGGCTCAGAACTCCACTCATGGAAATCACCCTGACATCCGAACTCCGATCCTTGGAATCCATCCTCGTGTCCATCGCATGTCACATGTGCACCAAGAGCATCTACCTGTCCTGAACCCTATGTGGTAAGAGCGATGTCTAGCTCTAACTCACATACATCGGCCTCTAGCCTAAGCATATCCATGAATGACTGAATCACGGCTGAATCCTCAGCACTCAGCCATCCATATCCGTCATCATATCCACAAATGACATGCCCTGTTGCAAAACTATCTGCACAACTGGCTCGACATGCTCACAAACTGGAGCATCATGCAACCTATCCGCAAAGGAGACATGCCTCGTCTCTCTGCATGGCTGTGTACTCACAAAAACTGTGCCGTCTCGTACATGATGTACTTGCATTGCATGAATCGTGCCAACACTAGCACCTCTAGCTATGACTAGCTGTCCACGATGCAATCTGAAACTGTGCTCATCCAGCACTACCTGGCATCCGCTGTCTCGTAAGTGACTCACAGAGATCAAGCTCTACGTCAAACCTGGCACATGGCGTACATCTCGCAACACATATGATGCACCACTCGGCAACGATAGTATGACATCTCCTGCACCAACTATGTCATGCACTGAACCATCCGCTAGACACACATGTCCAAGCATACCACTAGCATATGTGCTAAACCACTCACGACTCGGCGTGACGTGAAACCTAGCACTCACATCTAGTATCCATGTGAGTAATGTGAAGGTCAACCGACATAAGAAAGTCAAGAGTAAACATGGAAGCAAAGTTGACATCTCCGTCATGCATAGCCACATACGCTACATCTGCTCCCACATCATCCAAAGTGATAGCATCCCTCTTGTGCTATCTCCTGCACTGTCTCATCCGCCGAAAACAACGCCTACGTACATGCCCTATATGACCGCAATGCCAACACACAACATCTCTATGTCTACAAGATCGTCCTTTGACTGTAGACATCTCTCTAGACTCATTTGTGCCAAAAGCATTGCACAATCTTTTCCATAACTCTCTAGTTGTACATACATCCAATCCAATGCGATAGACAGGCTCACCAAGGTGTAACATGATCGTTGAACATGCAAGTTCATCCAAGTCCTCCCACTCATCGTCAGTCATTGATGCTGGCCTAGCATCCATGCCCTGTAGTGGAAACACTTGGCCCAACTGAGTCAATGCATCATGCATACCTGCTTTCCAATGCTCGAAGTTTGAACCATCAAACTTTGTATGGAAAAGCATAAACCCTGACAATGATGTACATGCCAAATCCATGGCGATAACCTGTGACAAGACCAAGCACAAGTCGATCAGCTGACAATAGCCAAAGCGTGGCTAACTCATACACCAAGTACTGTCAAAATACAACATAAGCTAGCATAAGCTGTCTAAGAGAAGTGTCAACAAATATGGCGATCAATGTAACGAAACAAAGTGAGTAAAATCTCTCAAATGATGCCAAAACACCCGCTCTAATCCCAAGAGCACTATGTGGTAATCGATGAAACTATCATCACCAATCTCCCTCCTGAAGAGATTACCACATGTATGTCAAATGACATAATCCGTGAGCAAACACTCTCACAATGCGATGCCAAAACACTATGGCAAAGCAACCACTGAGTGCCAAATGCAATCAAAACACGATTGCAAACCATGCGCATAAACAAATAAACTCGCAAGAAAAATCCGACAGAGTTTCGACAGTATTTGGCTATCTAACCATAATAACCATACATGCCATAAACATGCTCAAAACCATGAGCAAATCATGCACAAAATCTGCACTCAAGTATACATGAGCTACCCCAAAGTCTCAACTCCGTAAACGTGGAAAACAATCATGTAATCTGAAACACAAAGTGCATCAACCGCACTCTACAAGCGAAGCATATACTAGCATAAACTTGGATGCAAACCAACCAAAATGTGACACAAATTGATGCTCAAAATAGCTGAAAATCAGCCCACATATGCAATTGCAAGGCGAAGAATACCATCCGCTGAAAAGCGCACATCATGTGCATCCACATGGCAATATAAACGAGCATCAAGCATGTACCAAATGTGTATCAAAGAGCATCCAAATGAGCTGAAAATCCAGCTCACAATTATGCCAAAAGTGCTTGCAAAACTCTCTGCAAATCTATGCACCACACTTTCCGAAATCTGCTCAATCGCATAAGTCAATGCACATAACCTGTGATGAAACCACTCTCGAACTTGAGAGTCCACAAGAATGCATACATCCACGAACTGTTCTCAATGTGTGCGCATAAATGTGTTGAAAATATCAACCCATACTCTCTTCACTGAGAGAAAAACATCAATGCGCAAAACCAGAGAATGAAAAAAGCTCAATCCAAGCTCTCTGAATGTAGCAAATCACCACAATATGCATACATAATCTTCAACTTTTCGAATACCCTGCAGCCTGTCAACTCATATCTTCCAAACCGCTCAGAATTTTCAGAAACTTCCTTCTGCAAAGTTGCAGACCACGCAAAAATGGTTAGGCTTTACGCGGAATGGACCTGAAATGTGCTGTTTATACAGGTCAAAATAGATCTATAAAAATATGCATCTGAGTACTCTAGACGTGCAGGCAGTCTGAGTGACGTATCTCAAAATTGGTAAAGATTTTGAGAAAACTTTCTTCTGCAAAGTTGAAGAGGACAAAAAACCGGACAGGAAATGAGAGAATCGGCTTGAATAAAAACATTTTGATAAGCCAAAATAGATCTTCAAAAAAGTCCTGCAGTTTTTGCTGCTTCTCTGCCTTCCCCGCTTCCCCGATGAGCTCCAATGGTGCTCTAAATCCCTGAGCTCTGATACCAGTTGAAGTGCGCTAGAGAGAGCGTGTGTTTGTGTGTATGCAGCGATGGAGAAGAGGAGACCTTGTGTTTGCAGGGCTGCACCTGGCCTAACCGGCCACATGGGGCTTTACCCCAACACTATGAGGGTGCCGATCAGCAGAACAACAATGACGACCACGGACGAGGCAATAAACCTACAAAAGCCTCCAAAACAAAGCTACAAATGGCAAGCAAAAGAGAAAAATACTACGGCCAATTCAGCCACGACAATTCTCTCCACGGAGACAACCATGGCCATATCGACAATAGCGGCAAACCAAGCAACTTTTGCAAAGAAGACGATCAAACAGAGAGTTGTAGAGTTACAACTTTTACTTGCAAAGAAAATCCACCAACCAAATCAAAAACAAACAGGAAACCTTGACGTCGAATGCCAATAACTTGCTTATTCCCTCCTCTCGCATAACATTGATTTTTCCATGCATTCACTGAGTATGCATCAAATAGGGCCACCTTACAAGGCCGCGCATTAGCACAATTTTTAACCCATGCACTGCACATACCTCGAGGTGATACCTTGTCTTCCGGAAGGACTCCGACTAGGAGGGGGGAGGCATTCTCAACGCGGACCCAATGAAGGTAAAAAGAGCAAAAAAGGACATGTTTTTGACTATTTTGAAAGGTTTTCATTTGATTGCAAAATTTTCTGGACTAACCTAAGTACATATGCCCTTATACAGCATGAATCTACAAGTATATGGGGCCAAACGCCAAATTAGGCCCCTAGGTGTGTGTATATATGTAAAAATAGCCATCTTTCGGATAAAATATTGATAAAACGAAGAAATCCGGCCATAAAAATTTCATGTGAGTGTACATAGTGTTTTGCGGAGATGTTTTTGAGTTATTGTGATTTTTGAGGATTTTTTGGGTTTATTTTGCTATTTTCTTTTGAATTTTATTACTTATCGGCAGAAAAACTTCAAAAAAGCAGGTGAAATACGATCGTAATGAGAAACAAAAATATGGGGATAACCAGTGACTATAGGAAAACCTATGGTACAATGGGGATGCAATTATGTGAATGGAGTGAGAGGCGTGTTTTGGCTAGATTTTGACCGAAACGTCAAATTTCTCGGAAACTGGGAAAACGAGTCCAAATCAAGAACTTTTTGAGCCTAAACCGCATCTCGCAAGAAGTTGGGAGCACATGTCAAATTTCATAGAAAGTGATTCGGGGACCCCCATTATAAGATTTTTTCACTTCACTTAGAGCTCATTTCTACTATTTCCTTCTTGAGAGAGAGCTCTTGCCACCTAGAGCGAACCGGACTTGCAGCTACTTCTACGACGTGCACGACCACCCGATTGGCTCCAGATATGAGAGGTAGGCTCAACACCTTAAGCTTTTCGCGTATGTTTGATGTTTTGTCGCGAAAACTAGTGTAGGGTTTACACGGGGAACGTGCAATATAGACCTACAGGTAGAGGTGGCCACCTAACGGCTAACCCAAAAGCAATAAAGCTTCATAGGGGTTTATAGGAGACCACTCTTGAATGCACAAAGGCGGCCAAAAACCATTGGAAAAACCCTAACTTCTAGAGCCCTGCAAGAGGCCACCAAGTGGTAAATCGGTGGAAAGTCGCCCAAATGCTACCAAAACTCATGGGTAGGAGCATCTCGACATGCTCTACAAGGCTATATAGCCTACATGGCCATAAGGCGACCCAAAGCGGGACTAAGCTTCAGAAACGGCATCAGACACACAAAGCATCAACTGGCTCTCACGGCCAAACCGGATGTCTGTTTGCCACCAAACTTCACGAGCAGATTCCCTAGACCATCAACAACCAAGTCCTATGGTGGTAGACCACCACAAGTCATCGATGATATGTAAACGTAACCACGGGCGCTTCTAGAGCGACAAATTGCCAAATAAAGCTCTAGTGAAGCCAAAGCCAACAAAAACCATATGGCAAGGATCCCCAAGGAACCATGAAGCTATGGAGACTAGCATCAAGAAATCTCATCGCCGAAAAGCACTCCAAGAGTCAGAAAACGACTCAGAGGCTCTAAAAGCCAAACAGGGAGTTTCTATCTATCTTTTTGACTTTTTTTATTGAAATAAGGCTTAAAAGGGATTCAAGGGGCATATACTAGTAGTACTTCTCATTAAAAAAATCATCAGGAGACATCCTATGTGTAGGATGTCTCAAGGCCATGTCTGGGCACCAAACTCAATATCTCACCTCATACACAGCTTCTACATAACTTATACATGCTAGCCATCAAGTTTCATCACATTTGGACAAGAGTTGACCTCATATGCATATAAAAACGGAAAGTCAGAGCATAGAGACAATAATGGGTCATAGACCTACCAAAACTAGTCCAAATCACATGAAACTTGCATAATATACTCATTAGCACATTGCCAAGCTAACTGTGGGGTCAGATATGAAAATTAATAAAATAGACATCCTACACGTAGGATGTCTAAATGACCTATTTGACCTCCAGCTTGTGTTTTTGAGTTCCACATATCTTTATAACATCTTCACAAGCTCATGTATCAAATTTCAAGCCAGACCCATCACATTTGGCCCCCAAAACCTCAAAGATGTACTTTTATGAGCCAAAAAACACTACACATGCTCCTAACAACACCAATGCTTATCCAAATCAAAATCTAAGAGCAGGGCCATGTTCTACATGCTAAGGGCTACCAACATAACCAAAATCAAGTGATTCTGAGAAAGTAGACATCCTACGCGTAGCATTTCTCCAGTGTCATATTGACCTTCTGTGCAGGAATTGACTTCATGGGAGTCTTTTACATGGTACAAGAAGCCTATATATCAAATTTCAACCCAATTGAATATCATTTGCCATCTATATAGGACATCCTATCCAATTTGTGAGCCAAAAGCCTAAATCTGCTCAAAATTGCACTTTTTGATGTCCAAACCAAATTCCAAGTACATAGCCATGTTGCACAAGTCAAGGGCCACAAGCTTGTCAAGTTTCATCAAAATCAGAGAAGGTAGACATCCTATTTGTAGGATGTCTACATGCTTACTTTTTAGCCAAAAATCTGTTGTGGGCACATGCATGGTTTCCTTAGTCCCTTTTGAGTTCTTATTTCAATTTTCAAGTCATTTGGGTAGACATAACTAGGTTTATCAGCTAATCTGTAAAAAAACGCTAACTTTGGACTACTGAGTGGAACAGGATCCATGGCAGCCACAAAGTCACCTGCAAAGAAGAAGAGGATGACTATCAAGGACTACTTAGAAGAAGTGGAGTCTTTTGTTATCCCAAAGGGAACCCTGAAGCCCACAAGCACTTGGATTCAAGATGACCTACTAGAAACCAATGATCTGAGAATCTACCAAGGAGTGTTTAAAGATCCGGAGGGAAATGCAGTGGAGCTACCCATGATCCCTCAAGAGCTCAATGAATTTGTCAGGAGCAAGATGGGGGACTACTTGGAGAAACTGGACCTCCACAATTACTTTGAAGCCTTGCCAGCAGGGATTGATGTTAAAAGACTGTGGAATTTGTCACCACAATCAAAGAGGACGGCATAGCCAGAGTTACAGATCTGCAAGGAAAACCTAATACAATGATTGTCATCAGAGAGAAGGTGGTGGCAGCAACACTTGACCTCTCTAACAAAGGAGACAGTGTGACTAAGAGGCGAGATGACATTAAGGTCTACTCAAAAAAGAAAAATAACTATACATTTGAAGATATTGCAAACCCGAAGGTGGCCATCATGAGCCAACTATACAATCAGTACTTCCACATGTGTACCAAGCGGCCACAGAAATACAGGATGCCACCTGGAGCTATTGCCACCACTTTCACTTGGGCGATGCAGAAGAGCAAACCGAAGGAGATAAACTATGCCGCTTACATTCACGACAACCTTGTGAAGATGGGGACCAAAAATCCCACTTATATTGTGCCTGGTGAGTTGATAACCAAAGTCATCTATGGAGCATTGCATGCCAAGGTAAATTGGCCTCTACCTCCCTCCCAAAATGATTGGCTCAAGCTGAAGGAAGACAAAGAAGAAGAGCCTTGTAAGGCTCCAAGGGTAGCCACAAGGTTGAAGTGCCATTTAGAGACAGTGCTAGAAGAGCCGCGAGGGCCCAAGAAGGGAAAGAAAGAAACTCTACAGGTGCCAGTAAAGGAAACAAAGTCACAGAAAGCAGCAAGGCTAGAAAGACTAATGGAAAGTTTCAGAGCTGAGAGAGCGCTAAAAGGGGATCTGAGCGAGTTATGGAAGCCATCACTTGAGGCTATGTCTGGATCATCTCGAAGGACTCAAAGGGATCATTTTGAAGATTATATCAAGAATTTTGAGATCTTAGATGTTACACCAGAGAATATCCCAAATATACCTTTTACCGAAGAAGAGGTTGATGATGTGAGACTCAGCTGCTAGAAGAGCAGGAAGGCCAAGAAAGAGAGAGGAAAACAAAGGTGGATCGGGATTTCAAGAAGAAGCAACCAACTCCACCATCAAGCCGAGAATCCAAACCTCCATTATCATCACCTCCTCTTAGTCCTCCTCAAAAGCGACAAAAAGAGGAGATGAACAAATCTGATGGGCAACAAGACTCCAAGGAAGAGAAGAACAAAGAGGAAGAGCAGAAGGCAGAAGTTGAACCAAAAGATGAGAAGCCATATCCAGAAGAAAAAAACTATAGAATATTTCTTGATCTCCTAGCTGCTGGATACTCTCGAGAAGAGGCAGCTAATGTAGCTTTTGAGTTGTCGATCACTAAACCCAAAGAATATATGTTGAG
This sequence comes from Adiantum capillus-veneris, assembly GCF_014529385.1. Classification (NCBI taxonomy): domain Eukaryota; kingdom Viridiplantae; phylum Streptophyta; class Polypodiopsida; order Polypodiales; family Pteridaceae; genus Adiantum; species Adiantum capillus-veneris. The sequence continues at coordinate 87,398,171 of NC_140932.1, forward strand.
CCCTTGGTTAGTGGAGTTGAAGGAAATGGCCACAGATACAGTGGATTTACAGCCACAAGCTAATGATTGGGATGAAGTGATGCAAAGACTCACTGGGCTCAGAGCAAGGTCTATAGCCATTGAGGGTGAAATTCATAATCTCAAAGAAAATGAAGTTTAATTCAAATCCGAGGTGGACTTGCTCCAAAAGCCGGACCAAGAGAACACACAGAAGCAAGCCAAGTTGCAAGCCGATCTGGACGCGGCACTAAAAATATGCCAAGAGATGGAAAGACAGAGTCAGGCAGCAGACCAAAAGCTTCAAAGAGCAGAGGAGGAGTACAAGAAAATCAGCAAATCACTGACGGATGAGGAGAAATAAAGGGACAACTTGACACTCCAACTTGCTGATGAGTCCAAAGAAGTGGAAACTTTGAGGAATGCTAAGGAAAAAGCTGAGCTACAACATGAGTCAAGCCAGGACGAAGTTATAGAGCTAAAAGATCAAATGAAAGTGAAAGATCAGACCATCCAGAGGCTAAGGGAATCTCTGGCCAGAGTCAAAGCTGCTACCTCAACTAGCATTGCTTCAAAGAAGGATATATATGAAGAACAGATGAAGGAACTCCAAAAGGAGTTGACACTAGAGAAGAGACAAAGATTGATGCTGGCCAAGGGCTCCCTAGTGATGCAAAGCCATCTAGAAGATGAGAACAAGGCCATGAAAGATGAGCTAGAAGCCTTGAAAAAGAAGATGGACGAGGATCTAAAGAGGATGCAAACAAAAAATTAAGACACCAAGAGGAAGCTAGAAGAGGCTGAAAAAGCCAATGCTGAATTGAACGACCTCTTAGTGAACATGGGGGATCAAGCTGAACAGGAAAAAAAGCATATCAGAAGCAGATTGATGAGCTGAAAGGCCAACAGCAGACTGAAGAGCCACATTTGAGCACAGGGCCAACAACAATGGAAGGAATTGACATAGACAATGTGTCAGATCCAGTGGACACAACAATGCAAGAGGACATCCTTGTGGGACCATCCCAAGAGCCTCGGGATCTGACACAAGAAGAAGAAGAAAATCTACAAAAGACAATAGGAGTGGCAATAAAAGACACCGCCAAAGAAGCAATGGAGTGGGAGCAGAGGGTATTAAAGTCTATGACCATTCAGAAGTTAGATGCAAATGTCGTTCGACATGAATGGCTACAACCTTCTCTCCCATATCCTCTTCTGAAGTATGAAGCTTCTACAATAAACAAGCAGATTAAAGAGGAGCCGATAGTGCCACTATACGAAGAAGATATCTCCAAACGAGAAGGAGTCAAGCTTATTATGGACTCTCAGCCAAAATGGAGAAAGGCATGGCTAACTAAATATCCCCAGTATTTAGTACATCTGGTAGAGGCGCCTAAAATAATCAGAGACAACCTTAGATTTTGCCCTCTACCAAGGATGCGACCTGGAAAGAACAAGAGGTGCTGAAGAAAAGCCACCCCACGTGGCTCAACTACCCAAAGCTGCTAGGCTTGAAGGGGCTTGAAGGCAGTGATAGCCAACTTTCGGAAATCAAAGACAAAAAAAGAAAAAAAACTCAATTCTCCCCTCCCTACTCTCAGTACCCCCCCCACCGTAGCTTATTCCCCCCCCCCCCCCCCCCCCCCCCCCCCCCCTACGGGCATTGGATAAAAACAACCTCTCTCTCTCTCTCTCTCTCTCTCTCTCTCTCTCTCTCTCTCTCCTCTCTCTCTCTCTCTCTCTCTCTCTCTCTCTCTCTCTCTCTCTCTCATTTTCCCTACATACCCCTCCCCTAATATCTCTCTCTCCCAATTTACCCTCCCCGGCCAGGCGGAAACTTTGAAAATATCACCCCCTACCCCTCTCTCGTTCTCCCTCGGTGTGAGCCACATGGAAACCCCACCCCCCCCTCCGCTCTCCGTATTCTTACACTCACCCTTTACATTCCCCCTCACATTTCTCCCCCCCCCACTCTCATTACCCCCCCCCCCCCCCCCCCCCCCCCCCCTTTTGCCCCTAATATTCCCTCCCCGACCCCTCCTCCCTCTTCCCCACCCGCTCGCCTCACCCTCCCTCAGCCTCATTCCCCTCCCCTCGGCCTCATCCCCCCCCCCCCCCTCTGGCCCGCTGATATATTCCCTCACTCCACCCATTGACTTGTTCCCCCCCCCCCTCGTCCTCAAGCTCCCATGCAAGACAATGAACCCCCCCCCCCCCCCCCCCCCCCCTCTCTCTCACCCACACATCTCCCCTACCCCACTCCACACCTCACCCTTCCCTCTCCCTCACAATCTCTCTCTCTCAGGTCAATGCGGACTCTCTCTCTCTCTGTCTCTCACCCGGGCGCTCAGGCCACGCAAGCAAGCAAAATTCTTTCTCTCTCTCCTCCTCACGGACGTCACATAGGACCACCCTCTCTCTCACCATACACACACACACACACACACACACACACACACACACACACACACACACAATCACCCCCCCCCTCTCCCCTTTCTTCCTTCGGCGTTGTGCGCGCAGTCCGCATACCACACACACACCCACCCGGACGCTCGCGCAGGCAACAGGCCACACACACACCGCACACACACTCTCTCTACCCCTACCCCATATCCCCCCCCCCCCCCCATCCGCCTCGCGCAGAAGCAGGCCGTTGGCCATCCAACAAGAAAAAAAACAGGCCGCAGCCCCCCTTCCCACGCACGTTTTTGCACACACATACATATACATACACACACACACCCGCCCTCATGCACGAATACATACACACACACACGCATATACGCACCGCACCACAAATACAAAGGAGAAAAGCGAATACGACATCAACGAATAAAAGAAGAAGGATCCAAAGCACGCGCCGCTAACAACAAAAAGAGAAAATGCCCCGAAGGCATGCCTCGGCCGAATCCAGAAGAAGTACGCTCAACACCGACGCACCAGCAGCACACCATTCGCCGGCAACACGCAACCACGACGCCATCTTCAGTTTTTACCCGCACCATTGTAAATTTCCATTTTTTGTAAATATTCTCTCTCTAGGTGATAGTCACAAAGGCCCACCTAGATATTCCCATCTTTTAATAACCTCCCAAAACAAAGCAAGGGTCAACCACACCGGGCCCACCACTTGCTTTGTCTCCCCGATTAAGCTTACCCTAACCACACTGGGATTACCATAATCCAAGCAGCCAACACCTATAAATTGGCACTGAGAGGTCACTATCGGAAGGGGGGGCAATCCATGAGGAGCCAAGCATTTGGTAGAGTGTAGTGGGAAGGATTGACACTATCACCATCACGGGAGGGGGCTTGTGTGTTGGGTTTGCCTTGGGAATTGCACCATGCGAAGGGAACCACATCCATCTCTCGACTCCAATGGTCGATGCACACATGTATGCACGCTCTTGGTAGTAAATATTCACGATCATTGAGCCGTCTTAGAGAATGCACCACGTAGGTTGCACCACCTCCTCCCCCCTACCTCTCTACCATCACGGCATGCCACTTTGTAAATATTGAAAAAATAAATCACCCTCACACCCCCGAGGGTTTTCATCATTTGCAAATATACTCTCTCTCTCTCTCTCTCTCTCTCTCTCTCTCTCTCTCTCTCTCTCTCTCTCTCTCTCTCTCTCTCGGTGTGTAGATTTGCGGTGTTCATATCATCGTGGTTTTGCGTCCTAGCCGCTCAAAGCTAGGTGGTGCCCCCTGTTCACTTTAACGTGGCAGGCTCGAGGTGCGCCATTCGGCCCCCGGCATTTTAGAGGCCGTCGGGGTTCGGGGTCCGCTTTGCGTCCGTCATTTGGTGCCCCCCACGGAGGAGGGCTTTTCTAAGACCCTTCAGTTTACAATGTTGAGAGTGACGCCCACTACCAATCATGGACGAATGGTTGAAGGAGTTTTCTAACTAGAGGACGGAAGAAGAGGAGACGAAGGAGGCACTAGCCGCCTTCATTGAGGTGCTACTGCCAGGCTGCAGTGTCATCAGCATTCAAGAGGTAACTTCTCCATCTCGTGTCGCTCGTTCTAACTGTAAATCGAAAGCATCAGGTGGGAGATTGGTGAAGTGCCATCACTGTTGTCAACCAAGACACACGGTCAATGAGTGCTAGCAACGAAGGCAGCGAAAGGGCTGAAGTCATCTACAGCGACATTCATCGCAAAGAAATCATTCACGTCAAGGAAGGGAAGCGAACGGTGAGACCTCTTTTCCCTAAAGAAGCTACAGTCAAAGATATAACTCCAAAGTGGCCTAAAGGGGTTGCTCGAGCCAAAGGCAAGGAGAAGATAAGACAGTCTGGAAACACATGACCCCGAAGGGAGAAGCATCTGGCCAAGCAAGTGCTTCAAGCTCAGAGAGCCGGGTTGTACCCACTTTGTCAAAGAAGAAGTCATCCGAAGTTAAGCGGTAGAAGGTCGCCTATCGATTTGCACGACGCATGCGAGTGCTACCAATCCACTTTGACAATCCAAAAGAAGAAGTGGTAGAAAGGTTCCCATGTCCTAGAGAAGAGTGGTTCGTGTTAAGTATGGAGCCTGATTTACCCTTGTAATTTTATGTGGTAAAAGCGCACATTTTTAAGGCCCCCATTATGAGGAGAAGCCATCGTGCGTGAAGGAAAATCACTCACCGGAAACCAAAATTTTCACGGACAAGAATCAGGGGCAACTTTAAAGGCCTCGGGGGCGAAGGCCCCCTGAGACTTTTTTTCCCGTCGGAATATTCTTTTTCACTGGAATATTATGGCCGGACGGCGGCCGAAAAGTGGTCGGAAAACAACCGGTTGGTTGGCCGGTGGCTGGTAGTCAATGGCCGATGGCCGGTGATCTGAAGTCAATGGCCGGTGGCCGGTGGTCGGAAGTCAATGGCCGGTGGCCGGTGGCTGAATTCAAAAGCGGACTTGTCTTCTCAAGGGCGGCCACACATGGGCGGATTGGAGGGTCCGATTTGGACTTATTCGCACAAGGGCGGCTACACATGGCTGTCTCTCATAAGAGAGGGCAGCCCTTTTGGCCTATAAAAGGAGGCCATTTCTACACACATTTCATAGTGTGAAGTTGATGCAACAAGGTGAGTGTGAGGTGGTGAGAGTGAAGCAAGGCGGGAGCTCCATTAAGGGTATAATCCCTTTGTAAACAACTTCTTGTTTTGAAGTACTAAAGCCATTGAGTGGCTGCTTTCCCGTGGACGTAGCCCACATTGGGTGAACCACGTATATCGTGTGTACTCTCTCTCTCTCTCTCTCTCTCTCTCTCTACTCTATAATCTCGTGTATATAAATCTGTCTCTCTCCATTAAGTAATCTACTCAATTATCTATTTAACTACGTCTTATTTCCTAACAGTTCGGCTATTGCTCTCGTTGTTTTGGGAAGCGAGTGGAGGACCTTCCTCCTCTGCCTGTACAACTTATCCTGAAGAAGCTCTCTACCACGGGAGAAACCCAATGGGCTGGAGATGAGCTGCAATTAAATGGAGTAGAATTCATGCAACACGCCGATTACGGAAATTACCTACAATTGGTGTTAGCCAAGAGGCTGGGAGTGGTCAAACGCGTCGCCATCACCCCGTACGTGTTGAGAAACGAAGGAAAGGTAGAGCACATGAAAGGCGACAACCTCTTGTGGATGTGACGACTCATCAACACTGGCATGGTAAGAGTATAAGTAAGTATTGCACCCTCTGTGCATGATGGAAAACGGGACGATGGCATTCCTGTTCAGATTCCTGCAGCATATGCATGTGAATATCTATGTAGATAGGAAAGTCTTCTACCAACAGAAGATCGTTTACCTATTCGGTGCGGGGGTACTAGGAGAAATCTTCAATTCCCCGAACCCTATCATTCTTCCCGTATTAGATTACCATCATTCCTTTAATGTCTCTATTTTTATCCTGTTTTAACCTATCCATCCACCCTTGTAAAAAGCCGCTATGAGCCGCTACTGTTGATGTTGAAAAAAAAAAGAAAAAAAAAGGGAAAAAGAAAAAAAGAAAGAGTTTGTAATTTCCCGAGTCACCACCATGGCAAGTGTTTCTTTCCCCACGTTCAGTGGAAAGAAGGGAGAGGATCTCACCACCGACTTTTTGGATGATTTCGACATTGCTTGTGTCGTCTCCAACAAAGATGACGACGTTTCACGACTTAGAATTTTTCCTCTACTGATGAAAGTAGAGGCCAAGTCTTGGTATAATGCATTGCCCCAGGCTACCAAGAATGCATGGGATGTGGTAAGGACTGCTTTTGTAAAGAGGTTTGGTGGAGGGACAACCTCGGAGAAGCTATGGCAGCTACTGACAGAATTAAAGCAGGGAGGCCTGCTGGAGTATGCCACCTACGAGTCAAAGTTTGTGGACTTATGGGAGAGATGGGTTGCCACACTGGAGGAAGGCGAAGGAGCGCCTAATTTCCTAAAGAAGGACCATTTCATTGCTGGTCTATGGTCACCGCTTAGAGAGAAGGTGAAGGGAAGGTTTCCTGCAACATATGAGTTGGCAGTCGAAGTAGCCCGCCTTAAAGACAAGAAGCTGTGCATGCAAGCAAGAGTAAACGAGTCAGAGGAAACAAGCTCGGCCCGACCGACCCCAGTGGATGCAACAGCCAATCATAGAGTCCAACCGCAGGAGGCATCAGAAGAACAACAAGACCTACTGAGTCACATCACCACCCAACTAGAGAGTTTATCTGTGCATCTGGTACAACAAGGGCATGCATCTGGCAGAAACCTAGAACAAGGAAGGGGACAACGAAGGTAGAACCCAGAGTACCACTGTTACAACTGCGGGGAAGATGGCCATGGAATGTACTACTGCCCACACCCAAGGAGGCAGAATTTCAATAGAGGGGGGAGACAGAATCAGATCTCTCCGCCAAGAGCAAGACCACCACCACCTAGGCAGCCAGGACCAATCCCACCGGTCCAAATCCTGCGACCACTTGTACAACATCAACCACCACCCCAACCTCTCATTCCGCCACTACCCCCACCACTTGCTGTGAACCAAGCGGTGAGTGTTATTAGCTTGGAGGCTAAGGGGAAGGCGAAGGTAGAAGAGTCAGCTTGAGAGAAGCACAAAGGAAAAGCGAAGGTAGAAGAAGTGGATGCTATGGGAGTGAAGTGTGCGAGGCACGAGGAGGCATCTCAAAAAGAAGAGAAGATGAAAGGGAAGGCCGAGTCTAGCAAGCAAGCAGCTAAACTGCGGCGAAAGATAGACATCGTGGACTTCTCACTAGGTTCAGGATGTGTTAATGCAGGGCCCGAAGATAACTTGGCCCCAATTACTCCACCTTGCACCCAGTATGAGGAGGCAATGGACGAAAATGGTAAGTACCAGGAAATCAAGACCACGGATAGCTGGGGCTATCTCTGGGAGGGATCTTGATGACATCCTGCCAACCATGGATGCTCACATCAAAGGGCAATGGATTTCAAACGTCTACATAGATGGTGGCGCGCAAATATGTTTCATGAGTGAAAAGATGATGCACCATCTAGGTCTAGAGGTAAGTAGCCGAGCCAAGATGGCAAACAATGTAAGAGTAAAATGCGTAGGCATTGTAAATGCGGTCAAAGTAAAAGCATTCAATACAGAAGTGGAGGTAGACATCTTCGTCATGCCACACAAAGGGGAGGGCTACCCCATCATTCTTGGAAGGCCTTGGCTTATGGCTATGGAAGCTAAACAAGACTGGAGCACCGGGATGATCCAGATGAAGGATGCTAAAGGGAAGTCCATATTCTACGACATGAGGACTGGAAAGCAGTGCAACATGATCTTGGAGGCTTCAGAAGACGAGTCCACCAGCGACTACTTGTCTACCTCTAGAGAAGAGACGACCACCACCGACGGGAGTGACAGTAGCATCGAAGTAATGGGAGTCATTCTTAAAGACCCAGGCAGATTAACACAATCTGAAGCAACCTTGGCAAACAAAGAGGGATCATCAGGTATGCAATCATTGGAGGATACAGGTAAGCTACAAAAAATTCTCTCAAATGAGTTAACCAATGAAGAAAGGAAGGAGTATGTCTCCATGTTAAGTAACTTCACTACTTTGTTCATTGATGGCTATGATAAGATCACAGGGATTACAGTAGTACAACACCACATATAAGCAGTAAACCCGTAGTACAAAAGCTCAAGGAAGGCAGTAAACCCGTAGTACAAAAGCTCAGAAGACTTGGAGTAATCCAACAAGAGGCATTGCTTAAAGAAGTGAGAAGTTTGCTACAAGCAGGTTTCATCTATCCTGTCGAAGACTCAGAATGGGTCTCCCCAGTAGTAGTCACACCAAAAAAAAAGGTAAGTGGAGAGTCTGTGTGGATTATAAACCTCTCAATGCAGCCACGAAGAGAGACCACTTTCCCCTCCCATTCCCCGGGGCGATCACTTATCAAAAGCTTCCTATATCACGTGCGTTCAAGAGGTTATTAATAATACCTCAATATACATACTATATTTACACTACATGCCTATTTAAAAAAACCCCACCCCCCTCTGTATGTATACATTTTGATACATTTTGATCTTTCAATAATCCTCTCCGGTTAACTCATGTGATAGCATACACATTCTAAAAAGTGACCACCCCGGGTCCCATTCCAGGATGAAATACTCAATGAAGTGGCATGTCACGAACAATACACAGTATGCGATGGCTACTTAGGATACTTCCAGATTAGCATTGCGGAGGAGGATATTCCAGATTATCATCACACCTTGGGGATGTCTTGCCTACAGAGTGATGCCGTTTGGCCTCACTAACACCCCAGCCACGTTTCAACGCTATGTGACTTTTGTTTTCCAACCCTACTTTGGAACATCAATATGGGTTTTCATAGATGATTTTTGTATCTATAGCTCACGAGCCCTTCACTTAAGCAAAGTCTATGATGGCTTAACCAGGCTGCAACCTTGGGTGGCCAACTCAACGTGGACAAGTGTCACATTGGTGAGAGCAAAGTCACTCTCCTTGGTCATGTAATTTCAACAAAAGGAATCGAGGCTGACCCTAGCAAGATTCAGGCTCTGGTATCTTTATCATCACCCACCACTGCCAAGCAGCTGGTTTCTTTCCTTCAGAAGGTAAGATACTTAAGCTGGTTCATTCACCTGCTATCTCAAGTGGTCCTTCCCCTACAACAACTCACCCAGAGGGATGTCTTCTCATGGAGTGAAGAGAACGAGCAGCAATTTACTGAGGTGAAGAGCTTCCCACTATTTCACCTCCTAAGTGGGACGAGCCATTTTATGTGAACCCTAGTGTGGGAAATGATACACTAGGAGCAGTGCTAATGCAAAAGGATCCCAAAACTTCTTTTATGCGCCCTATTTAATTCTCTAGTCCAGTCATGACCCCATCAGAAAAAGGATTTACCGAAGTAGAACACATGGTTATGGCACTAATGTTTGCTACCACAAAGTTCCGCTCCTATCTCCTGCCTAGACCATTTGTAATCCTGACAATGGAAGAGGTTTTCCCATATGTAATGCGACACATGGATGTCTCATCTAGGATCTCAAAGTGGTTAATTAGACTACAAGAGTTTGACTACACCATGCAAGTAGAAAACTCCACCAGGGCTAGTTTAGCGGGAATTCTCACTCATCGCCATTATGAGAAGAAGCTAAAGGTCAACACGGAAGCAAAGGAAGGAACACCAGCAATAGAGAGTCCTAAGCTAGAGAGAGCTCACTCTCTTTTCTTTGACGGAGCATACAAGAGAACAATGGATCAATCTGTAGTAGGCATGGTCATTTTCAATGAACAACAAGAAAGAGTATTCTCCATGGGGCAGTTATTACACTCCCACTCCAACAATGAAGCAGAATATGTAGCCCTAATCCTTGGGTTGGAACAATGTATTTCACAAGAATTCAGTGCCTGAATGTGTTCCGATGCTTTGATTTTGATAAGCCAGATAAATGGCACCTGGGAGTGCAAAAATCAGGTTTTACTTGGTCAACTTCACCAAGTTAAGGACCTTCTGAAGAAGTTTGAAGCAGTGAAGCTCTTCCATGTCCCTAGAGCAGAAAATCAAGAGGCAGATGCACTAGCTAAAGAAAGAATACAAGACGTTCCCTTAGCATCAATCAAATTAAAACTACCCCTCTTCCAAGGTAGTGATGCTATGCCTGATATCATCAGTTTTCTAGGTACAGGAGAATGTACAGCAGGACACACCAAAGTCCAAAAACAATGGCTGGTAAGAAAGGCTACTAGGTACCGCCTTATAGACAACCACTTGTATTGTAAGGGCAAAGATCAAATTCTCAGGCGGGTTCCAACCTCCAGTGAAATCACAGAGGTAATTTCAAGTTGCCGTGACGGCGTCTGCGGCGGGTCATTTTGCTCTAGATATCACCAGTAGGAAGATTCTACAGGCAGGATACTTTTGGCCTAGTTTGAACAGAGATGTACACCATTGGTGTAAAACATGTAAGGCTTGTCAAGTTGCCAGTGATCGCACGTTAACCTACGAGCCACAAACCCCTATCATTTCATATGGTCCTTTTGAGAAATGGGGAATAGATGCAATCGGTCCCTTACCAAGGGCCCAATCAGGTACACTATACATCATAGTGGCTGTAGACTACATGACTCGATGGGCAGAAGCAACGTCCACCACCCGCATTACAGCCCAAGAGGTGGCAAAGTTCATTTTTGAGCATATCGTTTGCCGTTTTGGCACTCCTCTCGAGATAATATCAGATAGAGGACCAGGATTCAGAGGTGATTTGGTGGGATAACTGATGAAGAAGTTAGGCATCACACGTCGGCATTCCACACCATACTACTCACAATGCAATGGTCTGGTAGAGAAGGTAAATGAAATGATTTGCAAAATCATCACAAAACAGGTGAACAACCACATAGGGGACTAGGATAAACATCTCATGGCAGCTCTTTGGGCCTACAAAACAACGTTCCGAACATCACTAGGTTTCACTCCTTTCCATCTAGTTTATGGGAAGGAGGCAATTCTACCTATTGAGGTACAAATAGCCAGCTTACGAGTCTTGGCTAGCCAAACACACCGTCCAATTGTAAACCTCCGAAACCACATCTTGGATCTGGAGAGACTCCAACTCGATAGGGAAGAAGCAATCAATCACTATGCAACACAGGTAGAACGACGTCGGCTCACTTTCAATCAAGGGCTTAAAGAAAAAGGACTGGAAAAAGGCATGTTAGTACTACGATACGACAACAGATTTGACACTAGGAAGGATAAGAAATTTCAACCCAGATGGGAAGGGCCATTCATCATCAAGAAATGCTATGACAATGGCAGCTATAAGCTGATGGAAGCAGATGGGAGAATTCACAAGACTAGGGTCAATGGATGGAGACTGAAAAGGTATTTTCTTAGGTTTGACCCAGAATTCGTGCTAGACATTCCAAAAGAGGGAGAACCCTCTAACTCTACAACTGAAAAAGTAGAAGAAGGGCTAGAAGCATGAATGCCTCTAGCCAAAGGGAGAGGGCTAATGATAGCCGATTTTTGGAAATCAAAGAAAAATAACTCAATTCCCCCCCCCCCCCCCCCACTCTCAGTACCCCCCCACCGTAGCTTATTCCCCCCCTGCCCTACGGGCATTGGATAAAAACACCCTCTCTCTCTCTCTCTCTCTCTCTCTCTCTCTCTCTCTCTCTCTCTCTCTCTCTCTCTCTCTCCTCTCTCTCTCTCTCTCTCTCTCATTTTCCCTACATACCCCTCCCCTAATATCTCTCTCTCCCAATTTACCCTCCCCGGCCAGGCGGAAACTTTGAAAATATCACCCCGACCCCTCTCTTGTTCTCCCTCAGTGTGAGCCGCATGGAAACCACCCCCCCCCCCCCCCCCCCCCCCCCCTCCGCTCTCCGTATTCTTACACTCACCCTTTACATTCCCCCTCACATTTCTCCCCCCCCACTCTCATTACCCCCCCCCCCCCCCCCCCCTTGGCCCACTAATATTCCCTCCACGACCCCTCCTCCCTCTTCCACACCCGCTCGCCTCACCCTCCCTCGGCCTCATTCCCCCCCCCTCTTGGCCCGCTGATATATTCCCTCACTCCACCCATTGACTTGTTTCCCCCCCCCCCCCCCCCTCTCTCTTTCACCCACACATCTCCCCTACCCCACTCCACACCTCACCCCTCCCTCTCCCTCACAATCTGTCTCTCTCAGCTCAGTGTGACTCTCTCTCTCTCTTTCTCTCTCTCTCTCTCTCTCTCTCTCTCTCTCTCCTCTCTTCTCTCTCTCTCTCTCTCTCTCTCTCTCTCTCTCTCTCTCTCTCTCTCTCTCTCTCTCTCTCTCTCTCTCTCTCACCCGGGCGCTCAGGCCACGCAAGCAAGGAAAATTCTCTCTCTCTCTCTCTCTCTCTCTCTCTCTCTCTCTCTCTCTCTCCTCTCTCTCTCTCTCTCTCTCTCTCTCCTCCTCCTCACGGACAGTGTCACATAGGACCACCCTCTCTCTCACCATACACACACACACACACACACACACAATCACCCCCCCTCTTCCCTCTCTCCCTTCGACGCTGTGCGCGCAGTTCGCATACCACACACACACCCACCCGGGCGCTCGCGCAGGCAGTAGGCCATACACACACACACACGCAATACAAACATACACCATCCCTACACACACTCTCTCTCTCTCTCTCTCTCTCTCTTCTCTCTCTCTCTCTCTCTCTCTCTCTCTCTCTCTCTCTCTCTCTCTCTCTCTCTCTCTCTCTCTACCCCTACCCCATATCCCCCCCCATCCGCCTCGCGCAGAAGCAGGCCGCCGGCCAACCGTCACCAACAAGAAAAAACACAAAAAAAACTATATATATTATTATATAAAGCCTCCCTTCTCACGCACATTTTCGCACACACATACATATACATACACACACACACACCCTCATGCACGAATATATACACACACACACAGACGCATATACGCACCGCACCACAAATACAAAGGAGAAAAACGACTACGACATCAACGAATAAAAGAAGAAGGATCCAAAGCACGCGCCGCCAACAACAAAAAGAGAAAATGCACCGAAGGCATGCCCCGGCCGACTCCAAAAGAAGTACGCTCGACACCGACGCACCAGCAGCAGGCCGTTCGCCGGCAACACGCAACCACGATGCCATCCCAGTAATTTATAGGTTATTTTCATCATTATCTTTAGTTTTCACCCGCGCCATTGTAAATTTTCATTTTTTGTAAATATCCTCTCTCTAGGTGATGGTCACAAAGGCCCACCTAGAGATTCCCATCTTTTAATAACCTCCCAAAACAAAGCAAGGGTCAAACACACCAGACCCACCACTTGCTTTGTCTCCCCGATTAAGCTTACCCTAACCACACTGGGATTACTATAATCCAAGCAGCCAACACCTATAAATTGGCACTGAGAGGTCACTATCGGAAGGGGGGCAATCCATGAGGAGCCAAGAATTTGGTAGAGTGTAGTGGGAAGGATTGACACTATCACCATCACGGGGAGGGGGCTTGTGTGTTGGGTTTGCCTTGGGAATTGCACAATGCGAAGGGAACCACATCCATCTCTCGACTCCAATGGTCGATGCACACACGTATGCACGCTCTTGGTAGTAAGTATTCACGATCATTGAGCCGTCTTAGAGAACGCACCAAGTAGGTTGCACCACCTCCTCCCCCCCCCTACCTCTCTACCATCACGGCATGCCACTTTGTAAATATTGCAGAAATAATTCACCCTCACACACCCCGAGGGTTTTCATCATTTGCAAATATTCTCTCTCTCTCTCTCCTCTCTCTCTCTCTCTCTCTCTCTCTCTCCTCTCTCTCTCTCTCTCTTCTCTCTCTCTCTCTCTCTCTCTCTCTCTCTCTCTCTCTGTGTGTGTGTAGGTTTGCGGTGTTCATATCATCGTGGTTTTGCGTCCTAGCCGCTCAAAGCTAGGTGGTGCCCCCTGTTCACTTTATCGTGGTAGGCTCGAGGCGGGCCATTCGGCCCCCGACGTTTTAGAAGGCCGTCGGGGTTCAGGGTCGCTTTGCGTCCGTCAACAGGTGAGAGAATGAGTGAGCAATATATGGTGAAAACCTATTGCTAATTAAATGTTCCCTGGCTCGCGTGACCTCTCTTGCATCATGCTGAGGAAAATCTGTAAAACCCTTCTGACAGTTTTTGGGATCTTTAAACCTGGACAGGCAATAGAAAGCATATTCTTCTTCCTTGACACATATAGATGTGCATATGAACTGTCTGCTCAGCCTTCCCATCAGGTGATACATGTCCTCTACCAACGAATAATGTTTTTGCCCTCATATCATCTCCAGGCCTTTGAAGAAGCCTTCTACAACGGTTTCTTCACCATCGATACAGAAATATTCGGCTCTACATTACTGGCCCAACATGCACGGTATGAGTCTCTTCTAAAGATGCGCGAAAGTCTCCACTGAAGAAGCAACTCTACTGCCATGTCGGAGACGACATGATCTAGGAGGGGGGGAGTGTTAGTGGCTGGAGACACCCAACGGAGGATGATTGCCCGGCGGGATATTAATTTCCTTTGTAATTTTTCCTTAATTGAGAAGAAACCGTCATTTCGCCTTTGTAAATAGTGGGGCTTTTAGAAGCTTCCAAATTGTATCCCATTTTTGACATTTAGACTTAGTAAATGGTTAAATTGGAACATTAGAGTTTGAGATTGTAAGGTATTTATACCACTTTTTGACCTTAATGCAAAAAACCTTTCTCATTTTTATAAGTTTTTTTCTGTGTGAGTTGAGCGTACTCTGTGTACGAGGGAGAGTGAGAGTTTTATCTTGACGCTAACGCATGCACTGGTGGTTGAAATCGAGTGCGGAGAAGTGCAGCGTGTTGCCCCCAAAGAGAGCTACACGCCAACACCTACATTGCAAATGTACGGCCCGGCTTTGCGAGCTCGACCCACGAGCTATATTTGGTGATTCGGTGAGCATACATTATCCGTTTTTGCATTTCAGCATATCCACACGTTCGCAATGAGTAGAGCTACACATTAGACACTTTAGTTTTCAAAAACATCGACCTGTAAATTTCGACCAGACATCCTACGTGATTTTGCACCGGTGTTGAGGGTGGAGTTTTGGTTCTCCTTAGGGAGAGCAACCTATTGGTGTTAATAGGATTTCCCTCAAGTTCAGTAGCGTTTCGAGAACGTTTGATGGGATTTGGCTCCTAAAATCGTTGTAGAAAATCTCCTCTTGTGTACTCTTGAAGGCTATATCTTAGACATTGGGTAGAGATCTTAGTAGGAAGTAGTCAATAGTCAGTCGATCGTAGGTTGACACCCTATGCTTGACAAATCTTGTTAGGTGAGTTCTCGTTGTGCTGACGTCCGTTGCGGCATATCCGCCAACAAAGACAAAGGAAGCTCAAGTCACACAACAGAGAGTGCTTTACTTAGTGTGTAATGGAAAGATAAGTTAGCCCTTGAGTGATGGACATATGTACAATGTATGGGGGAAAAAACCTCCTATGTTGCCCCGACGGTTCTTAATGTGCTCACACACATCACTACCACATGTATATGGTAACAAATTTCCACTGGGAGAGATGCGGTGAATAAGAGCTGGCAGATAGAGTAAAGGGAAGTGCCATTGCCTGAGGACATGATCATTCCACGTTCATCTTGAAAGTAGCATTCAAAACAGCCTTATTTTCAGCAATATGTCTCTCATTTGGTCCATTGATCAACAAATCATCCACATAGAGAACCACCATAAGAAGTACATCACCCTCACACTTTACGTACAATGTGCTTTATGTTGGACTGTTACCAAAGACTCGTTTGAACAAATGAGTGTCAACCTTTTC
This sequence comes from Adiantum capillus-veneris, assembly GCF_014529385.1. NCBI lineage: Eukaryota > Viridiplantae > Streptophyta > Polypodiopsida > Polypodiales > Pteridaceae > Adiantum > Adiantum capillus-veneris. The sequence continues at coordinate 87,413,998 of NC_140932.1, forward strand.
ATACCAAGCACGAGGAGATTGCTTTAACCCATACAAAGCTTTCTTACATTTGCACACTTTATCTTCCTGCCCTTTAATGACAAAACTGCAAGGCTGTCTTACATAAACTTCGTGATATATGTCACCATTCAAGAAAGTAGTAACAATGTCCCAATCAAAATGAGCTGCCAATCCACATAGAAAACGCATAGTAGTCATACGACAAGTGGGGAAAAAATCTCTTCATAATCTATGATTTTTTATTGTGCATGCCAGTACAGGTGACTAATAGGTCAAAGTCAATGGAAGCTAAAGCCCAAAAGCTACACAAAGGTCACCACCAAAATCTCCTCCGAAGAGACAGATTTTGTCAAAAAGTACAATGGATCTTCTAAGATCAAAGGTTACTCAGATGTAGGTAGACAATGCTCAACAATTGCAATCAAAAGGTGTAGTATCATAGCCAAATGAGTCAACATTGACTGAGGAAGGTGAACAAACAAAAGATGGTGCATAAAAGTTTCAATCCAAGGCCACCACCACTATTCAAGAAGTCAATTCATACAAAAATCTTGAGCAGATCAAGTGCAACATTACTGGTGAACATGCAAAAAGCTGCAAAGTGAAGTAAAGCTAGATTTTTAGCTAGACAAGAACCTCGTGTCTTTTTGCACTTGGAAAAAAGATGTGGCCAACCACAACTAGAAGATTCTCCTGAATTTGTGAACATATCTGAAAACAAATGAGAAAAATGCTGGGGAATCATCTCCACCGCCATTCAGATAGGCTCACAGATCATCATAGCTCAATATCACGTGATCACATCAAAGGATATACCAGACAACATTATAGTGGGAAGGCCAATGGTCCAAAAGGTTTTGAAGATATAGAGTTTAATGAAGATGCAATCATAAAAAACAACAAAGAATGAAGACCAAGACTGGTCACCCGCGGCGACGACACAAAAATTCCTCAAGTAAAACTCAAATGGAGACGGATGCCAAATCTAAGTTTATTGAATATGTTTCATCTCCAAACAACAGAACTTTAGAAGAGCTTCAAGCAGATCAAGCAATAGCGAGTGCAGATCAAACAGAGCAAAGAGCAACCAAAGCTAATGAGATGGAAGCAACATCAAGAGAAGTAAAGAAGAACGAGGTTGCAGAAAACCAAGAAGCAATAGGAAGTCCAAAGGTCTAGACATTTATGGAACTCAAACTCTCAAGTCATCTTCCATAGAAACCAAGTTAGATTAGGACAAGACTATGGAAAAACATGAACAAGGATCTTCAATAGAACTGCCAATGAGAATATCTATAATCCTTAATATTGCAAATGGAGCAAGTGTCAGATGCAATTTTCTATTGGATAAAGAAGAAAAGTGCAATATGGTTGCAGACATTATCCAAAAAATACTTAAGATCACTCCAGGTAATCAGAATAGTAAAGCAATGCTAGTATGGTCGCGAGTCAAGAAGAAATGGTTGCTATTCTTAGCATCCAAAAGCATGAAGAGCAGGTAAAGTTTCAAGTAAAGTCTTCAAAAGCACAAAAGATGTGACATCATATGCCTCTACATCAAAGAGCCCTCATGGATCAGCTTCTTCAAGCAAGTCAGGCTTTCAAAACTTCAACTCAGTTGCTGACCCAAACAAAACCTCTAGGGAACCACCCAAAAAGCAAAGATATTTCAGCCCAATTACTCAAGAAAGAAAAATAAATTCAAGCAATTTTTTGTTACGTCCAGTCTAGTAAAAATCAGTGATCCAGTGTTTTTGAAGACAAAAGATCAACACAAAAAAACAAACACATGGGATGTATAGCATCACAATGGAGCTTAAAAGAACATGAGTACTATAGAGGTAGTAGAAAGATATGGGTACTCAAATTTAAGATCAGGGCCTATGAAGTATATTCAAGATCCTCCCAAGAAAGAAGGCCCACTAGGTACCAACCTCAACATCATCCTAGGATACCTAAGAAGTAGTTCTACAACAGAATGGCATCAAATGCTACTCAAGTCTATCACAACGCTCAAGAGGATACGTAACAAAGACAAATTTCAAAGAATCTTCCTCTTGGACAAAAGTTATACAAAGGCTACACAAAGATTTGACAACCAGTCAACCAAAGACCAACTGCAATTACACTAGAACTACATGAAAGTCTCAAGAGCTCAACAAGAACTAGAGCTAAGAAAAGTCAACAAAGGAGATACAAAGGTAATGGAGAGATTTGGATTCCTAAGTCTTCCAATGCTCTGAGTCAAAATTCAGATGAAGATAGTCAAAAAAGGGGCTACATCAGAATCAAGACTCCTTAGAACAATCCTAATTGAAGAATCAAACGAATAATGGACAACTCAACCAACAAAGCTACGGATTCCAAGATGAAATATGTATGGAAAAAGAAACCTTCAATGCCAACTTGGTCCTTCAATAATCCTCTTTTTGAGGATTCAAGCGTACTTTTACCAAAAGAAATGTTTGTAGTAAGCTCAAGAATGTGAAAAGTCAAGTCGCCAAGGTGCAAAAAACACTCTTTTTTGGCATAGTCAGAGTCGGGCTGTTGAGCCAAAAAATGAGCAAAGCGTTAGTCACAAAGCTTAAAGTCTTAATAAACTTTGTGCTACGAGTCATAGCTATTAGGCTTATGCTCAATCTAGAAGAGTTGAGCATATCTAAGTCATGTCTCTCATGCTAGATGAGATGAGCATAAGAGTCAAAGTCTATTAACTTAATCATGGTGGAGTGATGTAGAGTCCAACACTCATGCATAATGCACAATAAGATGAGAGCACATATCCTCAAAAACAAAAACCCTTCTTTTATAGCTACACCTTATTTTTTAAAGAACCCCTTAAAGATCTTCCTTGCATATCATATTGCTAACGATGCATTTCTATGTATGCATATAGGATGTCCCACCATTGGACATATGCATTGACGTTAGGGTTAGCTTCATTAAAGACCTCCAAAAGTTAGTATTAAAAATTTCTTTGACCTTAGGCAAGCTAGGGTTGACCTTGAGGTGGGAACCTTGCCCAAGCATGACTACAACATGCAAAGAAATGTTTCATCATGCCACCCACATATTTGCTACCCCTTTATTTCCACAGCCATCGGAAAATAATCCCTTTAGTACTTTATTAATATTTCTCATGCTAATAAGTACTCCAATAATGTGTGTATCCCAAAGGCACTTTTTTCTCATTGTGTTTTTTTCCCTTTGGTCATCCACGTATTAGACCCTAATTTAGATCCTCATCATTTTACTTCTCTTGTACATACTCTTACTAAATAAACAACAACCTCGCCATTATGCTACTAGAATGGACAAATGCAGCATCATCTCTTACATTATAGACAAATTCAAACCAATGAAGATGATACGACAAAATGAGCCTCATCAATAAAATCAATGACAAATGAGGACAATCAGCCCATCAAAAACCAATCAAAAACCTTCCACATCCCTTAAGAACACTTCTCAATGGTCCCTGAGGACAGACACTAAAATCAAAGGGAGGAATGTTAACTGAGCCAACGTCAGTTAACAGAAGCTGATAAAGATCGAAGCCTTATGAATGCACATCAAAGATGAATATGAAGAAGCAACAAAGATTGGAGTTACACACTTTTCACATTGTCCCAAAATGGCCATTATTGTCATTTCTCGATTTATTTAGCCATTGTGATAATTGTAACATGTTACTGGCTCAATGAGAGTTCCAAGATGTAAAGAATAGGTCAATTAGTGTACCTAGGTTGCATATACAGTAAGTTGTGGAGCCTCAAATGTCTTGGGCACCCAGACATTACACATTTTAAACCTTGGCTAAGGTATAAAAGCCACTTTTTGTAACTTTGGACCTAAGTTTTGGATAATGAAAGCGTGCATACACTGCAGTATAGTCCTATGAGCTCTGTACTTTTTCAATGTTTTGTGGATCCCTTGTTTGGCATACCAACGCACTCGCAGGTGAAAGGTTTCTCTTTCTAACGTAATTTTCTCACGATGAAGTTGTGGTTTTAGTATTCCCTACACACAATACACACATCTAAACTGGTTTTTGACCATAGGAATAGATAGAGCATGTCCTAAGGAAGCTATAGAGTGCTTCAAAGTCCAAACCTACCGACTGACCTAAGATAGGTTGTTTTTTTTTTTTGAGTGTCAAAAATGACATTTGAGCACATGAGAGTGTTGAGAATACTTTGCACATTCTAGGTAGTAAGTTTTGTGGCATTTGGAGCATTGTAGCTATATGAAATCAACATTTAGGATTGCGGTAAACATGCTATTTATCTTATGTGCGATTTTGACAGAGTGTAAGAAATGACTTTTGAGCACATAGGGATGTTGAGGACACTCTACACATGCTAGGCATTAAGTTTTGTTGCATTTGGAGCATCATAGCTGTATAAATTCATCGAATCAAGCTTGCGGTAAAAAAAGTGGCTTTTGGTGTGTCTGACCCACACCTGAGACTGATCTAGGTTAGAGCACACTAGACTTGGGTTTTCCAAGAGATTGGCCATCTCTTGCAGCCTCCATGCACTAGTTGGGTCAGCTATGTCCAATGGATCGACATTTTCTGTATGTGGTTCTCGCTTTGCTAGCATCGATATGGTGAGGCTTGACAGCTGGCCGACACTGCCATAGGGTATGAAATTTCTGAGAGCCCACGAGCTGATGAGCTCTATCCAGCAAAATGGCAAGGCTACACTGACGAACAAGGATGGGGAGACTGTGAAGGTTTGTATCACCACCGACCTTATCAATCAAGAACTCGACCTACCTCTTGGTAATCACAACATGCTCTTAAAGACCAAAGCCATTGATAATGACAAAGCCTTTCTCAAGCAGCAAGGTCATAAGTTTATGTACAAGGACCTGGTATATTCAGAGATAGAGCTGCCAATTTGACTGATCTCTCATCATCTCAAAGTAAGAAAGCTTCCAAGATACACAAAGACAAATCTGGCAATGGGGCTTTCCGAGCAAAGGGTAGTCCACTGCTGCAACTCGGGGAACTATATTCTAGAGAATTTGGTCGAGGCCAACCTCAAGAGAAGTGAGAGAAGCAAAATCTACATGAACGCATGGCGAGTGCTGACTAGGATTGCTTACCAAGCCCTCGAAATGATTGATCAACTACCACCAGAGATTGATCTTTTGTAGAAGTCAAAGCATGCAGTCCGGGGGAAGCAAGTCCTTCATCGACACCAGGCACTAGAAAACAAGAGGACAAGGCTCTAAAAAGAAGACATCCAAAATGAAGACACAGAAACCTACGTAGATCTCATTGATGAAATAAATCCCAAAAACAAAGACAACATGTCTCAGTTCCAGACCACAACTAAGTATGAGGATGAGGATGATGCGGAGGATATCACCATCCCTCTAGTGCGGGCCAATCGGAGACCAACAAAACCAAAGGATTAAATTCCTATCTCCCTGACTCAAAGATCTATGGAAGAGGCACATATACTTTTTTTTTATAGAAAAAGATCCTTCTATTAGTTAATGAAAACTGCCCATAGGGCTACAACCACCTCTGCAAGAGAGGGCTACAACAAGCATGATGGGGAGACTCTCCCAATGAAAAAACAACATATATACAATGAGGCTAAATCAAGAGATGGGAGGAGGGAAGAGCAACACAGGTGGACAGTAGTGCCATCTGAGCACCCCCTAGACAATGGTGAAGAAAGGCAATGACGCTGACTCTCCACCAACTGGTCATAGGTTGCACATGCGGCCGAGAGACCACTATGCACAAGCCAACTCCCTACTGCTGTGGCTCTGTGTGCAACCAACCACCACTGAAACAAAGTGACGCGCCTCGGCTGTTTGGAGTCCCACAGCCTCTGCCAAAAGGCTGCCAAGAACTTGACTGTGAGGCCCTCCTCCTGCCAATGACGTGCTGCAGGGGGGCGAGCCTCTCTCTGTGCTGCAAGTATATGACGTCCAAGCCGAACACTGTATTGAAAGAAGGGGACTCCTGGGCGGTCTGCAGAAGAGAGGGGGCCCTCCATAGCCACTCACCAGGATCCCACTGTACTCGTGCCAATGGACAACACTCCCAAGCCCATAGCCTCCAGTGTCCAGTCTCAAGAGCTGCTGGGTCAGGGTCTATGACGCAAGTCCTCCCACAGATGCCCACAACTCGGATCCTCTGGAAACAACACTCTGCTACCTACGGGGCCTCTACTGCAACTACTCGTTGTAATCGTCCCCCACCCTGAAGCTCGAAGAACAGCGCTGGGACAGTCTCTGAGCAGGCCCTGATTGAAATGAGAACCTCCAGTCGTGTGAAGGCTCCCATCCACCGGGGTGCTACTGGCTCGAGAGGCGTGAGCCACTCAACTGGAACTGACTCTGAGATGTCCTGACACATGCTCTGCACCCCTCTCATGCCCTGAAGCTGGAAACCCTGCACCTCCTCTGACAAACCTGTGAACTCTAGCCAGTCACCTAAAGAGCGCGCTGGACCTGCTGCCATGGGACCCCAAGAAACATGAGGCCAACTCCCAACCAAGTGGCCTCTCTGAGTGCTAACCATAGGGTTCCAGACGAGGGGCTGCCGTAGTCGCTCCTCCATGCACGTCGGCTCTCTCTGCTCTAGGCCATGCCATAAGAACTCCCAAGATCAAAGCAAACTCACAGCGAAGCGGTCCTCCAGTCTCCTGCTCAAACCAACTCAACTCGGCACAACTATGTAAAGATCCATCTGGTCGAAGGTTGCTATTTGCGGGTCGCCGCGATGGACGTCCATAGCATAGCTCTCAAGCATCAACATATTTATCAATACAGGGGAAACGACTCGGATGAGGCATGGAAACTCACTAGGGTGTCAATCCTAGTGAAGTGAACTCGAAGATATGCAGCTTACTAGCTCCACAAGCAAATCAAACGCATAACCGCCAAGTAATCTGCCTATGTCCTCCTACATCGTTCTTCAGTCTCATCACGCCTGTTTACAATGCAAATCATATCGGAAACGCACGAAACTTGAAGGGAAGCTTCAGGAGATTATCAGGAACATATCCTATCACTGTCACAGCATTCTGGAGAGGTACAATGATCGTGATCGTTCATTCCAAAGTCAACAAAAACAGCGAACAGAATCCTAATGGGTCGTTTTAGGGTCCCTAAAGCCTCTCCTAGGGTCAAAACAACATAAAACACGCATATAGACACTTAAAACAGCGATTTAAGGCCTCAAACTTGTAGTCAAGAACCTACACCGAATCTTGAATGATTACACTTGAATGAAAGAGCAAGAGGAGAGGAACATAATGCAATAATCAAATCTGAATTTGGATTACCGTAGCCGCAATGGCGAAGATTACAAGTTTGAACGAGAAGGAGCTCTCAAAAACGTACGCTGTCTTCTCAGTTCTCCATTAAAAAGATTATCTTCAAACTTACAAAAAATGACCTTTATAGATTAGGTCTTTACAAAATGGCTTGTCCGGCCATAAGCCCCTAATCTTAAAACTGGCTCTCTAATATACAATTTCTCCCATAAGAATAATCATACATACATCCTTGACAATTTCCCCCGGCTTAGAGATGCTTCTTTACAAAAGAATTTTACAATGGTTTCTCAGAAAAATATGGTCCTTCTGGCCACGGCCGCCTGTTGCTTTGTCCCGCCAAACACTCCCCCCTTCCTTATCCTTAGCACGCCCTCGCATATTCATTGCTTTGCTTTGGCCGTTGATGTGGCTCTAATGAAGCGAGTGTCGCTGAAAAGCTTCTTGTTCGCAAGACGGCTTCGAGGGCTTCTTGGTGTTGTCTGAATGGATTTTCAGATAATGTGTGTTGGTATGCCACGTACCTTGCCTTGAGGTCCTTCGCCATGGGATGGAAAATCCTTGAATCCATTTCGAAGAATCCTGTGATGAAGGCCTCTTCAAATGTCTGCAAGTAGTGTGATGGCAGGTACATTATGCTGGAGTACATGGCCATCAAGATGTGTCGTGGCAGTGAATCCATTAGATTCCAGTAGATGCCTCTGTGTCCTTCCAAGAACAGATTCCACGAATGATCATCGCCTACACTGTTTTTAAACACCTAGATGCAGGTGACGATCATCCGGGCTATCTTTACTAACATATGGCATGCCAAATCGGGGACATCCCGCAGCAAAGTAGCTGTGGAGTTCAGTGTGCTGACCATGTAAGCCACCATAGGGGGTTGCTGCGCTGTCAGAACCAGGTAATTTAGCTTGTGCTGCCTCGAATCCTTCCATGTGGTGAAATCTTTCCAAGTGCGTCTTCAAGGGATAGGGAAGAATGTAGGATCTATTTGTATATGTTGAGGAGCGTTGTGGTAATTTGTTAGATCCTGTGGACTTTTGTCCAACCATTGCCTCCACTTGGGGTGGTCATTGACAAGCACCTAAGCTTCTTCCACTGTGAGTGCAATGCCTTCGTAACCCCCTTCTTTGTTTCGTGGCAAGGCAGGCCGCATCTTTTCTTTCCACAAATTTTCGTCATGGCATAGCAGAGGAAACGGGAGGTATTCGTGGCCAAATCCTTCCACCTGCTCTTCTGGTTGTAAGTATGCCAGGGCTGCTGACTCCAGTATCTTCTTTTCATAGAGCATATACTCCTTGGCTGGCCCCTCTAGCATGTCCTGAATGCTTTCACTGAGTTCATCTCTTATGTCCAGACCGGGCCCTTCAAATTCCTGCTCCTATTGCCCTTGGTGTGATGTTCCAGGCAAATCTGGCACTTGTTGTCCAGGCAGCAGTTGCGGTTGAGTCTGGGCTTTGTCTGCTTTGATCTGCTGTTGGAAAAGCAGATCTTCTTTTTCCTTTATCAGCGTGTCACCGATCTATCTCTGAATCTGTAGTTCAGCGCTTGCTTGAGCTAGTTGCTTCTCCATTTCTTTTAACTTTAGCTCGTTTGTCATTGTCTGGGCCACCATCCCTGATACGAGCAGCTGTCTTTAAATCCTTTCTTGCTCTAGCTCTGCTTTTAGTGCTACTATAGTGTTCAATGCTGTGGCATTGTCAGATGTGGAGACCAATGCCCCAGTAGGTTCCTGATTAGCCATTAAAGTCGTCAGAGCTCCCTTGACATTGCTGTAGGAACTGCTAAGTCTTTGGAATCTTGCACTCTCGTAGGCAAGCTGCTCTATTTCTTTCTGGACTCTTGCCGTCAGCTCTTGGCACTCCTTCTCTTTGGCAGTCAGGTCTGTCCTGACGTCCACCAAATCTTTGATCAGAGACTGAGCCTGTTGTCTCTGAAGGTCTCTTTCCTCCGTTGTGTGTTCTAATTGCGTCCTCAGGCTCTCTAACTCTTCTTGCCCTGATGCTTGCTTTCGTTGGGCTTCATGTACCTGTCTTTCCTTCTCACTCAGCACCACATGCTGACACTGGAATTGCCGTTCTAAATCCCGTAGAGTTTGCCTGTAATCAAATCTAGCCACTGCTTGGCAGGCTTCTTGGTATCGGATGGATTGTGTAGGTGGTATAACTTCCTTTTGCGAGGTTGAAGGGGGAGGAGTTGGCTGCTTTTTGTTCGATGGAGAAGGGGAGGAGGAGGAGATTTTGGTGAAGGAGGAGACGATTTTCTAGGAGAGGGAGGAGGTAATTTCGGCGAGGGAGGAGGCGGAATTGATTCTTCTTGCACCCATCTCTTCTTGGAAGTCTCCTCTCCTTGTTGCGAAGCAGATGCTTCCGCTGTTCTCTTCTTTAAAATCCTGATTATTCTTTGGCCGGTGAGATCCGCCGCCCGTCGCGCTTCCAGATTCCTATCTCTCTGGATCTTCTTAAGCTGTTCTGTTTGATTTTTCTCATCAGCCGCGTCTTTCTCCTTCATTCCTTCAGTGGACTGCGAAGAAATGTCCACCTCCGCAGCCTTTTGTTCTGCTTCTAACCTTTGCTTCTCAGCCCGTAGGCGAGTTGCATTTTCTATCCTTTCTTGCCTTTCCCTTTCGAGTCTTCTTTTTTGTGCCTGTTGTGTTTCAACCGCTCGAGCCTGTCTGTCAGCCCGCAATTTGGTTCGTCTTTCTTCGACTCTTTTCTAAGCTTCCGCATATGATTTTTGCATGTTCGACTGCGGTATTGCACTTCTCTCTCCTCTTTTTCTCTCGAGTGGCTTTATTGAATCTTCCTCCTCACTTTCCTCAAACTCTGAAGGCACTTTGTGTTTAGAATCTTGAGAATTCCCTTCGTCGTCTGTCTCCATTTTCTCTTCATCAGTCGAACTTTTATTGGTGGCCTTTGCTGAGCGCGAGGATGTCGCGCCAGGGGTCGTCCTTACAGAATGTGCAACCAGCTTAGCTTTCTGGATCAAGGCCGTTTGTGAGCTGGCAGCTGGCAAATCTTCTATCATTCCCAAATCCTGGTATGCTATTCAGGTTAGCATCGGCCCTGCACTCATGTAGGTTTTGTTTTTTGCCGAGCTTTTCAAAATTGCTTCAATCAGATTATCCAAAATATAAGAACCGTAGTCGCAGCGAATGGATCTATTTTCTGTTGTCGCTAGAGCCATGACTACGGCAATGTGCAAGATTGGCTCTGTGTAGCGAGGAGGCTTTTGAACTCTGAAATGCTGAGATATCAATCTCATCGGCAATTCCAGCTCTCCGTAGATCATGTCACTATATTTGTATTTGTTCCCCTTCGCTTTGACGAATGCCTTCTCATTGTCCAGTGACTTTGTCTTTGCTAGCAAATCGTGTTGCCCTGGGAGGAAATGCAAGGCTTCGTTGATGATTTCCTTCGTGATCTTTACTTTAACCTTCGACCCATCTTTGTCTGTGAGCATTGCCTGCCCATCATATTGTATCGAGCTCATGAGCTCGTGGGCCCTCATGTAATCTGTTCCCCATGGCTGTAATCTGAAAAATCATTCCAAGTGTACCGATCACACAACCTCTATTACCTCTGGCCTTTGGTGGAGATTCCATATCTCCCGTGGAATGATAGTTGTCTTTACCAAGTCACCATCCGCATCCTTAAACTTTGAGATGAATATGTGGGCAGGGATTTGAGCCAGTATCTCATCCGAGATGTGAGCCTTTTCATTTGTGGCGAGCTCCTCCACTTCATATGGTGCTGTTGTCCACTGCCTTTCTTTCTTTTGGCGAGGCATTCTGTGTCAGGAGAATCACAAGCTGTCAGGATTTTCCCTTCGCAATCAATCGCATTTAGACTTTTAGTAAAAAACAGTTCAAAAGTTAAAACTGATCATAACTTGAACAAATTTCATCATCATTCTTGTCCATATTTCACCAGTGGGACTAGGAAGACTAGAGCTATGACTGATAAAAAATCTGAGCCAGTTCTGGGTCTGAGGTACACCGATCGCGATCGTAGTACAGAGGCCAAAGTTAGATTTGATCATATGAGTGGGTTGCTAATAGTTGGAGGGTCATTTTGGTCCACTCTGGGTGTCATTTAAATCACTTTTGAGTTTACAGGTCCCATTTCTGGGTTACAATGGAGTTTTGGACTAGACTCTGACTTTTCATGAGTTTTTGATGTCCAAATGGCTTGAAACTTGGTGACTTGAACAAGATGTATACAAGGGATCTGATGGGTTTTTGTCAAAATCTGAAGCTGAGGTACACCAATCGCGATCGGTGTTCTGGGCATGTTTTTGGTGAAAACTAGATGGTCATGAACTCCTATGCCTGCCTAGCCCACTGATGATTTATTTCCAAGTTTGGACTTAAAATGAACAACTTAGAGCAATTTTTCACTGTTTGACCATATTTTACTAAGTCTAACCATATTTGGTTTTCCTGATGAATTTTGGTTGGATCTTGGAGTTATTGAAGTTAGTTTTAGAGCTCCCACTGCTTCCATGATGTTCTGCTACCATCAGCCTACTCCATTGTCTGATTTTGACCTTATCAGGCACTTTATACCCTGTCTTATGAGGTTTTCCTGATTTGTGCATTTTTCAGGCATTTCTTAGACATCCATGTGATATTTGAGCATCCCTAAGTAACCTTTTGGTCTTTGGCATTGGCTCGGCTCCAATTCTATCTCTGTGTGATTATTCGAGACTGAAACGACTATATCTGCACTTGTAGGAGATTCTGAGATCCATCCGAGGGTTTCTACAACGGTTCTGACTCTTAGTAGGACAAGTGTACCTTTCAAACAATCCATCATTATTTTTAACAGGATTTTGATACTTGTAGGTCAAATTTTCCCTTTTTGGTTGTGTTTGACAAATTGGGCCGCCCGTTTGTGCAATGATTCGCGCTTGCATGCATAATAGACTTAATATTTACTTGATAGGGAACATACCTGTGAAATCTGGTGTGAAATGCTGGCTCCGACTGTTCGTACGGGGTAGAAATGTGGCAGCTCGCTCTAGGTCAAAAAAGCTCTCTCCTTCTCTCTCAAAAGGTGAAAATGAACAATGAGCTAGAATTTGGCCTACCTGACCTATATCTTCCCGAGATTTTCGTGACACTGGGTTGATTTTTCTCACCTTTGATCTCGATATAATCTGCATACCACTTGTGGGTCGAACCGTTTGTCATTCCGGTGTCGTATGACCATTTGATGCGATTTTGGCGAAATGTAGTCATGATCATTGAGGTCAAAATTTGACATCTTCAGATTAGCTTCATATCTTCCATGCTTGATAACCTTATCATGGTACTTCAGCGTTTGCTTCCAGAACTTGATTTCGACACTTGTGAGCGAGATTTTTTTAATTTTTGATGTTTTATTAACGAAATCAAACACGATAAAATGAAAATACTTATTAACTGGCGAAAACCTAGCCAAAATTATTATACTCACCCCTAAGCATATATTTTCTCTAGAAGCATCCCAGTGCTCTGTATTTGTCATTACAACTCATTATTATGCTAGTCGGATGATACAAAAAACGCTAAAAATGCCAGTTTTTGATCGAATATATTCAAAACTGAACTCTAAATAATAAAAAAACGCACACATTACGTACATGTATACACATTGGACCCCTTAATGGCCCTGACTGTTGCTAGATTCATCAATTACTCCCCCCTTCCTTGTCTGAGTCGTCCCGGATGAGGGGTTGGTGTATGTGCATGGGTTTTGAACTTTGTGTCTATGAATAGCCGTGTAATGTGGCCCTATTCTGATGTTTGAGACAATGCGTTGGGTAACAATATGTTGTGCAAGATGTGGGAACTGAACGTAGTTTTGAGTGGCTTTTGATGGCGAGGGTAGCTGTTTATGGAACATGAGAGATTGCAGTTGAATTGCTCTTTCCTTGATTGTGGGTGTTGTGCTAGCAACTATTTTTGGAACACACTTATATGTGGTTTGTTGCATCTTTACCGATTCTGCTTTAGTTTTCACCGGTTTCCAGTGCCATTTGGGAGATCTAGGCTTCTTGTTTTGAGTTATGTGTTTCCTTTCGAGCTCTGGCGTTGAAACTTTAGTGTTATCCTTTTTTGGTTTCCATTTCCACTGTGGAGTAACTTCTGAAGGTTTTGGAGATGATGCTGCTTCCGTCTTGAGTTTGTCCTTAGGTAGCCGTATCTTGCTCGGTTTGTTGGTCAACAATGTTTTCTTTATCCATACCTTCTGAATAACCTTTGGTGGTGTTTTTGGTTGATTAGCCGGTTGCTTATTGGCGAGGAGGATACTTGGCCACGAGTGATCTGTTTTGGCGAATGGAGTCATGTACACGTTAGAGTCGTGTGTGTACCTTAAGGCATGTTCTAACCATTCAATGACTGCATTGTATGTTCTCATCCATGGAACTCCCAAGCATATTGATTCTCTGATTTCTCCGTCTTTCATTACAAAAAATTGACGAGGGCAACTATTTCCATCAAGATTGATTAGTAAGTTTACTATCCCCATTGTTGGCATTGTTGCACCATTTGCCGCTTATAGATCACGTGTGGATTGCACGAGGGGTTCATCTGTAAGCATCCTGTAAGTGGAGAATTTGACCGCATTAACTCTTGCTCCTGTGTCAATCAATGCTCGCTGATACCTGCCATGCGGGAGTCTGACATTGATGCGAACATCGATTCCTGTTTCCCATTGCTCATCATTTTGAATTATAGACAAAGGAATTTGAGCCGTGCCTGCTGGTGGAGGAAGTCTTTGTTTTTGTAAGGTTTGTTTTCTTTTTAAAATCCTGACTTTGGCCTCCTCCTGCGCTTGAGCTTTTGTTTCTTTTGCTTTGTTCTTGCGCTCCTTCGCAGCGTGTATTTTGGCAAGCATCTTTGTGGTTAGTCGTAAGTTGTATTTCTTTAGTCTGCAACCACTAATCCAGTTAGGCATTTCCTCTCCCTCTAATGTCGCAAGTTTGATGCCAGCGCTAGATGATATGTCATGAATCACATAGGGTCCATTTCCTCGCTTTTTGAGTTTCCGGGAATGTTGTTTCAGGGTATACATTAAGACGTAATCCCCAGTAGTAAATTCCTTGCTGATAACATGTTGATCAAAGAATGATTTCATGTTTCGTTTTTGCGCGTAGATTGATGCAACGGCTCTCAATCTAGTTTCATCCAGTTTTTCCAGGACATCTACCTGATTGGATAATTCATGGCCCGTCCAATCTAATTGTTTAGCGACTCGAAGCATGGGAATAAGGAATTCAAGTGGTAAAATCACTAGAATTTCATAAACCATGTTGAATGGAATCGTCCTGATGGATGTTTTGTAAGCTATTCGATATGCCCATAAGGCTGAATGCAGCTTTTGATCCCAGTCAGCTCTCGATTCGCCGACAATTTTGGTGAGAATTGTCACCAAAATTTTATTCGTACTTTCTGCTTGGCCATTCGCTTGTGGGTGATAGGGGGCGGACTTCCTATGAATTACCATGAATTCATCCAATAGGAATTCGATCACTTCATTGATGAAGTGAGTGCCTCTATCGCTCACGAGCTCAATTGGTAAGCCATATTTGGTGAAAATGTTCTTATACAAAAACTGTGCTGTTGTTTTTGCATCATTTCTGGCTGTTTCTTTAGCTTCCACCCATTTTGTTAGATAATCTGTTGCCACAATAATGTATTGAGTGTGCGTTTTATATTCCGGAGGCGCTATCGGTCCTACAAAATCTATTCCCCATTACGCTCTTGCCTCCATCATTGGCCTTAAGGGCATATCATCTCGCGCTCTCAGAATTTTTGTTTTCTGGCAATCATCACATCATTTCACAAACTCTTCAGCGTCCATGAATAGTTTAGTCCACCATATGCCTGCAATAAGAATTGCTTTGGCCGTTTTGTCAGCTGAGAAATGTCCACTAGCTTGTCCGTTGTGTGCTTGCTCTAAGATAGGAATGTATTCCTCTTCAGTCGCGCACATTCTCAATTGATTGTCTTTTCCCCTCTTGTAAAGAGAGTCCTCAATCAGTACATAGTTTTCTGCCTCTCTTCATGATCGTTTTGATTCGTAATCTACTCATCCCCTCAGGCAGTATCCTGGTGGTGAGGTATTCAACGATGTAGTTACTCCATCGGGGTGCTACAAATAGTTTGAATAGAGTCACGTGCTCTATTGGATTTTGAAGCGTGCATTTAACACAAGATTTGACATGCATATGAACACTATGTCTCATTTTCGGCCAATACACACCCATTCTCATCAATCTCTGGTACATCTGTGTATGCCCATTGTGAATTCCTGTTGTTTGTACATGAGCTTGGTTTAGGTATAATTCCCGTTCACTCGATTCAACACAAAGCCTAAGGATTTGATCGGATCCTTGTTTGTATAGCTTGCGCGCCAACATTACCAATGATCTGGATGCTGCAATGGTTGATGGTTGTCTTGTCACATTCATTGACCCGATAGTCAGCGAAGGAATTACATCCTCGTTCCATCTTGGAACCATTTCTATGTTGAAAAGATATGCATCTGGCAAATCATCGTCAACTCCTACAGGGTTTTCTCCCATGCATCATTCTAGATAAATGATCCGCTCTTTGGTGTGTAGTTCCTTTCTTAACCACTATCGTGAAGTCAAACTCGACAAGTATGATGAGCCATCAAACAATTCTCCCCGTGCTGCAAGGTTTGTTTACTAAGTACAACAGTGCTTGGTGATCAACGAAGAATACAAATTTATTGGAAAGTAAGTAGTGTCTAAACTTTTTCACCGCATAGACCATACCTAATCCCTCCCTCTCAGTTGTCGTGTAATTCTTCTCTGCATTGTTCAACTATCTACTAGAGTAACTTATTGGAAAATCCATGTTGTTCTCTCCAGGTTATGCAAGTATGCATCCTATTGCATACGCTGATGCATCTACGTGGATGTGAAAGATCTTCTCCCAATCCGGAGCCTTCAAAATTGGAGCGGAAATTAATCTCTGCTTCAACCTTTGAAAACCTTCCTCGCACTCCTCTGTCCACTCAAATTTAGTTATCAACGCGTAAAGTGGTTTTGCAATTATATCATATGAGTAGATAAATCTGTGATAATATCCACAATGACCCATAAATGCCTGTACTTCTTTCACCTTTATTGGTCATGGTAGATCAACAATGACGCTGATCTTCTCCATGTCTGTCGAAATACCATTTCTGACACTATATGTCCCAATATTTTTCCCTGTCTTACCATGAAGACACATTTCTCCGGATTCAGGAAAATCCGATACAGCCTGCATTTTTCGAACACCTTTGTCAAGTGCTCTATGTGCTCCAGTCTTACAAGAGAGTGAACGCACAAGTCATCCATGTAAATTTCTAAGAACTGTCTTAGATATTCTTTAAAAGCATGACCCATCAGCCTTTGAAACGTGGCTGGTGCATTTGTGAGGCCAAAAGCCATTACCCGAATGCAAAAATACCCCATTCGGTTGCGAAAGCCGTTTTATGCTGATCCTGTGGTTTTATTGCGATTTGGTTGTAACCGAAAAAGCCATCTAAGAAACTATATGCCTCTTTTCCTGCCACCCTTTCTATTACATGAGCAGTGATGGGTAGCGGATAGTTGTCCCGAATTGTAACAACGTTTACTTTCTTGAGATTGACACACACTCTCAACTTTCCATTTTTCTTCGGGACCACCACAATCGGTGAAACCCATTCGGTGTGCTCAATTTCATAAATAAACTCTACCTCCTTAAGTTTATCTATCTCCTCCTTGATCTTTTTGGCAAACGTTTCATTGTAAGTATAGGGACGTTGTCTGCTGGGTTTGGCGTCATTCTTAAGGGGTATTGTGTGTTGACAGATACTAGGATCCACCCCCTTAAGATCTTTGTACGACCATGCAAACACATCTCTATACTGTTTAAGAGTAGCTACCAAAATCTTTTCCTCTTCTTCAGTAAGATCCGTGGAAATATATGCAGGTTTTGGATCTTCTCCTGGCTCCGCTAGATCTATTTGTTTGGCTTTTTCAGGACCGTCGTACGATGTACCCGATTCCTTCAATTCCCTCATAGGTTGTTGTACTATGATTTTCTTATCTTGTATGGTATACTTCTTATAATGGGACGGTGCATCTATCTTGTCAGAACTCGTGTCCTCATTCGTTTCAAAGTCGGTCGTCCATATGTCTCTGAGGGTTCGCTTGAGCTTATTGTACTCTGTTTTCCTCTCCGTTTTGGTCATTCCAGACTTTGTTTTCCCCCCTTTTTGCGACTTAGTCGTTTGCTTCTCGTGTCTGTTTTTTCTTGTTGTTTTTTTGCGATTTAGTTTTGATAAACCGGCCAGTGACCTCGTCTTTGACACAATCCTTAGCTTTGACAAGCTTTAGATATCTCGCTCTGTCATTGACAAGAGGCATCGGATTATGCTGATTAGCCCTTGATTTTCTAGTTCTCTTGGATTTATACCGCTCCTATCGACTAGGTTTTTGGTTATGAAACTCGTAAAACCTGTCCTGTCTCGACCTGTATTTCCTATTTGTCTCAGATGCGCTTGATCTTTCATCATCAGCCTCTATCAGTTGGATTTCATCGTCCAGTGATGGAAGGTCACAGCATAGTGAATCCGTGAATTCATCCTTTGTTCGATTCCTCTCGTTCACTACAGATATCTCATCAATTATTCATTTACACTCGGTCTCTCGTGGAGGTTCTTCCTGTTCCTCGCTCTTCGATCCTGACTCAAGGATGATGCTTGCCATTTGCAACGTTACTAGGTCGTATCCTTCTTCGTCACAAAATTTCGTAGGTGTACATTCGTTAACACATATGTCCAAGGTTGACAATATTTGAGTCCACCCGAATGGCTCAAATAAATGTTCCGGGAAATAAGCTTTGTCCTCTACGGATCTTTCCAAAATGCATTCCTCTTTGATTATCCCTCCACAATCAGATGCTCCACACATCCAGACATGCGCTTTCGTTTGCATCCATACAGGCATTTCTTTTTCATTTATAGTGGTTGAATTAAATTCTTGCACAAGTGTTTTTGCCACGTCTCTATAGCTGTGATCCTTCATGTTGATTTTCATTATTAGCTCTTCGTGCCTTAGGCAGATTTGTTCGTAACCCCAATCTTGTATCATTTTGAGTTGACGCATAAAGGGTCGTCCCAAAATAATGTCAAAGTTTTTCGTTTTCCCAAAATCCACCATAGCAAAGGTGTGCTCATAGTTAATTCCACACGAAGTTACAACTATTTGGTCCAGGATTCCCAATGGTCTCTCTACATACCCATCTGCGAGTTGCAATTTCATTCTCGTTTTCCTGAGAGCTGGACGGCCCCACTTCTCCCAAATTTGCTTTGTAGCAATCGCCACTCCCGCTCTACTGTCTAGGATAGCTATCGTTTTTATATCCTAATAGTCCACAGGTAGGGTTGTATTCCCCTCCTCGCCCTCACAGTAATCTCCGACCTTGTTTATGGGCAGTGGTTGGGCTTTGGGTTGACTTTCCCGTTTGTTTTCTTCTCCCATAGGGTTTGTCGGAAGAGGAATCTTTACTCCCTTGTGCTCCAAATGTTTCCCCGTGTCTTCCCATAAGAATGGTCTGACTCTCAAGAGTTCGGACAGCGTGATTGTGCATGTTACAGGTGTCGACAACATATCTTGAAAACTCTTTGAGTCAACCATATGTGGAATAGTTCTCATCAGGGATGGAACTAACCTTATATCTGATCGTGCCTCATGTTCACGTATAAATGAAGGTAGGGTTTTCAAGGATTGGGCTTTGCTTTCCACCGAAATTTCCGTTCCCACATCCCCATACAGTGATTGTATATCGGCTGGATAAAATCCGTTATCCAGGTTAATCTCGGGAATTGGAGCAAATTGTAACATCGCGCTTCCATTATTTTTGTTTCTAATGGTTTCCCATAAGTGTTGTGGCCATTGTTCTTCAACTTCTGGAATTGGCATCATCGTCATTGATTTAGTGTCATCAGTCGTGTTTGGCACCACTCGATGATCCAGTGACAATATTGTTTCAGGCCTGGGTTCGTTTACTTGTTTGGTTCATCGGTTTTTAGTTTTTCTCGCTCTTTGTGAATCAACACTTCTTGTTCTGGGGTTCTAGCCATTTTGGGTTCCATCAACGCCTGGGCTATCTCAATGAGGTGTTTACACATTTCCAAACGCTTCGTTTCCACTTCTGGTTGAGGATAAGTTAACCATCTTTGCTCTAAAGTTTGGTTTGTTTTTAGCCTTGCTTCGTACGCTTGTAATAGAGCATCTAACGGCTCTAGCACTTTGTCAACCAAGACCGATCCTCCCGAGGACGCTTTCCTTGGCTTGTGGTTAACCTAAGCAGTTTTACTCTCTCTCTCTTGTTTGAGTGCTCCTTCTTTTCATGCAATTCGTTTTGCATGGCAATTCGGCTGTTCAACCTTCTTGTTTTCATCCTGTCTTGTTTTGCCTTCCAGGATTTTCGCTGGGTTTCTCACGGATAAGCTCTCATTTTCTGTGGTATCGCCAACTCGAGCCTTTTTCCTCCATGGACTCATTTTTCTCAAAGTCTTTGCTGGGCTCCTGGTTATCACATTGATTGGATCATGGGATCGTTTTTGATCCGCGCTTGCACTGTCGGTATCACTCCCACAATGTTCCATAGACGCTTTTTTTCCCTTGGTTGGCCGGATTTTTTGGGCAATCTGGCAATATGTGATTCACACCACATCCGTCACAAAACCCAAAAATTTTCACTCTTTCGCCTTTGAAAGGACAGTTACGCTCCCAATGATCCGTACTTCCACAGCTATAGCACTGTCCTATTGGTGTTTGATTTTGAGGAGGTGGTCCCATAGGTTGTCCTGCTCTATTTGGATATCCTCTTGGTTTGTAATTCTGGTTTGCAATGAACATTAACGTTCTCTCATCTACCAAATATTGATCTCTCGAAGGTTGTGCTACATACGTTGGTGGTGCCATACCCTCGCTATTTCCCCACGGTTGGTATGCTTCGTCTGCGTATATTTGTGAATCGGGTTCTGTTGCGTATCTCATTCGGTTCCTCATAATAAGAAACTTGAAGTGTACTATTTGTTCCTGGTGATGCTTCACAAGGTTGAAGATGCCCTATTCTCCTGTGGTAATGGAGGTTGTTGAGCCAACACAGGTTGGGGTCTGTCTGCTCCAGCTACTAGATTCATATTTGGTCCAACTTGATATCTTGGAGGAGGTGGTTGGGATGGTCCTGCTGGAGGACCATACGGTCTTTCCCTCACATAGTTTTTGTTATAAAAACACTCTTCTGTGCTATGATTCGTCCATTTTTGTTCTATGGCGCACCATTTCAGTACTCGTCCATTCGCAACTGGTGCTTTCGGCTGTTGTGTGCACCATGGCGTCGGATGATCCCCCCCACATGTGTCACACTTTCTCGTCTGAGACTGTCTCATTACTGGATTTGATCTCATATGTTGCTGCATTCTCTTCGTTACCTCCTCTATCAATTGATCAGCTGTCGGCATCAAGGGTGCCTGGGCATCTTTCTTGGTAGAGGGTTCGATTTTAATCGACGAAAAGCCACTGGTTACTAAATCAGTATCCTCTGACACTTCCCCATATGCTTTGCAGTTATCGACAAGATATAATGCTTCCCTTGTAACCTGTTGAAACGTGCTACATGCTTTCAAGTGAAGGTCCTTTTTCAAGGTTTCATTCCTAAGTCCTTCGATGAAGAGCACAGACAATCTCTCGTCCTACGGTAATTCTCTCCTCAGGCACCTCTCAATGTATTGCTTGAATCACAAGGTTGCTTCCTTCAATTTTTCATTCTCCCTTTGTTTAAAAGAGTATATCTGCGATACAGTATTATGCTTTATACCCCGTTTTGAGAATTCTTCTGCGAACTTGCGCAATACATGTTCAATATTCGGAAAAGTTTCAGGGTTTAAAGATTGAAACCACGTTAAGGCCGTCCCTTCCAAGGTTAGCCCGAATCCCTCGTATTGAGTATGGAAATCAGTGATCTGTTCTGCTCTTAAGACTTGCTTGAAGAGCGATCCATGGGCATATGGATCCCCCGATCCGCTATACTTCTTTGGCATGCACTTCGCTACTTGGGATGGTCTGATCCGCCTATGTTCTGCGGTCAATCTCATTGCTCCCATGTCTCGACTTAATCGTTCTCGTGCATCAGGGAGGTCGTAGGTTGCTCTTGTTGGCTCCCCCGCCCCAAATCTACTATTAGGAGGCAAACGTGATGAGGTGGCTGCAAATGTCAGACCTATATCCGTATGTGTAGAGATGGGAACCTCACTACCTCGATTCGTAGCCATTGATTCTCTGGAATGTAACGTTCCCATGGGGCTTGGCATCGAATAATGAGGTCGACTGAAAGAATCAGCTACATGAGTCCTCCCTCCTCCTGTGGTCAACGGTTCTGGCACGACAGTTGTAGGGGCTGGTCTTAGAGGTCTTGGAGTGACAAAGTAATTGTGAAGTGGTCCCCCGAAGTACGTATATCCTTCCAATTCTTTTTTATCAATTGCTGCATATCGTCTTCCATACTTGTCGTATGCTGCAATTTTTGTTTCCGCTCCCTCTGTGTAGGTGAAGACATAAAGTCTTTTCCGCTCAGTCATCTCCCGGATGTAGGGTTCCTCACATCTATAATAGAGATCTTGATCTCCATTATTATACTTGTATAACCCCAAGTAGACATTATCCGTATTGACTCTCGATGTTTCATTTTCTCGCCTTAATCTCGCATTAGGTAAGCTCATTGTTGGAGCCCTTTCCTCATGTTCCTCGTCTATTTTGGCTTTTGTGCCCATCAATCCCCACTTGTCTACAATGTTAGGATTTAGGACTACCAAATACATGATACCCTCGTCATCTAGGTACCTGTCTCCGCTATAGCTCATAGGCACTAAGTCCTTGAACTCGCTTGGTCTATCTTCTATTTTCACACAGTAGAGGTCCATACCATCTTTGTATATCTTGGCACCTTTCTTGTTGTCATATTGATACTTGATGAACAATAGCTTTAGTGTGGCTGAGGGGTTTGATGCTCCTGCTGCCATGTTTTCTCTCCCGTTTAGTTTTATTTGCCCCAAGTGTTCTGTGAAGTACTCGAAAGATCTCTCTGAAGAAGTGTCAAAAATGACTTCTTCAAGGATCGGCTCTAACGGTCGCACTATCCCTTGGTTTACACTCTCCTCCGTTGACGCAACACTCGTTTGATCCACTAAATTTAGGTTTCTGGTGTTGATTTGTTTTCCCGATCTCAAAAACATGAAGAAAGTGAGATTTACTGACTGAATCCAAACCTCTTACCTGGAGATGGAAAGATCTTCCAATTTCGGCGACTGCATGGACTGTTACTTGACCGGTCTCTGCAAATGAATACAGTGGATGGCTATGAGATCACTGTATCATTCCAACTGTCAGAAGATTCAACACTTCAAAATGATCTCAACACAATTTTGCTTGCAGATTATTGACCGTATGTCCAATTTGAGTTTTGACAACTCCTGGTATCTTATATAACCTAGGTCTATGGGCAGGTCAAAATTGAGCTGGATCTGGGCCAGAGGTACACCGATCGCGATCGTACTTCTGAGCCCAAATCAGATGAAACTTCACCAGCTTGTTCACTAGGCTATTTTAAGACTACCTGCTAGACACTTTTGTATTTGGACTCAAAAAAGTCAAGTTTTTACCAATTCTTGGTTGGATGTGGCTGTTTTCCCAAATTTATCAGTTTGACTAGATTTTGATGTTTGATTTGGGATTTGAGAGATACCAGGGGTTGTCCTGTGTACAGGCTATCTCTCTGTATGGTTTCTTCCCAGTTTTGATGTGTTTTAGTTTACTGAAAGTCAATTTCTAAGTCAGTTTAGCAATTTTTGACTTGGACCTATGTTCCGATGGTTTGACATGTATTTTGAGGTTTTTGGCTATAGTTCCTTTAGAATTTTATGTTTGTAGACACCTGGGGATTCCACATATGAAATCTGGTCCAATTTTGGCACTTAGGTACACCGATCGCGATCGTACTTCTGAGCCCAAATCAGACCAAATTTGGCATGCTTGTAGACACTGATGTTTTAAGGCTATCCCCAAAGTCTTTTTGCATTTGGATCACCAAAAGTCAATATTTTACAATTTCTGGGTCTATAAGGCTAGTTTTATCCAAGTGGCCTGATTTTCTTGGTTTTTGATGTTTTTGGGTGTGGTTGCTTTAGACAAAGTTGTTTGGAATCTTATCAGGAAGGCACATGTCAAATCTGGTCCAATTCTGGTACTTAGGTACACCGATCGTGATCGTAGTACCTGGGTCAAATCTGATGAAATTTTGTCTGCTCCCTCTGACAAGTGTTTTGTGCTACCACTTTGTGATTTGAATCAATATCAATCCTGTTTGGTCAGATTTTCAGAATTTCAGAGTCTTGTGGCTTTTTTGGCCAAGGTTATGTTTTTCTGGTTTCTCGACTCTAACTTTTTCCCCAAATCTGATTGGAATGTGATTTGCTTATCCTACTCTTAAGTACAAAATTGAAAAAACATAAGAAAATGAATCAAACAAAACAAACACGACGGATTTTGGGTGAGATTTCAGTACTCAATCGAATTAGAGAAATTGAAGAGCAAAAATGCTTTAACACATTCACTCACAGCTCCCTAAATCTCCTAAGAGAGGATCTAGCCGGTCCACTGGCTCACTCGTAGTCGAAAACCTACACTGAATCTTGAATGATTACACTTGAATGAAAGAGCAAGAGGAGAGGAACATAATGCAATAATCAAATCTGAATTTGGATTACCGTAGCCGCAATGGCGAAGATTACAAGTTTGAACGAGAAGGAGCTCTCAAACGTACGCTGCCTTCTCAGTTCTCCATTAAAAAGATTATCTTCAAACTTACAAAAAATGACCTTTATAGATTAGGTCTTTACAAAATGGATTGTCTGGCCATAAGCCCCTAATCTTAAAACTGGCTCTCTAATATACAATTGCTCCCATAAGAATAATCATACATCCTTGACAATTTCCCCCGGCTTAGAGATGCTTCTTTACAAAAGAATTTTACAATGGTTTCTCAAAAAAATATGGTCCTTCTGGCCACGGCCGCCTGTTGCTTCGTCCACCAAACAGGTGCCAAGGGCCTCCTGACTGAGGCACTCTGGCACGAAGCCTCTGCAGCAAGAACTCCTTCCAGGGCTCCTTGCATGAAAGAAGTCCTTTGACGATGAACTTCCCAAGAAGGGCTCTGCTCTGCTGTGCTGGATCAATGATCCCAAGCCCTCCCTGAGAACAAGGAAGTGTGATGACCGACAAAGCCACCTTGGCTCGGGCAATCTGAGTGTCACGACCTAACCAAAGGAAGTTCCTGATCAGCCTCTCTACCTGGCTGATACAAGAACTCGAGAAGATCCAGCAAGAAGTGATGTACCACATAGTCGCCAACAACACCTGGTTGGCAACTACTACTCTACCAGCCAGCGAAAGTCATGCTGAGCTCTAATGTAACAGCTTTCTTCTGATGGACAGGAGAAGAGGAGAAATCTACTGCTCGGGGGACAAGTCCAAACCAACCTGACAACCCAAGTACCGAACTGCAATCCCTAGGGGAATCCACCTGAAACCCTCTCCTAGCATCCAATCTGGCATAGGAGCACTGCCAACCGAGAAAGCCACTGTCTTTCTCCAGTTGATCAGTGCGCCCGATGCACAACAGAAGGTCTCCAAAGCATGCTCACATCTGTGTAGATTAGCCTCCTGGCCCTCTAAGTACAAGGTTGAGTCGTCGGCAAACTCAGCGTCCAGAAGCTCATCTCCCCGAATAGGGAGTGCTAAGCCCCTCAGACCAACCTGCTGTGACACCAAAAATCTTCTCATTGCCTCTGCATAGAACAGAAAGAGAAAGGGGGCAAGAGGACAACCCTATCTGACCGATCGTGTGAGCATGAAGCGCTCACCTCTACCTCCTGCCAAAAGCACCTAACTGTGAGCCTGTCTGTACAAAGATGACACCCCCTAATCCAAGAATCTGAGAAGCCCATCCTGCGTAAAGTGACCTCTAGAAAGTCCCAGTCAACTCTGTCGTATGCCTTCTCAAAATCGAGAAGAAGAATCACAAGGTCCTCCCCATGGAGCCGTGCTAGAGCAGAAGCCTCCCAGAAAGTGAAGATGTTGTCAAGGATACTACATTCCTTGACAAAACGTGTCTGAGTCCCATGTATAAGGCTCTCCAAAAGTGGCTGAATCCTCAAACTCAGAGCCTTGGCAAGAATTTTGTAGGCTGAGTTGAGGATGGTGATGGGGCGCCACTATCGAATCTCATCCAAGGAGCCACCCTCCTTTGGAATGAGGTAAATCAGGCCCTCATTCATGCTATCCGGCATCACTCCTGTATGCAGAATGTACTGAAAGGCACTACAAAGATCTGGGCCAAGCAGGTCCCAGTACTCCAAGAAGAATCTGGGAGTCAGCCCATCCTCACCTGGACAGCTACCACGAGGGAGGGCCCTAGGAGCCGTGTGCAGCTCCTCAAGCTGAAGAGGCATCTCTAGCCTCTGGCGCATCTCCTCAGTCACAAGACAAGGCATCTGTGCCCTAACCTGCTCCCTGCATGCAGCCTGCCGCTCTGACTGGGGCTCAGCCGGCGACAGTAACTCACGATAAAAGTCAGTAGCAACTGCACGCATATCCTCGAGCTCACAAACAACTGACCCATCGGGTCTCCTCAACTGATTGACCTTGGCATGCGAGTGGCGAGGTCCCACTGTCTCAAAAAAATCACCTGTCACTCTGTCACCCACCTGAGTCCACTAAGATGTGTGTCGGTGAAAGGCAAACTCATGACGCCTCTCCTCTGTGCAAGCAAGCTCCTGTCGAGCCTGCTGTAACTGCTCCTCCAACCATGGACTGTCTAGATGCTGCTCCTGCATCCTCTGTAGTGAAGCAATGCCTCGTCTGAGATGCTACTCCTCCTCTCTCGCTACAGCCCGTCGAGCCAGAGACTCCTGGAGAAAAAGTGGCTAAGCTGAGCTAGGCCTAAGGCCACTCTGTCTGCAGGTAGAGCCTGGCTGTCCATGCCCTCTGTCCAGAGAGCCTCTACCCTCTCTCTAAGTGCTGAGTCCAACAAGACCGCTCTGGGATGCGAAGCATTGTGCTCTCACTCCTCTGCCTGTCTGCCACTGTGAGGATCACTGGTGCATGGTCCGAGAAGGATGTCCCTGCCAGGATGCCCACTGATCCCCCCAAGTCACTGAAGTGGTCACTAGCGTAGCAGCGATCTATCCGCGATAGATTCACTCCTCCCACTCTGCGGTCCTATCTAGAGAACACAAGACTCGCTGGAGGCCTCACAAAGCCAGAGTGTTGCCATGTATCCGAGACCCTCAAAGTCATACACAACCTCTCCCAAGCTGCTAACTCGACTCCATGCACAGTAGCATGGCTGCCTCCAATCCTGTCAAAAGGGTCCTCCAACATGTTGAAGTCCCCTCCTACACACCAATGGTCAGCCTGTGGCAAAGACTCAACAATCTGTGACCAAAAATCTGCACGAGCACTCGCCACATTGGGCGCATAGATGTTTAGGAAGACCATAAGGCCACCCTGAATCTGCATTGTAATCCACTGAGCCTTGCCTGGCACAATAATCCCTTTGCCCACAATGGCCTGCTGCAATGAGTTCGCAATAGTCATACATACCCCACCCTGGATGCCTCCAGGTCCAAAAGCAGCTGAGCAAAAGGTATCATATCGTCCACGCAAAATCTGACCACATCGCCAAATGCGGCTCTCAGACAGATGGTGCTCCTGAAGCATAAGGAGATCAATCTCTCCTCCCACAAGGCAACGCTGAAGCTCCTGACGCAATCGGTCCCGCTGTCGCTGAAACTGGGGCCCATCTAGTCCCTGCACGTTCCACGAGACGATCCTCATGGGGAGCGAGAGAGAACAGATGTTGCCGCAGCAGCAAGATGGGCTATCTTCGAGGCTAGCTTGGATGGGGAGTAATCCGCATCCGAGCGTCCTCTAGATAGGCGAGACAGCAGTGAGTGCCTAGCCCAAGCCCAAGCAGAGCGAGCCGTGCGTAAAGCAACCTCCTCTGTCCAGGAGTCCTCATGAATGTATACATAGCAAGTAAAACACTGCGTATCAGCAAAAAAGTACACCACAATGTGCCTACATCCTGCCGAGTCTGGGGGTGTCACCGCAAACTTGGCTAGTGGCCACAAAGTCTGCAGCAAATCTGTAACTCCAAGTTCTCCCATGTGGGGAGAGAACTCGAGAACCTGTGTATGCAGCCATCCCACCAGTGAGTCGAGGGACCACTGTGTCTCGGCCCTACCAAAGAGGGGGAAAGAGAAACCAACTGCTGAGTCCAAGGCCTCTGTCCCCCTAGCGGCGAGGAACAAAGCATGGACCCTGAAGCAGGCTGCCTCGTGGTTTGCTGTGGAATCGCTGAGAAAGCGAGTGAACTCGTAGTCAAAGAAATCCCAGCGGCATCGGAGGTTAATGCTCGTCAGACCACACGAGGGATAGCTGCAAGGGAAGATGACTGAATCTGCAGAGGGGGCCGCAAGAAGGGCTGACCCTCTCTCGCTAGGCGACTCGTGGCAAAGGCACTGCCAAGACATCTCCTAGCCGCCGGCAAGGGACCAGTCTCCTGAGTTGATAGTGGAACTGGAGCAGGAGGGGGGGGGGGGGGGGGGGGGGGGGGGAGAAGGAGCTGGGGGGGCCGTAGGGGAAGAGGAGCAGGGTGGGGCGGCAGAGGTAGAGGGGTGAGGTGGGGAGTGGACGGGAGCAGAGGGAGGGGGGGAGGATGAGGAGGAAGAGGGGAACTCTGAAGGGGGGGCGGCTGGCGAGGGTGAAGCGGAGGTGGAGACTTGCGTAGGGGGCTCCTCCTGCTCAAGAGGACCAAAGCGGTTCCCCGTGGGAACCCACTACTGCTGAGTAGGCACCTGAGGGCCACTCTGAGTGCCAGGCTGTCGCTGTGGCCCCTGGCGTCGACGGCCACGGGCCTGCTACCACCCCTCCTCCGTTGGAGCCCGAGGCTCGGAGGGTGGCTCTGAATCTGTGCGATGTGCCGCTGGCTATGGCTGCGGCCCAGCCTTGGCAGGCTGGGGCTGAGGCTGAGGTGCAGGTCGTGGCCTCCTCCGTGGACCGGCCTTCGCTAGGTGGCCCATGTGTCTGCAAATGAAGCACTGGTTCAGGAGGCCCGAGTAGTCCAGACTCTGTCTAAACCAACCCCCACTCACCCGAGGCAAAAGGATGACCTTCGGGAGCGTGTGGGTATCTCTGACCAAAACTCAAACTGAGGGGATGCCAGCCGCCTTGGCAGCTACGGATGCTGCCATACGAGGTGTCTCCAAGACAGTCCCGATGGGGGCTAGGCGTGCGCAGGCGGGCAGCAGTAGCGAGCTAGAGATCGATCCTGGTCTTTTTTTTGTTGCCTCATTTGTTTTCGAAGAGGCACATAGACTTAGAGAAGAACGACGATGAAAGTTGGCTGAAGAAAGAAAAAGGTAGAAGTAGAAAAGGGGAAAGGGGGATACATGTCACAAGGCTATCACTTATGCTTCTTGATTGTCACTGGCTAAGATTTGCAGGGGCCAATCATTAGTAGAAAGTTGGACTTACTTTGGGCCTTTCAGTTCCAGAGAGAGAGAGTGGCGCTTGACCAATGAGGAAGAGGCTAACGTTACGTTGAAAATCGACATTTTGGAGCCAAGATCTTTTAGAAAAAAGGTAGAAAATATTATTTTTGTTCATCAAATTGCACAATTTCATGCTTTCAAGGCATAAATTCCATAAGTCGTACTAACTCTGTACGGACGAGTTTCAGAACTTTCATTGAAGACTCTATCTAGTATCTATGTTCCCGCCCAAACATGACTTTGAGTAGCTCTACTTCCCTCTCAAAACTTCTTCCCTTTTTCATATTTGCACTAACCTTTCTGTGTATTCTAGTGTACATCATGACTACTTCTCGAAGGCCTAGCACTATCATTGACTCTGTTAGCATTTTTAACAGTTATACTATAGACGATCAAGCATGGATACCATCTCGAATAACTATCGGAAGTTGGGTTCTAATGCAAACTAGGAGGAGGAAGAGGAGGCAACCCAATGATTTTGTGAAGGCTTTCAAGGGACAAGTTAAAGAGTTTAAAGTGTGTGCACAAAGAAAGCGGGTGAAAGAGGTCCTCATACAACATGCTTTCCAGCATACAGACTTAAGGTTGCAAACATCTCCTCCAAGTTTTCCAAGGCATTGACCCAACTGTAAGTTATTTTGAGCATCTCACTTAGTGCATGATTATATTCGAAGGTTAAGTGATGGATATCATCTTTGGTATGTTTCAAATATTTATCCATTGAATAGGGCAAATTGGCAACCAGTTGAGAGCATAGTTGGGATTTTTGATACTTTCTATGCATTTATTGGTGAGAAAATGTACCGAGGAAGACAACACAAGGAACTTGCAGATAATGGAATGATATGTCATATGTGGAACCGAGAACTTCCATTGGTGGGGGTCGTGTAGTTCCTTTGTCAATTCCATCCTTTAATAGCAAGGATTGGTCTTTGCCAGCCTCTCAAACTAGTGAAGCTTTATGAATAAGTTGTTTCAAGATATACAAAAGTCCCTCAAGTATTCAATTTCCACAAAAATAGTTTGTCTCACACTATTTATGCCTCTTGAAGTGTTGTAGATTTTTTCTTCGATGAGCAATTAAGAACTACCACAACAATGTTCATTTGCAAGTCTGAGAGTTGTTTGGACTTTTTAGATGATAATTGGGATAGGAAACAATTAGAGAGCAAAATTTGTATTTTGCAAAAGAAGTCCATAATTTGCAAGTTCATTATAAGCTCTCAAAATTTCATAGTGTCATTTTACTATTTTAGATATCATCTTATTAGTGGGCAACTTATTCCACTCGACCAAGATACAGAGTCTAGACTCGAGAACAAACCTTTATCAATGGAGCTCTACTTTCAAGACAGCCTACTTACTGTGATGGAGACAATGTCAAGCACAACTCTTACACAGCTCACGCTAGATCTTATATGTGAAGAACTTCCACTTTTTTCAGAATTGTATGCATTCAGTCTCAACAACAGAAAGGTGCTTACTAAATGGATGAATTTTGATTGTCTTTAATACATTAGGACATAGAATCTAACTTTTTCTTCTTTTCAAATTCTAAGATGCAAGGAGAAAACAACATTGTGCAAGGAGTCACTCACAAATACTCTTCACTTAATTGCTTCCATCAGAAGCTAGGTCACATACCTTGTGCTGAGCAAATGCAAAAGACGATCACACACGAACCAAAAACAAGATTGATTCGAAAATCACTAAAGGAAATTCAATCACAAAGAACCCACACCTTTCAACAACCGCTTCTTATGCGGGATAAAGCAAAGGCTACATCAGTCACTCAACAAGCAAGTCAAGAGGAGCCAAAGTATGCCAACCTACTCGACAAAATGGTGGTATCCAAAGACCAACGCAATGGAAGAGGCCTAAATTTCCAGAACTTATGGAATTGGGTTTCTGGCCTTGAACAGGTAAGTCCAAGTCGCCATTAAAAATACATGGCATAAAAGTCAGAGTCGAGCAGCTAAGCCACTAAATGAGCAAGGCATTAGTCCCAAATCTTCATGTAATATTCTCTGTGGTCTAAGAATCTTAGTTATTCTAGGTACTGCTCAAGCTGGAAGAGTTGAGTATAATTATGTTATGTCGCTCACGCTGGTATAGGTGAGCATAAGAGTCGAAGTCATTGTAGTATATTAGTAAGTGAAAGAGGAAGTCCAAAAGACACTCATGCACTCAACACAGTAAGGTATGAGTGGAGAAGCTTCTACATCAAAAACCCTTCTTGGAAACATGGAAGCTATTGAGACATCCTTTGATGTCACATGTGCTACATTTGTTCCTTGAAGCACCCATCAACTCCATCTCTTACACTACATGCTTTTGTTTGACGAATTTTCATATGCATATAGAGTGTCACATAATTGGCACTTGCATTAGACACTCTTCCTTTGTTTCTTCTAAGCACTCACCTTGCATGACAGGTACTTCAAGTCCAAATGCTCAACTCTAATAATAAGAGCGTATACCACAGACACTTTTTTCCCACCGGGTTTTTTTTCCTTTGGTCATCGAGGTTTTAAGACCCTAATCTAGAAACCCTCATCCTTGACTTCTTGTATATATTCCTTCTACATCAGTAATAAGGAAAGGTCTTCCCAAATCAATAAAAAATGACTTGGATCAAACATAGCAGGAATCCATATGCTTATCAAGAGCATGTTTTATCTAAAAGTGCGACAACAAAGCTCCATAAAAAAATGGCAAGTCAAAGAATGGCCTACAACGACAAGCAATAAAAAATTCAGCAAGCGAGCTATCCACAACAAGATTCAACGATCAATGGAAAGATGAAGAATGTTATACAAAGACGTTATCATGCAAACAATGATAACTTCATCACAAAAGCTCCCAACAACAAAACATAAGGAGTTCCATAGTGCTAAAGCTAGTGAAGTATTGCAAGTCAATGACAAAGACAGAAACATCAAAAGAACTCTTCATGGCAGATATCAATCACTCAAGGAAGGGGGAAGCATCATAAACAACAAAGCACTTCCCAAGATGAAACCTTGAAGAAAACGCTGAAGACTACACAAAGTCGTGTCAAGGGAAGACACAAATTAGGAAGGGGAGAATGTTTGAGGACAGATCAAACAGGTGCCCAATTGGTCGGACTCGTAGCCAGACACCACATTTGTACTCTATTAGTTTTTTGAGCTAGTGTAGTAATACTCTGTGTAAATCCTGATTACAGAGTAGTGGATCAATCCCCTGATTTGTAATGTTGTAATGATATTTGTAAAGGTCCGTGTGAGCAGCCATTGGCCATTTAGAATGACCTAGGTATAAAGTTCAATAACTTTAATGAAAAAGGAGGCTTATCTTTAGAAGACAAAGTGGGAGCTCAAAAAACGTATGCTCAAGCTACGAGCTGCTCCAATTTGTAATCGATGCAACTAATGAATGGGTAATCAGTTTTCAAATCCGAAAGTTGCATTGTGTTCCTCTCTCTTTGCTCTTTAATTTAAGTGTAAGCATTGTCAATTTTGTTGTGGTTCACGACTACACATCTGGGAGCTATAATTGCAGATTTGAGTGCTTAAATCACTTTTTTTAGTCGTTTTGACCATAGGAGAGCGTTCTTAGACCATAGGCCGATAGTTTTGGATAGTTCTATTGCAGTTTTCAGGACCTTTTTCATGATGGATCGTCATTTTGGTACCTTGTTGGATTGCGACCAGACTTGCTAGGATAGTGTCCCTAGGTGTCCTAGACCTCCTCCTAAAGTTCCATTGCATTTCGAGCCCGTTCGAGTGCCGAAATGGCATGATGACCTAGAGCTGTGAGAAAGGACATAGGTAGATTTTCCTAATCATCGAGTGTTGGTTTGTTTGTAGAGTTTTTGTGTTTGCTTGTTAAGGTTCACTTCATGAGATTGACAATCTCATAGAGTCTCGGTGCCCCATACGAGTGACTTTCCCTTAGTATTGATATTATGTTAGTGCCAGAAAGCTATGCTGCAGACGTCCATCACGGCAACCCGCTAACATACATACATAACCACTTGAGTCAGTCACACGTTATAAAGAGACACTACTTCCAAATGTACCCAGATGTGCCTTACGTTTTTACACGACCATGAAAACCTTGCTTTGCCCGAAGTTTGCATAGTAAACAATCTTATCTTCAATGTCAAATAACAATAGACTCCAACGATCACTACACCAAAACCATCAAAGATGAGGAGAAAGATCCTAAATGTAACATGGTTTTTACAAGGCAAGAAGAGACTCACGATTGATTGTATGCAGTGACCAAAAAGCGTGCTAGATCAAAATTGACTCTGCTAAACCATCCCATCAGAGCCAAAAAGGAAACTCCGTTGTTCTGCAGCATAGGCAATATCAGCGAATCGATTACGTATATTTTGTTTTGAACCTTAGGAGGCAGAAGCGAGATAGCATGCCTAACATGGATCAATGGTAGAGATTCGACTTAAGATATTTTAGCGGGTTGTCATTGCCACAAGCCCATGAGTCAAAACCGAGCGACTGGGACAGTTATCGAATTCCATAATCCAGAGACTTGCTTGGTATTGACCCATGTCTTACCGGTAGTGATCTATCTAATGAACCAAGAGTGACTTATAAAGAAAAACTTAAGATGTAACACAACAATGTTGATGATTGCCGCGAAGACATGGGTCAATACCGAGTGAGTAGTATCACTATCCAATTCGATAAGCCTTTGACTCGCTTGGAAAATTGACACATATCTTGGTAGTGATCCATTTAATGAACCAACCGTGACTTTTAAAGAGCTTGAGAAGTACCACAAAGCAATGTTGATGACCCCATCCATTGTGTTGGATTTGGTGAAACTGCACATGCACAGGAAGTCTTATTGAGCGAGGTCTAAAATGCAGGCCCCCTTTGACCTTCCAGTCAGCAGTATCTGTGCATGCAGAGGTGCTGCACTGAGAAAAACTTGCAACTCCTCTTTGTTCTCTTTGTTGATTTTCTCTAAGACATTTGACTCATTTGATAAAGGCTCCTCGTTGGATGGCCCTTGTGAAGGAGATCCTTTCCATTTCCTTTCTTGAGCTTTATCCGTGGCTGCCTCAGGCTCCTCCCTAACAAGCACATGGTCCTCCCTAACATGCACAGGGTCCTCCCTGACAGGCTCCGGATGCTCCATGCCTTGCTCATTTTCCTTCAATATTGGTTCCTCCGTAAATGCCTCGGGGTCCACCTTGGCCTGCTCATGCCCCTCATAAACCTGCCCATTTGTGTCATTCCTCTCGATCCTGACCTGCTCATGCCCCTCATCATTATCCTCCTTTACTAGCTCCGGATCCTCCATGACTTACTGATTTTGGGGTCTAGCTGGCTCCTCCATAAATGTCTTTGTTTCTTTCATGACTGCCTCAGGGTCCACCCTGGCTTGCTCATGCCCCTATGCGGCTAGCTCAGCCTGCCCATCTGTGTCATTTCTCTTGACCCGTGATTGTGTCCTTCTGTTGTTTATTTCAGCCCTAGATGGCTCTGTCTGTCATGCACGAGGATGGAGAGGGGGGATGTTAAGAATATCCATTGTTCTCATATCCCGGATAGATACTGGCTGAAGCAGCCCATCATAGCGGAAGCGCAGCCTCCAAAGAGTTTCAGAATCCCGCGGCATGATAGTAACGCGGTGTGCATGGGCAACCAGTATATATCCATTGCTGAAGAATTCAACAAGGTAGTCTTCTGCAATTTCTTGAAGGCAGAGAAGTGCACTGTTGTCCCATCGCATGCCGACTCTCCACTGCTCGCAAATCTCTCACATTACTCGCTGGAAAGGAAGACGTGGAATTTCCGGTTGAACATGTCGTTTGATTCTTCGTAGCTCTTGCAGTACACCTCTGTGCGCCTCATATCGGTGTCTTCTTGCTTGAGCATTCAAAGAGTCACATGTTGCCCTTCTAGGCGTGGCCTTTGCACGAGGCATCTCTACAAATAGCATAACAGAAAACTACATATCATTTGTAGCACAAGGGACTTAAGATTTCAAAAAAGGTTAGTACAAAGAGAACAGGTGCATCGAACACAGTTTGTCTTCCCTTATTCGCTTGGTACTGACCTCAGAAAAGTGTAGTAGCAAACATCGTTTATATTTTCTGAGGTCAGTACCAAGCGAACAGGTGCATTGAATAGAGTTTTCCTTCCCTTATTCGCTTGGTACTGATCTCAGAAAAGTGTAATAGCAAACATCATTTATATTTTTTGAGGTCATTGCTTATGCCTCCCACGTCTACCTCTCATGAAAACGCATGGTGGTACTCCAACCCACCACCTCACAGACCACTCATCAGCCAGAACCTAGGCCCTGCTTTTCAGGCATGTTTGTCTAGTCTATTTAACCAGCAGGTTTTTCAGAACCTCCCTCAAGGTTTCATAGAGAAACTACAGGAAGCTTGGAAAAGTGGTGATGCCTTTCCAAGGGACACTCTCGCAGCGCCAGAAGGACCGCATCCGGACCCTCCTCATGAGGTCCCCCCTTGGTCCTCCCCCGATGGTACCCTTAGTGTTCTCGAACGACACAGCTCGAGAGTGGATGTTGTCAACACGGTAGTCAATCCTCGAGATAAGCCGCTAGTAATTCTGCCTGCCTCAACTGCCAACACCCCCATTCTTTCCCCCTTAGTACCAACACTTGGAAGCTCAGAAATTCTTTCCTTTTTGTTCCCAATTTTCAAGCTCCTAGTTTGAAGATCTTATTTGCTGGATGCTCTGCGCAGGATGCTAACCTCAAGCTGGAACAAATGAGGATCTACAAGCACAGAGTCTCAATCCTTAACGACTCTCTAGATGCAAGTAGGGTTGAATACCTGCAGGGATTTCTCGTCGAGAATGGCTCTCTAGATGTTATCTATAATTGGGTACAAGAGATGAAGGATGAAGTGTTTGAGCTAGCCAGTAAATATGAGGAAGCCTTGAACTTTGCCAACAAGATTTAGAAAGAGATAGACTGGCTGTGAAGAAAAAGGATTAACTTCTAACTGTTTATTGCTAGTTGTATCCCCCAAAAATTAGTAGACCACTTTTTGTAAA
This sequence comes from Adiantum capillus-veneris, assembly GCF_014529385.1. Lineage (NCBI taxonomy): Eukaryota > Viridiplantae > Streptophyta > Polypodiopsida > Polypodiales > Pteridaceae > Adiantum > Adiantum capillus-veneris. Next base: position 87,450,022 of record NC_140932.1, read on the forward strand.
GTCTGAAGCTTGGCCTTTGGGCCTGTCCCTAGTGTTTTCTAACTCAAAACCCCCTACATGGGTTTTAAGTTTTTATTTTGCTTCTCCTCGATAAATTCAAAATGCGTATTTGGTTTTAAAAAAACAGGTGCAACAAACAGGGTTTACCTTCCCTTATTTGCTTAGTATTGACCTCAAAAAAGTGTAATAACAAAAATCATTTATATTTTCCGAGGTCAGTACCAAGTGAACAGGTGCATCGAACAAAGTTTGTCTTCCCTTATTCGCTTGGTACTGACCTCAGAAAAGTGTAATAGCAAACATCATTAATAAAGAAGATGGTCAGTACTAAGCAAACAGATGCAACAAACAGGGTTTACCTTCCCTTATTCGCTTAGTAATGACTACACAAAATACAAGTGCACAAAAGTGTAGTAGCATACCTCTTCACTGTGTGTAGAGTTCTGTGTCACTAAAGCACTACATAATAGGAGTAAGAGGAGGATGCGCAAAAAGGAGGAGCACTAGAGAGTAAGAGGAGATGCACAAAAAGGGTTGGGAGCACAAAAGAGATGGTTTGCTTATCGCGTAGCATTGACGGGGTAGAGTTAAAATGATGGGCAGTAGAGGATGCAAAAAGAGGCAAAAGAGCACTCATCTGGGGTGAGGGTATATATAGTTAAATGTTTGTCGGGGGTACTGCCTCTAAACTGAATGCTTACCTCGACGAGGGTGACAACTTCACTTATGCACATGATTACACCCGAGATTGTGGTTGGTAGATCTTACTGCATGGGAATATGAGCCCATTTATTACTGGTTGTCCTTGTGAGCACAACCCACATGCCATTTTTGAGTGACCATTTAGAGTCAGACGACGATTTCCCTTACAGTCGCCATCTCCATCTCCAAGTAGAACAAACAGATTACCGTTGCCTTTGACTTTTCTGCGCTTTTCCCCTTGGCCACCTATCGTGATCCTGTGTTTAGAGTCAAACATCGATTGCCCTTACAGTCGCCATCTCCATCTCTAAGTAGAACAAACAGATCGCCGTTGCCTTTGCCTTTTCTATGGTCTTCCCCTTGGCCATGTCTTGTGATCCTACATTGAGCGACCTCCACTGGTTTGATTCCCTTGCTGCCGCGTTGCCATCACCATCGCCACCTTTTGGTTCTTGCTCTCAATGGCATCCGACATCACCATCCATCTCGACACCATTGGATATTGCAGGGATAATTTCTTTCTCCCTCTCTCTCTCCCCTTCCTGTGTGCTGTTAACTGTGTGCGCACCGAAGCCACTGCGTTATGGGGTTAGGTTAGAGCACAATGGGAACAACACTCCAAGGGCCAAAGAGTGGTTGTTAGGGTAAGATTAGAAGTCTTGCACTGCATGGTTGGAATAGTTACTCCTTATGTGACTATGCTTGAGTTGTTATTCAATGCTATGTTTGGGCATAGTGAGTGAGTAGGCCTATATATCTATCACTGATAACATTAAATGCTTTGTTATAATCCACCCGTTTCGAATGGACGTGGGTACAAAGAAAATTCAACTTGGGTCTAAACCAAGCGAATAGGGCCCTTTGGAGATTCTTGGGGCCCCTATTCGCCTGGTTCTGACTCAAGTGATGTCACCTATTATGACATTAGTGCACGGAACAGAACCAAGTGAATAGAGACCTTGAGGGATAATCGAGGCTCAATATTGGCTTGGTTATGACACCAAATACATACCAATTTTGAATAGTAGTTTTGGCTTGCTTTTTCTTTCAGTCATGGGGATCATAGTCCTGGAGACAGACGTTGTGGGTGAGGATACATGTGAAAAACAACTATTCACGTTCTTATACAACGCCCGTGCTCATCGCCGTGTACCAGAACTATTAGGAATGTTTAATGCAAAGTTTTTTATACAGAGGATTATAGATTGCTCATTTGAGTACCTACAAACCCATTTGCAATAGTATGGGGCAATCATTTGTGACAATTCCATGACAGTTGATGGCATGAGATATGTGCACCCAGCCGACCTTGACCCTGACAAGAGTGTTTCAAGGAGATTGAATCACTGTCTAGAAAAGTGTCCCTCCAATGCAGTGCTTGTACAAGATAGGTGTATGAAGCACTTCAAAAAGTGTCTCTTAGTGGAATTATACCACGGGTTTTTTTGTTACTTATACTTGCAGACGGATGGTGAGTCAGAAACTTCCCATTCATTGGCACCGGAGGAAGAGGTAGAGGATGTGAAGGTGCAATTTGACCCTGAAGAAGAGCGGGTAGAGGTATTAAAGGAAACATTTGATGCAGGCTTAAATCTTGCTTCTCTTGCGGATGCAGCAATAGGGTGCAAGCAAGAAAGCCCAAATAAGGAAGTGACTTTGCCTCTGAATTGTGCTCCCAGCTTTGCTATGGCGAGTGACACCCACTACGTTCTGCTCACAAATATCATGCATGAGTTGATGAATATACGGGAGGACTACTGCCTAGCTGCAATTGCAAATTTTTGTGAGGCAGACATGGGATTTGTGGATGATGATGGAATGGACCAACATCTTATTGCTGACACAGCTGTCCATGACTCACAGTTTACTTCAAGGTGGCAACTGATCAAAGATGCATTCAATGAAGCAAAGTACGGAGAGGCCAATTTTCCAATAGATGAGCAGTTTCAATCGACAACAAAACAACTCGGCTTGGAAAACATGGGTAGGCCCGTGGCACCCAGAGCTCAGGTAATGAATAGTCAGCCTATTCACTTGTGGGGAAGGTCGATGCTGGAAATGGACGAGAATCAGATTGTAATTTTTAAAGGCATTCAGATGGTATTGGAGATGGACCAGTGATAAAATATCATGATCAATTTTTTTTGTTGACAGGTACTAGTGTATGAAGATAGTTTCCTTAGAAGAGTGGGAGGCTCACAACAAGGGCTTGTCACTGGAGTCCAAGGCAAGGATGCGGCGTTGTCTCACTACATCGAGCATTTCAGCCACAAAAAGGTTTGTAGAAACAATTCAAGTGCTTGGCAATTGTACTCATCTCACTTACGGCCATAAATTCATTACTATTTTTTTGTAGATCATAATATACCACAAGGAATACTCGGAAGACAATGCAAAGTTCCCATTGTTTGCAATGAAAGTTATTACAAGATTGTGTGGTGGGCACCCCCTCCCACTAAATGCAAAAAAAAAAACAAATGATTGAGAAACAGTTTTCTCTACGCGTCTTTGGCATTTGGTATGGGTGCCAAGCACTCAGAGCCCCCTATTTCATGTCCTACACAACTCAGGCTCTAGCTGCAGGGGTTGAAGACCCGGAGATCTTAGATCCATACTAAGCGACTGTTTTTGAGGGAAAGAAGGCACCTGATTCTTGTGGGGATGCTGCCATCAACAGAAGAAGGAGCTCGTCTACAGAGCTTGCACATCAAAGAGGTACAAAGTGAGGAAGAAAGAGGTGCAACAAAGAGGATAAAAATGATGGGCGGGCTCAGGTCCATCTTCTCCCGCTCTTGACTCGTGACTGTTGCCACCTCGCATGGTGCTCCCCCACATTTGAATTTCCCCAAGCCATCTGCTTCTTCTCTTTGCGGATGTGTTGTAAAGACCGTGTAATTTCTGAACTCTTAAGAATCTCCTTCTACCTTGCTCTATGAATTAGTCGTCTATAAGTCCATTGGTGTAACTCTATTAGGCTATTGGCCTTATCCTTTCCTCCCCCATGTCTAGTGTGCTTAAAATAACCTGTTCTTGCCATGTAGTGGGTTTTTTCCATGCCTTGTGTGGACCATATTGATAGTGATCCGTATGTCATGGCAAAATATGGACCATGGTTGAGAAATATGTGCTGCATTGAAATAAAACAAAATGGTCAGTAGAGTACAATTTAAAATTTTATTTTGTATACGTAGAATGCTAAATCACCATGTAATGTGTGATATGTTGCCCACCCCACCCTGTAAGGTAAGCCTTCTTCCAATCCAGCAAGGCTGCTTGAAATGATCTGAGCTTACTTTGGTCTGCTCAACGTAGTGGAAAATTTTATCTAGCGAATTCCACACGTTCGCCTTGTGATTTTGGATTGCCCCACCACCAGCATTGTCTTTAACCACTTTATATAACTGTTTCCATTTGTTGAATAGGTTTCTCCTTTCTTCTCTATCTGAATCTTTGAGGCTAAACCCAAGAAAACTTCTTGCCTTCATGCCACAAATCGATGCTTTCCTAGGTACCTTGTAACGACTTTGGGACATCTTAGGGTCTTCTTCGATTTTGACATTGCCTCCATGCAAACCAATCTCTAAGAGCACTCCCTCTAATGCTTTGATTACTCTTTTTGACTCACTCTTTGGCTTTAATGTCCATGTAAAACATTTGTATAATTGAACCACCTTTTCAATTATTCCATAGAGTGCATGAAGTGTATAGACACGAACTCTACTCAGAGGAATATCAAGCACTAGCCTAAACGTTTTATCTTGAAGATGTGTGTTGGGAGCTCTATTCCATTGCACACTCTCAAGATATTGTGCATTAGCCATGTAATATAACCATGGATTTGCCACAGCTGCTCTGTGTGTTATGTTGTACATACACTTAAGAGTCTTTAAGTCACCTGCCATGTGCCATTCCACTATATAATCACCAGATCCTTCCACTGAAAGAACGACTCCATTTCTTTGTTTGAAGGAACTTGGGTTTGACTAAAAACCCAATCAAGGATTTCAAAATTTTCCTTATCAACATGCAGTGAAAAACGAAAACACAAAACCAACAACCAAATAATCAATATTTTTGTTATTATAGAGTGAACAAAGTATACCTGAAATGATCCTAGAGTTAGAATGTTGTTTTCGGATTGCACGGTGAAGTATCGTGGATCCTCTTTTGTTATTGATGGATCTAGAGCTCTATTCATGAGGGTAATGGTGACTCTCTCTAGCTTCTTGTTCTTCAGGACCTCGCACTCGTCGAGCTTCAAAACAAACTTGAGAACCCCACTGCACTCCTCTTGACTGATGTCAAAGAAGTGAACTGCATAGCTTTGCAATGCTTCAAGATCAACAAAGAGGTTGTTGTGCTCGTTAAACTATACCTCTCTGCTACCCTTGCCTAAGAACGTTGCTTCAATATGGAGTGGTGACCCAAGTTTCTCAAACACCGCATCATTTACGTGTCGATGAGCAGCCTTTACATGTGATGGCTTTGGCAGCAATGATCCTCTTTGTAGTTTATTTTGAGACTTTTTAGCTAATGCTTTGAAGAGTGCCCTGTATCCCATCTGCGAGATGCCACTCTCATCAAGTATTGCTTGCACTTCCATTGGTTCCAACTGATTCTCGTTCATGAAGGAGGTAAGGAGCCTCCCTTTCAACTTGCATTTTTTTTTTTGAGTTATCATCTCTTCAACTACTTCTTTTGGAACTAGATGGCTATAATGCACTCCGGCATTGAAGCCTACACCGTTCGACTTTGGATGCAGTAAAGACCTGTCAAAAAAGCACCATGCGTTCTGATCATGTATAGGAGAGTATCCATTTCATAGTGAAGCACATTGAAGATACAAAAGCAGAAAAAAACTTTGAGTTACCTTAAAGCTCGTATTTGTTTTTTCAGGCCACCACTACCAATCTTCATGTTCTCAATGTTGCACAGATCTTGTTTTCCTTTCTGACTACCAAGCACGGTGTCTTTCTCTCGAAAACTTGTGATCTTCTTCTCAAGGCCTTGAATTGTATCTTTGTTTGATGAAATCTTTTGAGAGCATGCTTCATTAAGTTTCTTTAGCTACATGTTCTCCATCGCCAGGAAGTTTCTTTGCCTTTCCGCATTCAATCCTCTCATTTCCAAATGTTCGATGTATCCCGATAGACCATCCTTGCCATCGCCTGTGAAATGTAAGAGGTTAGTGATATTAGCAAAGGGAGGTGGCGCATTTGTCGTAGGATACTTTGGATAAATAGACCCATCGGTCTAAAAATTTAAATGATGTTCCTTGTTTGTTCTTCTAAGTTATTTCTCCCGTTGAGATAAGAAAGACTCCCTCCTACGTTTCTGCAATGGTGCATACTCTTGCAATACATCAACATGAAGATGACGTGTGTTCTTTCTTTGGGTAAGTGTTAAAGATGAAGAAGCTGAGGATTGCAAGTTCAAATTGGTGTTTTCATCAGAAAAAGAAGCGTTCTCCATTCCTAGAGTTGATAGAGAAAAATACAAACACTCAAAACTCATGAAATATCTTAGGTTTTGGGAGGGAAGACCATATTCTCAAGTAGAGCTGATAGAGTTTTTGTGGATTATGTTTATGAAGGGAACGCTTGTAAGTTGGCATTTCAAATCATTAGTCATATGGTTAGTTGGATTCCTGACAAGAGAACGAAGGATAAGAATGATAAAGACGGCAGCTACCTACCAAAGAATGTCATTTTGCCTTTTTGTTGGCGCAAAAAAGTATCACATAAAATGCACAATTTAACATTTTCGTTTTCTCTCTCTAAGCCGACATGGCACTTCTTACAAGGCCAAAAGTGAGTCCAACTTTCTCCTAATGAGGATGCCATCATGAGCAAATAGCAAGAGAGGTCGAACCAGAGAGAGAGGGGGCTGATTTTTGCAAGGCATTATCAAACACGCACTCACACAATCTCATGTGTGAAGTAAAGAAGACTATCTCCTTCTCCAGCTTTGATAGGAAACCTCATCATCTACTCCAAGCTTGTGAGAAGGGAGGCCTACACCAACAACTCTTGGCTTTGTGATGCAAAACCAACGAAGAGCCAAGCTCCAATGCATGATCATCTCCTCTATAATGCTAATTACTAAGATACACTAAGCTATTAAGAGTGATTATGTGAGGAGACATAATTATTTATCGTAAGAATACTTCTTCCTCTCGATCTACTCTCATACCCCGCTAGATCTCACCATCTTTGAAGGTGTGTGAGGTCTTGGGTCTGAGACCGTGAGGGAATTGATGTTGTGTTTTCAAGTGTCAGCTTGGAGCTTGAAGATTCCATCTTCATTGCACCAGCAAGTTATTGAAGGAACAAAAAGTATTGTATTGTAAAATGTCTCCCTTGATGGGGGAAACCTATAATACAAATCCATTTGGAGGGGGGACCGGCTCCGTATAAATCCGGTCCTCAAATATTGTCAATAGCTTAATTTCTCTCTTTTTGAAGTATTGTTCATGCATATCTAACTAGGTGCTATGCTTTTGTTGCTCTCTCCATCCAAGCACTCTTGCTATGCTCATTAGGAATCTAGTCTTAATGAAATGCTCACTATATCTATGTTATTTTTCGCTACACACAAGCTACTAGACCATTAAATGTTACATTGGTATCAAAGCACAAGGTTTCTCATTCCTTGCTCAAGAAGAGAGGTCCTCAAGCTAACTATAAATGGTTGGTATTATTAATTGCAATGAGAAAGTAGAATAGGGATTTTCATCCTTGCAGTGCACCTACTTCGTGCAGATAACGAGGCATCACCGTTGAGAGCTATGGTCTTAATAGTGAAGTCCTACAGGGCTTGCCGACGGCTTAACCACTATTGAGCTATTAGAAGCTTAACATGAGCCGGTACTGTTTTGGTAGTGAAAGACCCTCTCTTTTATTCCTTGCAATTAATGATATTCGAGCCACGGGTATAGGAGCTTGAGTGCTTTTCTACAGGGGTTACAAGGAGTAGCAACTAGGGCTTGAAGTGCCAAAGTACACTTTAAAGTTTTACACCTAAAAGTTTTTAGAATGGCTGACAATAGTAAAGAGAGTGAAATTAATGTTGATAGCTTTGATTTTGCTAATGAACATGCTACCAATGATGCGCCTATGCTTGTTAATTACCTTGTTACTAGGCTTCAACAAGCCATGGGCAATCCATCCCTCCAAAGTGAAGAGCAATGGCAGCTACATGCTCATGGGATTTTGAAAACTTCCCACCAAGAAGAGAGAGTACCTAAGAAGCCTCCTTGTGAGACTTCCAAAAGAGGCCTCTCCCCGATAAGGGAAGAAGAAGAGGATCCCTACAAAGGGCTCAAAAATCTACTACTTGAAGATGCATCTCCTTCCCAAAGGAGAACTCAAGTTTCAATGGTAGATCCCCCACCAAAAGAACGAGAAAGAAGTGAGTCTCCTGCCACCTCAATGGAGATGGCTCCACAAAGACGGTGGGCAAAATGCTCTCACCTTCATTCGTAGTGTTTATCCACTTTGTTTGTGATCACTTGCACTCTCTCGGAACGGAAGGCTCTCCCTTCCGTAAGTAAAAGAAAACTTGAGCACAGTTCGGAGTACTCATCTTGAGCAAAGTTCAACATTCACTTCTGCTGCATCTTACATTGGTATCAGAGCTTTGGCAGTGTTCTGTATCACTCAAGGAAAGAACCATAATATATTTTTTTTGCTTGTTGCAGTAGCACGTAACCCAAGTCCTCTTGGGCATGTCAATTCCTAATTGTTTTTTTTAAGAGTGATAGGAAACCCAAGAAAGAAGGGCTTGTCTAGCCTCCCCTTGTGCCTCTTTTCACTCATTGAGAGCGGACTGTGCACTTAGTGGCCGGCCAATCGATGTGAGGTGGTAAAAAGCAACCTTGGTGTGAGTGAGTTAGTAACACATAGTCTATTGCAATAGAGAAGATAACCATCTTGTAAGGTAAATGGTTCCTCTTTCTTTCGTAGTGCAAGGGATGAAATCACATCTCTAAAATTGGGATTGATAGCGTACTCATCTATCATAGAAGATAGATCATTGTGACTTGCTATGGAAACCGCATTCACTCTCGGTCGTCTTGAGAGTGCATCTGCTACTTGATTATGCTTGCCAACAATGTGAGCAATATGAAACCTCATTAGTTTGTCAGAGATCTTGGTCTGCATCATGAAGTACTTAAGGCTTTGGTGATCCGTCCGCAGATTGAAAGGAGTCCCCAATAAATAGTGCTTCCAGGAGTCTAAGGCATGTAGAACTGCGAGGAGTTTCTTTTCATATATGCCTAGAGCTTGCTCAACAGGGTCGAGCCTTCTACTTTCATAGGCTATGGTGTGCCCTTCTTGGAGCAAAATAGCTCCAAGGAAATCACCACAAGCGTCACATTGGACCTCAAATGGCTTTGAAGATCCGGTAGTGTAAGCATGGGTTGAGAGATAAGCTTTTGTTTAAGACCTTTGAAATCATTGTTCTCCTAGGCAGACCATCTATACCTAACATTTTTCTTTGTTAGGTCATGTAATGGTCCCACGATTTGTGAGAACTTTTCTATGAAGCGTGTATAGTATGCACACATACCTATAAATCTTCTTAGTTCATGTAGATTCCTTGGATTATGCCATCCTTTTATTACCTCTAACTTTATTGGATCCAATTGGATGCCATCTTGAGAGATAATGTGACCTAAATACTGAATCTCTTGTAAGAAAAACTCACTTTTATTTTGATTAATATAAAGTTTATTCTGTCGTAAGACTCGAAATATTACCTGGAGGTGTTGCTTGTGTTCGTCTAGTGAATTAGAGTAGATGATTAAACATCAAAGAACACTCCAGAAAAGGTTCGGTGAGGCCTAAATAGCTTCTCTATCAGGCGGTTAAATGTGGTTGGTACATTGGTCAAGCCAAAAGGCATGATAATGTACTCGTAAAGACCAAACGTAGTGCAAAATGCGTTCTTTAAATGTCTTAATCAACTATCCTTATTTGATGGTAGCCACTTTTTAGGTCAATCCTACTGAAGTAGGTCGACCCTTGTAGCTTATCAAATAGGTCTTCTACCCGTGGAACAGGAAACCTATTCTTGATAGTGATCCTATTTAGTGCTCTATAGTTGACACACATACAATATGTGCCATCTTTCTTTTGCACTAATAACACGGGTGAACAAAATGGAGATGAGCTAGGCCTAACCATGCCCTTTTCCACTAAGTCATGCACTTGCTACATAATCTCCTCTTGTTGATCTTGAGAAACTCTATAACGAGGTTTATTAGGTGGCGAGCTTTGGAAGAAGTTCAATTGCATGGTCATCATTGCCTAGTTTAGGAGGTAGTTCACAAGGGATGTCGTCAATAGAAACATCTTGAAATCCCTTGAGAAAATTGGATAACTCTAATTCCTTGTGATTGTTTTTATTTTCTTTGATAAAGTATTAGGTTCATTTTGAGAATCTTTAACAAAAATCATGTACACGGAAATAGAGCTCTTTATTGACTTATTGAAAGCTTGTGTATGTACAATGGGTATGGTGTTACCCAACTCCTTAGAATCTATGTACATATCTTTATCCCTAAACCTAAAGTAGATTTTCCTTTCAGGGAATTTAACATTGGCATCCATGTGATCAAACCATGGTGCCCCTAGGATTACATCCTCGTGCTTAAGAGGAGAGATAAAGAAGTCCTCCTTGTCCACATAGCTTTGGACATGGAGCCTCAATTTTTCAATTAAGGGAGTGACCGAGGCTTCTTGCCCCTTGAAAGCACCATCAGTGGGTAGGGCATCTCCCATCTCATAGGCTTGGATGCCTAGCTTGGTGGCCAACTCTGTGGATATGAAATTGTGAGTAGAACCAGGGTCAAAGAGAATAAAAGCATCATGTTCTCTTAACTTTCCCGAAGCATGTCATAGAGGAGATCCTTTGTGGTGGGCATCCTCTTCTTGGATTTCAACCAAGGTAGCTCTAGGAGGCTCATTTTGTGTATTCTTGTGGGGACAAGCACGATAGGCATGCCCTTGCTCCCCGCACTTGAAATAGCGGTTATCTTTACGATAACGCTCAAGCTCTTCAAGAGACAATTTATTTCTGCCTTTATAAACTCCCTTCTCCTTAGCTTTGTTGTTGTTGGCGTTGGATTTAGGAGACTTTTGGAGACATTGTCCTTCCCCTTGGGCTCGTTAACGGTCCTTGTTCTCCATGGGCTTAAGATTTCTCTTAGCCCCTTGTTGGAAATTGATTTGTGAAGCCACCATAGTATGGTGTATGACAGCAGATATGGTGTATGGCCTTTGGGAGTTGACATACTCCACCGTATCTTCATTTAAAATCGCACAAAATTGTTGTTTTTGCTCTCTAAAATCCATCTTTTTGAAGACAGTGGATTTGAGATGTAATACAGATTCTTAAACCAATCAATGAGATGGCCTATCAACTCAAGTTTCCCAGTCATTGACTCATACACAATGCTTTCCATGTGATCCTACTAAAGCCTTACAAAGGAGAGCCACCTCAAGAACCAACTACTAAAGACCCACCGGATATTGAGGACCAAGAAGAGGTGCTTCAGCTCGAGTCCATTCTCCAACATGAAGACAAGGCATTGAGAGGTGGTAAGATTATCCGACAGTATCTTATTAAGTTTAAGAACTATCCTTTTGAAGATGCTAGATGGATGCAAGGCATACAATTAAAGGATAACCTAAACCTTGTCAATGCTTACAATGCTTCCCTAGAGTAAGCAAATGTAAATTTTTTTGAAATGAACAAAGTTTTTGTCTTATAAAACTCTCTTTTTCTTTATTGTGAACAAATGTTAAGAAGTATGCATGCTTAGGATCATGTTTATGGAGAAGACGTCTCCTGAATAGCAAGTAGAGCTTGACATTGTACTATGGAAGATTGATAGGACTAATGCGCATACATGGTTGTGGTAGCTTAGGCTCTCAAGCACCAAATTGATTAGTCATCCATTCTGGAACAATGTCATAGGGTAAAATAGGGATCCTCTACCCGCTAGAAAAAGGACTAATAACTAGGCTTTATCTTTTCTCCTAAATGATTTTCTCATGTTAAACTGATAATTTAATATGAGGAAGTACCAGGGGAGAAAAAGATAGAATATTGGTTAGGCTGGTAGATCGGTCATAGTAGGGATCCAAAGGAGGGAAAATAGGGATCCAAAGGGGGAGCCATCTTCAAAAGAGCAATGTGCATCAATGGGCTTCCAAGACCCTAGGGTTCAGCCCATTAAGACCTCCAAAATGCTAAGGTTCCAAAATTAAATAAAATCTTCAATGGTCAAGCCTTAGGGTAAATTGGATGCTTATGGGAAGACTCAAAAGTCTTCCCACATCCCTATCTAGGAGGGGGAAAGCCATATTAGTAGGGGATGAGAGAGAAACACACACATACACACATACTCTTCCAAGCTCCCTTTACACAAAGGGCATAGTGGACACATGTCAGCTTCCTATCCCAATTGCCCCCAAGGTGCATTCAAATCCTATTGGATGGCCATAGAGGTGGACCAATGAGAATTAGGCTAGAGTAAATTTAGTTTAATTTATTTAAAAACACTTGATAGAAGAACCAATAGAAATAAAGCTCTCTAGAAAACTATTGGACAGTCTCTTAAGGGATCCAATGAGCATTCAACAGCCCAATGGCTTGCCTGATTCCTATGACCACAAGACTAAGTGGTCCAATGAGAATTTAATTGCATTATTTAAATACCTAAAGCTCTCTAAAAAGGCAAAAGGGGGACACATGTCAGAAGGCTATCACTTATGCTTCTTAATTGTCATTGGCTAAGCTTTGCAGGGGTCCAATAGGATGCCAGCATGAACAAATAGCAAGAGGGGTCGACCAAGAGACAGAGAGGGGTCTGATTCTTGCAAGGCATTATCACACACAAACACTCACACAATTTCATGTGTGAAGTAAAGAAGACTATCTCCTTCTCCAGCTTTAATGGAAACCTCATCATCTACTCCAAGCTTCTAAGAAGGTAGGCCTACACCAACAACTCTTGGCTTTGTGATGCAAATCCAACCAAGATCCAAGCTCCAATGCATGCTCATCTCCTCTACCATGCTAATTACTAAGATATGCTAAGCTATTAAGAATGATTATGTGAGGAGACATACTTATTTCTTGTAAGAATACTCCTTCTTCCTCTTGATCTACTCTCGTACCCTGCTAGCTCTCACCATCTTTGAAGGTGTGTGAGGTCTTGGATCTGAGACCTTGAGGGAATTGATGTTTTGTTTTTAAGTGTAAGCTTGGAGCTTAAAGCTTCCATCTTCATTGCACCAGCAAGTTATTGAAGGAACACAAAGTATTGTATTGTAGAATGTCTCCCCTGATGGGGGAAACCTATAATACAAAGCCTTTTGGAGGGGGGACCAGCTCCATGTAAATCCGGTCCTCAATTGTTGTCAATAGCTTCATTTCTCTCTCTTTTTGAAGTATTTTTCATGCCTATCTAACTAGGTATTATGCTTTTGTTGCTCTCTCCATCCAAGCACTCTTGCTATGCTCATTAGGAATCTAGTCTTAATGAAATGCTCACTATGTCTATGTTATTTTCCGCTACACACAAGTTAGTAGACCATTAAATGTTACAAAACATTATATGGTGCATACATTACCAGGAGTGATTACACAAATGCATGATGTCCTGCACTCACCTGTCACAGATGGTGGTAATGATCGCTAAAATTATTATCACCTGCATCACATCATTTGAAAACATTGAAGCGACAGAACACCATGGCAAGTGTTTCTAGAAGGCACAAGAGGCTTATGCTGGAATATGGAGACAAAGATTCCAAGCCGCAATATGATCATGGGGTTGTATGCTCCTGTCATGTTTTTGTCATTTGAGGAGGTATTCATGACCGGGTTCTTTGAGATGGATTCTACCATTGAGGGCGAGTTTTTTGAAATGGGGCCTCTAAACCCAAACCAATGGGCCTACCCTCACAAAATGTTCGTAAAGAGGTACGCACACTACTTGGGGCACCACCTTCTTTTGGGAGTGGAGAAGGAAACCAATCAAAATAACACTTGCACTCACCCACTCAAGCAACACACTTTGAAAACCCCCTTACTCTATATACACTTTGGACACTTGAACACCATCAATGATTATGCAACCGAATGCCATGCATCAAAATGAAATATGCAATTTGTGGAATAGCATTCTCCTTCTCCCCATAAGAATACCCATAATACATCCAAACTCTTCCTCTCTCAAGCACTCATCAAAAAATCATGTGCACAAGACTTGCCTCTCAAACACACGAGAGAATCACTTACATCAAACTAACACACTTTGCATAGAGAGCTCATCTCCATCTATGCAATGCCGTGACACAAATAAAATCACCATGAGAGGTAGCCACATGCATATGTAATGAAGCAAAAGAGAGTTGGAGTGAGAAATTTCTTTAGACCAATTGAATAAGTGTGGAGAAACAAACCAATGGTAAATTGAGAATAGAACACTTACTTGATTTCTCGCACACCTTTTAAGGGGAGGACAGACGTTGGCTAGCCATCACGAAATGCAACACTTGAAAGTTTTGAAGATGATTTCATGATCATTAACATAACCATGAGAGAGATCATGATGTATTTACAAGTTATTGAGGTGCTACAAATGATTTATTGGGTTGATAGAGTAAGAGATTGTAGAATGGAAAGAGTGGAGAATAGAGTTGCACTTCCTCCAAGGAGGAGGGTTAGGAGGGAGGATGTGAAAGAGGGAGAGTTGGGGTTTTCTCTACTATTGATCAAGAAACAACATGAAGTTGAAAGTATAGGTGTGTGTCCTTGAGTCTCTCCAAGGGGCTATTTATAGTTGTGAAGGAGTGGGATTATGCTACACTTAATTAGGGTGAGTGATTAGCCCTAATTAAGTATCCTTTAACCACTCATTGAATATTGGACATAAAAGGGACTATTTTTTTACCAAAAATATCATTTTAGACCGTGAAGGCTCCATAGGGGTGCATAATGTAGGTGGGCCCCACCATGAGGCCCTACGGGTGGCTCCTGCGGGGTATCTCAACTTGTCTGTCTTGGCATTTAGAAAGCATCTTTAGGTTGGTCCCATCACATGCAAGTGATCTTGAACACTCATTGCTCTTCTAGAAGATGAGTAGGGGAAAAATAAGATCTCACTCTCTTGATTTACTTGATTTACAGTTCCCTTTTGCTGCGAATCTGACAGATTTACACTATTTTGACCATAACTTTTTACCTGTAGCTCGGAATGACATGCTTCAAAAGGAAAATTTGACCTTCTCAACATGTTTGATATGAATTTGGACTATTCTTCACGCCCATGCACCAAGGAATTTTTTTTGGAAGGTCCACACTAGGCTAGGGAACCGTTTGCTTCCAAGTCTTCTTGTATGGGCCCTTTGCTTGTATGCATCCAAGGGGAATCATGCTTTTTCAAAAGGCTATGATGCTTAAACAAATAGAGGAGGGCCCAATATTATTTTCTTGTGAAAAGAATATACAATTGGAGTCTTTTTGAAAGGAGAAAAACTATATGTATATTCTTAAGAGATATTGGGCCACCTATGTAGGGGGCATAGAAGACTTGTAGAGATGGACCATAATCTTTGGTAAAGACAAGTGGAGAGCTGATTTCCATGGTAATTTATCTATATGGGATGGAATATGGATATATTATTTTTCTACTACTAATTCACAAGAGGTAAGAAAGTTTGGGGGTAGATAGTTGGTTATTGTATGCTTACTTTTATTTACAAAGCAAAAGAAAAGGGTGGTAATATAAATATATGACTAAGGTGACATTTTTGGGAAGAGTACAATGTATGTGTCGCCACAAAGGTTAAACGAAGAGGGGGAATTTACTCTAGATAACTTAATAGCGTAGAAAAATATATACACATATGAGGAAGAGAACGTTGAGTAGGCTGAGAAATGTTGCAAAAAGATGGTTACCATTTTATGCCACTCATATTAACCCTCCCCCAAGCCTAAAGATATTCATATCTTTAGGAGGACCGTGTTACTTTTTTTTCTTTCTTTTTTTTCTCTTTTTTTAGTCATTTTTCCTTTTCTATTTTTGTTTTTTCAATAGGAGGAGTGTCATGCACTCTTTTACTCCATTAGACCTGCTTTTCATTACCTCAATCCCATAAATCGGAGATGGGAGGGTTGCCTTGTGTATGTTCAGATTCCAAGGCTGGTTCTTCTTTGCACATCAAAGCTTTAAAAATAGGTGGAGCATTTGCCAAGCCAAAGGGAGCCATGCCAATTTGGAGCTTAGACGATGTAGGCAGATGACTGCCTATCAACGGATTGATACGTTGAAAGTAGGGCTTTAATCTCCATCCATTGACTCTGGTCTTGTGGAGTTTTCCTGATAAATCTGCTAATCTGTAACTACCATTCCCAAACTTTGTTTTTATCATGAAAGGTTCCTCCCATCTTTGCAAAAACTTTTTGTCAAGTCGAGTATCAAGTCGGTTATCATAGCGAAGAACCAACATACCTTCCTTCAATCCTTTCCCCTTGAGCTTCTTGTTGATTTTATCCCTTTGGCTTGCCGCTTTGGTGATGTAGTGATCAATGGACTCTTCTCTATCTAGCTCAAGTCGTTGGAGATCTAAGATCCTTTCATGTAGAACCTCTTTTGGTTTTTTTGCCACTCTTGCAAGAACGCGCAAGCTTGAGAGCTCTACCTCAATGGGGAGAAGTGCCTCCTGTCCATAAACTAGATGAAAAGGGGTGAATTGGGTAGATACCTTGAAAGATTTCCTAGACGCCCAAAGAGCAGCCATCAAATGGCGATCCCAATCATTAGGCCGGTCCACAACCTGCTTAGAAATGATCTTACATATCATTCCATTCACTTTTTCCACCAATCCATTGCATTGAGGATAGTAGGGTGTGGAATGCAAGTGTTTCACTTTTAACCTACTCAAGAGATCATTCAGAAGGTCAGTCCTAAAACCCGGGCCTCGATCTGATAAGATTTCTAGGGGTGTTCCAAACCTACTACAAATATGATCAAAAATAAACTTTGATACCTCTTCAGCTGTGATTTGGGTTGTGCTTGTTGCTTCCGCCCATCGTGTCATGTAGTCAACACCCATGATGATGAAAACCTTCCCTGTAGAAGTACGAGGTAGGGGACCTATTGCATCCACACCCCACTTTTCAAAAGGGCCATAAGATATTATTGGGACTCGAGGCTCATATGTTAGTCGTCTATCCCCAGCAATTTGGCATGGCTTACATGCCTTACACCAATATTGGACATCACGATGTAAGCTCGGCCAAATAAACCCTGCTTGTAAAATCTTCCTACTTGTAATATCTTGAGAAAAGTGACCACCACAGACATCATCATGACATGAAAGAAGAATTTTCTCTATCTCTTGCACACCTGGTACTCTCCTCAAGACCAAATCTTTCCCTTTGTGATATAAATCATCCCCGATCAACCGGTAAGGTGTGGCCTTCTTAACTAGTCTATGTCTTTGCACCTTGTCTAAGTGTTTGGGACACTCACCTGCTTGACCTTGATATTTGGGTTCATATAGTTTCACACCTCCTACCGCCATTTGAAGCTTTTCATTTGCGAGTAAGTCTGCTTCCTTGTTATGAGTTCTCACAATGTGTTGTACCTGTGTTGCTTTAAAACCCTTCATCAAAGCTCTTACACTACTAAGCCACTCAAACAATGTACGATTCTTGCACCTCCAAGTCCCTTGGATTTGCCTGACCACTAGCAAAGAATCACCTTTTATAATAAGTCTTTGTATGCCTAATTCTTTGCATTCTTCTAACCCAAGGGTTAGAGCAGCATACTCAGCCTCATTGTTAGAGTGAACATTGGGTAGAGTGATACCTTTTCTAACCATTACCTCCTTTTGTGGGTTTAAAATGATGATCCCCCTGCTGCTTTGTCTTGTTGGCGTTGATAAGCTCCGTCAAAGCATAAAGTATGGGCATTATCAATCTCCTTCACTTTGAACTGTTTTGAGCCTTCCTCTCTTTGTAGTCGTGATCCTTCCCTTTCTATCACTTTGTAGGTGAGAATGTCTGCAAGTCCTGCTCTTGTGCTATCTTCTACAAGGAAAGTGTATTCAAATTCTTGGAGTTCAAGCACCCACTTTGATATTCTAGATGAGAGGCTCATGTGTTGTACTACATATGGTAGATTGTGCTCTAAGGTGAGAAAAACAAATGGCACAGGGAGAAGATACGATCGAAACTTCCTTACCGCAAACAAGATTGCAAAGACCACTTTCTCCATTTCAGTGTATCCCTTCTCGGCCGGAGTCATCACCTTGATTGCAAAACAGATCGGCCTCATGTATGATGTTTTAGGATCTTTTTGCATCAAAACAACACCAATTGCTTCGAAACCTACACTTGGAGTGACATAGTAGGTCTCCTTTGGATCTGGTGGCATTAGGATTGGGAGAGAGCTAAGAATGCCCTTCACTTCCTCAAAACATTTTGCATGTTCCCTCCCCCATTCAAATGTAGATTGGCTTGCCAACCTATGCAAAGGGGCGATGGCTTCTGCTAGGAGATGGATGAAGCAAGACATGTACCTCACTTTGTGGTTGAAGGTCATTAGCTCCTTAGTTGTTGTTGGTGGAGATAATGACAAAAGGGCCTCTACTTTAGAGGGATCCACTTGAATTCCTTGCAAAGAAACCACATGGCCTAGCAAAACCACCTGAGATTCACCGATATGACACTTCTCTGGGTTGAGTTGTCCCCCAAATTGATGGAGCCTCTTAAGCCCCTCTTCAACCTTTTGGCAGTGAAGTGATCTACAACTATAAATACAGAAATCATCCATAAAGACTCTTATAGATTTTCCAAAGAATGGCTGAAATACAAATATTGTGAATCTCATGAAGGTGCTATGAGCATTGGTGAGCCCAAAAGGCATTACTCTGAATGCAAAACATCCCCAAGGTGTGATGAAGGTGGTTTTTGGTTGGTCCTCTTCTACTATTCTAATTTGAAAATATCCTGAATACCCATCACACACAGTGTAGCATTCGTGACCTGCTACTTCATTCAAAATTTCATCTTGAAAAGGGAGAGGGAAATGGTCCCTCTTTGTCGCAGCGTTGAGGGGTTTGTAATCCATGCAGACCCTCCACTTACCATTCTTCTTGGGAGTGACTACAATAGGTGATACCCATTCGGAGTTGGATACTGGATAGATGAAGCTAGCCTTCAAGAGTCGATTCACTTCTTGTAGGAGAGCCTTTTGTTACACTGTCCTAGTCGCCGTAACTTTTGAGCCACGGGTTTGGTCCCTGGTTTCAATTCAATTCGATGCTCTATTACATCTACACCTCTTATTTGTGAGTAGTCAGTGATAAACAAATTGGGATACCTCCTTAACATATTGATGTAGGACCTCTTCTCCTCACAAGTAAGATCTTTTGCAAGCATCTTCTCAAATCCTTCTTCAAGGTAGTGGCATCTTTCATCCCCTCGTGTGTGATTGTCTGTTGGCTTTTCTTTTACAGAAACATCTTGGGTGTTGGCGTTGAATACAATTCCCATTACCTCCAAAGAAGACTCCTCTTCACTGGTTGATGCATTGGTTGATGCTTCCTCATCACTTGAGTAAGGACTCTCCTCCTCGCTCTCTTCATCTGCCGTGGTTTCATAGTTGATATCTAGTTGCTTTCCTTCTCGCCAATCATACACCACCGGTTGACCCTTCTTAAGAATCAAACGACCACTTCCCCATTTTTGATCTGCATTCACAGCAATGAGCCAAGGCCTCCCTAGGATGATGGGATAGCCCTCCCCCTTAGCTATCATGACATACATATCCACTCGTGCATCTATGTTACATACAGAGACTTTTACATTTTCAATGATCCCCAAACACTTCACACTTGAGTTGTTGGCTAGCCTAGCTTGACAATTAGAGGACTTTGTAATTTCAAGCCCTAACCTGTTCATTGATTTTTCCGTGATCACACACATTTGAGCTCCACCATCAACATATACATTAGACACCTTTTTACCCCTTATGTAAGCATCCACAATGGGTTCCACATCTTTTTGTAGCTTTGAGGCCACAACCTTAATGGAAAGATTTTCTTTCTTTTTTGGAATTCTTGTACTTACCAACTTTGGCCATTGCCTTCTTACTTTGGCTGATAGGTGTAGAAGTTGAGGCCATGAAATGTTTGGCTTTTGGGTTTGTAAATCCTCCAGGATGTTGTAGGGCTCTAGCTCCTTTCCCAATGGAAAGTCGTTGATACCAATTTCCCTTCGCCTTGATCTTTTCTTCCTGCTACTTTCAGCTTCTTCCATCTTTGACTTCTTCTTCTTGTCCCTTCTGGCTGAATTTGTTCCTTCACTTCTCATGTCTTCATCCTTATCATGTGCTCTTGTGCGTTTTTCTGCCGGCATAACATCAAAGTTTAGAGTATGCTCATCTATTACCTCTTCTAGCTTGATGATGTTGACTCCTCTTTCTTCCTCCTCATGTGGGACGGGAGGTATATTTGCTGGTGGTGGTGGTTGACGAAGGATTTGTGGGCCTTGAGCTAGTTCTTGGTGCACAGTGAGAGGAAGCGGTCTGGGGGGATATATGTCTCCCGGAAGTCGCTTGGATGTGGACAATTGTACATGGCATGGCCCATTTCATTGCAATTCCAACATCGCAACTCTTGAGCTTGTCTTCGTTGATTGTGATTCCCTTCTCTTGGTTGTCGTTGTTGAGGTAGGCCCTGTACTAGATTCAGAGTGAGGTTCTCAAGCTGTTGGGTTAGCCTTTGTAAAACCTCTTGTTGAGAGTTATCTCCTATTTGTGAAGATTGTGCAAGAGGGGCCCTAATTGGTGCTTCCATGGTTTCTGAAGACTCCCTCTCACTTACTTCATTCAAACCCCTTGCTCTATGTGCTTGGAAGTGTAGTTTTCTAAACTTGATGATGGCTACCTCACGTGCTTCTTCGAAGGTGGATGGGAATTTTAGCTCTACTTTAGCCTTTAAAAGTGGATACAAGCCAACCATGAATCTCTCTTTTTTTAGAAAGTTAGGTGCACCACCATGATTTTCTAATGTAGCCTCCCACCTACCCCATAGATTGACAAAGGTTGCTTCATAAGAGGGATAGTCTTCAAGTGTATCTGCTTATGTCCAATAAGACATTTCCATAGTCCTTCAGAAGTATCACCTTGTCCGAACTTGGAGAGGAAGCTTGCTCGCAGTCTCTCCCAGTTGGACTTGATTTGGGGTTGCAAGGTCTCATATCATGCTTTAGCTTCTGCTTTTAGAATCAACAGGAAGACTCGTAGCTTTACTTCCTCTTCATCTCTCCCGGATATGAGATGTGCCATCTCCAAGTTGTCAAGAAACTCTTGCGCATCTTCCCCACTTCTTGCATAGAACGTGGGAAAAGAACTTGACATTTTGTTTAGACTTTTAAAAATTTCTTTTTTTTAAAAGAAACTTTTCTCTTACGGGCCGCACAAGATTGTTGACACTATAAATCTGATTACATTAAAATGAAGATGTACACATCCATTGTTAATTCATACTTTATCATAGGTAGAATAAATGGATTAATTGAAGCATTGATTTCATTGAGGCGAGTGGATCCAAATATCCTCCTTATGATAGATTGAAACCTAAACTTAGTTGCAATGATTATATGAATGGATTTCCGAGCAATAGGCCTAAAAGGTTCATTGTTTTGATCGTGATTCATGTGCTACTCCTTGTTGTTGGTTTGAAGACCTCGTTCCTTCATATGGCCCTTGAGCACCCCTTCACCACTCCTTGTTCCTGCCTTTAAAACAAAATGAAAATGTGAACATCAAAAGAAGTTTCATAATTGATGATTGGAAGTATAACTGGATTGGGTGATGCCAGTATTTCTCTAAGTCTTTCTGCACCAAACATAAAAACAATGCCTTGCTAGAAAAAGACTTTTCTATCTATGTGAACATTTACTCTAATGTGTTGTGCAAAATGAAATGGATAGATGGGAACTCCATTGTTCATCACTAAAAAATTTGAAGGTAACTTGGAAATATGTTCATCAGTGGGGGCACCACTTTATGAGGGCGAGATTTTTGAAATGGGGCCTCTAAACCCAAACCAATGGGCCTACCCTCACAAAATGTTCGTAAAGAGGTACGCACACTACTTGGGGCACCACCTTCTTTTGGGAGTGCCGTGCAACCGAATGCCGTGCATCAAAATGAAATATGAAATTTGTGGAATAGCATTCACCTTCTCCCCATAAGAATACCCATAATACATCCAAACTCTTCCTCTCTCAAGCACTCATCAAAAAATCATGCGCACAAGACTTGCCTCTCAAACACACGAGAGAATCACTTACATCAAACTAACACACTTTGCATAGAGAGCTCATCTCCATCTATGCAATGCCGTGACACAAATAAAATCACCATGAGAGGTAGCCACATGCATATGTAATGAAGCAAAAGAGAGTTGGAGTGAGAAATTTCTTTAGACCAATTGAATAAGTGTGGAGAAACAAACCAATGGTAAATTGAGAATAGAACACTTACTTGATTTCTCGCACACCTTTTAAGGGGAGGACAGACGTTGGCTAACCATCACGAAATGCAACACTTGAAAGTTTTGAAGATGATTTCATGATCATTAACATAACCATGAGAGAGATCATGATGTATTTACAAGTTATTGAGGTGCTACAAATGATTTATTGGGTTGATGGAGTAAGAGATTGTAGAATGGAAAGAGTGGAGAATAGAGTTGCACTTCCTCCAAGGAGGAGGGTTAGGAGGGAGGATGTGAAAGAGGGAGAGTTGGGGTTTTCTCTACTATTGATCAAGAAACAATATGAAGTTTAAAATATAGGTGTGTGTCCTTGAGTCTCTCCAAGGGGCTATTTATAGTTGTGTAGGAGTGGGATTATGCTACACTTAATTAGGGTGAGTGATTAGCCCTAATTAAGTGTCCTTTGACCACTCATTGAATATTGGACATAAAAGGGACTATTTTTTTACCAAAAATATCATTTTAGACCGTGAAGGCTCCATAGGGGTGCATAATGTAGGTGGGCCCCACCATGAGGACCTACGGGTGGCTCCTGCGGGGTATCTCAACTTGTCTGTCTTGGCATTTAGAAAGCATCTTTAGGTTGGTCCCATCACATGCAAGTGATCTTGAACACTCATTGCTCTTCTAGAAGATGAGTAGGGGAAAAATAAGATCTCACTCTCTTGATTTACTTGATTTACAGTTCCCTTTTGCTGCGAATCTGACAGATTTACATTATTTTGACCATAACTTTTTACCTGTAGCTCGGAATGGCATGCTTCAAAAGGCAAATTTGACCTTCTCAACATGTTTGATATGAATTTGGACTATTCTTCACGCCCATGCACCAAGGAATTTGTTTTGGAAGGTCCACACTAGGCTAGGGAACCTTTTGCTTCAAAGTCTTCTTGTATGGGCCCTTTGCTTGTATGCATCCAAGGGGAATCATGCTTTTTAAAAAGGCTATGATGCTTAAACAAATAGAGGAGGGCCCAATATTATTTGCTTGTGAAAAGAATATACAATTGGAGTCTTTTTGAAAGGAGAAAAACTATATGTATATTCTTAAGAGATATTGGGCCACCTATGTAGGGGGCATAGAAGACTTGTAGAGATGGACCATAATCTTTGGTAAAGACAAGTGGAGAGCTGATTTCCATGGTAATTTATCTATATGGGATGGAAGATGGATATATTATTTTTCTACTACTAATTCACAAGAGGTAAGAAAGTTTGGGGGTAGATAGTTGGTTATTGTATGCTTACTTTTATTTACAAAGCAAAAAGAAAAGGGTGGTAATATAAATATATGACTAAGGTGACATTTTTGGGAAGAGTACAATGTATGTGTTTCTACAAAGGTTAAACGAAGAGGGGGAATTTACTCTAGATAACTTAATAGCGTAGAAAAATATATACACATATGTGGAAGAGGACGTTGAGTAGGGTGAGAAATGTTGCAAAAAGATGGTTACCATTTTATGCCACTCACCATCTTCAACCCCGTGAAAAAGGATTTTCCTGCCCGCCATATTGCATATCAAAGCACCTTAATTTAGAATCCTTTCACAGAATTGGTGATCCGGACAGAGATAGCGGCGAGAGTAGACAAGTTCAACCTACCCACAAAGAAGCTGGAAAGAGGACATTTGACTACTAAAGACTCCAGAAAATTAGATTGAAGTCTAGATGTTGCTAAAGCCACAGACAAAGCTAAAGACAAAAAACAAGACAAAGTTTGCACAAGGGCGTGCATAGACTAAAAAGGGGCAAATGTTGGCAGATGGACCAAATGGGCGTCCTCCTAGTCAACCCCTTCTTCATGAGCCCTAAAACTTTGACATCCCATCATTATTTTTGCACAAAAACTTTGTAATTGTATGAGAGTCTTTGATTTTAGCAAGATGATCTCTGAGCTGGTTTATCTAAAAATCCGAGTTGTAGGTCGTATTTTGAGTGTGAGCCTTGTAAATTTGGCCCACTAGCCAAGAAATCCCTAGGTATATAGCTCAATATTTGTAAATGAGAAAACACACATTATCATTATCAAAGTGGTTTTACGAGTTTTGGAGAGTACGACTGAGAGCGGCTACTCTCATGCGCTTTGTAATCAATCTATCTTGAGCTCTGGTAATCCAAATTCAATTCCAAAACTTGCATTGTGTTTCTTGTCTACTGCTCTTTAATTTCATTGTAATCACTGTCAATTCTATTATGGTTTTTGACTATGCATTATTAAGATAAATCGGTTGTTTTGAGTGCTTTAATGGTTGTTTTTTGACGTTTCGACCATATGAGAGTGTTCCTAGACCATAGGGAGACCCTTATAGTATGGTCTGTTACAATTTTCAAGACCTTGATCATGATGGATCTTGATTTTGGTGCCTTGTTGGATTATGACCAAACTTGGTAGGATAGTGACCTAGGTGTCTTAGACCTCCTCCTAAAGTTTTGTTGCATTTGAACTTCATTTGAGTGCCGAAATGGCATGACAATTGAGTGGTGTGATATAGGACACAGACAGTTTACCAGATTTGAGAGTGATAGATTTTCTAGTGCGAGAGATGGCTCCGTTTCATAGGTTCACTTCTTGAGGTTGACACACTCAAACAGTTTCCATGTGCCATCCGAGTTGCTTCCCTGAGTATTGACATTATGTTAGTGCCAAATAGCTATGCTATAGATGTCTGTCGTGGGGACCCGCTAACACTTGGAGTTTTGGATATACATAAATTGAACAAACACACATGTTCTGTAATGCATATAAAGAAGTTTGATCAGTAACTAAACACCATGACCGCACCGAAGTCCCTTGGTATCTCGTGAGAACCCAGTTTAAGAAGCTTCAATTCAAAAAGAAAATGAGGCCAACTGTGGGAGGGATGTCTAGCCTCACTCCTATCTTATTGCACACATAGCAAGAACCACGAATATAATTGTCAATCCATGAGACGAAGTTGACTCGACTAGTGCATAGAGGCTACAAGAGGTTGTCAATCTCTTGGAAAACAACAAACAACTTGCATCTAACTCAAGCTACACTCACATGAGAGAAATCACCAAAAGCTAGCCGCTCATCGGCAAACAAATCACATCTGTTCCAACATCAAACGACATCCAAACGTACAAAACTTCTAGGACATGTTTATAAGACCTAAGCATACATGCTTGTGGTCTCAAATCTCACTTTAGGTCAAGTGAAAAATCACGATTATTAACAGCAGCAAGTTTTTTACCTAGTCGTTTTCGACCCAAAATGCATCTAAATGCTTAGCAATGATGCCCCAATACCCATGGCCTAATTTCTACTTATGATGAAATTAGGCCACGGGTCGGCGATCCCAAAAGCTATAGATTACCATGAAATGCTTACATCGTTGCGTAGAGCTCTTACCTACGTTTGCAACGCAACAGACGGCACTGCAATGTGACAACCGGGAAGGGAATAGGAAGAGCGAGAAGGAGAGAAGTGAGCGTCATTAGCTCACGCTGTGTTTCTATTATCCAAAACTTATAAAATACTTACAAAAACTGGCTTTTATACCTTAGCCAAGATTTTGGTGGTCAAAACTAATAATCTAGGAGCTCTAACTAAAGATAGGCTGATACAATTTGGAAGCTTGTAGCCCCGACCCATCAATTACCTTGTTTATCTGGAAAGTAGGAGTTACAACATTCCTGATTCATCAAAATAATAAGTGTTTTTACAATAAAAGCTTCAAAAAATGTTATCCAAGTTAGCTTGCTGCTAACGTTCCCCCCCTCTTCAACTATATCGTCCCTTGACACAGCTTCATGGACTGAAGTAGTCTTTGGGTTGACGGCTGGCGAGGCGGCCTTTAAGTGCATGTAGTGATTTCTCATATCTGATTCTTCGTTCTTTGTCACGAACTTGGAAGAACTACATGGTGACTTTGTTTTTAAGTTCAAAAGTTGAATAGCCAACAAATATGGATGTACGATTACTTATCATTGGCCCAAATATCTTCATTCGCCAAGTGAAGAAACCTATATACAATGCTTCCTCAAATGCCAACATATTGCTAGAGGGGAAAAACATGCATCGGGCGTAGAAGCCGTAGAGGACTTCTTCTGAAGGCTGTCCACTTAAGTCATAACAGAGACCTTTATTGCCTTCGAGGAAAGACATCCATGGTACTCCGGCTTGCTCAGGCTCGTGAAAAGCTTGAATACAGGAGCATTCTACAAATCTTATACATTATGGCACATAAGAGGTCAAGGAGGCTCTTTAAGAAAGTCATGGCGGCCGTTAGGGTTCTCACCATGTATTCTTCCGTTGCTGGTCCCTGCTACGGAGTTGTTAGTCATGGGTAATTCATCCATGTAGGCCTCTTCTTTTTCAGTGGTACGTATTCCTGCCATGTCCTTACCCTTGGTACATGATAGAATATTGGGTCTTTCTAGAGGGTTGCAGGTGCCCTTGTGAACAGAATTAGATATCTCAAATTCTTGTTCAACCAGCTTTTTCTCCACTTGGGGTGGATATCCTTTGAGCCTTTTGCCTGCATATCTTTGTATAGTCTTTCCTTTACCTGTAGTAATTCCACTTTGATCAAGGGGTATGGTAGTGATTGATGATGCCACTGAGCATTGATTTGGTTGGGAGTGAGTTGAGTTACATTTATCGAGTGGAGAACTCTCAACTCCCAATCCATTGTTGCTTTCCATTCAGCATATGTTTCTTCGGCAATCTTTTAGTGCATCTTCCTCAGCTTTAGAAAGCTGGACCATGAACACTTCCTCAACTTCAGTGAGTGGTACCTGAAAGTATGATTCTTCTGCCACTCTTTCTCACGGCTGTGTTTCCATCTCAACAAATGAGACTGAGGGTATGTCGATTGTTGGTTGTTTAGTTGTTCCTGCTTCTTCTTGATTTTTTGGTTGTCCCTCCCTCAACAGCTGATTGAATCTTTTTAATTGTGCTATCTCTTTGAGCAATTTCTCTTCGCATTGGACCCGCATCAAGGCAAGGTCTCATCTTTGTGATTGTTCTAGCTTCAGCTCAAGCTTGAGATCCTTGTTTCTCTTTTCCAAAGTCTTATAGAATTCATATGTACCCTTGATTGAAGCGATAGCAGGGTTGTCTCTTATCTGTCTCAAAAGTGCTACCTGATCGTTGATCCTTTGCGCAGAGTACTGCAAAGAAGCAAAGAAAAGCAGACTTATGAAAGGAGCCGCCAAGCTATAGGTCAGGACCCTGAAAGATGGGTTCCAAGAGATATAAGAGGACCCATAACCAAGAACACTGCACGAAAAGGAACAGAGGATCCCAAGGATTTTCTTGAGTGCATGTATGCAAAGGCAGAAGCCTTAAAGTTGAAAGAAGCTCAAGAAGCTGAAAGAAAAGCAAAGGAAGAAGCGACCGAGCAACAAAGACAAGCCGAGACTACTAAACAGAGTGAATCACATCAC
Source organism: Adiantum capillus-veneris (assembly GCF_014529385.1). NCBI lineage: Eukaryota > Viridiplantae > Streptophyta > Polypodiopsida > Polypodiales > Pteridaceae > Adiantum > Adiantum capillus-veneris. The sequence goes on from NC_140932.1 coordinate 87,477,729, forward strand.
GACTGGGGGAGATGTCTCCGAAACCCACTTTACCCACTACGGAGCAAGAAGACCAACCAATACCAAGCCCAAGCCCTTCACCAACAACTAAACCCAATGAAGGCAAAAAAGAGTCTGAAAAATAGGTAGAAGCAAGTTTTGAATAGCCAAAAGAAACAGAACAAACTAAGGCAGGACCTTGTACAACAACCCAGTCAGAAATAGCCAAGGCATCCATGAAGCCTCAAGAAGTAGCCAAGGCAACCGCAACGCCTCAAGGAAGAGAAGTAGAACCCCGCCACAACCACGAGCAAAAACCACATCACCACCTAAAGAACCACAAACAAAAACGGACAAAACCTCTAGACAGCCCCAGGTAGAGCTTGTTGAATGGGAAACAAATGACGAAGTCATCATGCAGGTCAATGAATATGCCAAGCAGATGCAGTTGATGACATATAAAATGCGAACAACAGCACTTAGCCGCAGTGCTAAGGCTAAGGAGATTGATCTAGTCATTGATGCTCTACAAGGAGAGCTACATGACAGTATGAACATCATTCTATATCTACAAAGACACATCAAAGAAATGAAAGATGAAGCAGAACAACACCACCTTGCAAAGGAGAAGCAGCAGAAAGAGATGGAAGAGCTGGGAGATCTTTTGACTAAATTATCCAATGCATGCAAGAGCAAAGATCAATAGCTAATAGAAGTAACCAATGAACAACACCAGCTTGCAAAGGAGAAGCAGCAGAAAGAGATGGAAGAGCTGGGAGAGCTTTTGACTAAATTATCCAATGCATGCAAGAGCAAAGATCAACAGCTAACAGAAGTAACCAATGAACTTCTAACCACTACTCTGTCAGTACAAAAGATCCAAGTGCAGCTCGATGTAGCTTCTTTTGCTGAGGTTCTTCTTGGTGTGCAGCTACTGTTTTCTTTTTCATTTCTTCAATTCTTGCCCGTCTTTCTTTGTTGTCCGAGCTTTCACTGCTATGAGCTTCATGGGAGCTTTCTGTAGATTCTTCGTCTGACTTATACACTCTCTTTCTTGAACAGGTGGTTCTTGGAGAAGGTTGAGTAGCCACAATCCAGGTGTTCTAATCTAGGGCTAGCGGTAAATTGTCGGCCATACCAGTAGCATGATATGCTATCCTTGTCAACACTTCAAGAGCACCCATATATGTGTATTTTTCCTTCTTTCTTTGTGCCTTTCAATGTCGTAAGTACATACTGTGCATGATCAATTTCCTGCCTGGTCAACACTTGAGTGAAGGTGGTCGCAGCCGCATGGTTTGGGGTGGTGTACCGTGGTGGTCAATTTCATAAATGAATTCGGCTTCCTTTAGATTTTCTATCTCCTCTTTGATATTTCTGGAAAATGTTTCACTATAAGTATATGGCTTCTGTCTGCTTGGTTTTTCATCATCTCTCATAGGTATGGTATGTTGATAGATTTTTGGATCAAGACCCTTGAGATCCTTATAAGACCAAGCAAAGATATCTCGGTATTCTTTCAGTAAACTTAACAAAAGCTCTTCTTCTTCTTCTTCTATCAAGTCGTTTGCAATGTAGGAAGGTCTAGGCTCTTCTCCTGGTTCGGCCAGATCTATCTTTTTTGCGTTTTTCAGGTTCTTCGTAGAACTCACCCTGTTTTCATAGTTCCCTGACAGGTTGTTTGACTATGATTTTTTGGTTATTTCTTGTAATGGGATGGAACACTCATTACATCTTTACCTTCCTCCTTGGTGGTTTCCATTTTAGTGGTATATATCTCCTTTAGAGATTTCTTCAACTCTTGATACTTCTTTCTCCATTCAACTCGTGTCATGGTTGAATTCTTGTCCTGGTATTTAGGTTTTGCTTGAGTTTTCTTTCTTGTTTTCTTCAATGTTTTTGATATTTTGCGCTTTTCATTTAAAGGATATCTACTAGTGATTTTTTTTTTGACACAATCATGTGCATCTATTTGCATCAGAAGCTGTGTTCTACTGGAGACTGATGGCATAGGTCTAGTTTGAAGTTTCTCCTATTTCTTTTCCACTTATACCATTTCTGTCTTCTCGGTTTTTTGTTTGGAAAGTCAAAAAACTTTTCCTCCTCTCCTTTCATGAGTAGTTTAGCTCTCACATGTTCTTTTTCTGACCCCAAATCATCTGAGGTAGCTGAATATTCTTCTAACTCATCTGTTGCATTATAGTGGAGGTCCGAAAAGACTTGTTTAGCTTTCATTAAGTCCTTGGATTCTTGAATTTTGTCTTCTATGTGAAGGGTTGAGATCATTTGTATGGAAATTATATCATAGGCGTTCTCATTGCAAAATTGAGTAGGCATAGACCTATTTACACACACATCCATTGTTGCCAAAATTTGAGTCCACTCAAATGGCTCAAACAAATGCTCTGGAAAGGGTTCAGGTACATAGGCTTCATCTGTGTAGTCCCTTTATAAGATAAATTCTTCTCGTTTTAAGCTCCCATTTTTTGAGGCTATGCACATCCAAATAGGTGTGTCTTTGTTCAACCAAGATGGAAGCTTAGTTTCAGCTGAAGAGAGTAAGTCAAATTCTTGTATGGGCATTTTCATGGAATCTCTATAAGTGTGATCTTTTAGATTAACTCTTGTTATTGATCCCACTTGCTTCAAGTACAGATAATTGTTTTCCTAATCCTAGATAAGTTGTACTTGTCGCATGAAAGGTCTTCCCAAGATGATTTCATAATTGAGTTTCTTTCCAAAGTCCACTATTACAAAAGTGTGTTGATATGTTCCACAGGAACTAACTATCACTTTTTCAAGCAGTCCTAAGGGTTTTTTGATGTGTCCATTAGCCAATTGCAATTTCATTTGAGTTTGTCTAATGGTTGGCTTTCCCCATGATTCCCATACTGCTTTTGTGGCTATGGCTATTCTGCCCCACTACCCAGTATTGAATGGTTTCTATATCATTATATCTCACCGGAAGGGTTGTTTTTCCTTCTTCCCCTTTGTATTATTCTCCAACTTTGTTCATTGGAACAGATCTAATCTCTTTGTTATCCAATTTGTGTTTCAACTTTTCCAAAATTTTCACGATTAATCCTGTTATCCCCACCTTCTCTAGAGTTTTCTACAGGACATTCCATAAATATGGTCTGATTTGTAACAGTTCTCCAAAAGTAGGAGTGTATTGAATGGTTGTAGACATGATTGAATGGATGTTGTCTACCTCTAGGGTCTGTTCTGCTCTTTTTATCTGAGTGGTTTTACACACTATGGATTCATCTTTGTTACCTCCCAAGTAAGAGGGTAGTACTGTTTTCAAAGTCATTGGTTTAGACATTCCTGAAGCTTCAGAGCCGCAATCCCCATGCAAGGATTGTACATCCATGTCCATATCAGGAGGTAGATTGTCTAACCAAACTTCCTCTATAGGAGCTGACTTCAGAGTTAGGCTCCCATCATTACTCTCTCTAAGTTTTTCCCACAAGTGTCCTGGCCAGTCTTCTTCTATGAACGGAATTCCATCTAAGCATCTTCACTGTCAGGCACTATGAGTTCTGGCTCTTTAGTTTCAAGGTGGGATTCTACCACCACTTCAGATTTCTCTTTACATGTTCCTTCCACAAGCTCCTCAGGTTTTGCTATACTCTCGAGCTTGGGTTTTTGTTTTTCCAGCATCACTTGAGTAATTCTTACCAGATTTTGATAAGCTTTAAGCTTAGCTGCTTCCATATCGGGAGAAGGAAAGTTTTTCCATTTGTTTTCCATGTTTTGGCCTGCTTTAAGTCCCGCTTGGTAAGCTTCCAATGCTGCATTGATTGGCTCAAAAATTTTGTCTACCAAAATTGATCCTCCAGATTTCACGGTGGTTTCCTTGATTTCTCTTCCAGTTTCTTTCACTTTTTCTTGGAATAGTTTCTTGGATTTCTCCTCGATTTCAGCCCTTTGTTTTTGTTTTCTCATCTCATATCTTTTGCTTTTACTTCTCTTGGTCTTTTGAGAGGAAATTTTAGTATTCTCCGAATCATCAGCGGAGTTATGTCTGTTTTTCTTAGCATGAGCTCTGGTAATTACCTTAATTGGAACAATAGGTTCACTCTCAGATGAGCTACTAGGTATCACTTGGACTACGCTGATTACTGTTTTATCCTTGTTTAAAGGATTTTTTGGACAATCTTCAGGGAAGTGTCCTTCCTTTTTGCAACATTGCATACAAAAAGCTTCCATTGGCTTAATTTTCTTGTCAGCTCTGGGCATTCATTTTTCTAGTTATCATCTGTACCAGAGTTATAACAGTACCCCGTTCTTGGCTTAATCATGGGTCTTACCATCGGAGATCTAACACCTTGATTAGCTACATAGTACATCGCTGCAAGTTTTGGTGTAGTATAAGTCACATGTTCTTCCATTGGTGGTCGATGTGAATTATACCAATCTCATTCTACCATTACTGTAGATGGACTAGGCTCAACATAGGGTGTAACAGGCACTAGTGCTTGTTCATCTATGACTCCCTATGAATGGATGTACTTTACAGGCACTGCATTATGTCCTGGATATGGAGGTTGTTGACCCAACACGGGCTAAGGTCTTTCCATACCCATCGGTGGTCTTTGAGCTGGGGCCATATAGGTTGATATCTGTACATGGGTTGTCCGTGTGGCCTCATAGGCACGTATTGAACACTCCCATCATACTTTGGTCGGTAATAGCACTCATTGGTCTCATGGTTGGTCCATTTACCCTCGATTGTACACCATTTCTACGGCCTGATTGGTTGTTTCCGTTGAGGTATCCCTTGTCCTGGTCCCCTCATAGGTTCTTTTGCATGTTATTCATCATTTCATTCATCCTTTTGAGCATGTCTTCTTTGGCTGTAAGCGGTGATGCAAGAGCTGTTCCCACTTGTGCTTGTTTGTTGGATGTTGTTTTCTCACTTTGATTATTCTTAGGGACATCTTCTTCATTGAAAATATCACAATTGTCTCCTAAGCAAATAGCATCTGACACACACTCTTCTAGGGTCATATGTTTCTTGCTATACAATATAGCATGAAGTTCTTTATCTAGCAGTCCCTCTAGAAACAATGTATTGTTTCATTCTAGTTGCACAATCCCTAATAGACTCACCTTGTTTCTCTTTGAAGCTATAGATTTGAGCTACAATATTATGTATGATCCCCGTTTTGAAACATGCAGCTACAAATCCTTGAGCCAATATATTTAAGTCCATGATTGACCTTGGTGGAATGTTTTGGAACAAACAAAATTTTTCCAATTTATACTCAAGTTCTCGTTTTTCAGTGGACAGTCTTTTTATGATCTATTTTAAGCCTCTGGGTCAAGTCAAAACTTAATTGGCCTAAAATGTCAAGAAAAAGAAATAATTTGAGTTTTTGCAAACTCTTGAAATTTTATCTCGAATGCGTCCTTATGCTTACCCACTAGTTCATACAACTTTTAAAGCATAATCTCCAATCGGATTCAATGGTGGACAATCTTCTGGTGTTATTTCTAGCCATAGACTGAAATTCTACAACTTCACATAAACAACTTACAATTGATTCTTTTGGATAGAGCAATGTTCTGAGATCCACATCGGATTCTACTTACCCTACTCCTAGGTCCTACTACAATGGGGTTGTGGAAAGTGTCCAGAAACACTCGTTTTCTTGTTTTTTATGGTTTTTTGAGCATTGATCTTAAGACTTGTCTCGTCCATCAATCATTCTCAAAATCCTAATCCAATCCTACATTCCCACAATCCTAAAAGGTACTTAACAAGTACAACCTACTTTCAAGCTACCTCTACACAGCAAAAGACGACAATCTTAAGCTATGCGACTTTAAAAAGAAAGTTTTGACTCTAGGTGATCCTAGAGGAAGTTAAAGGATAACTTCACAAGACGCTTGTGTTTTTCCCTAGTTTAGGTCACTTCAATCCCCGAAAGCGGTGCCAAATGTGGGACGGTTGTCTAACCTCACTCCTATCTTATTGCAGACATAGCGAGAACCACGAATATAGTTGTCAATCCATGGGACGAAGCTGACTCGACTAGTGTATAGAGGCTACAAGAGGTTGTCAGCTTCATGGAAAACAAAAAACAACTTGCATCTAACTCAAGCTATACTCAAATGACAGAAATCACCAAAAGCTAGTCGTTGATTGGCAAACAAATCACATCCGTTACAGCATCAAATGACATCCAAATGTTGCGAAATTTCTAGGACGTGTTTATAAGACCTAAGCACACATTCTTATGGTTTCAAAACTCACTTTAGGTCAAGTGAAAAAATCGCGATTATTAACGGTAGTGAGTTTTTGACCTAGTCGTTTTCGACCCAGAATGCATCTAAATGCTTAGCAATGATACCCCAATACCTCGCCTATACTTAGTTTATGATTTTGAAGCTTAAATTCCTACTTATGATGAAATAAGGCCACAGGTCGGCGATGAAAAAAAAACATGTCGACAGTCAACAAATCAGACGGGACCTAACGGGTTTTGGCAGTCGAGTAACGAGGGAAGGTTGGGGAGAGGCTGAGTACTAGGCACGATGGAATATGGTTTTGTAGTAGCGTGAGCACACGAACCGCAAAGGATTTTTTTAATGATGAGCACTCACAATGAGAGTCGACAAAAGAATCCAATGAATCACTAGGTGTAGATGATGCCGTACCTGGCTTTGGAGCAAGTCAAAGAGCTATTGCTCAATGTCTTGGATTCAAATCCGTGATAAGCAGAATCAAAACAAGGGAAGTGCAGCTACCAAAAGCAAAGTCCACCAGTAGGTAGAAGCAGCACCAAGCTTGCACGTCGTTAAGGTATTGAGCTTGGAGCTTGATGTCTTGTATAAAGCTTTGTAATGATGTGGATAGCACTGATAGGTGTAACTTAGCTCTGTTATACGAGAAGATAGCACAAAAATGGGCTTTTCGTGAGCTTTAATATGTTGGTGCAAGGATTTACAAAACAACTAGCAGATGTTGGTGGTTGCGGGGCCTGTAGGCCACATGCTGTAGTGAAAGCTTGGGGTTGATTTCTAGCAAAGGGTGTAGCATGCACAGAGGACGCGTAGCATCACTTTGTGTGTGTGGGATGAATGTTGTTGACAAATGGGCATTCACTTTTTGGTAGAGGTCAAAAGCCCTTTAAAATAAAGAGCTATAGCACAATATGTACATAGTGATAGAGTTATCCCACACAGTCACAATGGCTCTGAGCATTAAATGCTCTCAAGTACTTACACACACACACACACACACACATACACTCAAACTTCAATCTGCAAGAAATCACAGAGAGAAAAATGCACTAATCTTGCAATGTAATTTGTTAATTAGTTGTCCATGCGAGGTCCGATTTGAGCAAGCAAATGGTCGTTCAGAAAGCTCTTGACAATAACTTCTCCCACACACGAGAAACGCTACAAGAACATGATGATGAAGAGATTAATTGAAGATAAAAATTATGTGTAAATACACTAAATGTGAAGACTAATTGACGATGAAAAACTATGCAAGGATTCAATGCTAATGAAAATTTTTCTTCTCCGAATCACCAAAGGGTAGTGGAGCATGCTCGTGCCCAAATGGTGATTAGGAAGTAGGATTATTGAGAGTGCTAATGCAATGGTAATTAATAGGCTTAGTTGTGAACCGACAGCTTTGATACCACATGTTGAGACTTGTGGCTATGGTGTAAATGATAGCAGTCCATTCAATTAGCAAATTAATTATAAGAGATTAGAGAGAGAGAGAGAGAGAGATTAACGCTAATGGAGATAGAAAATCATTAGTAGATTAATATATTGCAAAATGTATACAAAGTGGCTAGAATAGTGGGTATTGAGTGGATGCAAAGTCAGATACAAAACATGCAGCAAAGGCTTCTTTTATAAATTAGGGAGAGAGTCTTCTAATGATCTACACCATGATGTCAAATTGTTGACTTCCATTTTAGAGAGGGTTCTCACGTTGTCGGGGGATTTTTATGTGCACGAGTTGAGCCGGGTCAGCACCGGGCTGCTCGCTGTGGGAAACGGTGAGAGAAAGATGCACATTTCAAGAGAATATAGCACGAAAGAACACCTTGAATTGAATTACCTAAATGAACTAAAATCTAAATACAAAAAAAATAATAACTTGATCGCAATAGGCAACAAGTGCTCTTGGTCCCACCGAGACTGTGAGCGGAAGAGAAAATTCCAAAAGTGTATGGCCTCAATGCTCTTCCCTTGCTCTTCTCGACCACCTTCACTTGCACTCACTTTGTCGTCACTTGCTTGAGTTTTCTTTAAATTCAAACAAACCTCTGAAAACTGCTAAAGATCTGCTTCTCCATTGTCATAACTCTTTGTGAACTTCAACTTCTCGTCCTTGCTTTATTCTGAACACTAACGATCTTCTTCCTTTGATGCTTTTGGTATCGATGAAGTTTCTACCCTTCGTGCCTTCCCGAATCACAAGTTAAATTTCTCGGTCTGCTCCTTGTTGGACACTGACATATCATGCCCAACTTGTCGTCCAAATAATAATACTCCTCTCTCGCTCGTGTTGGCCGCCCTGTCCTTAGCTTGCAGCCTTCCTTTGGAAATTTGTGGCACTGCTTTCATGCACGCAAAGGACACAATCCTCCTTCTCTATTCATGAGTGCCAATTGCCACCCTCTTGCTCATGCACTCGACAACAGAGCTAGCAGAGCCTCCTCGTGCTCTCTCCACCAGCTCCTGCAGTTCTCGGCCTGCCTTGCTCGCGCGCGCACGCGTTCTCTTCCCTCTCAGGCCCGCCTCTGCTCGTTCGGCTTCCAAACCACCAGCAGCTCGATTCAACTCTTTCCTCTCCTGCTGTCTTCACCACAAGCAACCCCACTGTCAGCTCGTCCTCCTCTTCGTCATGGGCGGCCCCTGACAGTTATGCGCTCGTCAACCTGCTACTTTTCTTCTGGCGGCCTCGTCCCCTCTCTCTGACGGCTTTTTATCTTTCCCTGTGCTGTCTGCTTTTCGATGCTTTTCGATGGCTCCGCCCTTGCGTGCCGTTTTTTTTTTTATAAAGCTCATCAACCTCTATTTTTACTGCAACCCCTTAACTCATAAAATATTTCCTTTAAAAAAAACCTTGCTTTTTATTACTTTAAGCGGCTGTTCACACTGGTCTTGCATGTGGGTTAAAATAATGCCGATCTTCACCTTCAAGGCATACGTATAGGTGAATGCATTGAAGAGAAGCCGTCCCTTTGCATCGAATATCTCCACTCTTTACTAAGCCATGCCGCCAAACTGATCTTGGTGGGCAACAAGCTCCTCAAACACATTTTAAGCTTCTTGAAGTACATCATATTGAAATACTTGAGAAATGGAACATCACATAGCACTTCTTATGGTTTACATATCAACCAAAGCATCTTCGAACACATAATATCGAACTGAAGTATCCTTGTCACCGCTATATTAGCCGCACCTACTGCTCTCTAAAGTACATTGCAGTAGTTATATGTATCAACAATGGCTTTGCCGAGTACAACAACACAAGCAATATACTCCAAGGGATGGCAATCAATAATCCGTCTGAGCAATAATAACGTCTAGAATCTTGTGTTATGTTAAAGCTTCACCTATGGACGTGGAGCGTCATGACATCCACTCCCTCTGAACCTGCACATCCTCCGGCATGTGCCAACCGTCTTCAGGTTGCTAATCATCATAAGCAAAAGTATCGCCAGAAGCTTCTTCTAGCGAATACATCTCATCATCTTCTTGGCATTCTCCAGAATCTATATCACCTAGAACCACCTGTCCTTCTCGCTTCTTGAATAATTTGATCCTCTTTCCTGCAATGGGTACTTTAAGCTTGGTGCCATCAAGTTCTCTAAGCTTGTAAGTTCCATTATCATAAACGTGCAGCACAACATAAGGTCCAAACCATCTCTTAACCATTTTACGCATGGCCGAATATTGATTTTCCAAACTGCTATCACAAACAAGTACCCAATCTCCATCTTTGATCGTATATGGTCTCAATCTATGCTTCTTGTCAAATGCAGCTTTATTCTTCAATCGTGCCTCCTTGAGCTTATCTATTGCCTGGTCAATGTCTTCTTGGCGTCTTTCAAGCTGCCGAATGCGCATAGCAAGCAAGTCTTCAGTTGACATTTCTGATTTCCATGGCAGTATGGTCCAAGAAACAATCGTCTCTTCTATAGGCATGATTGGCTTTTGCCCATACATAAGTTCAAATGGCATAAATCCTGTAACTAAGCTATGAGTAGCTCTGTCAGCCCATAAAGCAAAAGGTAAAAGTTTAGGCCAATCACCAATTCTTCCTCTACAAGTCTTGGCCAAAGCTTTAACAATAGGCGGATGTCCTCTTTCACTTTTCCATTACCTTCCGGATTATATGCTGTAGTAAGAGCCAAATTGATTCCCAACCGATCGAAGAACTCATAAGCTTCATCTGCATCTAATTCTCCTCTATCTGCAGTAATCTTCCCAATGCAACCATATCGGCAAATCACATTCTCAAGCAAAAACTTGCATACTGAACTTGTAGCTTTGGTACGCAAAGCTCTTCCTTCCACCTGGTTAGTGAGATCCTCTCTGGCAAGAACAATATACCTCATTTTCCAAATACCGACTGGCATAGTAATCAAATCTACAACCCACTTATAATGCATAGCCAATGGATAAGTAGGATGTAACTCATCTCGATGTCGCACATTTGAATACTGTTGACAAACCATGCAAGTCTCCACAAATCGAGCAATATCTATGTACATACCTTTCCACCAGTAGTGGTCTTTAATCTTGGCAAATGTTGCCCACACTCCTCTATGTCCTGCCCATAAATTCTCATGAAACTCTTTAATTACCTGTTGTTGTTTTACTTTGTCACATACCACTCGTTGTGGTGATCCTCCTGGACGTTTTGGTTGCTTCCACAAGTGCCCATCTTTAAGGAAATAACAATAATCTTTCTTCCTGATCCTCCTGTATTCTTGATCACTCCATTCCTCTTGCTTGGTGAGAGTGCTGAGATAACGGCCTATCAAAAGCCACTCTCCATCGTACATCTCATCTAAAAAAGCTTCAAAAACACGAGCAAGAACACTACAACTAGTGTCAACCGTCAAAATCACTGGCCTTCCACATTTATAATCAACCTTCCTTAAGGTAGGAGCATCCAACAGCATCTTCTTCAATTTCTTGATGGACTTTGTATGGACATCTTCCCACACAAATCTTTTCCCTTTTCTTAATAATTGGTAAAGTACTTCTGCAACATGAGCAAAGTGAGGTAACCAAATACGATAAAACACGCAAGCACCCAAAAAACGACGGACTTCAGTAACTGATGTGCATGAATTCTTCATCCTTTGTATTGCCTCCACCTTAGCTGGACTTGGGCGTCATCCATGTGGCCCACACATATGTCCAACAATCAATATTTCTTTGGCACCAAAAATTGATTTTTGACCTGAAAGTGTTAGATTTACCTCTTCAAGTTTAGATAGAATAGCTTCACAATCTGCAATATGTTGAGCAACAAAGCTTCGGCACCCCCTCTGATCTTTTACCTCGTCTTTCAAACCTTCTTCACAACCCTTGATTAGCAAATCATCAATAAAAGGCATAGTAATGTGAGGAATGAATTCTCTTAATACCTTGTTCATGCCATTCATCATGTGAGCAACAGAATTTGTGGCACCTTGCGGTAAAGTACACATCCTTACCAACCCAAGTGGAGTACACATAGTAGTGAGATCTCTACTCTTAAAAGCAACCTAAAAATGATCATAGCCTGAGTAAAGATCACCCATGGAATATATAGCCCTACCTGCAAAATCTTCTGCAAACTCGTCCACAATTGGTCATGTGCCAACATTACGAATTGTTACCTTATTTACTAGCTGCATGTCTTGAATAAATCGCAGGGCTCCATTCTTCTTTGGGACGGTGAACCATCGATTAGAATAAGGTGCACAAGATGGCTCCAAAATACCCATACGTATCTTTTCATTTAACAAGTCAATAAGTTGTGGTAGATGGGCTTTAGGAACAGGAATAGGACGCAAATTCCATGGCATATGTGGAACGGTAAAGATAATCATAGGTGCTACAACATTTGGATCTACACATCCAATTTCACTGGCTCAAAAGCAAAGGCTTTACCATGTTTTGCAAGCATCTCTTGAAAGCACTTGACCTCCTCATCAGTAAGAAACCCTTCTTCACCAATGACTATTTGCTTCAAGGTCTCTTTAATAAATTTGTGGCCAATGTTCTTGGGATCCCTTAGCTTTGGTTGGTGTGAAGCTTTTTCGATAACCTCCTCACTCTCCCCTGGGAGTGGGGTAGCTACAGGCCTGACCTTCTTTGCAACAGTTTTGTACTTTGTATCCACCTGCACTTCAAAAGCACCACCCAATTCTTTACTTACCTCCATTAGAATGTAATACATGTCCATCGAATGCACTCGCACAAATTTAGTCCCACTTTGCAACCTACACTTCTTGATAACTTCGAGTTCTGACATCGTATCAACATAAGAAACTTCTTCAAAGACTCCTGAGATAACATCATCATGTTCAAGTACATCACATCCCTGCAAATCACTTTGAACACTTACCACATATTGCTTCTCCCACTTAGATAGCTCCATGAACTTCCTATATGAAACTAACCTTCAGATGTTAGTCCCAGAAACCCCGAAGAAAAAGTCTCTTCTTGCGAGAACTTCTTCTTCCCTATACCACTATCGTCCCGCTCTATAGTGGCACCCCAAGAAAATCCTGAGCAAACCTGTACTCTTTAAACTCTTTCCGAACCCTTGGCAAAGGCTCAGTCTCTTAAGCTATCTTTATTCCTGACATGATCAACACAAACAGTCAAAAATTGAACCGCTCTCTTACCATCTTTACTTCGAATCCTTGCAAATGCTGAACCATCATCCAAAACCTTTGTTTCCATACACACAGTTGTGATGTAAGGTTGCCCTAGGATAAGTGGATGTTCCTGTATAAAAAAGTTATGTTCATCGCAAACATCTCCAGTTGTAACCTTGACATTTGCACATGCACCATATAAATCGCCAGGCTGGGTGTTGGCAGCTCGAATCCGCCAACCATGATCCATATCAATAGGCCATTTCCCTCTCTGGTACAAGCTTTTTGACATCAAATTAATTTTTGAACCATGATCCACAAGTGCTAGAATAGGCTCATCAATATCACCAATCTTAACAATTGTCTCTGTAGTGACTCCTAGGTACTGCTTCCTCACCATCATCATTATTGAAGTGAACATGTCTTACCTCGGGTGTAACTTGATTGGAGATCACTGTAGACTGTAAACTTTCTTCTTCAATCTCTAACTCATAAGCATCCAGAATCGATTCTACATGCTGAATCACTTGGCTCTTGACCGCATCAGGTTCTTGCTTGACTAGTACTTGCCGCTTTCTCTTTATAATATCAATGATCTCCTCATGAAATTCACGTTTAGCAATGCCCAAGACATCGCCCAAAGTAAGTTCCACCTTGCTATTGAGAATGCGTTCCTCAAATACCTTCTTCAGATTTGTAGCCAATTCAATATCAGATTTTAACTTGTAAGAAGGCCCTTTTGGCTTACCTTGCTTTTTATCTTTTGGTGCCTCTTCCATAACCACTTCAGGTGTAGGAACTTCTGTAGAACTTGCCCCTTCTTCCTTCTTGCCGCTAGTCCTCGTAGCTCGTTTTGATGAGCCCACAATGTCTTCATCTCTCTTGCGCTTCTCTTCCACCATAGCTTCATTAGCCTGAGATTTTGCAAGAAAGGCATACACAGAAAGAGAATCTACAGGATCTGACCACCCCGTAGTTTGTCGAATGTAATTCCCAGCTTGACTTAATGTGCCTTGGTACTTTCTTCATCCTCCGCACTGCATACGTGTAATCCATAAGTTGTTGCATCAACCCTAGAGACATTGTGCTGCATCTCCTCAACCAGCTTCTTCATACCGCCCTTCCCATAGTTAAAACGTAGACGTTCACCAGTTTCCTTAAGATGCAGCTTGCCGTCCTTCCAAAAAACTGTGTTCTTCTTATAAGCTTCATTAAAATCATCACAATTTTTGCGTATATGATCTAAGCTATCACACCACATGCATCCTTTATCCCATTCTTGTTGTGGAGGACGTTGTCTGGGTTCTGAAGAAGATCCACTTGCACTCAAACCATCAAGTTTAACAGCTTTCAAATTCAAATTCAACTCTTGTATACCTTTTACCAGCTCATCAAGGACTGGCTCCTCCAGCTTGGGCTTCGGCTTCTCCACTAGGTCCTCTTCGAGCACTTCCATAGGATCAGCCACTATGAACTTGTCCACCCTCTTTTGTCGCTTTACAATCATATTAACAGCTTCTGTAACCAGTTTCCAATCAGAAGTTAAGCCCAACTCACCAGATGGATCCTCGAGCAGGTGTACCAAGCTCTTCTGAAGGCGCGAATCTGCTGCTTGAATAAATAGCTCAACCTTTTCCGGTTGCATTGTTTTCTGCTCAGCAGTAGATAACTGTTCAAACTTCTTTTCAAAAGCTCGTAGCAATTCTCTCGCAGATAAACCTTTATCCTTCTGTTGTATCCATTTCATAAAGCTTTGCTTGGTAACTCGTTGAGAATCTTCGAGAAAATACTCTTCTTGTAAAGCCTTCTTAAACTCCTGCCAATTTGCACCATGTGTTATCGGAATTTCTTCAATTCGAGCCCTAAGCTCAGGAGCCGCAATTAAGTGAAAACCTTCCACTGAGTCATGATCATTAACTCCATAATCCTCCATAGATTGTTCATAAACAGTACAAAATTTTGAAATATCACGACCTTCAAATCTTTGCAGCTTTTTCAGTTACTGTATACCTTGCTTGACGAATACGTTCACTTTGTTGGTACTACTGTTGAGAAGCCTGTTGCTGCTCCATATAGGCTGCGAACAGCTGCATCATCTGTTGCATTGCTACTTCCTGTGGTGTCGACATCTTATGCTACCAAGTCCCACCCCGGCTCGCTTTCACGTCGGGTTCACCAAAGATGTCGGGGGATTTTTATGTGCACGAGTTGAGCCGGGTCAGCACCGGGCTGCTCGCTGTGGGAAACGGTGAGAGGAAGATGCACATTTCAAGAGAATATAGCACGAAAGAACACCTTGAATTGAATTACCTAAATGAACTAAAATCTAAATACAAAAAAAATAATAACTTGATCGCAATAGGCAACAAGTGCTCTTGGTCCCACCGAGACTGTGAGCGGAAGAGAAAATGCCAAAATTGTATGGCCTCAATGCTCTTCCCTTGCTCTTCTCGACCACCTTCACTTGCACTCACTTTGTCGTCACTTGCTTGAGTTTTCTTTAAATTCAAACAAACCTCTGAAAATTGCTAAAGATCTGCTTCTCCATTGTCATTACTCTTTGTGAACTTCAACTTCTCGTCCTTGCTTTATTCTGAACACTAACGATCTTCTTCCTTTGATGTTTTTGGTCTCGATGAAGTTTCTACCCTTCGTGCCTTCCCGAATCACAAGTTAAATTTCTCGGTCTGCTCCTTGTTGGACACTGACATATCATGCCCAACTTGTCGTCCAAATAATAATACTCCTCTCTCGCTTGTGTTGGCCGCCCTGTCCTCAGCTTGCAGCCTTCCTTTGGAAGTTTGTGGCACTGCTTTCATGCACGCAAAGGACACAATCCTCCTTCTCTATTCATGAGTGCCAATTGCCACCCTCTTGCTCATGCACTCGACAACAGAGCTAGCAGAGCCTCCTCGTGCTCTCTCCACCAGCTCCTGCAGTTCTCGGCCTGCCTTGCTCGCGCGCGCACGCGTTCTCTTCCCTCTCAGGCCCGCCTCTGCTCCTTCAGCTTCCAAACCACCACCAGCTCGATTCAACTCTTTCCTCTCCTGCTGTCTTCACCACAAGCAACCCCACTGTCAGCTCGTCCTCCTCTTCGTCATGGGCGGCCCCTGACAGTTATGCGCTCGTCAACCTGCTACTTTTCTTCTGGCGGCCTCGTCCCCTCTCTCTGACGGCTTTTCATCTTCCCCTGTGCTGTCTGCTTTTCGATGGCTCCGCCCTTGCGTGCCGTTTTTTTTTTTATAAAGCTCATCAACCTCTATTTTTACTGCAACCCCTTAACTCATGAAATATTTCCTTTAAAAAAAACCTTGCTTCTTATTACTTTAAGCGGCTGTTCACACTGGTCTTGCATGTGGGTTAAAATAATGCCGATCTTCACCTTCAAGGCATACGTATAGGTGAATGCATTGAAGAGAAGCCATCCCTTTGCATCGAATATCTCCACTCTTTACTAAGCCATGCCGCCAAACCGATCTCGGTGG
Source organism: Adiantum capillus-veneris (assembly GCF_014529385.1). Taxonomy (NCBI): domain Eukaryota; kingdom Viridiplantae; phylum Streptophyta; class Polypodiopsida; order Polypodiales; family Pteridaceae; genus Adiantum; species Adiantum capillus-veneris. Next base: position 87,494,059 of record NC_140932.1, read on the forward strand.
GCAACAAGCTCCTCAAACACATTTTAAGCTTCTTGAAGTACATCATATTGAAATACTTGAGAAATGGAACATCACATAGCACTTCTTTTGGTTTACATATCAACCAAAGCATCTTCGAACACATATCGAACTGAAGTATCCTTGTCACCGCTATATTAGCCGCACTTACTGCTCTCTAAAGTACATTGTAGTAGTTATATGTATCAACAATGGCTTTGGCGAGTACAACAACACAAGCAATATACTCCAAGGGATGGCAATCAATAATCCGTTTGAGCAATAATAACGTCTAGAATCTTGTGTTATATTAAAGCTTCACCTATGGACGTGGAGCGTCACGACAACGTGTGGTGGTGCGGATGTGTCACACACCCCAATAGAGAATACAGAGAGAATGAGATGGTGGTTATGGAGTTTAGGATTCTTACTCTAAACAAGAAGTGATAATTGATGATTGAAAGGCTTATTGCTTTCCTGCAAGAGAGCAGTGATGAGAGCTACATATAGAATTATGTGACGAAGTTGATGTAGAGCATGTACACTATAAAAATAGAAGAGAATATAGTAAGATGAAAGATGGTTCTTCTTCTTCTTCTTTCCACAAATGAGAGAAGGATAGTTATAAAGATGGTGTTGCACCACCTCTGTATAATACGTACGTAGACTTTCGATGTATTCTATGTAACTACTAGCCCCCAAAATTGAGCTCTACCGCTCTTTATATGCTTCTCTTGCAGCTTGGAGTGTCCTCCAAGGCAAAATAGGGCACCCCCTTTCTAGCTTGGAATAGCTCCTTCTTGTGGGATTTTTGCTAAAAACATGGCCTTCCTTTTGCAAGTCAACTCTAGCCAAAGGATTTAATTTTCCTCCTGTAACCCAATCAGTAATATGATATCTAAGTAACTAATGAAATTGTACGTAATCTTAACTGCACCGCGAGCCTCGATATAATCACCACACTTACCGTACCGCTCCCACAAATTTATGGTGCCATTTTTTATGAAAATAATTCTCGTAGAATTTTGTTGAATCTCGCTTCTTCACCATATGTTTTTTTTTCACTTATACGATAAATAAATATTTTTGGGGTTGGATAATGTTAACAAACGCATTGCTTTTTAGGAATGCCAAAAAGCGTGAAAAGCATATTTTTTTTTTGAAATTGAACCATGGTTTCACCTAGCCTACCTAAACTAGGAAACGGACTTGCTTTTCACTAAAAAGTAGAAAAAACACCCAAAAAGAAGATTTTTATGAAATTGAACCCTAACTTCCCTAGACCTCGTAAGTTAAGGATCCGGACCTGCTTTTCACAAAAAAAAAAAGCAAGAAAAAGCAAAAATGTTCAAAATTGAACAAATCAGGTCTCCCCAATCTCGAAAAAATAAAAAGTCTTTCAAAACATATTAAGTGCATAAGTAAAGAGTGAGTTTAGGAAATAAAAAGACAGATGAATGTGGAAAGTCAAAAGACATATGAAGGTGGAAAGTCAAAAGGCACATGAACGTGGAAAGTCAAAAGACCTTTTGTGTCCATATAAAGAGGTGGTTGACTTCACATTGTATATTTGTGTTTTGCTTCTAATTTTCACAAAAAAAGCAAGAAAAAGCAAAAATGTTCAAAATTGAACAAATTAGGTCTCCCCAATCTCCGAAAAATAAAAAGTCTTTCAAAACATATTAAGTGCATAAGTAAAGAGGTGAGTTTAGGAAATAAAAAGACAATGAATGTGGAAAGTCAAAAGACATATGAAGATAGAAAGTCAAAAGACACATGATTGTGGAAAGTCAAAAGACCTTTTGTGTCCATATAAAGAGGTGGTGGACTTCACATTGTATATTTGTGTTTTGCTTCTAATTTTCACAAAAAAAGCAAGAAAAAGCAAAAATGTTCAAAATTGAACAAATTAGGTCTCCCCAATCTCCGAAAAATAAAAAGTCTTTCAAAACATATTAAGTGCATAAGTAAAGAGGTGAGTTTAGGAAATAAAAAGACAATGAATGTGGAAAGTCAAAAGACATATGAAGATAGAAAGTCAAAAGACACATGATTGTGGAAAGTCAAAAGACCTTTTGTGTCCATATAAAGAGGTGGTGGACTTCACATTGTATATTTGTGTTTTGCTTCTACTTTATATTTCGTTCATTGTTTTCTTCTCTTTAAACTATCCTTGCAATCTCTCTCTCTCTCTCTCTCTCTCTCTCTCTCTCTCTCTCTCTCAATGTTGTATTCATCATTCTCACGTCCTGCTAATATTGTTGCAAATCTACATAACACATTGTTTTTATTGTTATTGAGGGAATCTTTGAATTAGGAATACCTTTTAATTTTTTTGAAACCATTAAGAATACCTTTTAATTTTTTAGTAGCCAAGAAACAATAAAGGAGCACCTCCCTAGAGCGAGCGAAATGAGCTTCTCTATAGCCAATTTGGTGAAGGTCATCTATTTGCTCGTGTGTGTGTGTGTGTGTGTGTGTGAAGGTGATACTTCCCGTGCCCTCTCCTCTCCTCGACCAAGCTTCTTGGCCACCCAAGTTTCCTCATGGTCATGCCTCAAATGGATGCATTATTGCATGCAAGCCCAAACAAGCCACACCAACTTAATTAAGCAAGAATTAAGTTGTATATTGTGATTTAATTTCATTGCAAGTCCAAATCGACACGCATGAATGAGAATTAAGCATAACTATGCAACAATCAAGCATAAATTGATAAGAAAACTCAATTTTTTCCTCAAAATTTAGTGCCAATCAATCATTGCTATCATATATGCCAAGAAAAATGACACTCCAATCATTGACTTGTAGGCACATGATCAAACTCCATGCCTCCTCTTCCCTTTGCATGCTTCATGTATCTTTCTAGGCCGCTCTTCCATCCCCTCCTTCCTCAAGGTGCAAGAGAGAGAGATACCTAAGGTTTGATATTAGTGAAATGGCACAGATACTACTACATGCCCTTCTACACCCAACCTCTCTCCTTTTATAGTCTCTTAGGCTTTATTTTAAGAGACCCTTGAACCTGCATGCATAGCTTAGGGCTATGCCCCCTTGGTCCTACTCTTGCTGTGACAATCGACGTGATTTGTGTGTAGATTGTCTCTAGGGGTAGGTTCCCACCAACTATAGGGTGGATGCCCCTTTATGGTTTCATTTATATGTTCTTCAAATGCCATGGTGAAGGTGACAATATGAGTCTTTGAAGGTCACAAAGGTCATACAAACTACACATCAAAGGTGATGTGAGGCTTTAGGGTTTCCATCCCAAAACTACATGCCTCTTTCTTCAAGCATATGTGCTTGGCTCCACAACCTCTATGATTGGGCTTAGAATCAGATGCTTGGGTGTATCTGTCAGGGAATGTGCTCCCTTTTCTCTTATTTTATTGAGGCATAGGTTTTGAGTTATTTACATGTCCTCCCATTCCTCTTGCTTGAGCAACATCGCATATTTTCATGCTTGCACATCCCCTTTGTGTATAGGTCTATATTTGTCTGTTATTATCTGTATGTGTTGATTTGTGTATTTGTCTATAACAAGAAGACTAAGAAGTGATACGGACATTGAAAGAGCAAAACAAAGTGCTACATTGTCAACCCCACAAACCCAATGTGTTAGACAAGAGGAAAGGGATTGAACTTTCATTCTAGTTATCCAAGATGATTTAATGCTCCACATGTGATTTCACTTCTCAAGGAATTGGGCATGGGCTGGTCCTTCTGATCCTTGGGTTTCTTGCATGCAGCCTACCAAAAAAAACCAAGAAATATAAAAACAAAGTCTCAAAAATATGCCGATGATATCAAACCTCACTAGCCTTGCCAGTAATATTCACATGCAATTTTGGAACAATGTCATCTACAACCTATGAACTTGGCTAAGGGGCATCGTTGGATTTTCCTTGGACACCCTACACCCGAGACAAAGAACTTGCTTAAAAAATTGGGCCCAATAATATAAACCAAGGTAAGCAGATAGGACTCCACCTGCCCCATGCTTGTCATTTTGGGCCTTTCTACTTTTTTCACTTGACACTGTGTCATAATAATCAATATCTAATTCTCCTAAATGATTTTCTCATATTAAACTGATCATTTAATGTGGGGAAGTGCTAGGGGAGAAAAAGCTAGAATATTGGTTAAGCTAGCAGACCGGCCACAGTAGGGATCCAAAGGAGGGAAAATAGGGATCCAAAGGGGGGGGCATCTGCAAAAGAGCCATGTGCAACAATGGGCTAAAAAGACCCTAAGGTTCAGCCCATTAAGACTTCCAAAATGCTAAGGTTCCAAAATTCAAAGGTTGTGTCCGAAGGTCAACCCTAGGGGAAATTGGATGCTTTGTGTGTAACTAAAAAGTCTTTGCATATCCCTACTTGGGAGGGGGCGAGCCCTTCTTCTAGGGGATGAGAGAGAAAGTCACACACACACACACAGAGGCTTCCTTTACACAAAGGAAATTAGGGACACATGTCAGCTCCCTAGCCCAGATGCCCACAAGGTGTGCCCAATTCCTATTGGATGGCCTTGGAGGTGGACCAATGAGAATTAGGCTAGAGTAAATCTAGTTTAATTAATTTAAAAACAGTTAATAAAAGAACCAATGAGAATTAAGTCTCCTAGAAGACTATTGGACAGTCTCCCAAGGGGTCCAATGAGCATTCAGGAGCCCCATGGCTTGCCTGATTCCTATTGGCCAGGAGGCAAAGGGGTCCAATGAGAGTTTAGTTTAATTATTAAATTACCTAAAGCTCTCACAAAAGGGGAAAGGGGGACACATGTCAGAAGGCTATCACTTATGCTGCTTAATAGCCATTGGCTTGACTTGGGGAGGTCCAATGAGGAGCCTGCAAGAGCAATTAGCAAGAGGGCTCGCCCAAGAGAGAGAGGGGGGCTGATTTTTGCAAGGCATTATCACACGCACACTCACAAAATCTCATGTGTGAAGAAAGAGAAGACTATCTCTTCCCACGCTTTAATGGAGAACTCATCACCTACTCCAAGCTTGTGAGATAGAAGCCTACATCGACATACTCTTGGCATGTGGATGCAAATCCAACCAAGAGCCAAGCTTCAATGCATGCTCATCTCCTCTACCAAGCTAATTACTAAGCTAATCTATGCTAGTATGAGTGATTATGTGAGGAGATGTACATCTTTCTCGTAAGATACTCCTTCTTCCTCTCAATCTACTCTCATACCCTGCTGGCTCTCACCATCTTCGAAGGTGTGTGAGGTCTTGAGTCTGAGAACGGGGATAATTAAAGTTGTGTTTGCTAAGTTTTTTGCTTGGTGCATGAAGCTTTCATCTTCATTGCACTAGCTAGTCTTGAAGGAAGACAAAGAATTGTATTGTACAATGTCTCTCTTGATGGGAGAAACCATAATACAAAGCCTTTTGGAGGGGGGACCGGCTCCATGAAAATCCGATCCTCAACTGTTGTCAATAGCTTAATTTCTCTCTCTTTTGAAAGTATTGTTGATGCTATCTAACTAGGTGTTATGCTTTTTGTTGCTCTCTCCACCCAAGCACTCTTGTAATTCTCATTAGGAATCTATTCTAATGAAATGCCCACTATGTTCATGTTAATTTCCGCTACACACAAGTTATTAGGCCATTAAATGTTACATTGGTATGAGAGCACAAGGTTTCTCTTTTCTTGCTCAAGAAGGGAGGTCCTCAAGCTAGCTATAAATGGTTGGTATTATTAATTGCCTGTGAGTAAGTAGAATAGGGATTTTTCAGCCTTGCAGTGCGCCTGCCTTCGTGCAGTTAACGGGGCATCACCATCGAGAGCTATGGTCTTAATAGTGGAGTCCTATGGGGCTTGCCTATGGCTTAACCACTATTGAGCTATTAGAAGCTTGACAAGAGCCGGTGCTATTTTGGTGTTGAAAGACCCTCTCTTCTATTCCTTGCAATTAATGATATTCGAGCTGCGGGTATAGCAGCTTGAGTGCTTTTTCTAAAGGGGTAAAGAGGAGTAGCAACTAGGGCTTGAAGTGCCAAAGTACACCTAAAAGTTGTTAGAATGGCTGACAATAGTAAAGAGAGTGAAATTAATGTTGATAACTTTGATTTTGCTCATGAGCAAGCTACTAATAATGCTTCAATGCTTGTTAACTATCTTGTTTCTAGGCTTCAACAAGCCATGGGCAATCCATGTTCACGGATTCTCCAAGCTCATCACCATGATGAGAGAACACCTAGGAAGCCTCCTTGTGAGACTACCAAAAGAGGTCTCTCTCCGATTCGGGAAGAAGAAGAGAATCCGTACGAAGGGCTCAAGAATTTACTTCTTGATGATGCATCTCCTTCTCAAAGGAGAACTCAAGAGCCTCCACCGAAGGAACGAGAAAGAAGTGAGTCTCCCACCACCTCGACGGGGATGGCTCCATGAAGACGGCGGGCTAAACGCTCTCCATCACCACCAAAGCGGAGAATACCATCACACTCTTCTCCACGCCATAATTCAAAGAGGGATGATAAAAATGAAGAGAAGAAAAAGGCGAGAAAGAGGACACCCTCTTCCTCTTATGAAAGTGATGGTGAAGACAACGAAGATCAAGACAAGAAAAAGGCGAGAAAGAGGTCACCCTCTTCTCCACCTTCTTCAAATTCTTCACCTTCTGAATAAAGTGATGGTGCAACCTTTGAACCATCAAAAAGAAGAGGCCATAGGAAATCCTATGCCGCATGGAAGAGGTCATCCAAGCTAAAGAAGTTCAAGGAGGGAGGGAAGAGCATCTCTTTCCTTACCTATGATGGTACCATTGGTGCTACGGACAAAGTCTTGGCCTTTATCCAACAGTTCGATGCGGCGTTTGGAGATGAGGGCTTCACGGAGTCCTCTAAGCTACGCCATGTAGCTATGCACTTTCAAAAGTCCGCCAGGCAATGGTGGTCTAGCCTACGAGCCAACAATGAAGCTCCATGAACATGGAAAGCTTTGAGAGCTTCCATTATGAAGCAGTTTTTGGCCACCGATGCCAAAGACAAAGTACTCACCGAATGGCAAGCTTGAATCTCTCTCCCAATGAATCCATCCACAAATATGTAGACAAGTTTTGGGACCTACAACTCAAAGCCACTGTCTTTCAAAAGTTGGATTTTGGAGAACAAAAGCAACAATTTTGTGCGGGCTTAACCGAAGAAATGGCGGAGTATGTCAACTCCCAAAGACCACGTACCATATCGGCGGTAATACACCATACTATGGTGGCCTCTCGAATCAATTTCCAAACGGGGGCTAAAAGAAATAATAAGCCCCCGGAAAACAAGGGTTCCAATGAGCCTAAGGGGAAGGACAATGTCCAAAAGTCTCCTAAGGGCAACTCCAACAAAGCTAAAGAGAAGGGAGTTTACAAAGGTAAGAACAAACTCTCTCCTGAAGAGCTTGAGCGTTATCGCAAGGATAACCGGTGTTTCAAGTGCGGCGAACAAGGGCATGCGTACCGCGCTTGTCCCCAAAAGAACAACCGCCAAGATCCTCCTAGAGCTTCCTTGGTTGAAATCCAAGAGGAGGAGACTCACCAAACTCACCACAAAGGATCTCCTCTATGCCATGCTTGGGGAAAGGTAAGAGAACATGATGCTTTTATTCTCTTTGACCCTGGTTCTACTCACAATTTTATATCTATAGAGTTGGCCACCAAGCTAGGCATACAATCTTACGAGATGGGAGATGTCCTACCCGCAGACAGTGCCTTCAAGGGGCAAGAAGCTTCAGTCACTCCCTTAATCGGGAAATTGAGGCTTCATGTCCAAGGCTATGTGGACAAAGAGGAATTCTTTATCTCTCCTCTCAAGCATGAGGATGTAATCCTAGGGGCACCATGGTTTGACCGCCTGGCTGTCGATGTTAAATTTCCTGAAAGGAAAATCTCCTTTAAGTTCAGGGAAAAAGACATGTATATATATGCTAAGGAAATGGGTAACACTATCCCCATTGTACATACACCAGCTTTCAACAAGTCAATAAAGAGCTCTATTTCCATGTACATGATTTTTGTTAAAGATTTTCAAAATGAACCTAATGCTTTAGCAAAAGAAAATAAAAGCAACCAAAAGGAATTAGAGTTATCCAATTTTCTCAAGGGGTTTCAAGATGTTTTTATTGATGACATCCCTTGTGAGCTACCTCCTAAACGAGGTAATGATGACCATGCAATTGAACTTCTTCGAGGAAGTTCACCGCCTAACAAACCTCCTTATAGAGTTTCTCAAGCTCAACAAGAGGAGATTATGCGGCAAGTGCATGAGCTAGTTGAGAAGGGCATGGTTAGGCCTAGCTCATCTCCATTTTGCTCACCGGTGCTATTAGTGCAAAAAAAAGACGGCACATATCGTATGTGTGTTAACTATAGAGCACTAAATAGGATCACTATCAAAAATAGGTTTCCTGTTCCACGGGTAGAAGACCTATTTGATAAGCTACAAGGATCAACCTACTTCAGTAGGATTGACCTAAAAAGTGGCTATCATCAAATAAGGATAGTTGATCAAGACATTGTAAAGACCGCATTTCGCACCACACTTGGTCTTTACGAATACATTGTCATGCCTTTTGGCTTGACCAATGCACCAGCCACATTCAACCGCTTGATGGAGAAGCTGTTCAGGCCTCATCGAACCTTCACTAGAGTGTTCTTTGATGATATTATCATCTACTCTAATTCATTAGACGAACACAAGCAACACCTCCAGGTAATATTTCAAGTTTTAAGAGAGAATAAACTTTATGTTAATCGAAAGAAAAGTGAATTTTTCTTGCAAGAGATTCAGTATTTAGGTCACATTATCTCTCAAGATGGCATCCAAATGGATCCATCAAAGTTAGAGGTAATAAAAGGATGGCCTAAACCAAGGAATCTTCATGAACTAAGAAGCTTTATAGGTATGTGTGCATACTATAGACGCTTCATAGAAAAGTTCTCACAAATTGCGGGACCATTACATGACCTAACAAAGAAAAGCGTTAGGTATACATGGTCTGCTAAGGAGAAAAATGCTTTCGAAAAGCTTAAAGAAAAGCTTATCTCTCAACCTGTGCTTACACTACTGGATCTCTCAAAACCATTTGAGGTCCAATGTGATGCTTGTGGTGATTGCCTTGGAGCTGTTTTGCTCCAAGAAGGGCACGCCATAGGCTATGAGAGTCGAAGGCTCGACCCTGTTGAGCAAGCTCTGGGCATATATGAAAAGGAACTCCTTGCAGTTCTACATGCCTTAGACTCATGGAAGCACTATTTATTGGGGACTCCTTTCATTCTGCGAACGGATCACCAAAGTCTTAAGTACTTCATGACGCACACCAAGCTCTCCGACAAACAAATGAGGTGGGCAAATTTCCTTTCGCAATTTCATTTTCATATTGCTCACATTGCTGGCAAGCATAATCAAGTAGCTGATGCACTCTCAAGACGGCCGAGAGTGAATGCGGTTTCCATAGCAACTCACAATGATCTATCTTCAATGATAGATGAGTACGCTATTGATCCCGACTTTAGAGATGTGATTTCAGCCCTTTCATTAGGGAAGAAAGAAGAACCATTTACTTTACAAGATGGTTATCTTCTCTATGGTAATAGACTATGTGTTACTAACTCACTACGTGAGAAAGTAATGTATGAATCTCATGCTCCACCTTATGCGGGGCATAGAGGGATTCAGTCTACCTTAAAGGGAATTGAAACATATTTCTATTGTCCTACCATGAAAGTGAACATACAAGAGTATGTTTCTAAATGTGTGGTATGCCAAAAGACAAAATTTGATAGAGGGAAGCAACTTGGATTGCTTCAACCCTTGCCAATCCCTAATTCACCATGGGAGAGCATATCCATGGATTTTATCTTTGGATTACCCTATCCATGGGAATACGGGAATATGGACGATAGTAGACAGGTTCAATAAACAAGCTCATTTTATACCTGTCAAAAAGACTATCAAAGCCCATCAAATGGCAACCCTCTTCATTTCACAAATTTTCAAGTACCATGGCTTGCCAATGTCCATAGTGTCGGATAGAGATCCTAGAATGACCAGTAATTTTTGGAAGGGTCTCTTTGAGAATTTAGGGACAAGGCTAAACTTCTCTTCAGCCTATCATCCACAAACAGATGGCCAAAGTGAAATAGCTAACCTAACCATTCTCGATCTACTAAAAGCCTATGTAATGGAAGTAGATCAAAGATCCCAATGGGAGAAGTACTTACCCTTAGTGGAGTATACTTACAATAACACTGTACATACTTCCACGGGAAAAGCACCTTTCGAGGTAATTGAGGGAAGATCAAAAAGTCCCTTGCTACTTAAGGTACATGGGAAGATATTTGCTGCAGATGAGTATAGCCGAGACCTACAAGAATCTTTTCAAAAGATTAAGGATCCTATCTCTATCTCACAGCAAAGGCAAAAGGCTGCTGCTGACAAGCACAGAAGAGCCCAAGCCTTTAAAGAAAACTATTGGGTCTTGTTAAAGTTTCCCAAGGCTCGATTAAGGCACACGACGGGCAAGAATCCTACGGGCCACCAAAAGTACTACGCTAAACTAGCAAAAAGGTACTATGGTCCCTTCCAGATTCTTAGGCCAATCAATGAGATGGCCTATCAACTCAAGTTTCCCAATCATTGGCTCATACACAATGCTTTCCATGTGAGCCTATTAAAGCCTTACAAAGGAGATCCACCTCAAGAACCAACTATTGAAGACCCACCGGAGATCGAGGACCAAGAGGAGGTGCTGCAGCCCGAGTCCATTCTCCGACATGAAGACAAGGTACTAAGAGGCAGTAAGACTATCCGACGATATCTTATTAAGTTTAAGAATTATCCTTTTGAAGATGCTAGATGGATGCAAGGCATACAATTAAAGGATAACCAAAACCTTGTCAATGCTTACAATGCTTCCCAAGAGTAAGAAAATGTACAAAATGTTAAAAATGAACAAAGTTTTTGTCTTATAAGACTCTCTTTTTCTTTATTGTGCACAAAAATGAAGTAGTATGCATGCTTAGATCAAGTTTGTGGAGACGACGTCTCCCAAACACCAAGTAGAGCTTGTCACTCTACTATGGAAGACTGATAGGACTAATGTGCAGACATGCTTGCGGCAGCCTCAGGCTCTCAAGCGCCAAATGGACTAGTCATCCATTGTGGAATGAGGTTGTAGGGTAACATAGGGATCCTCCACCCGCTAAGAAAAGGATTCATGAATATGCTTTATCTTCTCTACACCATAGTCGAGGACGACTATGATTTCAAGAGAATAGGAAATGTCATAATAATCAATATCTAATTCTCCTAAATGATTTTCTCATATTAAACTGATCATTTAATGTGGGGAAGTGCCAGGGGAGAAAAAGCTAGAATATTGGTTAAGCTAGCAGACCGGCCACAGTAGGGATCCAAAGGAGGGAAAATAGGGATCCAAAGGGGGGGGCATCTGCAAAAGAGCCATGTGCAACAATGGGCTAAAAAGACCCTAAGGTTCAGCCCATTAAGACTTCCAAAATGCTAAGGTTCCAAAATTCAAAGGTTGTGTCCGAAGGTCAACCCTAGGGGAAATTGGATGCTTTGTGTGTAACTAAAAAGTCTTTGCATATCCCTACTTGGGAGGGGGCGAGCCCTTCTTCTAGGGGATGAGAGAGAAAGTCACACACACACACACAGAGGCTCCCTTTACACAAAGGGAATTAGGGACACATGTCAGCTCCCTAGCCCAGATGCCCACAAGGTGTGCCCAATTCCTATTGGATGGCCTTGGAGGTGGACCAATGAGAATTATGTTGAGATGTCGAGCTCTACACCTTGAGCTGGCATCCACTACGGGGCTTGGCCGCTTACGGCATTTACTCACTGGCGCGTTAGGTGACCGACACGGAGGATCTCTGCCAGTGATTCTACAACTGGACTACACTTATAGTGCCAGCCTAGTACACTTCTAGCGAGTTCACACTTAGTGACCGCATGTACATATGTGCTACTTTTCAGCTTTAGCACTTAGTCATTTTGTACTCTCTTTTCTATGAAGAAGAAGAAGAAGCTTTCCATCTCTGTGTGCTTTGTGCTTGTCTTGTGTAGCTCTCTTGCATCCTCATTCTTTACATGGTATCAGAGCTTGGTGCATGCAAGAGAGGCTAAGAGAGCAAGAGCATCACAATCCCTTCGTTCGCAATCCAAAGTGCAGTATACAGAGATTTATTGTACAAGTACAGTGGTTGTATGTACGCTTGATTGTGGACACTGGTTGAGTGTATAAAGCGTTACAGGTACCACAATAGCAGGTTCAGCAGATTTGCAGGTTTTTGCAGATTGCATCTATTTTGTCTTAGTGCTTCAAGATGTCTGACGGTTTCAATCAGATTGTTACTGAGAAGCTTGAGAAAAATAACTACCCTGCATGGAAGTTCATAATAACAAATTTCCTAAAAGGAAAAGGTTATTGGGACTATGTAGAAGGAGACAATGAAAAGGAACCAGAGATTCCCGAGGCAAATGCTCCAGCAGAACAAAGGAAAGCTTTGAGGGACTGGTAACAAGGCTAGAGCAAAGTGATGTATTGGCTTTCTATGAGCATCACAGATGGCATGATGGGCTATCTACAGGATGCTGAAACCCCCGCCATTGCATGGAGAAACTTAAGCAGAGTGTTCGAGGTGAACACCAAGGCCGGGAAGCTTCAACTAAAGTCGGAGCTAAATCAGGTTAAGAGGAACAACCTCTCAATCAATGATTATGCCTTGAAGATCAAGAGTATCATTGAGGCTCTTGGATCTATTAAAGTCTCAGTGGAAGATGATGACATTGTCCGTGCATGCTTGGATGGTCTAGGAGATGAGTATGTACATTTTAGGTCTTCCATGAATACAAGAGACGACATCCCCGTGTTCCAAGATTTGATCTCTATGCTTATTCTTGAGGAGAAGAACCTGACACATCTTCTTCTCATGGCAGAAATAATTCTGAACAGGCCTTCTATTCTAACTCCAACAGAGGTAGAGGTAGAGGTAGAGGTCGTGGTCGAGGCCCAAGGGGTTGCAGGGGCCAATTTCTGGAAGGTCAATCAAATCAAAACAATACAGGTGGCAGGGGAAACCAGTCTCAAGGCAGGGGGAGTCAAAGAGGTCGTGGTGCAGGATCAAGCAGGCAGCAACATACTCCAAATAGCAGAGAATGTTCGACTTGTGGTGAAAGAGGTCACATGTCACGTGACTGCCCAAAGGGAAAAGCAAGTGGAAAGAGAGAACAGGGCAACTATGCATCTACTAGCAGAGATGCAGATGACAGCAAAAACGAGCGCATGTTTGTTATGCAGCATGTAATGAATACAATGACTGTAGAGAATTCCACCCAAGATGATGTTTGGTATGTGGATTCAGGTGCCTCTAATCACATGACGTCTCGTGGAGAGTGGTTTAGAGATATGCGCAAACCAGATGTGTCATGCTATGGTGCAGACAGGAGATGACACAGCTCACCCCATTGCTCATGTAGGGGACATACCTCTAAATACGAAGAGTGGGAAATCAAAGTACTTAGCAGATGTACTTCATGTCCCAAACATTACAAAGAATCTTGTTTCTGTTGGAGAAATGGTTGAGCAGGGTTTGCAGGTTCGCTTCAATCCAAATGGCTATTATGTAGAATATTTCCAGAATGGCTGTAAGCTGATCACAGAGGGCAAATGTGTGGGCAGAATGTTTACGCTGAATGTAGACATGCCTGAGGTAAAAGCTGCATTATTTGCACAGGGCACAGGTGTTGTGGCTGATGTTGACATTTGGCACAAACGCATTGGCCATGTCAATGAGCAGAGATTGCGCAGCATGCAATCAAAATAGATTGTAAAAGGTTTGCCCAAATTCAAGGTGGATGGTATGGATAAAGTGTGTGCAGCATGCCAGTTTGGAAAACAGTCAAAGGGCTCATTTCCACATGAGCGCAATGTATGTAAAAAGCCACTTGAGGTGGTGCACACAAATGTTTGGGGTCCAACCGATACTGCAAGTATACATGGTTGCAGGTATTATCTCTCTTTCATTGATGACCATACAAGGAAAGTATGGGTCTACTTCATGCGTAACAAAAGTGAAGTGTTTGGTCACTTTCAAGACTTCAAAGTCATGATTGAGAAGGTGACAGATATGCAAATCAAGACATTGAGGTCAGATGGAGGGGGAGAGTACTTCTCCAATGATTTTTCAGATTTTTTGCGAATACATGGTATACGCAGGCAGTTTACATGCAGATATACTCGACAACAGAATGGGGTCATAGAAAGGAAAAACAGGCACATTGCAGAGGTTGCACGTGCATTGATGAATGAGAAGAACATGCCTCATCGTTTCTGGGCTGAAGCCGTAAATACAGCTGTGTACATTATGAACAGGACACCTACAGCTGCGGTGCATGATGTAACACCTGAGGAAAAGTTTACAGGTACAAAGCCTGATTTGGCACACTTGAAAGTGTTTGGCTGCATAGCTTACGTGCATGTACCAGATGACTTGTGTAGGAAATTGGATCCTAAAGCAGAGAAATGTATTCTTGTGGGATATTCCCTTGAACAAAAGGGGTACAGGTGCTACAATCCTACTACACGAGAATTACGAGTGAGCAGAGATGTAGTCTTTGATGAGATGAGCAGCTGGTACAGTAATGCACATGGCACTATTGGGACTGATGTAAAAGATTATGTGGTTGTACAAAATGTGAGGCCACAGTCACAGGTTTTGAGTGGACCACAAGAGTCCTCTTCTCGTGGCTCTGTTGAGAAACCATGGAATGGTAGACTACGTACGCAGGTTACTCCACCAACAGGTACAGGGAATGTATCACGAAAAGGAAAGGAAAAGGTTGATGAACCTCCCTTTATGGCTGATGCATCATCAGGTTTTTCACATGTAGACATGGATTCAGATGGTTCTGAACAAAGTCTTGATGAGGAATTTGGAATTCCGGCTGTCAGGACACCTGGTGTAAGGAAAGTACAAGAAGATGCTAGAGGGAAAAGGAGTGACCCAGGACCGCGCAGATCTAATAGAGTCAGAAATCCAGTTCAGAAATTGACTTATGATGGGTATCTAGCGCATCACCAAGCCTACATGGCTAAGGTGATACAGGATGTGGAGCCCACATGTTTTGAGGATGCAGTTGGAAATGTGCATTGGGATGATGCAATGAATGAAGAGATGGCTGCATTGGAAGCAAACGACACATGGGAGTTGGTGCCATTTCCAAGTGGCAAGAAAGCTATTGGCTGTAAATGGGTGTATAAAACCAAGCATGAGGCTGATGGTAACATTGAGCGTCACAAGGCAAGGCTGGTCGCAAAGGGTTATGCACAGACGTATGGCATAGACTATGAGGAGACCTTTGCTCCAGTGGCAAAGATGACGACTGTGAGAGCTGTCATAGCAGTGGCTGCATCTAGAGGATGGATTATGCATCAAATGGATGTAAAGAATGCCTTCTTGAATGGTGAGTTTCAAGAGGAAGTGTATATGGATCAGCCACCTGGTTATGTCGATCCAGGTTACCCAGATTATGTATGCAGACTTCTCAAAGCTTTGTATGGTTTGAAGCAGGGCTCTAGAGCATGGTATGACAGGATTGCCAAGTATCTTGTCAGTATTGGTTTTAGGAGAGCTCATGCTGATCATTCACTCTATGTATGTGAGAGTGATGTGGGGATTGTGGTCATTACCATATATGTAGATGACCTTATTATTGTTGGTGACAATGCTATGGAGATTGACCATGTGAAGGGTCTTCTCAAACAGGAGTTTGAAATGAAAGATTTAGGCGAGTTGCGCTACTTTCATGGCATTGAGGTGATCAGGACTCTAGAGGGTGTATGGCTATCACAGAGACAGTATGCTTTTGACATGTTGTCAAAGTATGGTATGGCTGATTGTAAGCCAATTTCTATTCCCTTGGATGTGAATGCAAAGCTGAGTGCAGAGAAGGGTGATGTTGTTGAGGATGTCAAGATGTACACGAAGATTGTGGGTAGTCTAATCTACTTGACTATCACGAGGCCAGACTTAAGCTACACAGTAGGCTTGGAGAGTCACTTAATGCAGCTTCCAAGGAAGCCACATTTGGATGGAGTACGACGCACACTTCGGTATGTGCAAGGGACTCTTGACTACGCATTGTTCTATGCAGCAGATGCACCATTAGCATTGTATGGGTATACAGATGCAGATTGGGCAGGTAGCATTGTTGATAGGAGATCTACGAGTGGCTTCATGTTCTCTTTTGGGAGTGCTGCTGTTACTTGGAGAAGCAAAAAGCAGCCTACGGTTGCTTTATCGAGCACATAGGCCGAGTACAGAGGTGCAGCAGTTGCGGCGTGCGAGGTAGCTTGGCTACGCACATTACTTGAGGACTTGGGAGTGCAGGTGGACCAGCAGATTGTCATTCATTATGACAACCTCAGCAGCATGCAGTTGGCTAGGAACCCAGTGTTCCATGCTAGGACCAAACACATAGAGGTCCATTACCACTACGTTCGAGAGCGAGTGTTGGCGGGCGACATCGACTTAGTCTACGTCAGCCCAGAGGAGCAGATAGCGGATATCTTTACCAAGGCCCTCGGAGCTGAGAAGCTTCGACGTTTCCGGACTATGCTTGGACTCTGCGACATACAGAGCTCGAGGGGGAGTGTTGAGATGTCGAGCTCTACACCTTGAGCTGGCATCCACTACCGGTCTTGGCCGCTTACGGCATTTACTCACTGGCGCATTAGGTGACCGACACGGAGGATCTCTGCTAGTGATTCTACAGCTAGACTACACTTATAGTGCCAGCCTAGTACGCTTCTAGCGAGTTCACACTTAGTGACCGCATGTACATATGTGCTACTTTTCAGCTTTAGCACTTAGTCATTTTGTACTCTCTTTTCTGTGAAGAAGAAGAAGAAGCTTTCCATCTCTGTGTGCTTTATGCTTGTCTTGTGTAGCTCTCTTGCATCCTCATTCTTTACAAATTAGGCTAGAGTAAATCTAGTTTAATTAATTTAAAAACAGTTAATAAAAGAACCAATGAGAATTAAGTCTCCTAGAAGACTATTGGACAGTCTCCCAAGGGGTCCAATGAGCATTCAGAAGCCCCATGGCTTGCCTGATTCCTATTGGCCAGGAGGCAAAGGGGTCCAATGAGAGTTTAGTTTAATTATTAAATTACCTAAAGCTCTCACAAAAGGGGAAAGGGGGACACATGTCAGAAGGCTATCACGCTGCTTAATAGCCATTGGCTTGACTTGGGGAGGTCCAATGAGGAGCTTGCAAGATCAATTAGCAAGAGGGCTCGCCCAAGAGAGAGAGGGGGCTGATTTTTGCAAGGCATTATCACACACACACTCACACAATCTCATGTGTGAAGAAAGAGAAGACTATCTCTTCCCACGCTTTAATGGAGAACTCATCACCTACTCCAAGCTTGTGAGATAGAAGCCTACATCAACATACTCTTGGCATGTGGATGCAAATCCAACCAAGAGCCAAGCTTCAATGCATGCTCATCTTCTCTACCAAGCTAATTACTAAGCTAAGCTATGCTAATATGAGTGATTATGTGAGGAGATGTACATCTTTCTCGTAAGATACTCCTTCTTCCTCTCAATCTACTCTCATACCCTGCTAGCTCTCACCATCTTCGAAGGTGTGTGAGGTCTTGGGTCTGAGAACGGGGATAATTAAAGTTGTGTTTGCTAAGTGTTTTTCTTGGTGCATGAAGCTTTCATCTTCATTGCACTAGCTAGTCTCGAAGGAACACAAAGAATTGTATTGTACAATGTCTCTCTTGATGGGAGAAACCATAATACAAAGCCTTTTGGAGGGGGGACCGGCTCCATGCAAATCCGGTCCTCAACTGTTGTCAATAGCTTAATTTCTCTCTCTTTTGAAGCCGTCGGTGCAGTGTATGATTGGGGCATGGTGAACATTGATGAATTCCTTGGAAGGTCAAGCTTGAGTAATAGGCAGCGATCGTAAACCTCTGGCGGTTTCTTCAAAGTTCTATTGCAGCTTTCGTGTGTTGCTTCAAACTCCTTATGCTCTCTGACCATTCCTGTCTTCGCTATCACCAAACGTAGGTACCACCATTATTTTAAGTCTGCTGCAATGGTTCAACTATAGAAAACGTGCCATCACTTTGGACATGATAGCGTGGTTTCCTGTCTTCATCGAGCATACATATGAGCAAGAAGGTCTTCATGTCTCAAGGCGTATGCATGTTGTGGCACTACCCAATAAACACCATGGTGTCCCCGACTTTGGTGTAAATGAATACATGCATATAATCCATCCCCTTTACCAGAGTGCATGTTTACATGGCGGGGCTAAACTCAGGTCGGTGTGTCATCGAGCACTACAAAGTGTACTCCATAGTGACAAAAATCTTGCCGTGATGATATGAGTCTGGTCAGTGTTGGAAAGCAAGTCTCTGATAGTGAGATCAAGCCACCATGCGATGGTGTGATAGGATTTGCCTGATGGGTGTGAGTGGCCAGCCTGCAATAATTGAAGCCAAGCACGGGTCGAGTGGTTGAGAGCCACCTGCAAGTGTAGGTGATGACTGGTAGGGGATCAGAGAGAAAGGCAGTTGAACTGCAAAGAGAAACAGTGTGTGTGGTTGTTGAGTGTGCTAATTTGGCGGCGCCAATTTCGCATGGCTGTTTTAGAGAGGTTGGGTTTGTTGGACCATGAGTTGAGAGTCGGTGCTGATCACAGAGAGTGGATTGGAGTTGGTTGAGGAGGAGTGTGGTTGTTTTTTAGAAAGAGAGAGACTTAAGTCGAAAAGCATGCAGAGAGCTTGAGCCGTAAGGCAGTGCCAGTTGCCTTGCTAGGCAGCCATGGTTGTGTAGGTAGAAAATAAAAATCAAAATTGCGGCAACGGTGAATGAATGGAGTGACTGTAGGTTTCCCTTACTTCACAACCTCTGCATGGCAGTCCAAAAGAAGAAGTCACGCCGTCTGCGTGGACGAGGGGATTGGTGGGTGGTGATGGCTGCATGAGATGAAGATAGAGAGAGAGTACTACGGGTCTCGAGTCCCGAGCCCGTGATCCGGACCTGAGGCGCATAAGGCCTGTGACGCCACTGCATGGAGGCTAGGTGGTTGAACCAAATGAGAGAGAACATGTGGCTAGCAGTGGACCATACAAAGATAGAGTGAGATGGGGGGTTGAGCCGCTGCTTGCCATTGGGAGATGGCGGCTGGAAATTACGAGAGAAAGAGAGAAAAAGAGAGACAGATACAGGGTGGTTCAGTAGGTAGGCTGGCTGGGAGGGGAGAGAGAGAGATTGCATGGGGCTGGGAGTGAGTGCAGCCTCCATGCAAATATGCATGTAACTAGAAGGAACTGCAACTATATGTAACTGGAGCAAGTGCACTGCATGTGAGCCGTCGTTAACTGATGTCGTGGCATGAGCTAGAGAGGCAGATCAACGCCATGCGGACATGCTTGGTGAGGTTGCATGGAAACATCTGCGCAAGGGTGGGTGGCGGGGAAAGGTCGAGTTGACATGAATGCCCATAGGCACTAAGTGTGTGTGCGTGCCCACCACGCTACTTGTGAGCCACACTCACAAAGACCACACTTATATAGGTTTGCGCCACTAACTAGAAGTGGCACAAAGACATCATTCACCAATGCATTGTATTCTCTTTTTGTGTGAACACAAATCAACAACTTGCACTCGATACTGTACTAGGCAAGCCCTTATGAATAAAGTGTAATTTCATGTACAAAAACAAAGAAAAGACTTTCTCGGACAACCGACTTGACAATGACGCTGCTGATTTTCATAGACGATTTAGGCATTTAATTTTAGTCTTAGTTTTTAAGTATTTCAGTTTACTTCATTTCATTTTGTACCCCGACATTGTCTTAGATCCACCAAGATCGTGTCCTTTTGTTCTCATAGGTAATTTTGTCTTTTCTTGACTGTTAATATAACATTTCATTTCATTTCTCTCTCTTCCCGTCAGGTGATAAATCTTTAAGGTCTCTTGGGATAGTTTGCTATGATGCTACGCTTCATAGCTAGCAAAAATCAATGTGGGGGACATTAGTGGGGTTTGGCAAGGCTCAAGGCACAATTGAACTTTTCTACGGCTTATCGTCCTAAGCATCAAGTATTGTCAAAACTGGTTAAATCACCTTCTTCTATCTTTATTGAACTCTCTCCTCCTTTGCACGTTTTAGCTCAAATTTCCTTTCACCATTAAGGAAGGTGTAGATGCCAAGGACCCCCCATTTTACACGTAGGTCGCATTCCTTTATTTTGTTTGTCTCAAATTAGTATGCTTGTAGTTTGCTATCATGCCCACGCCATATACACAATCACATCACACTTTAATACACACATACTCGTAATTGTTTCACTTCAACAAGCTGCACTACGAGGATCTGGCTCCTCTTTGTCAAACAAATCCCACTCAGGATTATCATGTGTATCACCCAATGTACTTAGCCCACACAAGTAGAAGCCGACGCCTTTCATACGACACCCACTTACAACCAATAAACATAATTATTTTTATGTAGTAACACACAACACGTACTGAACACCCCGTGATAACCACATTTTAATACAAGTTTCCCTTAACAATCTTGCCACTTTTATTCGAATTCTCATTTAGCTATACAAACAATTCCCTACTGACAACAAGCAACACCATTTCTATAATAATATCTTTTCAGTAATGTCCTCTTATGGACTTTGCACTTTGTACTTGTCTTCCATGTTATAGAATTGATGTTCTTACTGTATCTTTAGTGAAACATACATATTTAGTATGTTCGACAAACCCGGAAAAAAAAATAGAGGTTGTTTGAGCGGTAACCAATTGAGATAGACTATTAAGTAAGTAGGTCATAGGCAAGGCGTGTGAATAATGAGAACATTTTCAAAGAGAGTGGGAAGCATCCTCGAACAACATAGTTACAATCCTCGCGAGCTTGTACGAGCATTCTATTTTTGCGCGCCTCTCTACTCCGAATTGTCATTCTTTCAATTATAACTCTCTATGCACGCACACACAGGTATGTACATTTTGAGATACAGAATTATAACTCTCTATGCACACACACAGGTATGTACATTTTGAGATACAGAATATCCTCCAGGTATATACATCAAATATTTGATGTACATTTCTATGTCTTGTCTTCTATTATGAATACTCAAACATTGTTAAGGTCATGCCTTCCAATTGTATGGAAAGGAGTTTTCCCTCAGATAATTTGTCATTACGCTATGCAGCTACTTATCTGAGTTAAGGTGATCTGGGATGTTGAACAACAATTTGTAAGTACCCTCCTACTCCAGCATGCTCCAAATTGGTCTTACAACTGTGACAAATGTTAGATTTCTATGCCTAGCCTAGTCCATTGGTCACGGACACACAGATTCGCCGATTTAGGCAGTGTGTAGATACTCATCTTGGTGCAGATCCGCCGATTTAGACAGCACATTGATAAATCGCAAATTCATGATTTTTAAGCAATTTCAAATGCAGATACGCCGATTTAGGCAGCATTAGTGTAGATTCGCCTATTTAGGCAGCACGTCTTATTGGTGTAGATTTGTCGATTTAGGCAACACCAATCACAAAATCATGCTACAGTGGCTGGCCACCATTGTAACTGGTATGATTTTGTTACCCGAATACATAATGAAAGTGATTTGGAGTTGGACTTATATTGTGGAATTGGAATTGGATTGGGAATTGGTATCTGATGGTACTTTATCACTGCAGTGTTTATGTGATGAGACTTAACATTATGAGATTGATGATGAGTGTGACCAATGATATCCTGATTCATCAGGGTATGACATATATTGCTTATTCTAGTGGTATGGGACACTAGAATAGGTAGTATGTGGATGACGACAGGCGTAAGCAATGTTGTCTAATTTTATGAATTTCTTACTATTTCATACAGATTTCTAATCATTGTTTTTTACAAGTATTGTTTGCAGATTTTTATCTTCGCAACTGAGGATAGTTGCTTTCCAATGGCGAGGTATGTTATAGAATTGATATTTTATTATTTATTGCACCTGACAGGTGGAAAATACTAGACCCAGCTTGGCCTATGCGAATGGATTTGTATATCATGTACATTTTATTATTCAAGGGCTCTTTTATGAGCTTTGGCCATTTCCCGGCCATTTATGACTAATCGGCCAGTTTGTACTCACATTTGACCATTCAAGAAATCTATAAAACAATTACATACAAGAGGGAAATGGTCACTCTTGCACGGGGGGAGATTGCACCCAGTGTCTGTGTTATTCTCCTCTTCTTCCTCTCTTCTCTCTCGTTGCACCGGCGTAGCACTCCGCTCTAGGAGGTGCGCCTGCTCGTGCTCTTTTCTTCTGTTCTCGCTCTCAATCCCTCTCTGCTTGCATACATCATGTTTTAATGCTATGGGAATCGCCAGGTATGCAGATTTGTCCGTTTATGCTAGATATTGTGGCATCTTTAGTATTTTGCAGGGCAGCCACGCATCCATTTGTAGCAGAGTGATGATAAGTGAGGAACTATTTCTTTCTCCTATGGAATGTTTCTTCTTCCTCTTGCCTACCCTCATTCCCCGCTAGCTCTCTCCACCTTGGAAGGTGTTTGAGGCCTTGGGACTGAGGCTTGGGATAGTTAATGCTTTCTACAAAGTTTATGTTATGCTCGTGATGCATGAAGCTTTTCATCTTCATTGCATCACCTAGGTCACAAGGAACACAAAGATTGTATTGTACCAAGTCTCTCTTGATGGGAGAAAATCTTATACAAATGCCTATTGGAGGGGGGACTGGCTCCACATAAATCCGGTCCTCAACTGTTGTCATGTTCTCTAAACTCTCTCTCTTGCAAAAGTATTTTTCGTGCCAAGTTAACTAAGTACCATGTTCATGTTGCTACCATCAACTAAGTTCACCCGCTATGCTCACAAAGAAATCTCACAAAGTGCTTTTTTTAATTCCTAATTCCGCTACTCCCAAGGTTCATAGGCCATTTCCATTACAAGGGTCAAGAATCATCATGAACAATTTGCAAGAACATGCAAGACCTGTGGACTATAGGGTAAAGGTATTCAACGGGACCGACAAGTTATTCAAATTAAAGAAGCCGGCAAGTATCTTTTTCTTTAGATTCGGTGCTCTAGGTTTGCTAGGGCATGACTCCTAGGCATGTTTCCGAACTCGATGCAGTTAGAAATGATCATGATCAACCCATTGTCGGCAAGCAAGATCTGACAATTTTTTAAGAGTGATTGGCAATAGGTGCATGCCACAAGTATTGGGCAACTTAGGTACACTTTTTTCTGTGACATTATCGTCGTTTATTTTTTGCTTCTAGTATAATATCCTCCTCGACAAGGTCAAAAAATTACTAGTACATCACGATACATGTTCAATCTATGGAGCATGGCTCTATCAATTTCGTTAGACATAGATTTCATTGACCTCTATTTCTTTGATATGTCTTCCTTGTGATTTCAAGCGGAGGGGAAAAACAAGGCTTTTAGGAGCATGGCTCCCTATGCATATTTATGCATTGGGGGCATGATTACTCCAAAGAAATTAAACTGGAGGCAAAATAAGTGCACGAAATACATTGAAAGCACAATCATGTCACAGGATGCTCCAACTTTTGATTCTAAGGGCGTGGTTACAAAATCGATAAGTACCTTAAATATAAATTTCAATTTTGAACTTATTCCATTTTGCAGGATTGTCTACAATGCCAATTTGACAAGCAAATGTTGCTTTGGTCAAGCGGAGTTTGGCATTTAGAGGAAGTTTGATAGCTATGGTTCCTAAGCTATTTATTGTCACAATATTGAGCAATCTCACGATTCTTGATAAGATGTATGTTTTGGCAAGGCCAATTCTTTATGAAAGCTTGACAAGGTAGATTCTCTTTTGTTTTTGGCATTTGGGTGTCAACAAGAGCACCTATTAGCTATGAGCACTCAAGAGGCGTTCTTTCTCATCTTGTCGATGACTTATGCGAAGCAACGCTTCAATTTAGGGAGTATTGCGTGTGAGCTTCCAAAGTTTCAAATATGCTACCAGCATAAGAACCTGAGAAAACTTGGCAACCTTTTTTCCTCATGTTTTCTTGGAGACCAGTATGAACCAAGCCACAAGGGAATAGAGGGTACAACCGACAGCTCTAAATTTTCTCAAAATACAAAGCTGTGAGCTAGATTCATCAATATAGATGGCTATGAGCCTGGTTCAAGTACATGGACGACAAATGTAGACTAAAATTCACGCACAAACAAGAAACTCCTTCTAAATTTCAGGATCACAGGCCATGGAGGGGCGACAAGGTTAACCAATTTTAAGTTCTTCTTGTTTTTTGTGTTCAACCTTTAAATTGGACATGTTTCTTTGTCTGTGCAAAGAAAGTATTTTAACAGTTTTAATGAGAAGAAAGGCTTTCATTTTGCGCCAACATTGATTTAGGATCAAGGATCATGCCACACAAATTGGGCAAATAGTCAATAAAAGGATATAAGCTCAGAATTATGTTGGGCAAAAACAAATTGTGATGTATCCATGCCATTACAAATCGTGCAAGGCACGTATGCTAGTGGCTCAAACTGTTGAGACCATCATTGATGCGAAGGGTTTAACAAACTATTTTTTTGAGATGCATGCATGGCATGCCAATATGGTGGACTCGTTCCACTAACATATAGTTTATGCTTCCACTATAATGTCACCTACTCTGTTCCGAAAGAGATGAGGCTAGTATATTTAGTTTTGCTTGTTGTATATGACTATAGTGACATGCAATTTATGTGCACAAGGTGTTGTCAATACAAAAGACTATTTTTGTGAATCGCAAATAGTCATGGTCTTGATATCAAACAAATAATTCATGGAACGACATGCATAGATTAAGAGATCTTCAAAGAAGGTCAGCTCTTGTTTGGTGTGTTGAGAATATTTCTCTTCTATTCATGAAGATATATGATTCCTGCAAGCTCTAGTTGTGAATACGATCCCAACTTACTAATATGTGTTATTGAATATATAACACTAAGTATAGTTATAGGAGTGGTATTTCCAAGAGTATGACAATTATACTTTCTAGGAAATAAGTCTACGATCTACCAAAGGGTAGTGGACAAGTTCAACTTCCAAAGTTGAATTCAATCACTATTAGACATGGTAGATTATATTAGTCACTGTTGGCTGCTGGTTTGAGAAGTTCTCATATAGAGTCTAACCAAGGGGTTTGACATTCCAAATTTTAACTAAGGGGTTGGATTGCAAAGGCAACACTCAGGGTTACTAGGGTAATACTACTCAATTTTCACTTATCTTTCAATTAGTGTTATTAGACCTTTTTAGGTGAGAGATTTAGTCATGTGCCTTTGAATACAGGTAGGTGAACACTATGGTCAACCTCCAGGTATGCATCTGATTTGGTTTATTTTCATTTTCAAATATACTTTGATTGATTTTTCCAAGTAGGATGTATAAGCTTCAATGCTTTCATTGATTTTTCTCTTCAGAGACATGACAAGGTCACGTAGGAGCAAAGGATTTTGGGCCGTAGTGTCCTAGATACATTTCTGCATTAAGGTTTTAAGGACCTACATGGTAGAGTTTTGTTTGGTACATGTTGTCACAAGCACAGCAACATGGTCTAAGAACTCATGGAGTTCAGCTTAGCCACTGTGGAGAAAAGTTTATGAGAGTCCCTCTCACTCATGTTGCTGAGTGTTTACAGTTATCTCCACACACAAGTACCTCTCATACTCGATGAATTTCATTTTTTTTGACATTCTTATATGAGACATATTCCACATGTGGAGATTATGAGTCTCTGGGACTAGCACTAGCGCTTGTTATTTCAATTATGTGTTGCAACAAAGTCCCCAGGTGCTGATCAAATCCGTTTATTAGACCATTTTTAGCACGTCGTATTCAGGAACAACGTCAATGGGCAAAAAATGTCGGATACCTAGTCAGGCTTGTTAAGGTTACAAGTACAGTTACTCAACTTTAACGGATGGTTGTTTACACATGCAACAAAGTTATGTTTTCTTAATGTACTAGTTGATTTGGTACCTAGATGTGATGGATTTTCACATTTTATCATGGTCCAAATATGTTAACATGGTTTTCACGTGGAAATTATTTTTCTTTTCCCGTGAGTCGTAAGCATAACATTAGCCATAATCATTGGCAAATACGGTTATGGATATGCAGGTTCATATACGTTTTTTGCTAAATGCATGCACACTATATGTTATGGGCCCTAGTGTTTAACAAAGATTGATTTGGAGCGGCATTCACATTCATGACATCAGTAGCTTCTATAACATTTTGCACCATATGTGAAATCTCTCTATGAGATTGATTGTAGATCTACCAATTACCAATAGAGGTCATGTCTTGGTTTGGGTGCTTGTAGATCAGCTCACTAAAGTTAACCAAGATGGTTGTTCCTAACATTGTTGATTGATCAACAATGCTGCAAGAAATTGTGTCTTATTTACCAGTCATTCTGGAGGACTGTTTGTAAATGGTGGGGATATACATATCAGTACTACTAGTCATCTAGGGAGGATATGCAAATTGCAAGTGTTAATCTTGTTCTAAAGGATATGCTAAGCACATACGTTAGCATCAAGCAATCCAATTGGAAAGCTTATCTCTCTAGTTGGAGTTTGCTTACCCTGAGGCAAAGGATGTTGCGAGACTAAGTTTAGTCCCTTCATGTTTACACTAGGTTCTCAACCCCAATCAACAGTTACAATGGGGTTGTTTACTGATAGTAAGTCAAGGACTTATACTTTGCTGATGAGTTACGTCAATCAGTTACTTTCATGGAAAGTGAAAAGAGGTACTATTTTAGATGCATCTTACTTATAATAACGTGCTAAACATACTCAAGTGAGTTGTAAATGGAGTCTATTCGCTATGTTGGCGTATATGGGACACTTACAGAAGAAACTGCAAAGGGACAACAATGTGGAAAATCAAGATGCTCTTCTTGATTTCATTGAAACTCCTATAAAACCATGTTCCGGTCAAATGGACAGCTGGATCCATGAAGGATGCCAATCAAGAAAACATTAGTGTTCTCAAGAAGAAGTTTCCCACTTTTCTTTTAAGGACAAAAAAACGTCTTCGAGGGGGGAGTAATGTAAGGCCAAGGGGAAACCCAAAGGGATCACGGACCCACGTCAAGGGCCGACTATTAGATGTGGACAGGGATTCTAGATATAGATGGCGTGCTAGGGTGGAGAATCCTCAAGGCAGTTCCCCTGGGTCTTTCACTTTGAACCTTTCAATTATGACCTGGAAATTCTAGATGACCAAGAAAATGGAAAGGGTGAAGATTTCATGATTCTACCCCCAAAGCTAATAGCAAAAATCATGATGCTCCAACCTATGACCCTGTGGCCAATAAAGATAAAGAAGCTATCAACCCTCCTCTTAGTCCTATGGAGCAAACAAGAGGAATGCCTTATGCCTCAACCTATGACTCTAAAGGTGAATCCATTCCAAATTTCCAAGTCCCTACTAACCAGGTTAATGCAGATCTCACTTTTGCTACACAATTAAAAGAGAAGGATGAGATGATCAAAATCCCAGGTTTAGATCATTCAATAAACATCTAAATGACTCACCCAAAGTAAGAAAGGCTACCCCTTTCCCCCCATCTTTGACTTCAAAAAGGAAGAAGGAATCTTCCAAAGATCCCACAAGGATTTCAGTGTCCATGGCTAAACCTCCTAAAAGTAGTAAAAAAAGAGATTCCCTCCGGTAAGGGTTTTACTCATAATTGTAAAGGAGTGTCAGATCTTGCTAGAGCTCATGTCATTAAGCAATGGGTAAATTCCACTAACCTCCAACCTGATGTTATCTATCTACAGGAACTAAAGACCACTAGCCAAATTTTGTTATTAAATGTCCAAAGAATTAATTCTAGGTTCAAATGGTTTTTTATAGAGCATGCTCATGGGAGAGGAGAATCTACTCTTCCTATTTCTAAAAAATACTCTAAAGTCATCTCCCAAGTTCATAAATCAGGCAGTGGTTACTAGGTTGCTATCTCCCTAAGATCCCTCTCAACTATACAATGGTGTTAGTCTATGCTTCTAATTCCTTCTTTGAAGTTTTGAACAAAGTTCCTCTTGGGAGGAAATCTCCAATCTTCCTCTACCTATTATGATTCCAGGTGATTTTAATATGGTAGAGTTCATTGAGGACATATGGAATAATCTTGGGCAAACAATAATAGGTTTTGAGAAAGTCAAATGGGAGAAGCTCTTGGATTCTCATAAAAGACTAGACATTTCAAAGAATGCTAGTTTCACATGACCAACAAACAAATGGGAGACTGCCACAGAGCATCCATACTAGACATGATTTACATGAACTTTGACTTACTCTAAGAAATTTTCCAGGTAAGGTGCAACAATGATAACTCTCCATTGACTTCTAATCATGCTCCTATCATATTTCATGTATAAGGCTAGGTGGCCCCATCTGGAGCAATCTTTGTTTTCAATCAAAATTGTGAAACAAAAGGTGCAAGAAGTCTTTGATAGTGCTTTTGAGTTGCATTCATCATCTTTGATAGCTTGGGATCAAGACGTTAAACAAACTCTAACATTGTTGATTAATTATAAGAGAAAATCTAGGGAGATTAGGGCTCACAAAAGAGTGATGATTTCCAACCACATAGCTGAGTTAGAGGGTCAAGTCCTTTCCAATAGTCCTCCCCCTCCTTCCTCTATAGTATTAAAAGATTAGCTCATAAAAGGAAGAGTGCCTGAATGCTCAAGCCACACCAATGAGGATCAGAGAACATTGGGCAAGAAAAATAGATAGGCCTGATAAGAGTATGTTCACTTTACTCAAGGAAAAAAAAAGGGACTTCATCCCTGTATTGAAAGATAAACAAGGAAAAGTTGCTTGCTCCCACAAAGAGAATTTGAAGGTGGCTCAAGAGTTCTTTTCTGATATCTTCTCTACCCCCCCTCAAAGGGGGGACTAATCTTACCAAGGCTAGAGCTACCATTGCAGGTGTGAGAAAGAAAATGGTTCCTACTCACATACTGAAGCGGTCCGGGACGGGCAACAAGAAGAGCAACCTCTAGACACCCTTCAAGGCTCCCGTGCTGCTCAATGGGGCTGGGGCACAACACAACACAAACCAAAACAACAAACCCCCAGCCAAATCCCAACTACACAAGGGGCACCACCTAGTTTTGGATGCGAACTAGGACGCGTAAAGAGAGAGAGAGAGAGAGAGAGAGAGAGAGAGAGAGAGAGAGAGAGAGAGAGAGAGAGAGAGAGAGAGAGAGAGAGAGAGAGAGAGAGATAGTGCTCGGGCTGCTTTGAAACGTATCGGCAATGATCAAGCAAACACAATTATATATGTAAGAAAGAGAGAGAAGGGGGAGGGGGTGTTTGTTGCACTAATACCTTCTTACAAATCTGTCATGACCAATCAAAGTGATATTAGTATTTGTTCATCATAGCTTGAGTAAATTACACCACAACACATCACAAGAAAAGCCACCCCACTCACTGTCTTAAGGCCAGGGGAGTCCTCTCCACCCTGTCGCCCTCTTACAGTATGTGGGATTTATGGCTAAATTGATGACAACACTAGAGACAAGCTATCAAGAACTTAACAAAAAAAAAAAAAACACCAAGACACTTACACATCATTGTTGTCCATTACTTCACGTGGGAAGAGAGACAAAGTATCCAAGCTTAGTCCAAATCGACCCTCCTTGATTCAGCAAATGTTGAGCTTACACTAGTAGGAGAAATGATAGATTTCCTACTCTCAATTGAGTGATCACTCTCTCTCTTACAATGGCATAGAGTTCCCTTGCTAATCTCCTATTACAACACATGCACATGCATGAGACAATGAGCTTCCACTCAAGAGCTCCTTCTAGAGAGGTTGAGCTTGGCTTCTCAAGCTATAGCATAGTGCTCTTGCTTATGGCTCCCCCTTTTTGTGCTAGCTACACCCTCCTTTTATAGCAATTTTGAAGGCTAGGGTTACTCCTCTAACCATGGTTGGGTTAGATTTTCGACAATTTATCTAATTTCTTTTGCTTGGAATTATCAAGAAGTTGGTGGGGAAAGAGAGAGGAGAGAAATGGAGGTGATAGGACTTTTCATAGTGGGTTAGTGTTAGTAGAGTTAGTATTAATTTACAAATGGAATTGGATATTTACAATGGGAGTATCCATGTAGGATACAAATAAGGAAGAAAAACTCTTAAGAGGTAAGAAAAGGTGGATTTCTTACAAGGTTGATGCTCCAAGTGTCTTGAGTAGGGCCAATTTTGACGCTTGTTGACGGTCCACTAGCTTTGACGGTATATTTTTTCTCCACTCTTGACCTTCCTTGAGAGACAAGGTAATTGAAGCTGAGTAATCAACCACCATGATGCTGTCTTTTAAGAGAAGAGGCTGAATTTTGTGGTTTTTTTGATAGATATGGTTAATTTGGAGGAGGAAAAATGAGACTAGGTGGTCAATTTTGGAATGGAATTGTGTGTGGGAGGTATGAGTTCACCATGGTTTCTCTTATTCTTCAAGGTTGAGGAGAAGGTGAGTAGGGTGCAGAGAGGAGTGGTGAGAGAGGTGGGGATGATGAGTGGAGAAGTGTGTGTGAAAGAGGAAAATGATAAAGTGGAAGAGAGAGTGTGGCTGCATAGCATGGGAAAACTGGGGTCCACTAATAAAATCATAGCTCACAGCTCGTAGCTCAAAAAAATATGAAAAAATTTGAGGCAAAAGTTCAGCCCACGAGATACAACTTTTGTTTGTATCA
This sequence comes from Adiantum capillus-veneris, assembly GCF_014529385.1. Lineage (NCBI taxonomy): Eukaryota > Viridiplantae > Streptophyta > Polypodiopsida > Polypodiales > Pteridaceae > Adiantum > Adiantum capillus-veneris. The sequence goes on from NC_140932.1 coordinate 87,524,907, forward strand.
CCTTTTCAAATTCGGAGAGCAAGTGAACTTTAAAAATTCAGCAAAACCGACCGTTTTTTTCCACTGCACAAGGTCCTTGTGGGGTCCTTCTTTGGATGATTCTTTTGAATACCTCCAAGAGTGAGCCCTCCATAGTGCATGTATGCATGCCACCTACCCTTGACCTTATTTGGTAGGTCTATAATTGAAGATATTGTTGAGATCATGATATAAGTGAATAGTACAACTAAGAAAATCAAATATTGAGGGGTCTAAAAAATATGTACATGTCAAATATAAATAATATAAGTGAAAAAAATATAAAGGGGTCAAAAGAAATCTCTCTCATTATGAGGCTACCATAAAAAGATAAATATTTTTGGTGTTCTAATTTTTTAGAAAAAAAAACAAAATAGATGTAGGAAGGGAAAAATCATAATAGTGAAAAAATATACACATAAATAAAACTAGTTTTTTTGGAATTTTGTTGGGGTGGAGTTACACCAAATATAAGAGAAGCTTACATGAAAATATTTCTATATGGAATAAAGAGTATGAAAAATGGTAAGAAAAATTGTGGTAATGGTGAGGCAATGTACAAAGCATAAATAACACACACCTAGGTAGAAATATTTAAATAAATATCAAAATAATTATGAAAAAATCTTTTATTTAGGCCCTATATACAAAGAAATATTTACATACGCATGGGCCATAATATACTTATATTTTATATATATATATATATTTTTGGCTCAACTAGCCCAATGACTAGCTAATTGAGGGTTTTTTATTTCAGTAAGGAGATATGGGAAAAGTCCCCTAACTCACGCACGCCTATGTACAGTGAAATGGTAGGGATAGCCACAGTGTTTGGGTGATTTTGGTAGGGTGAGGTAACTCACTGTGGCAATTACAAAGAGCCAAAAAACGGCTATCATTAGCCCTCCCCCTGGATGAGGGTATATTCATGTACCATCATAGAGCATCTTTTCCAAAGAGAGTGCTTCAGAGTCCTTGACGAGATTTTTATTGTTTGGCCTCTCAGAATTTTGGCTAGAGTTACACTCATGCTTCATGTAACAATACTTACATGAGACAGTGGCCTTTTGACAGATCTTTGGTAGATCCTTTGGTAGAAGGCGACTCAAATAGGGCTTCAAGCGATACCCGTTTACTTTCCTGGAGTGCTCTTTACCATTCAAGTCCATAAGCTGATAGTAACTTGAATTGAAAGCCTTCTTGACTATGTATGGCCCTTGCCATCTTGTTTCAAATTTGGCATCAAAACGATTATCGAGTCGATTGTCATACCTTAGCACAAGATCTCCTTCATTGATGCCTTTGTCCTTCAGTTTCTTGTCAAGCTTCTCCTTTGTCTGTGTGGCTTTCCTCTTATAGCACTCGTATGCTGCTTCTCTTTTTCACTCAAGCTCAGCTAAGGTAAGAAGTCGATCCATCCATGCTTCTTGATCATCTTGTGCTGATTTGCCATGAAGTCGCATTGTTGGAATGTTTAGCTCAATTGGCTGAAAAGCCTCTTGACCATAGACCAAGTGAAATGGTGTGAACTCCGTGGCTTCCCTATATGTGGTTCGATACGCCCACAAGGCACCATCCAAGAAGTCATCCCACAACTTTGTCTTGTTTTTCACCATCTTTCTAATGATGCCTGCAATGACACCATTAGCTTTTTTTACCAAACCATTTGATTGGGGATAGTAGGGTGTACTGTGATGATGTAGAATGTGAAGTTCTTCACAGACTTCTGTGAGCAATCCCTTTCTAAACCCTGGACCATTATCAGAAACAATCTCCAAAGATGTGCCAAATCTACAACAAATGTGAGTGTAGACGAATTTGCTCACTGTCTTCTCATTTACCTTTGCCACACTTTGTGCTTCCACCCACCTAGTCATATAGTCTACAGCCACTAGAATGTAGAGTTTACCATTTTTAGTCCTAGGCAGAGGACCCATAGCATCAATGCCCCACTTTTCAAAGGGTCCATTTGCAAGCACGATTTGCCTTGGACCATAAACCAATCTTCTATTCCCATTTACTTGACAATTGTGACAACTTTTACACCAATGTTGGACATCCACATGCAGACTTGGCCAAATATACCCCGCAAGCAAAATCTTCTTCACAGTTAATTCTTGGGCAAAATGACCACCACATGCTTCTTCATGCAAACCTTTTAGAATGGCTGGAATTTCCTCAATAGTTGGTACTCTTCTACATACTTGATCCCTCCCTCTTTGATAGAGGGAGCCTTCTAGGAAGAGATATGCGCTTGCCTTCTTCATGAGTCTCCTCTTCTGAGCCTTCATGAAGTCTTGTGGAAACTCTCCCTCCAAAATGTAACTAATAATGGGAGTCAATGACTCCAATCCCTGGTATCTCGGTTGCTTGACAGTTGCTGCCACCATGATGACCTGCACTTCTTTCTCAACACATGTAACTACTTGCTGTGCAAGTAAATCGGCATCTTCATTTTGTTTCCTAGGAATATGATATAGTTGCACTTCTTCAAATTGATTAAACAATCTACGAATGGCATGAACTTTTGTCCGTAAGCTTTCATTCTTGCATGCCCAAATGCCTAAAATCTGTTTAACAATGAGAAGTGCATCTCCGTTTACCATGAGGCATTGTATCCCTTGGCCAATGCACATCTTCAAACCATGAATTAGTGTGTCGTATTCTGCTTCATTGTTGCTAGCTGAACTTGGTAGATTGAACTTCTCTTTCATGACCACCTCTCCACTTGGGTTGAGCAACACTAGCCCTCCCCCTGCTTTTCCTGTGGCTCGACGAAAAGCTCCATCAAAGAACAAGGTAAAAGCATTAGGAATACTTTTTGGTGGTGGTAATGGTAGGGTCTTTACTTCAGGCACCTTAATCTCCTTTACATGCACCCTATAAGTGAGAATCCCTGCCAATTGTGCACACACACTATCTTCTACCTTGAAAGAGTATTGAAACTCTTACAACTCCATAATCCACTTTGAGATCCTAGTACTAAGATTCATTTGAGATGACACCCAAGGGAACAAATTTTCTGCAGTGAGTATTACAAAAGGTTTTGGTAGTAGGTAGGATCTAAACTTTCTCACCGCAAACATGAGAGAAAGCATCATGAGTTCTGCTTCTGTGTAGTCTCTCTCCAAAGCATTCATGACCCTACTAGCAAAGTAGATGGGTCGCATCTTTGTACTGTGGGGATCTTGTTGTAGCAACACAGCACCAATTGTTTCCCTCCCAACACTAGAGCTAACAAAGAATGTGTACTCCCAACAAGGAGGCATGAGTGTTGGTAGCTCTGACAAAATGACTTTAATGTTACAAAAATACTCTTCAAGCTCATCAGACCATGCAAATTCTACTTGCTGTGTCAACTTTTGCAAAGGATGAAGCAACTCCGAGGCTAAGTGAATGAAGCGTGACATATACTTCACCTTCTAAATGAAAGAGATGACCTCCTTAAGACTCTTCGGTGATGGGAGCTCAATAAGAGCCTTTGCCTTTGAAGGATCCACCTCAATGCCTTTATAGGAAACCTTGTGACCGAGCAAGATCACTTCATCCTCACCTATGTGGCACTTGTCGGGGTTGAGTTGACCTCCCATGTCGTAGAGCTTCTTTAAACCTTCTTCTACCCTTTGTAGATGCAATGATTTTGAGCTATAAATGCAGAAATCATCAATGAACACCCTAAATGACTTTCCAAAGAATGCTTGAAACACCATGTTCATGAAACGTTGGAATGTTGCAGGAGCATTTGTCAGACCAAATGGCATGACTCTAAAAGCATAACAACCCCAAGGAGTGATAAAGGTTGTTTTCAATTGATCCTCCAATGCAATCCCTATTTGAAAGTAACCTGAGTAACCATCGCACACAGTGTACTTCTCATGACCAGCTACCTCATTTAGTATCTCATCCTGGAATGGGAGGGGAAAGTGATCTCTTTTTGTTGCCTCATTGAGGGGACGGTAATCCACACACACCCTCCACTTTCCATTTTTCTTAGGAGTGACAACAACAGGAGAGACCCACTCTGAATTCTCCACTGGATAAATGAAACCTGATGCTAGAAGCTTTCGTACCTCCTTTTGGAACAAGATCCAAATCCTCATAGATGCATTACGGCTACAAAATTCTTGTGGCACTTTATCCATGTTTTTCCTAATTGAACACCTTGAAATCTTTTTTCTCAACTTGGGGTACTACTGTCTATTGGGCACTATGTGATCGAGATTACTTTTTACTAATCGGCTCTGTTGTGAGCTTCCTTGATTGTTGTGCTCCACATTTTCTTCTTTGATCCAAATTTCTTCCATAGAACATTTGTAATAGGAAGCAGGATGTCTTAACAACAGTGTGCAACACAATTTGAGCTTCCATGGTTACTGCTGAGTCAATTCTCTTGGAGGCTTGAATTGAAACTTCATGCCAACAACACGCATTGTCGGTTTCCTTAAATGCAATATTTTTTTATTGTGAACCCTCTTGACTCCAAATTCCATAGCTCAAAAGCAATCAAGTTTGTTCCCTTCTCTATTGGCCATATGCTAGGTACCTTTGTCGGGCATTGAGTGATCATGTTACAAATTTTCCATGTGTGATCCACACTATCAATTCAAAAACACATGAATTGTGCCTTTGAACTGCTACCACGAACAATATCAACCCCAATTTCCCAAGTTCTAACACCCCAAATGGATGTTGCAATAGATCCTATACCAGTGTTTTTTATATTCTTTTTGCATTTCCCCACTCTAGACCCCAACCACCCTTGGCATTGAACTCTTCTGCCCTTTGGATGCAATGAATTGCCCACATTGTCTTATGGATGTCTGTCTCCTCCACCACTAGCCCACCATCTTGATGATGTACTACTTGATTTTCCACAGTAGCAAGTGCTTTGAGACCTACACAATTTTGTGGAATGTTTGGTGTGACATACTCGGGTAAATGTGATGCATTCTCTTCCTCACAGTTTACATGCCCAACCTATTTTTGCTTTCTAGATACTGTGATATTATCACCTTCCACTGTTGGTTATTTATAAAGAGGTGTACCTCCGAGTTGATCCTCAACCTCTCTAGTAATAGCAGTTGGTGTTGGTGCTCGTCCTTGTTGTGCCTGACGTGCTAGCTTCTCTGCATATATTCCAGCACCATGATATCTACCCTCCAAATAAAGCAAGAAATTTTACACTTTGAAGCAATGTGTTTGATAGATCTGACACCCATGCATCATACAAGCTCAACATTTCTTTGTTGTCCTTGCCTACTAGCCAACTCGTGTGCTATGCCCACTGGCCCACTCCAAATACGCTCTAGTGTAGATGCAACATGCATAACACTAGGGCCAGAGCCATGATAACACTCCTGATGCAGGTATTGAGTGACAATATGCATGGCTCCACAATTCACAATGCTAGTGTCAATCATCGCACGATTGACAACTCCCACTGCAAATGCACCAACCGCATAAGCAAGATCAAGTCTCGAGACCAAAAGATCAGACATGGAGAGACTTAAAAGTAGACAAAACATGCACTATGTGTGCCAACCTATCCCTATCAGCAACCTCAGTGCCATATGCATCCTCATCAGGAAACACCTGACTATGCATCACCATGTCAGCATCATCTGGCAAAGGAATATTTGTTGAGAATGACTGCAAAATAAATAAATCAGTACCACTGCAATCACACACAACTATCTGAAGGACACTATCACCCTCAAACATATGAGACACATCATAGAACAATGCATCGGTCTCTGGCTCAATTGATGTCACCTCAACTGATGTGACCAAGCTGTGCATCCCCAGAGATTCCATTATTTGCATGAAGTTCACCACAAGAAAAATGCACAACCTGATCTCCATGCAGCACATCCACAAAAGAGACACGCCACATCTCTCGCTCCAAACATGGCTGCAAATACACAAAGACTACACCACCTCTAGTGTGTCAAAAATATGCAAAGGGTATACCAGACCACTCCTAGAACTTCTGGCTATCACCAGTGATCCCCTACACATCTGAAATGATCGCTCTCCAAGCAGAACACAATGTCCACTACTATTAAATTGATGCACTAAAATGAGACTCTGATTGGGTCCTGTTACATAACGTACATCTCGTAGTGTAAGCAATGCACCAGTAGGTAAAGACATGCATACATCTCCAGCACCCTCTATGTCGTATGCTAAACCATCAGTAAACTATACACAACCAAGTCTGGGGGAAAGAGAAAAAAAAATCACAACATGGCATCACGTGCAAAGCTGCATGCTCATCTAGTAGAAAACGTGTAGACAATGTGCTATCCCAAGACACAAAGTAGTTTGATGGCAAGCTAGACTCAAAAGTGACATGCCCATCACATGCATACTCTCTAGCACCTATCCTCACAGTAGCACCATGTATTTTCCTCTTTAGCTACGTCATATGGCTGAAGCAACGATGCCTAATATGCTCATCGTGGCCGCAGTGCCAACATGTCAGTTGCGATCGTGAGCGAGAACCACCTCTAACCCAAAGTGTTTCCATATCCATGCCAAAAATATGGCAAACAATGCTCGAGATCACAAGACCTCCCACTCGAGAGCAAACCACTGTCTCAAGCAAAGAAGGTGAGCGAACGGCCAAGCTCACTAGCCTGTGCAATAGCCATACATATCTGGCAAAATTTTGGCAGAGTCTCCTTTGTAAGTGAAGCAAAAATATCAACAGTAAATCGCAATGGAGACAACAACAAATGCCCAAATGGCCAATCCTGGAATGTACTCGTTTGGAATCACCTCACAAAGTCATACACAGAGCCAAAGCACTCTAGCCGGAGTATCACTCAATGACACCACAAATGACATACATATGTGAGTAAAAAACTGATGCCAAAATGTGTCAATGAATAAACAATGTGCCAAAAAACCGTAGCATACACAACGCCTCACTTTGCAAGAGTGGGTACAAGAACACAAAACCATGTCCAAATTGACAAAACCTATCAAAAGTGAGAGTAAACACTCGATCACTCTCAAAGTGGAAATATACCGACCACTGTACAAGATGGCATAACACTGCAAAATTTTATGGCAAGAAGACGGGGAAAAATGAACAGAATTTTCTTTGCAAAACGAGTCAAAACCCAACACAAACTGCAAGGCAAAAAATTACAGATAACTGCGAGAGTGGGAGTCGACTCGACCACTAAACCATCAGAGTACAAACTGCGAATACGCATAAACCATGGTGAGAAATCTTGGGAAAAATTTGACAGAGTTTTCCCTAGAAACTGAGAAAAAACTCAAAAAATCTCACCAAATACACGTGATAATAGACACTGTCTCAGTAGCACAATCCACAAATGGTTTACATGCACCGAAAAGCCTAGCAAACTGGCTCACTCCTGACCGAGTAGCTCTATGGATGTATACCTGTCCAAAAAACACTGCAAATTGTAAACCTGCTACTTGTGAGCTTTGTTTAGCTCAAACTGTATCCGCATAATGCATACATAGCATAAAACTGCACAAAACCGTGCTAAAAAAGCTCTCTAAAATGCCCCACATAGTCAAACAATGTGCATGAAACCGCATAAGGATGTGTAACAATTCAAAGATACTACGTATCCCAGAGGTAGAAGAACCATGGCTAAATGAGTTATGGGAAGCGACTATAAGTGCTAGGGAAAGGAGTGCAACCTATTAATCCACCGCCATCCCCAAAATAACTATGGAGCATCAGCATCTAAACCTAGATATCTAGTCCCTCTAAGGCAAGGTTGGATTTGTAACATCCAAAGAGAGTAAACCACACTCATTGAAGACTCTACCATCATATATGGGAGAGCATGAAGCCAAATTTTAAGTGAGAGTTGTACCCTCACAATGGAAGCCAATGCCAAAAATGATTGATTTGAGGACTTTAAAATAATGGTTGTCTATTCCTATCTAGTGCACCATAATGCGAGCAAGATTGCTAAAAATTGGACCTCATGTATGGGCCAAAGTGAAAAATATCTTGGAAACAAATGGGCATAATTTTCTTTCTTAAAACCATTGAAATAGAAGCAAAGGAAACAAAATGCACAAAACCCAAGAGCATGGAGCCTGTACCAAGAACCAAAGTAGAAAAATACTACAAAGGACACATGGCAGCACCACCATACCGATAAAACATACCAACGTCAAAATGACAACCATCTTAGATGGGTAAGAATGGCTATAGACACAAAAGAAATTTGGAAGAAGTGGGGAAAACTAGCACTTAGATAGACACGTATGAAGTCATAATTAGTAGATGGTTACATAAAAAGACCCATAGGGATATTCAATCAGGTGATAGTCACTTCCTATGGAAAAAACTATGAGTACACATTTGCCATAGTAGATATTGGCAAGGACAACAATTTGATATTATTTTGGGACGTCTATTAATGTGACAGCTCAAATGGTTCAAGATTGGGGTTACGACCACATCTACCTAAGGCATGAACAAGCAACAACCAAGATAAACCTAAAATACCACACTTATAGAGATGACACAACGACACCAATTGATAAATTTGACTCAAGCACCAAGGGTGGATTGGAGATTGTTGAATGGCTACAACCAAAGAAATCCATTTTGGATGTTTGTTGCATCTGAATTGGGAGACTACAAAGAGAGGACTGTATGTTGGAGAGTATTGTACAGAACGAAGTGTATGCAACCTCAATAACCAAAGGTGATAGCATGGGTAGTATTTAAAGAGTCAATCATTTCTCAAGGCCAATTTCATGGAAACACTAGTTTTTGGGCCAACAAATTCATGGTAATAACTGGAGATACTCACCCTTGGATAAAAATTTCACAAAGAGAAAGTAGAGCTATCAATGCAAGACAAACACCTCAATTAGGAGAAAACACCTTCAAAGAAATAAGCAGTGTTTCCAATATGTGTACCAAAGTTGGAAATGTACCAGAATACCCATCAAATTCAAGTGAATGTACAAATTATTCTTGTCGAGCTACTTGAAGCACAAGGATTCTATGAGGGTAACTCTCAAATATGGTTACCTAAATTAGTAGCTTCAACCAAAACCATGAAGAAAACTCATGTAGCATAACGCCCTAACCAAAGGCAACCAAGGGTAATGCAGCATGTAGATGGATTCTTTTGTTTTCTACTAGGGTTCTACAACAGTAAGAACTTCAAAAATTTTAGTATATATTTCACCAATGCATATGTATTTTGTGATTTGGTGAAACATGGTGGGTTTGTGGATATGCACTAAGATCCAGAAGTATTGCCTTGTACACTCCTCAAGTGTGGAATATATCAACATGTTTGGCAAATCTAGAAACCTCTTTTCAGTGTGATAGAGGGTAGCTTGCCCTCAATTGCACAAGCCCACATAGTTGTCATGCCATCCAAAGTTAAGCATGATATTACTTTGATGATGTCATTATATGTACATCTGGACTACTTTCCTCCTTGTGGGGATTCAAGTAAGGCACTCTATAAGTGGTCTTGGAGCTTCTGACTGTATGATCATATGAGTCGTATCTTGTCGCATCCGTTCCGAAGCTACTGACTTTGGCGGTTGTGTGCATGCAAAAAGGTGATGGTGTGTAGCAATCCATGGACAATGCTCCACATGCTGGCTTGAATCTGTCAATGATGCCCTTGACATCTTCTTTAATGGCCTTGCTATAAAAGAGGTTCTTTCCCTCCTTGCTCAATCTCTCTAAATAGCCTTCAAGGGTGACTCAATTCCGAAAGCAAAATATCAAAATCAGCAAGCATGAAGGGTGGGGGCTCGTAAGTATCTAAGCCCCTATTTGGATCAAATGCAGATCTTTTAGTCCTATTATAAGAGAAAGGGAGTAGCCGTGGATCCAAACATTGAGCAAAATTATGTTGAAAACAAATCACTACGTTTAGAATCCAAGAAAACACAAGTAGTAAAACAATGATAGAACATGTGATCTTGCCCATTGTACCTAAGCCACTACCAACATCAAACACAAGAGTTTTAATCCCATTATAAGAGCAAGGGAGTAAACATGGATCCAAACTCTAGGAAAGATTACATTGAAAGCAAGGCACTATGACTTTGTAAGAAACAAGGCTATGCCAATGATTGGAACATAGAGAGAAATGTGTAAATTGATACCTAAAAAGAATTACACAAAGTAAGAAATGTTGGGGGAAAATCAAACAACACGCATGCTATCTATGATCTTTTAAAACAACACCTAGTGTAGGACCGATGAGTCAAACAGAAGGAGTTTTTTCCTAAATCACTATGGGGCTAAGAGAACGTATCAAATCAAAACAACCCATAGTAATGTCTAAAGTAAAACCCCTAAACTACCTCTAGAGTAGGACGCACTAGATGGTGAATTAAAACTTGCAAGTAGTGTCTATCTACTCTACACACCCCATATGCAAGTAGGACAAGTCATAAATGCATCAAACAAGCATATAAGCACACATAATTTGAAAATATTTTTTCAAGGAAAATAAAAGCTTAAAGTGTAGTTAATCACCTACTTGTATCTAGAGAGAGGATATGTGACTACAAGCTAGAGAGAGTGCTAGCTAGAATAGTGGTCCTTGTATGTAGCATAGTGGTTGTGGTATGTAGTGGTATGTAGTGGTAGGTACCATATGACCAAAAACCATGAAATTGACATTATGAATCTCTTACCATCTCTCAATACCACGATCGATTGAGCATCTCTTGACAATTGCCATGGAGCAGTCCCTCATGACAAATTCATTGACATTGTATCCATGCTCACACCCAACACACTTTGTAGAGAAATTAAGGTCATGTAGAGTGGGGAGCAGAATAGAAGGTAGAGGTGGGAAGATTCAAACTTGGCACCCCACTTTGACCCTACTCATCATCTCTTGAGGTAGGGCATGCTACATCTCCAACTCCTTCATAGCATCACCATGGAGCTCTATCTCATCCTATAATGAATCAAATAGACATAAGTATTACAAACATACATCCATGTATATAGTTAATGGCAAGCAATTTTTGGTGGACAGAATTTACAATCTTCATGAAGCACACACACATAGCGTTGAAATCAACATTTAGAGGTGATATCATTCACATCACAAAGCAATCTTTATCAATGTTCTTAGACAAATAGGCACCCAAATAGTATATATCCAATCCAAGAAGATCAAAGATAAGGGTCGTGGGCATCATCAATCAAAGAAGAAGAAGATCATTTTCATGAGGATGAAGACACATAGTGTTGAAATCAACATTTAGAGGTGATATCATTCACATCACAAAGAAATGTATGTCAGAGTTCTTAAACAAATAGGCACCCAAAGAATATATATCCAATCCAAGAAGATCAAAGATAAGGGCCATGGACATCATCAATCAAAGAAGAAGAAGATCATTTTCACGAGGAGGAAGAAGACAATGTGCAACATCAATGAGAAATGTGAAGCTATCTTGGACAACTTACAACAGCAACATTAGCAAAGGAATAAGAAGACAATGAGCAAGGGGAGGTAATCACAACACAAAAAAGAAGCAATGAAGGGATACTGACAACTTGCAATGGATATGGGTGATCTTTGGCTTTACCACTTGAATCTTTTTTGGGATACGTGGGATAGAAGCTTGGTCCTAGGTGATTTTCTGTTTGAGGGGAAGGATCTTTAGCTTGGGTGATACCATGATTTGTTGAGACACTTTGTAACCTGTGTGACATAGTCTGTGTAGCTCTAGTAGCTTGTGTGGCAAAGCCTATGTGGTGTTATAGTTTCTATGCAATCAATCATTAGTCCAAATCTTGAGGGAAGGTTTTTTGGGAATATGCTGTCTGTCCTATGCATCAAATCCCAAGGTATGCACCATCCAATATGTAGTCACAACCTGTGTGGCTGGCATAAATCATGTGATAGTGTGTATAGCTTTTCACTGAGATTTCACCCCATGATATATCCATCAGGCAATCATCAAAGTGAATTTTGCAACGACTATGTTGTCATCGACTACCAAGTGATTTTGGTGAGTTCTCAGAACCAAATTGGCAAAGTATTAATGCTCTTTTTTGAAGGCTACGACATAGCATCAAGATGTTTTTTATAAAGGCTACGGCCTTGTTTCTAGCTAGTGGTCGACACGGTCAAGAATTGTTCATAAGTGGGACAAAGGAGCAAGGCTCCATCCAAACACTTTCATGGGCATGGTTGTGTAGCCCAACTAGAGCATTGAAATTTTCACAAGCTTTTGATTCAGGTGCACCTTGGGCAAGGCCCTAGGGAGTCGGAAGTAGAGCATCTATTGAACCAAGAAAATGCTATTTGTTAGTTAATTTCTCGATTTTTTTCTTAATTTCAACTCATTCAATTATTACGATGGCAAGACCTGTTGATGGACATACTTAATGAGGTACACAATTGATTTTTGTTTATTGAGCATGCGCTTGACAAGTATGGAATGCAATGGATGTTTGTGAATGATCAAGGATAACAATGATCAAGCCAAGCATGTAAAGATACATAACTTGCAAGTATTGTTCTAGTTCTCCATAAGATCTACAATTAGACAAGGTCAATTTTTTGTGAATGATTGACAAGGTCAACTTTCTTTTGCTATGAAGTTTGTCTGTGAGCAAGAGTATCTATTAGCTATGAGCAATGGTAGCATCCAAAGTGGGGCTACTAAGATGTATCATGCAAAGACAAAACTTTCCACGTTTGGAATATGCTATTAGCAACTGTGTGCGGGTTATTTCATTATGTGCCAAGATGGCGTATATGGTGCATACAACAACTCTCTCTCGTGCAACAATATGTCTATGAGCCAGATTCAAGCAAGTTTTTATTTCAAAAACTCAAGACAACTGGCCATAGCAGAGAAACCAGTCTAGACAAAGTTTTCTTGTTTTCTACATTTTAACCTTTAAGTTGTCAAGATTCCCTATTGCACAAAGCAAAGTGCTTTGAAAACATTCATGAGAAGCAAGGCTTCTAACTTGTGCCAAGATCCTGCCATTGACTTTGAATCAACGACATTGGCAAACAATTGTGGGAATTTGGCAAAGTGCGGATATAAGCTCACAATTTACGTAGGACAACAACGAATTGTGATGTATCCATGTCCACTTGCGCAAGGGACTTTTGGTATTGGTTTAATCTGTAGGGGCCATCATTGTCACCAAGGGTTTACACCTCTGCGTGCATGGCATGCTAGTGACGTAGACATAATTCCATCCCATTACCTGTTTACGCTTTTGTTATAACACTAGATACTCTGTTAAGGACGCGGTAAGTTATGGATGTCTTAAAACCATTTTTGTTTATGTTTATTCACATGAAAAGTGCCATACTTAAGTCACCCTGGTACAATCATGACCACATACAAGGTAGGTGAATCAAGATGTGACTTATGTTACCTCTCTCTATGAGAGTGTTGTACAAGCACACTGTTGTATGCTTATAGGAGGATAAGCCAGGACACGGCCATTGTTTGCACAAAGGCATACACAAGGGGCATACAACACAATAGAATAAGGGATTTTCCTTAGCCCAAAATTCTGTGTGTGTGTGTGTGTGTGTGTCTCTTTCCTAATTCTCTGTTGGAAAAGTGAAATTAGGAAGGGCTAAGAGCCAGTTGTTTTCAAAGGGCTAAGAGCCATCTATTTTGGTATGGCTAAGAGGCATCTTTTTGTAATCTATCATTAATTTCTTTCAAGATCAAAAAATTCTATCCAGTTGAGCACCCATCAATTCTAATTGACAAGCAAGAGTCTTGCCATTACTAATATTTTGGGTGTTATTTTAGCATTACATACTTTAAGTGTGAAGATCAAATTGAGTTTTTAAAAGTCTTAAACTTGGAAAGGCTTATCTCTACCAAGGTGTATAGATGAAGCAAGTATTTCAGATAGCACAACTACTCACAAAGACCCAAGATTATGGGATTTTAGGTCTAGAAAATATCCAGTTGTGGATACGATTCCAGCTTGAGCGGATCTCCTATTTTGTCTATAGCTTTGAGAGTGTCTCTACAAGCATACTTTTGTTTGTTGATTCCATAGCACCATTGATAATCTTCTTACTCTTCTTGTTCTCATGGAGGAAAGTTGGTTGAAAGGCAAGCAATTTTACTGGCTCTTTGTGGACTTTAAGAAAGTCTTTGATATGCTTCCACGTAACAATTTGTGGAGAAGCATGGAAGAACTTGAAGTGCCAAGTGAGTTTATGCTTGCGGTTACTCAAATCTATGAGAAGGTGATGTGTCAATTGCGCATGGGAAGCGAAATTCTTTTTTTTTTTTTTGCAAGCACTATTGTGGTTAAACAAGGATGTTGGTTGTCACCAACTCTCTTTGGTCTATGCATCGATTAATTGGAACAAATGATATTTGACTTTATGCAAGAAAAAGGCATTGAGGAGGTCACTATTTGCAATGCGGTAATCATGCTTTTGTTATATGCAGATGATGTAGTGCTTCTAGCACACACCTTAGAGGATGAACAAAAGATTATGGTTGTCCTTGAGAACTTTTGCTTGCATAGTGGGATGATTGTGAATGAATATAAAACAAAGGTTATGCTTGTGAAGACAATAGTGTGACTTAGACGAACACACTTTCCTCTCCCGACCACAGTGTGGGCTCTCCATTGTGACTCTCATCACCACAATTTTGGAGCATCAAGAATCACTCATCAATCACCACACACATACTACATCACATGTAACTTCGATCCCATAGGTTATATGTGACCTCCAAGGATGGTAATAAAATCTCTCTCTCTTTCTCTCTCTCTCTCTCTCTCTCTCTCTCACACACACACACACACACACACACACAAATGTCAAGGAATATTAACTTAAAATGGGGAAATTTAAGCTCCCTTGGCCGAAAATATTACTTGCTTCGTGGGTAACTAGGCCTTAAAAAAATCTCTTTAATGTAATTTTTCACTTCAATGAGCATTACTAAATTGGGGCATACTCAGAGCGAGTAGAGAGAATTAGCTAAAGCTCTACAGTGAGTGGATTCTGCTGACAAAATTGGGAATCATCTATAGCGAATGATGCTAGCAAAGCACATGGGCCGTTCAAGGGTATCTACCTCCACCGAATGCATGTTTGGAGATGATCCGCAAGAATCTAACTGTGGGTTGTGGAATTTTGGCATGTTCCCTACAACAACAGTATAAAAGGTGAGGGTCTCCCTCACTTAGCTGGCGTGTGTGTGCTTTTGTATTCTCTATGTGTAATTGAGGGTTAATGCTTAAGTGGTTGAGCTTGGACTATATTAAACTATGGCAAAAGGAAAGCAAGCCTTGGAAGTCCAACCGTTGGATTCTACTTCTTCTCAGATTGAGTTCCTTTGCTTAATATATAATAGAAATGATGCTTGGTACTGTGAAACCCATTTCTTGACATTAAGATTATTGAAAGAACTATTCATTTGGATTTGTAGTTAGCAAAAGAATTTGGTTTTTACTTCATGCCTGATACTGACTACATACACACTTAGCTTTTCCCTACTGTACAAAAAAAGGCATCAAATCTGTCATAAATATTGATATTGTTCTGGTTTTTTTTACTGATGGTGAGTATAAGGTTGAAAGCTTGGTGGTGTTGCTGGTTATGCCGCCATGGAATATATATAAGCATTTGGGTTTCTTTACAAAGGTTTTCTGTGACTCTTTTGGAGGCTAGACTAAACGGGATTTTGCTATACTGAAATTGGTTTTTTTTAGCATTGATAAACTGCTACAGTACTTGGGGTGTAAATTTTTGAGAAGGAATCATGTTCACTACCTTTGTCTAAAAGCTGTACCACTTTTTGATAACTGGCTCATAGAAATGGATCTTATTTTTCATATTGCTTCTAAAATAACCTTGAGAATGATGTGATGTATCTAATAAGGTTTCCATGGCATATTCCTTTGACTCTTTACAGGTTTAACCTTTTCAAAATTGGCAAAAATACTGGTAGTATAAACATGGTTGAGTGCCAAATCACCTGATGATTGTGAGGGTGCTAATCACTAGGGTAAGGAATGAATAATATTTTGACAAGGGATGTTACTTATTAGTTTTTTGGTTCTGGGCTGAAAGTTCAGTTGGTACCTTGATCCAAAGTGTAATTTTGACTGACATGGATCGTGTTTATTACTTGTTGCTTAGGTGTCTGGCTTAGATCCCTGGCCCGTACTACCATAAAAACCTGTTATATACATACATATTCTGGTTCTTTATGCTTCACTACTTGAGATTTGGCATAAGATTCTGACCAAGATGGGTATAGTGTTACTCTGGCTCTGACTGATACTTCCTTGGCTTGAGCTGATACTTCTCGAAGCTCATGGTTTTTTGATACCTTTGCTAACTAAATGTGATATGGTATTATGATATAGGATGGTTGTTCTTAACATGGAAATTTTGACTGACATGGATCTAGGTTTCTACTTGTTGCTTGGATGCTTGGCTTAGATTTGGCCCGTACTGCCATAAAAACCTATTATATACATACATATTCTGGTTTTTTATGCTTTACTACTTGAGATTTGGCATAAACTAAGATTTTGACCGAGATGGGTATAGTGTTACTCTGGATCTATCTGGCTGATACTTCCCTGGCTTGGGCTGATACTTCTCGAAGATGATGGTTTTTGGATACCTTCACTAACTAAAAGAGGTATGGTATTATGGTATAGGGTGGTTGTTCTTAACTTACAGAGAATCTAACCTTACTGCTTGGATGTTTTACTTTGATATAGTTTTGATAAACATATTCATACACATACAATGACTGTATCTAGTAATAGCTTGAAGTAGCCTGCTTTATGGCTAACTTTGACTCTGGCTTTGGCTCTAGCTGTGGCTAAAAACTTATCTGACCCTAGCTGTTACGTCTCTGAAAGGGGATCCTTTATGGTATCTGGAGTAATGATGATTACAAAACATCTAACCTTCACCTGTTGCTTGGATATCTTGCATAGATCTGGTTTTGTACATACTTATTCCACTACATCAAGTGATGATGCTACCATAAAATATACTCTGTCTTAGATACTCTACTGTTTGCTCTGACTTACAATAAAATCTAACCTTCTACTTGTTGCTTGGATGCCTGGCTTAGATCTGGCCCATATTGCCATAAAAGCCAGTTATATACATATACATTCTGGTTCTTTATTCTTTATGATTTACTACTTGAGATTTGGCATAAAATAAGATTCGGACCAAGATGGGTATAGTGTTACTCTGGCTCTGGCTGTGTGAGGTCCCCACCCCATCGTATCATACAACAGATCTGATGGTAAACCTGATGGCCACTAGATCTATAGCGGAAGCAAACAAAATGGTTCGGGGTTCGACTAGCGGACGATCTCTCATCACAAAGTGAGTCGAGTTCGAGCCTACTAGCAAAGAGATCTAGCTCCACCTCGCAGGGGAAGCGTACTTAAACTATCTAGCGATCCTATGACCCCCCTTCCAAGAGGAGAGAAGCCTCGAGTGCCTTTTTCCCCATGTTTCAGAGGCACGTACTCTCGAGAATTCCCCGCTCTAGGGGCAATGAGCGTTACTAATATCGAGTAAGCACTATGGGGATAGAGAGTTCCCGACCAATCGGGACCACCCATCTCGTAGGCATTGGCAACCTGAGCCAAGCCCCCACTTTCCACCCCCACACTCACACTTCATCGTGTGACCTAATTACTACCACAAAGGTTGTTCAACATAAATATTCCTTGTTTAATTCCGAATCACATGGTTCGTTAAAACAGCCCTTCAACCAGTATTGCAAACAACACCAAGACAGAATTCTACTCAAACTTATTCATTAAAATTCCCACCGCATAGAAAGCAAGACGTGGGTTCCCACCGCATAGAAAGCAAGACGTGGGTTCCCACCGCATAGAAAGCAAGTCGTGGGTTCCCACCGCATAGAAAGCAAGTCGTGGGTATCCACCGCATAGAAAGCATGTCGTGGATTCAAGAGTCCTAACGAGGAACTCTGCCCCCTGTGATCAGTAGGGGGGTCAGGACTGATTCAACATTGGAAATAAAATGAACATGTCGAGCTAAATTTTCCCTAGCAAACATTCCTTCCTCTTGCAAACAGCATACCCATCAGACATTACCTTCCTACTTTAGAACTTAATGTACAATGATTTCAATGCCGAGGTTTCCGTCGGATTTCTCCAACATGTTTGGGGATATGAGCATTCCTAACTAGAGTATGCAATGTTAATTTAAACAACTTGAATAAAAATATGATCTACCTCTTCCACTTCTTCATCGATGGCCCGTGAGATGGCCGGTGTTTGCTCGTCCATGGGAGCCTTCCCCTTTACGTTGACATTGCTCGTTCCTGCTTCGCGATCATGGGCACCACCAAAGCGCGTCCTCTTAACCGGGGCCATTTCTCACTACTTTAAATGATTAGCTTGGAGAAAGAGCTAAGATTCACCAGCATCATAACAGTCCAATGGGTAGATTAGTGACATCAATTAATCCCTCCTATATGAGAGTCTAGATTTCTTTCATAAGCAATCATTGAGGATGGCATATAATCATATGGGAACTGGCTCTAAGATAATTATTCGGCTTGCATGATCAAGAATAATTAAGATTTCACTATTAGGATTACCAGAGGATTGGATTAAGTATGATTAAACTATTTCCTAGCAATTAGATGATGCAGATTTACCCTATGCATATGTGTGAGGAAAAACCAATTCTTAGAGACTTAATGACGGATTAATTTCTCCTTAATTAGGTCTTAATGCACAAGAAAAAAATGAATTCAATTAAGCTGCAATGTTAATGAGTGATTACAATAGTGATTCTCTTCAATCTGCACAAATACTAGCTTACCGATTAATTATTATGCTATCTAGAGAGAGAAGATTCTGATAATTATGCTCTAATCATTAATCGAGAGTGAAGAATGGCTGATAATTCAGCTATGGAATGATGATTACATAATAGAGTACGAATAAGGAGAATTTAGGGAGTAATCATAGATATTTTCGACTAGGAATAGGCATAATAGACAAGGAATTTAGATGGTAGAGAAAGAGATTTTCAGATGGCATTAATTAAACTGTCGTTACCGTGATTAAGAGCTGGTAATCTTCTCGATTTTCTGAACTAATCGAGCCTCTTGAGATGAAAATTCGGCAGCACCTCCCTCCTAGCTCCTTCTTCAATAGTTGTGTGATTCGGCAGCACCTCCCCAATGTATGTGGGTGTGTGTGTATGCACTGTGTGTGTGTGTGTGATCATAAGTGTGTGTGTGTGTATGCAGGTCTTTAAATAGGCTCTTACAAGCTGAAAATCGATCTGGGTTGCTAAATGCATCTGGGAGCTTCTCCAGTTAAGCATGGCAAGTCCAGTTCTCTGCCCACCAAGTGTCAGGTTGGCTTGCTTAACTGGTTCTGAAACTGAGTTGCAGGCTTGGCAGCTTTCCCAAGACTCCCACAAAGCAAGAGGGCGCCCCCTAGCTGCTAAAGATGATCTGGAGTGGCATGGGACCTGTTCCCACACAGTCCCGGGCCCCCGGTGCCTCCCCGGACAATTTTTAGGAAATTTGGTTCTAGGCTAAAACGGGTCATACGAATCGGATTTTGATGCCGTAAATTGCCATACGAAGCTCTAACTAAGGCGTACTGGCCCGAGTACCTGCCATATTTAGCATCCCCCGAGGTCCGAAAATGCATTTTTTTCAAATTCGGGGTACGGGTGCAGATTTTCGAGACGGTCGAGACTGGACGGATCGGGTGACCAAAAACTTACTATTTTTGGAAATTTTTCACAAAAATTATTTTAATTCACATTTTGAAGCTTTATAACATTCTAAACATCATGGCACCAACAGAATCTGGAAAACTGCTAAAAATAGTAACTTATTCCATTGTATTCAATTCGTGGTACAAGGGTGCTCTTGTGATCGGGTCAGAGACCTTACAACCTCCCCAACGTGAAAAATTTGAGATGTCCTCATCTCAAGAATGAGTTTGGGTAATCTTTTAAGAGAGTCGATTCGTCTTCCCAAGTTGCATCTTCTTCAGGGTAATCCTTCCACTTTACCAGATGCTCCGTGATAGTTCTGTTGCGTAATTTTCTTTCCCTTGTTTCAAGTACATAGTCAGGTTGGAGCTCAAGAACTCCTTGTGCTAGCATGACTATTTGATCTGAGTCCAAGAATTGATCGGGGTTGGGAATATAGGGTTTGAGTAAGCTGACATGGAATACATCATGAACCTTCAAGTTTGCAGGTAACTTTAGCTTGTAGGCCTGGTCACTTACAACCTTAATGATCTCGAATGGTCCACAATACCTTGGGCTAAGCTTCTTATATCTGCCTAGCGATAAGTTGCTTTTCTTAGGTCGGACTCGCAGAAAAACTTTATCCCCTTCTTTGAAAGTCCTTTCCGAACGATCCTTATCTGCATAGTGCTTCTGCCTATCCTGAGCTGCTTGAATGTCCTGGCGAATAGCTCTAGTCTGTGCTTACATATCTTCTAACATCTTTCTAGAGGCTTCTACTCTGATGGTTGGATCTGAAAAGTTCAGTGGCGCTAAACAGTCCTGTCCATAAAGAGCTTTGAAAGGTGACATTCCAATGCTTCTATGTTCGGAAGAGTTATAAGCATATTCTACCAAAGGTAGATATTGTAACTCCTTCCTTGGTTCTTGCAAACAATAGGCTCTGAGAATGTCCTCGATGACTTGATTAACTCTTTCGGTTTGCCCATCAGTCTGCGGATGATATGCTGTGCTGAAGGCTAATTGTGACCCAATAGATTGGAAAAGAGAGGTCCAAAATTTTGATGTAAACTTGGCATCTCTATCACTAACAATACGCTTGGGTAGACCATGTAACCTAAAAATCTCCTTGATGAATACCCGACTAACATCTGAAGCAGTAAAGGTCGTCTTTACGGGTATTAGATGAGCCACTTTTGTGAGCATGTCAACAACCACGAAAACAGAATCATAACCTCCTGTAGAAGGTAACCCTGTAACAAAATCCATACTGATGCATTCCCACTTCATCTGGGGTATGTCAAGAGGTTGAAGTTGCCCTGGTAATTTGATCCTTTCGGCCTTTATCCGTTGACAAGAAAGACATTGCCTCACATATCGAAGTATGTCTCCTTTCATTCCAGACCAGAAATAACTCCTTCTGACGGCGTGAAGAGTTTTAGCATAGCCTGGGTGTTCGGATGTAGGGCTATCGTGTGCTTCATATAGAATGGCCTTCTTTAAAGCTGGGTCTCTGGGTACACAGAGTCTGTGTCTGTAGTAAAGACATCCTCCCATAAGAGAGTAATCTTTCGCTTCAGGCATCTTATTCTGCTGGACTAATGAAGCCGTACGTTGGTACTCTGGATCTTCGAGGGATGCTTCTTTGATTCTATCCCAGATAGGGTTATTTGGAATAGAGATAGCTCCGAGAAACGATTTTCGGCTAAGACCATCTGCGACTGCGTTTTCCTTCCCTGGTCTATACTTTATGTCAAGGTCATATTCCTGTAATAGCTCTATCCATCGCCGTTGTCGCATATTGAGAATGGGTTGAGTAAAAATCCACTTTAAACTCTTGTGGTCTGTAACCAACTGAAACTTGCGTCCAAGAAGATAATGTCTCCATAACTTTAGTGCATGTATAACTGCTAAAAGTTCCAAGTCATGAGTAGGATAGTTCTTCTCATGATCTCTCAGCTTTCGCGAAGTATATGCCACCGGTCTTCCTTCTTGAGTAAGAACTCCACCTAGAGCGAATTTGCTAGCGTCTGTCGCTACTTCAAATTCTTTACTGAAGTCTGGAAGCTTTAAAATAGGAGCTGAGACCAAGAATTCTTTTAGCTTAGCAAAACTAGACTCGTGCTTGGTCTTCCAATCGATCCTCATTCCTTTCTTCAGGAGTTCCATCAAAGGTGCAGCAATACGTGCATAATCCTTGACAAAAATCCTGTACCATCCCGTTATTCCAAGAAATCCCCTTACTTCGCTGACAGTGGATGGTTGAGGCCAGTCAACGATGTCCTTGACTTTGTCTGGGTCTACTGAAATCCCTTCAGCCGAAATGACAAATCCAAGATAGTTGACCTTTGGTGAGCAAAAAGTGCACTTGCTCTCCTTAGCGTAAAGCTGGTGTTCTCGAAGGAGATCAAGTACTTTGCGAACATGTTCCTTGTGATCTGCTTCATTCTTAGAATAGACTAGAATGTCATCAAAGAAAACCAATACAAAATCATCTAGGTAAGGTCTAAAAATATCCTGCATAAGTCGATTGAAGCTTGCAGGAGCATTTGTTAGACCAAAAGACATTACTGTGAATTCGTAGTGCCCATACCTAGTATTGAAAGCTGTCTTCGGAATATCTGATTCCTTGATCCTGATTTGGTAATATCCTGACCTTAGATCTATCTTTGTAAATATTTTGGCGCCGTGGAGTCTGTCCAAAAGTTCATCAATCCTTGGAATTGGATACTTGTTCTTGACAGTTACCTGGTTCAGTCCACGATAGTCTATGCATAGCCTTAAGGTCCCATCCTTCTTCTTTTGGAAAAGAACTGGAGCACCCCAAGGAGAAGTACTGGGTCGAATGAATCCTTGCTCAATGAGTTGCCTAAGTTGTTCTTTGAGTTCGATGGCCTCCGGAAGTGACATTTTATAAGGTCTTTTTGAGATAGGTTCACACCCAGGGATAGTCTCAATCCCATGATCTACCTCTCTGTGTGGTGGAAGATTCGTAAGGTCTTCGGGGAATACGTCATCATACTCCCTCAGCCAGTCTGGTCTAGGTGAGGTATCTGATTGGTCCACCTTATTGAGTTTAACTGCATATATTTGCTGACCCTTCCTTAGTCCCTTCAAGAGTCTGCTGGCCTTTACTAGAGTAGCCTTAGGTCTCCCATTTTCCCCCTGGATTAAGGCTTCATTACCCAAGTTATCTGTAAAGGTAAAATTCCCTTGTGCACAATGTATGTGGGCCCTATTTTGCTTTAGCCAGTCCATCCCTAGTATCCCATCAAAGAATCCTAAGGGTAAGGTTCGAAATTGGGCAGAAGTTGGGTGTCCCCCTAAATCAAAGTCAATTTTGCCTGCAGAGTGTTGAGATACTACCTCCTTGCCATTTGCTAACTCGACAACTAGTTTGCTTGACGGATACTTATCTAGCTTAAGCTTTCTCATGCATCTGGGTGAAAGAAATGAAAGAGTACTGCCACAATCTATAAGGAAGTTAACTTGTTCACCTCTGAGAGATCCTGGCGTATGAATGACTGCGTATTGCTCGCAACCATTGGGATTGTCAATTGCAGCATGCAGGGTTGCTCTCTCCACTGCTTCGTCACCCACAGTTGGTTGAACTACGGCGGCATTCACTCTGGCGGTAGCTCCACGCCCTCGCCCTCTGTTCATTCTTCCGCGTCCTCCTCTTCCATTAGCTTGGCCACGCCCACGGGTATTCAAGGGTATGGCATTGGCGTTGGTTGCATGAATGTTCCTGGGGCAATTTGATCTGTAGTGTCCATGCTCGCCGCAACCATAGCATCGAACATCAGGGAACTCCATGGTTGTGGTGGTAGCCACTATAGGGCGCTGGTTATAGGTTTGGTTGGCTGGTCTGTTGTCCCAAGCAGTGTTCCTTGCCCTCTTTGCCCAATGATTCCTCCTATTCTGATTGGCCTTTTGTACTTCGAGAGCTAGAGGTTTAGCCCTCAACAAGGCATCCTGAAGAGTTGACGGTCTGAGAGCCTCCAGCCGAGTGTTCAAGGGATCGATTAGTCCTTGACAGAACCTTGCCACCTGTTGTTCCAAGGTCATCTTAGGAGCATATCTCCGAAGAGTGACAAACTTTGCATAGTATTCTTCGACCGTTGAATTCAGCTGCCGAAGTGAAAAGAATTCATTCATTCTCAAGGTTCTATAGGCAGGTGGTAAATAACGTCCCATTATCGCAGCTTTGATGTCTTCCCAGGACTGGGAAGATCCCTTAATATCCATGTCCCTGCAATGTTGCTTCCACTATATCGTGGCATCGCCAGTCAAGCCGAACATCACAAGCATGGTCTGATTTACGGGTTGGGTTCCCGCAGCTTCAAAGTAATCGTCCATGGCTTCCATCCATACTTCCGCATCTCTCTCCACATTTTCCCCCTCACCCTTAAAGATCGGAGGTTGGGCTTGCTTAAGGAGGAGCTTCTTCTCTTGCGCTGCCGAGTACAGAGCAACAGGCGGTACCTACATGGGTTATACGAAATTCTTGATACCATTACTTGAATTTCAAGATAGACACGAGACTTTAATAAAATTCAAAATTCCACTTTATCAAGAGACAGAGCTTCAGAGAGAAAAAGCACTTTATTGATGGAAATTTATTACAATCGAAACTCCTCAAGGTTTAGAATGACTGATGACCTCTTATTACAAGGCTTTATGGATTTGCGTATAACATACGCCTAGGAAATGGTATTGATATGATGCACTACTTCATTCGTGTAATAGTCCTTATACACATTCTTGAGGGGATAATAAACTAAGATATCGGGCCGGAGTTCCGCTTTCAGTAATCCAAAGGTCTTGACTCGGTTTGCTGGAATCACATTGGTGACCTTCTCCAAGAGCCAGTCGTTGATGGTTTGGTTGGAGTTGCCCGAAACAGTCTGGTCCAATCGTGTGGGCACCAAGTAGAATATCTCTATCACTCTCAACTCTTCCCCCAACGTATCTTCTTCAAGTCGGTAGCCAGGCACCCTAGCTTCCGAGCATTGATGTAGTAAACCCCTCCTGGAAATGTCCAATCAAGTTCCCATCCTTTATCAATGCGAGTGGAGTGTGGCGTATAAGCCTTCAACAGTATCTCCATGACATCTCGCCTGAACTGGTAAACA
Organism: Adiantum capillus-veneris; assembly: GCF_014529385.1. Taxonomy (NCBI): domain Eukaryota; kingdom Viridiplantae; phylum Streptophyta; class Polypodiopsida; order Polypodiales; family Pteridaceae; genus Adiantum; species Adiantum capillus-veneris. Next base: position 87,549,808 of record NC_140932.1, read on the forward strand.
GGGGATCTTCGAGCTTGCTCATAAATAAGCTCAAACACTTGGAACTTCCGATATTCGAGCACGGGGTCTTCCTGCAACACCAATGCAAGGAATTCGGATCAACTACCTATATACTTTCAGTTCCTTTTAAATGCTCATACAATACGACTTTATTTTCCCAGCCTAACCTAGGCTCTGATACCAGGTGTGAGGTCCCTACCCCGTCGTATCATACAACGGATATGATGGTAAATTTGATGGCCACTAGATCTATAGAGGAAGCAAACAAAATGGTTCGGGGTTCGACTAGCGGACGATCTCTCATCACAAAGTGAGTTGAGTTCGAGCCTACTAGCAAAGAGATCTAGCTCCACCTCGCAGGGGAAGCGTACTTAAACTATCTAGCGATCCTATGACCCACCTTCCAAGAGGAGAGAAGCATCGAGTGCCTTTTTCCCCATGTTTCAGAGGCACGTACTCTCGAGAATTCCCCGCTCTAGGGGCAATGAGCGTTACTAATATCGAGTAAGCACTATGGGGATAGAGAGTTCCCGACCAATCGGGACCACCCATCTCATAGGCATTGGCAACCTGAGCCAAGCCCCCACTTTCCACCCCCACATGCACACTTCATCGTGTGACCTAATTACTACCACAAAGGTTGTTCAACATAAATATTCCTTGTTTAATTCCGAATCACATGGTTCGTTAAAATAGCCCTTCAACCAGTATTGCAAACAACACCAAGACAGAATTCTAGTAAAAATTCTACTCAATCTTATTCATTAAAATTCCAATGTTCTGGAGGTACAACATCCCCCCTCCAGCGAGAGTTCACTCCTCCCGTTGTCGCCTAGCTGCCCATACAACTAGGTATGTCCACCGCATAGAAAGCACGTCATGGACACTCCCACCGCATAGAAAGCAAGACGTGGGTTCCCACCACATAGAAAGCAAGTCGTGGGTTCCCACCGCATAGAAAGCAAGTCGTGGGTATCCACCGCATAGAAAGCATGTCGTGGATTCAAGAGTCCTAACGAGGAACTCTGCCCCCTGTGATCAGTAGGGGGGTCAGGATTGATTCAACATTGGAAATAAAATGAACATGTCGAGCTAAATTTTCCCTAGCAAACATTCCTTCCTCTTGCAAACAGCATACCCATCAGACATTACCTTCCTACTTTAGAACTTAATGTACAATGATTTCAATGCTGAGGTTTCCGTCGGATTTCTCCAACATGTTTGGGGATATGAGCATTCCTAACTAGCGTATGCAATGTTAATTTAAACAACTTGAATAAAAATATGATCTACCTCTTCCACTTCTTCATCGATGGCCCGTGAGATGGCCGGTGTTTGCTCGTCCATGGGAGTCTTCCCCTTTCCGTTGACATTGCTCGTTCCTGCTTCGTGATCATGGGCACCACCGAAGCGCGTCCTCTTAACCGGGGCCATTTCTCACTACTTTAAATGATTAGCTTGGAGAAAGAGCTAAGATTCACTAGCATCATATCAGTCCAATGGGTAGATTAGTGACATCAATTAATCCCTCCTATATGAGAGTCTAGATTTCTTTCATAAGCAATCATTGAGGATGGCATATAATCCTATGGGAACCGGCTCTAAAATAATTATTAGGCTTGCATGATCAAGAATAATTAAGATTTCACTATTAGGATTACCAGAGGATTGGATTAAGTATGATTAAACTATTTCCTAGCAATTAGATGATGCACATTTACCCTATGCATATGTGTGAGGAAAAACCAATTCTTAGAGACTTAATGACGGATTAATTTCTCCTTAATTACGTCTTAATGCACAAGAAAAAAATGAATTCAATTAAGCTGCAATGTTAATGAGTGATTACAATAGTGATTCTCTTCAATCTGCACAAATACTAGCTTACCGATTAATTATTATGCTATCTAAAGAGAGAAGATTCTGATAATTATGCTCTAATCATTAATTGAGAGTGAAGAATGGCTGATAATTCAGCTATGGAATGATGATTACATAATAGAGTACGAATAAGGAGAATTTAGGGAGTAATCATAGAGATTTTCGACTAGGAATAGGCATAATAGACAAGGAATTTAGATGGTAGAGAAAGAGATTTTCAGATGGCATTAATTAAAATGTCGTTATCGTGATTAAGAGCTGGTAATCTTCTCGATTTTCTGAACTAATCGAGCCTCTTGAGATGAAAATTCGGCAGCACCTCCCTCCTAGCTCCTTCTTCAATAGTTGTGTGATTCGGCAGCACCTCCCCAATGTATGTGGGTGTGTGTGTATGCACTGTGTGTGTGTGTGTGATCATAAGTGTGTGTGTGTGTGTGTGTGTATGTAGGTCTTTAAATAGGCTCTTACAAGCTGAAAATCGATCTGGGTTGCTAAATGCATCTGGGGGCTTCTCCAGTTAAGCATGGCAAGTCCAGTTCTCTGCCCACCAAGTGTCAGGTTGGCTTGGTTAACTCGTTCTGAGACTGAGTTGCAGGCTTGGCAGCTTTCCCAAGACTCCCACAAAGCAAGAGGGCGCCCCCTAGCTGCTAAAGGTGATCTGGAGTGGCATGGGACCTGTTCCCACACAGTCCCGGGCCCCCGGTGCCTCCCCGGACAATTTTTAGGAAATTTGGTTCTAGGCTAAAACGGGTCATACGAATCGGATTTTGATGCCGTAAATTGCCATACGAAGCTCTAACTAAGGCGTACTGGCCCGAGTACCTGCCATATTTAGCAGCCCCCGAGGTCCGAAAATGCATTTTTTTCAAATTCGGGGTACGGGTGCAGATTTTCGAGACAGCCGAGACTGGACGGGTCGGGTGACCAAAAACTTACTATTTTTGGAAATTTTTCACAAAAATTATTTTAATTCACATTTTGAAGCTTTATAACATTCTAAACAACATGGCACCGACAGAATCTGGAAAACTGCTAAAAATAGTAACTTATTCCATTGTATTCAATTCGTGGTACAAGGGTGCTCTTGTGATCGGGTCAGAGACCTTACAGGCTGATACTCCTGTGGCTTGGGATGGTACTTCTTGGAGCTGATGGTTCATCTTTTTCTTTAGTTTCAAGGGGAACTCTTTATGGAATGTAATAATGCTGTCAAGTATGCATAACCTGCTACCAAATAGTGGACGACTCAGTGACTTCAAGTTCTTGATTTTCGGCCTAAAATTGGTCGAAAGATAAGCTTAGATGATTCTGACCTTGAAAGGCTCGACCTCGAGGCATATTTTAAGAGTGTGACATGGATAGGAGCTAGACTAGCTAGTGGCAAATGGAATTTCATAGGTTTTCGCTAAACTTTCTGACTTGACATTTTACTATAGCATGTATAGATCACTTCAGGTTTAATCATTGTAGCTGTACTCTGGTGTTTATGGAGTCCAGCCACTTGAGGGCGGAAGAGGTCACTCAAAATTATGATAAAAAATGTCAGGGTTTCATATATAAAAGAAATTTGCAAGAGTGTGTAAAATTTATTTGTCTACGGTTATCAGGGTTTACCAAGATATAGGATGACTGCTCGGATGAGTACTATTGTTGATCCGATCAAGAGAGCACATATCTCAAAAAAGCTTAAGGCAGCTAGGGCTGAACATATAGCATCATTTGCGGCAAAGAACAAGGCATGGTCGAGGCAGAGAGCATATCTTAATTGAACCTGCAAGAATAAGGAGATAAATTATAAAGATACTTAAGAGAAAATCATTGGTAGTTTGTAAGCTGATGAAGTTCGGTATGAAGTTGTAATTGACTACCAAAGTCTTGTTAAAGTTAATTTTTTAATAAAGTTTATTTGCCAAAAAAAGTTGAAACTTTGTGACATGGATAAAAACTAGGATGCCCACACATCACCTGCATAAAGAGCCAATGCTAACAAAATGTTATGTTGTTCTATGGGTGCAGGTGAGGGCTACTCTCTTTGATTCAACTTTTTGGTTGCTTTATTGTTGGGGAGGAATGGCTGCTGGTTCGCAGTTTGTAAAAGAATTTCTACATTTGGATGGTGACTTGAAACCAAACTGATGAGATTTATTTATATAAATCATGCCGTCTAAAGTTTGTTTTGTATAATAAACCTTGTATTTATTTGGGTACCTTGGTCTTTGAACACATGTATGTTTGTTTGTGGGGAATAATGTAGATAACTAAAACACACACGCACACACTTGGTCACTGCATCTGACTATGATGGCTAGTTCTAGTTACACTAACTCAACCTAGTAGTATTGCTACCCAGACTATGTATATAGCTCATGCTATACCCAACATACTTCTGGAATCGGACTAATCCTTTTGCTGCATAATTACAAGTCACCTACTCTTAGCATAAGGTTCTCCACCATAAGATTGAAATTACTAAATTAAGGTTTGAACTCCTTGTTGCTGGCTCACTATGCTGACTTGGTGAGCATGGTTTTATGAGTGCCTCGTATAAGCTCCTCCTGGCATAAACCAATGCAAAGTTTTTATTCAATATCTATTTCCACACTTGTAAACTACCTCATAAGGTGATTTTAATTAGGTCCTTGATTCCAAATATTACTTACACTGCTGTCTTGGTTAGCATGGTTCAATATGGACCAATTTTTTGAATATAAGCTCTGTGGGAGCAATCCCTTGAAAAATATTCTAGCCTATAAAGTAAAAAAGGGGTGTTAGGTTTCCCTCTGGCGTAATGAAATTACACTTTGATTTTTGTCGCAACTGGTCTCTCTCCCCCTTCACTCATGATACTTCACGGTTGTCACTGGAAAGTGGGTGGCTTGGTAGGGATTCTTTTGCCTCCATCTCTTGATATGATTCTTGGCGGTGATTCTGGCTTCTTGTTCAAGGCTAGGCTGCTGCGTCACATCCATAATTAAGGGCATTTTGACCCACTAAGGGGATTGCGCACAACGGAGGGCTTGCAGAGGGCAGCCATACCTGGCATAATGACTGGGTGACGATTGCGGACATAAACACAACCACTAACCCTATATAAAGGGGAGGGGTTCTTCCGTTCACTTAGACTTGGGTCTACCGGTGGATGCATGGTTCTACAATCCGCTACTACTGTGTTGATGATTAGGATGGCTTCCACTTCAAAGGTTTTTTTCACTGTCCTTAATATGTACCGTGCTTGTTTACCACACTGGATTTAACCCACTAACCTAGGTTTGACACAACTGCTGTTACCTTAAGAATTTTGAAAGAACTGTACATTTGGAATGTTTTATGGTATGGTAACCTAGGTATTGACATTTTCTCATCACTAAAGGGGATTTTTTGCTTCTTGCCTGTTACTGATTACATACATACTCACTCTAGTTTTTTTTCTGTCGGCATCAACTTTGACAAGATGTATGGTTACTAATGGGGTTTTTCCACTGCCTAAATGCGTTATATTATGGTGATATGGGGGAAACATTTTTGATTGTGCTGAACATTGGTTGTTATTTTGGATTGTTATATGATGGTTCTTATTCCTCCAAGTTAGTATTTTGATGAGTTATGTGGTGGTTCATAAGCCAACAGTAAATTACATTGAGATTTTTGGGGAGAAATGATTTTAGCTTACAAGCTTTTACAAAACCATGAGAATTGATTTAATGATCGTAGTTGAGCTTGGAAATTGTAGGTTCTAAACTAGTTATGTTACTTACACTTGGTAGATTGAAACCATGAGTATCTATAGTTGACTGGCTTCATCCTGAATCCCTCTATTAAGAAGGAGTTTCTTGTTTGCTTTGACTTACTACATCCTGTTGCTAATTACTGGTTAAGTTCTTTTTGGGTCATGGATTTCCCGCTTAGTTCAAAAAATTGGTTTTTTTCAACTGCAACTAGCTGGTGGGGGTTACTACCATAAAATTTAAACTTATACATTCATGCATATTCTAGGTTTGATGCTTGGCTTAAAATCTATGGATACGGAACTGATTTTTGGTGCTCTACTGCCAAATTATGTCCTGGTCTCTGGGTGAGATCTTACTCTCAAAAACTGGCTATATTTATGGTTGGAGATGGCTGGATTTGGCTCTGGCTTTGGCTAGTATATCTTTGGCTCTAGTTAATACTTCTCTGAGCTGTTTTTTAACAAAATCTGGTTTTTACTACATGAGTACTGTAGGATATTGTGTTATAGGGGGAACTAATTGCTTTAACTAAATAAAAAATCTAACCTACAGATGGTGGCTTGGATGTCTGGTTTACATTTGGACTTGATATACAGATAATTACATGGGAGATAGCTGTATTTGGGAGTTAGCTGGATCTGGCTCTGGTTCTGACTAGTACATCCTTGGCTCTGGCTTATACTGCTCTGGGCTATTTTTTAGCAAGATTATTTTCTCTTTGCTGACCTTGTTGGACTTTGTCATGCTGACCTTGACATGCAAAAAATCTGACATGCAGCTTGCTGCTATTTACTAGGAGTATGGTTTGGCGTTTTTTTGGTTTGGCTTTATACATAATCTGGTTTTTATTTTTTAAAGAGAATTGGCTTAAATTCTGATCTAGCCTTGTTACTGATTTGGTGAATACTAATCTGGTCTAGTTTGAATGTAACTGGTTGTAGTCACATTTTGTACCTTCAGCTTGGTACTTAAATTGATGGCTTAAATCTGATCCTTTTTTCACTACATCTGGTTGGAATTTTTCTGGCCAACTATGGGTTAAATCTGGATAATGATACTTTGGGCCTGCTCACTAAAGCTTGAGTAAAAATCTATCTAAAAACTTTTGTTGTTATACCTTATTGATGGTTTGTTGTGGCACTGATTAAGGGATGACTTGAAAGCATTTTTTACCATTGAGAATGAGCTCCATTTTTTTTGACTGATACCAAAGAAAATCTCTTTATGGTAATTAAATGGGTGCTGATAGGTAAACAAGCTTATTGCAAAATTAAAACATTACTCGTTTAACTAAGGTTCTTGCTGTGGCTGACCTAAACCTGGGTTTTTTTTCATACAATGTTTAAAACTATAGAATTACATAGGATAATATGGAGTAGTTGACTTCCTCTCACAGAAAAAGGTTATTTTAAAGAAGAAATTTTTTAACATATGAAGCAATTCTGGTAGGATTACTTTGTATAGGACAGTAGCTAGACTAAATTTTTTTAAGTTTGACATGGATAACAACTAATAGGTTCTTTGAAGCCTGCCATACAATACCCAAGTCTAACATATCTGTTGTCTTGACTATATGGATGCAGGTGAGAACTCTATCTTGGCTTAAAAAGGTTTAGCTTGCTACAGTCCGACTTTAAAAACACTTGATGATTCAACTGGGATAGTTTTGATACCTTTGTATAAACTCATTTGGAATGATACTTCATTCTTATTATGCTGTACAGTTATGAATCAAAGACTGAGTTTTTTCTGTACTAATCTTTGCCTAGACATCTTTAGCCAGTCGTCTTCTGAACGTCTTGTTCCTTGGTGTGTATTTATAAAAAGTAAAACAATGACGGGAGTAAAGCGAACCCCGAACCCCGACGGCCTCTAAAACACCGGGGACCGAATGGCGCGCCTCGAGCCTGTCATGGTAAAGCAAACAGGGGCACCACCTAGCTTCAGCGGCTAGGACGCAAACAACACACCACCATAACAAAGTTTTCATCCAAGAGAGATGGATGCTTGGGAGTAATGATGAAGAGGAAAGGGAATGAGATCAAGTGAGAGAGAGAGAGAGAGAGAGAGAGAGAGAGAGAGAGAGAGAGAGAGAGAGAGAGAGAGAGAGGGAGGGGGTATAGAGGCTTAGTACTTAGGCACCACAAAAGGATGGCGAATCCGCACACCCTTCACACATACACAAGCTCACTCCAAACACAAGACTAGGTGGCAATTCCGCACACCTCACATGGGCAAAACATTGCAAGAAAACATACTCACAAAACCTCAAGCTTTATTTAGAGAATAAGGCGATGAAATGGGGAGCATAGGGTAGGGGAATGAGAAGGGAGAGAGTGGTAGAGCACATGGCGGATAGGTGGGAGTTGATGGCGAAGACTCGCACGAGGGTTATGGCCATCATCCTTCATTTAGTTGCCCTTCATCTTCCATAGCCAAGGGTGTAGAGGTCATGCTCAAGACAAGCATGGTGATTGCAGTGATGGTGATGGTGTGGGTGTGTGTGTGTGCACTAGGCACACACAGTGCATAGTGTGTTCTTTGGTGATGTTGTGTGTGTATTTAGTGTGATGGTGACCCCTCTTTATATAGGGGAGGAGGGGGGAGGAATTCTAGAATTTAGAAATGAAGAAATCATTATCTACATAGGCCATGTGACTGTGGGCCCCACTTGTTTGGCTGTGTGTATATGTGCCAGAACAGTAGTCTCATGAGAGAGAGACTAAGAGAGAGAGGGGTTGATGAAAAAAAGTGAGAGGTGACATGGAGAATAAAGTAATTATAAGAGGGGAGAGAGGGGAGTGTGTTTAGAGGTGAATCTGTGTGGAGATGTGTGTGAACACAAGAAAAATCAGGTAACCACTGGGTGGGGATGGGTCTGTGGGCACCTTTTTTAGTGAAACTGAGTGTGGGGAAGGTTATTTAGATACAAGACAAGAGATATGGCACCCTTTAGAGAGAGAGGGGGGTATTTGGGTCATGGGATATGATAGGAGAGAGAAAGAGGGGGTGGGGTATACTATTTTGGAAGATAGGGTAAGTTGCATGTGAGTTAGGGTGCATTATTGGTGAGTTATAATGCATTATTGGTGAGAGGTGGGGTAGCTTGAGGGGAGAGAGAAAGGAGAAAGGACAAGGGGAAGAGGGAGGGGGTTGACCTTTTGAGTGGAGGAGAGGAAAAGGGACACACGGCGGGGCAACAGTGAAGAAAAAGGAGGCAAGGTGGGGATGGGCTACCCCGCAGGCATGAGGTGGCCTATTTTACCTTTCTTATATATTTACATAATCATACTTTATTTTTTTCTTACTTTTTCCAATGCCTTTTATCACTCCCTCCCTAAGAGGGGGGTTTTCATGGGGTTGGGACGAGAGAAGAGGGGTATGGGAGCTTGGCTTGGGAAAAGCCCCCATCATTAGCCCTCCCCTTTTGGCTAGAGGCATTCATGTCTCTATCTCATCTGTTTGATCATTATCGTCGGAGCCTGGTCAAATCATCTGGAATGTCAATTGGTGGAGCCTGGTCAAATCGAAGAAAATAAGGTTTAGGTCACCAACCATTTACCCTGGTTTTATGAAGTTTTCCATCAGCCTCCATAAGCTGGTAGCTTCCATTGGCATACTTTTTCCTGACGATGAAAGGACCTTCCCGTCAGAGTAGGAGTTTCTTATCCTTGCGCGTGTCGAAGCGATTGTCGTAGCGGAGCACCAACATTCCTTTCTTCAATTATTTTTTTCGGAGATGTTCCTTAAAGCTAAGCCATCTATGCTCTGCTTGTGCTGCATAATAATTTATTGCTTCTTCTCTGTCCAGCTGCAGTCTTTCCAAGTTGATGATGTGATCTCTCAAATGCATGTTGGGCTGTTGAAGCTGGCTTGCCATTACTCTGAGACTTTGTAGTTGCACTTCAATGGGCAAGATTGCTTCCTTACCAAATACTAGATGATACGGTGTGAATCCCAAGGATGTACGAAATGAAGTTCTGTAGGTCCATAAAGCTGGTAGTAGATACTTATCCCAGTCTCTAGGATGATTGTTTACCTTCTTGGTAATAATTTTAGAAACCATTCCATTTACTTTTTCAACTAGGCCATTACATTGAGGGTAATATGGTGAAGAGTGCCTCCTTATAATGCCCAGTTTCTGCATTAATTCTCCTACCAAGTCTGCTCTGAAACCTGGCCCTCTATCAGAGATGATCTCTAAAGGTGTGCCAAACCTACAACATATGTGCTCATAGATAAATTTAGCTACCTCTACCGATGTGATTCTAGTGGTGGCTGTAGCCTCTGCCCATCTAGTCATGTAGTCGACCCCCATGATAATGTAGAATTTTCCTGAGTTGGCCCTAGGTAATGGCCCAATGGCATCGATACCCCATTTTTCAAATGGGCCATATGAGAGAATAGGTGTCTGTGGTTCAGGCATAAGTGACCTAGTGCCGGCCTTTTGACACAACTTACACGTTTTGCACCAGTGGTGTACATCACGGTTGAGGCTAGGCCATATGAAGCCTGCATGCAAGATTTTCCTACTTGTTATGTCTAGGGCAAAGTTACCACCACAAACCCCGTCGTGACAACTAGAAATTACTCCCGTGATTTCCTGAGAGAGAGGGACCTTCCTGAGTATTTGGTCCTTACCCTTACAGTACAAACCGTCAGTGATGAGTCGATACCTTGTGGCCTTCCGCGTCAGCCATTGCTTCTGTCCCTTTGTTAAATCTGATGGGCATTCCCCTGTTTCCAAAAAATGCATGATGTCAGGCAAGGCATCACTTCCTTGAAATAGAGGGAGCTTTAGTTTTATTGCTCCAACCACCAGTTCCTATAGTCTTTCACTTGCTAGGGCATCTGCTTCTTGGTTTTGAGCCCTTGGGATATGGTGTATTTGAACTTCTTCAAACTTACCCAACAAGGTTTTTACACCACTTAAGTGAGTCCTTAAACTAGGATTCTTGCATGTCCATTACTTGCCTTACCAGAAGTAGAGCATCCCCAAATACATTAAGGCGTTGTACACCTTGTGAGACGCACCATTGTAGACCCTTGGTTAGTGGTGCATACTCAGATTCATTGTTAGAATGTGAATCTAACAATTGGCCCAACGAAAATACCTTTGTCCCTTTGTCATCAAAGACCACTATGCCTGCAGCTGCTTTGTCGGACGCTCGCTTGTAGGCTCCATCAAAGTAGAGAGAGTATGCTCCTTCTACCATCGGTGGTACTGGAGGTAATCGGACTTCTCCTTCCTTAGATTTCTTCTCCTTCCATTCAAATACTTGGTAGGTCATGAGTCCCCCCAAACTTGACCTTGTCGTGCTTTCTACCTGTACCATGTAGTCAAACTCTTGCAGACGAACTAGCCATTTAGTAATTCTAGCAGACACATCCATGTGTTGTACAACATAGGGAAATATTTCATCCGTGGTTAGAATCACAAATTGCTTAGGCAGCAAATATGACCTAAACTTTGTAGTTGCAAATCTAAGAGCTAGAACTAAGTGTTCCACATGGGTGAAACCTTTCTCTCCTGCTGTCATCATTCGACTAGAGAAGTAGATTGGCCTCATGAAAGATGTCGTCGTATCCTTTTGGAGTAGCATAGCCCCCAATGAGTCATCACCAACACTTGAGGTGACATAGAATTTTTCATCCCACTTAGGTGGTGAGATAGTTGGCAGAGTGGCTAAGACCTCCTTTACGTTGTTGTAGTGATGTTCGCTTTCCTCATCCCAAGTGAAAGTTGATCTTTGAGTGAGTTGTTGCAGTGGTAGAACAAGTTGTGATAGTAGATGTATGAATCTACTTAAGTACCTCACCTTCTGTAGAAAAGAGACCAGTTGACGTGCGGTCGTTGGTGAAGGTAGGGCTATGAGTGCGGACACCTTACTTGGGTTGGCGTTGATACCTTTTGCTGAAATTTCATGGCCTAGTAGAATGACTTTACTCTCCCCAATGTGACATTTATCCACATTTAATTGCCCACCTAGGCTCTGCAACCTGGCCAAACCTTTAGTTACCTTTTCTAAATGTGAATTACGGGAGCTATATATACAAAAATCATCAATGAACACTCTTATGGATGTTCCAAAGAATGGTTGAAAAACATATGTGACATATCTTTGGAATGTGGCAGGTGCATTTGTGAGACCAAATGGCATAACCCTGTATGCAAAACAACACCATGGCGTGATAAAAGTGGTTTTTAGCTGATCTTTCAAGGCTATGCGTATTTGAAAGTATCCTGAATAACCATCACAGACGGTATAACATTCAAAACCCGCTACTTCATTCAGAATTTCATCCAAGAAAGGGAGAGGAAAGTGGTCTCTCTTTGTAGCTGCATTTAGTGGTTTGTAGTCAACACAGACCCTCCACTTACCATTCTTTTTAGGCGTCACCACTACGGGTGACACCCATTCTGAGTTTTCTACAGGATAGATGAATCCCGCCTCCAACAGTTTCCTTACCTTGGCCAAGAGTGCCTTTTCTTGTATGACCCCCAGTCGTCGTAGCTTTTGCACAACTGGTTTTACCCCTTCCTTCAACTTAATATGATGTTCCACCACTGTAATGCCTGTGATTCTTTCATAGTTGTCAATGAACAGGTTAGGAAATCCCATCAACATTTGCAAAAAACTATCTTTCTCCTCAAGTGTTAATTCCATAGACAACATACCCTTCAACCTACTTCCTCCTAGGCCAGGTGATTTTCTCTCCTCTTCATTGGGTTTCCCTTTTGGTGATGGATCACCAGTTGTGCTTACCCTTTGTGGATCCTTCATAATGATACCCATCACATCAATGGAACTGTCACTTTCGTCGGTGGATGTGGTCTCCTCCTCAGAACTGGAAGATTCGCTAGTGGTTTCATCTGCCGATGTTTCCAGATTCATTTGCTTCTGCTTGCCAATCCTCATGTCGTAGTAGATTGTCTCCCCTTTCTTACCGGTCATGCGTAGAAGGCCAGTACCCCAGTCCTGTTTTGACTTCATGGCCATCAACCATGGCCTTCCCAAAATTAGTGGATAGCCCTCCCCCTTAGTAGGCATTACAAAAACATCTACCTCTACCTCAGTGTTGAAATCTTTTATTTTCATGGCACTTACCACACCCACACACTTTACTTTTCCGTTGTTTGCCATCTTTGCCTTGCATGGAGAAGGCCTGTCAACCTCGAGCCCTAATCGAAGCATCATAGCTTCGCTCATTACACAGATTTGTGCACCTCCATCAATGTAGGTGTTTCCAACCCTCTTTCCTTTTATGTTTACGTCGACAATTGGAAGGATGTCATCCATGTTGCATCCCGAAATTGCTCCGGCTACCTTTGTTTTGGAGCGTCTTGTACTTACCATTTTAGACCATTGTCGCCTTACTTTTGGTGCAAGATGTAGCAGTTGTGGCCATGTAATCTTCGGTCCATGCTCTGCCACATCCAATGTTAGATCATAGGGCTTAGAACTTTCCCCTAGCTGGAAGTCGGTGATGCCCAATTTCCGTCGTGGCCTGGATGGCCTCTTGCTAGTTTCTCCTCTCATGCTTCTCTCATCATCTGATTGTGTAGCTTTCTCCCTCCTAGCTCTTTTCACAGTCATGGCTTCAAATGGTTCTAAAAAGGTTACCTTCTCCTTACCCTTGTCCCTCTCCTTTGCTCTGGGTGGATCCACTACTACGGCTTTTCCTTTCTCTTCTAGCCTTATGATGTTTACAGGGCGATCATGTGGTGGGGTTGGTGGAAGAGGTGGGATGGATGCTTGTAGTGGTGTCTGGGGTGGACGTAGAGTTTGTGTTGGTGGGGGTGGTGCTCGGGGTGGGGGTGTTCTTTCTCTAGGGGGTGACAATTGGTTCCTCCTACGTCCTCTATTATAGTTTTGTCGTGGTTTGGGACAGTAGTACATACCGTGGCCGTCTTCTCCGCAGTTGTAGCAATGATACTCCCTGTTTTGTCGTCGTGCTCTTCCAGGGTCTTGATCTCTTTCTCGACTCCTCCCTTGCTGTATTAAGTGGACAGACAAATTCTGCAGTTGGTCAGTAATATGGGCCAACATATCTTGTTGGTCATCTCTTACCCCAAGAGCCGGTGGTGGTGGTATGGTGGTTGTCGTAGTTGTTGGTCGACGCGATGTTCCTGCTTCTGTTGACTCGGTTTCTTGGCTTTCATTCGCAGCTTCTTGTCCTTAAGGCGAGCAATCTCAACGGCTAACTCGTACGTAGCCGGGAATCTACCTTTCACCTTCTCCTTGAGAAGCGGCCATAAGCCATGCGTGAACCAATCTTTTTTTAGGAAATCGGGTGCAGCTTCCCCCCTTGCCAGTGACTCAACCCACCGTTCCCAGAAATCCACAAATTTGGACTCATAGGTGGCATATTCTAAAAGACCCTCCTGCTTCAAGTCTCTCAACTTATCCCACAACTTTTCTGAAGTGGTACCTCCCCCAAAGCGCCTCTTAAAAGCGGTTTTTAAGGGTTCCCAGTCATCCTTGGTTGCTTGTGGAAGTGCATTGTACCATGATCTAGCTTCTAGCTTCATGAGATGCTTAAAGATTCTAACCCGGGATTCATCCGTATCTTTGTTGCTCACTACACATGCTACTTCAAAGTCATCTAGGAAGTCTGTTACCAAATCCTCCCCCTTCTTTCCTTTAAATGTTGGAAATGCTACACTTTCCATGATTACTGAGAGAGAGAGCTAGAAAGACACACTGCTTAACTTGCAAAAGTTTTTTCTTCTTTACAAGGAGGTGTGTATACCCTCTTATACTAGGACATAGATTAAAACTTCAAACGGTACATTGCTTTGTACCAAAGGTAAGACAAATGGTTGATCTGATGCCAGAACCTCAAAAAATCACTCCCCACCCAGCATGGTGTCAATGACGTGCTGTAGTGAGCCTTCAAATCTAGTATTACCTTGATTGAGCGTACACGTGTTGGTATGTGTGATCTTTCTTGAGGTAGGTTGTACTGATTCATGTGAAGCTTAGAGGTGCTTAGTCACTGTCCAAGCTTGTGGGAGAGGGTGGTGTTCTTTCTTGAAACAAACTCAGTAGATCCCTAGTTTCTCTAGTGAGAGTGTGAGCCAATGATTCTGTTATCTGTGCTGCAGCATCAGGTGCAACTTGAAAACTGACTATGATAATTACCTCGGTGACTTGAGTTACCCGATTCTCAAAGTAGAATAGTGTTGATTCTCTATTGTGTAGAGCTCCTTCCATTTTGTTGTTGTGGGTTGGTTGTAGGTTGCGCACATGGTTTCGACCTTCTCCTTCTTCTTCTTGGCACTTGGCCTATGTATATCCACTGGGTTTGGCGTGTTGGTTGACTCTCCCACTGCAAATCTATTACCGTTACGCCTGGCACTCGAGCTTCGATGGAGATGTGGAGTTCGTCTAGTTGTGCTTGGAGCTCTTCTTCTTCTGTCATCCAATTAGCAAATCCTGCTAGCCATTCATCCATTCACAATAGTTTAAGGGTTTCAGTCTTGTAAATTGAAGGGTTTTCATGAAAAGATCCTCAGTGGGGGCACCAAATGACGGGAGCAAAGCGAATCTTGAACCCCGACGGCCTCTAAAACACCAGGGACCGAATGGCGCGCCTCGAGCCTGTCATGGTAAAGCAAACAGGGGCACCACCTAGCTTCAGCGGGTAGGACGCAAACAACACACCACCATAACAAAGTTTTCATCCAAGAGAGATGGATGCTTGGGAGTAATGATGAAGAGGAAAGGGAATGAGATCAAGTGAGAGAGAGAGAGAGAGAGAGAGAGAGAGAGAGAGTGAGGGAGGGGGTATAGCGGCTTAGTACTTGGGCACCACAAAAGGATGGCGAATCCGCACACCCTTCACACATACACAAGCTCACTCCAAACACAAGACTAGGTGGCGATTCCGCACACCTCACATGGGCAAAACATTGCAAGAAAACATACTCACAAAACCTCAAGCTTTATTTAGAGAATAAGGCGATGAAATGGGGAGCATAGGGTAGGGGAATGATAAGGGAGAGAGTGGTAGAGTACATGGCGGATAGGTGGGAGTTGATGGCGAAGACTCGCACGAGGGTTATGGCCATCATCCTTCATTTAGTTGCCCTTCATCTTCCATAGCCAAGGGTGTAGAGGTCATGCTCAAGACAAGCATGGTGATTGCGGTGATGGTGATGGTGTGTGTGTGTGTGTGTGTGCACTAGGCACACACACAGCATAGTGTGTTCTTTGGTGATGTTGTGTGTGTATTTAGTGTGATGGTGACCCCTCTTTATATAGGGGAGGAGGGGGGAGGAATTCTAGAATTTAAAAATGAAGAAATCATTATCTACATAGGCCATGTGACTGTGGGCCCCACTTGTCTGGCTGTGTGTATATGTGCCAGAACAGCAGTCTCATGAGAGAGAGACTAAGAGAGAGAGATGGGTTGATGAAAAAAAGTGAGAGGTGACATGGAGAATAAAGTAATTATAAGAGGGGAGAGAGGGGAGTGTGTTCAGAGGTGAATCTGTGTGCAGATGTGTGTGAACACAAGAAAAATTAGGTAACCACTGGGTGGGGATGGGTCTGTGGGCACCTTTTTCAGTGAAACTGAGTGTGGGGAAGGTTATTTAGATACAAGACAAGAGATATGGCACCCTTTAGAGAGAGAGGGGGGTATTTGGGTCATGGGATATGATAGGAGAGAGAAAGAGGGGGTGGGGTATACTATTTTGGAAGATAGGGTAAGTTGCATGTGAGTTAGGGTGCATTATTGGTGAGTTATAATGCATTATTGGTGAGAGGTGGGGTAGCTTGAGGGGAGAGAGAAGGGAGAAAGGACAAGGGGAAGAGAGAGGGGGTTGACCTTTTGAGTGGAGGAGAGGAAAACGGACACACGGCGGGGCAACAGTGAAGAAAAAGGAGGCAAGGTGGGGATGGGCTACCCCGCAGGCATGAGGTGGCCTATTTTACCTTTCTTATATATTTACATAATCATAATTTATTTTTTTCTTACTTTTTCCAATGCCTTTTATCACTCCCTCCCTAAGAGGGGGGTTTTCATGGGGTGGGGACGAGAGAAGAGGGGTATGGGAGCTTGGCTTGTGAAAAGCCCCCATCAACAACTACACACACACACACACACACACACACACACACACACACACACACACACACACACACACACACTCGTGTGCATGTGTGCGCGTGCGCACACACACACACACACACACACACACACACACACACACACACACACACACACACACACACACACACACACACTCTCTATGGAACACTCATTGACATATCACACACTTAGGCGTACATGGTCAACCCCATGGTATAGGTTCGACACATTATGCCCCATTTTTTTTTATCGGCTCTATGTTAGTCCTGTTCAACCCAATGCTTGCAGTTGCAAAGTCTAAACACATGGTTCTATATACACACTCTGTCACAAAAGCACACAACATAGTAATGCATGATAGTACTAAGGACATAAAAATCCGTAACACACACATGCTGGTATAATAACAAGACGTCATTTATACTAATAGATTTTGCATGTCACAGACAACAACATATTTGGCGGAGGAGTAGTCAAAAGAGAAGGACATACAACATGAGCAGGCTGATGGAGCATTCAAGCAATAAACCCCTTCTATTTTTTGGTTTTATTCTGGCATAGAGAAGCCAAGTCCTTTGTAAATGTTTTGTAGATGCATGTTAGAATCCTTCAAGTTATCTGTAAATGCGTGTTAGCATCCCTCAAATTATCAAAATTTTACTTCAAGTCACAATGACATTATGAAGTTCGCATCTCAAGTGGTTCCCCCCCCCCTTTTCCCCTTTTTACAACAAGGGCACTTACTGGTATAACAACTGGCTACCTTTTATAAGGTCAACATGGTAACTAAGGCATTTTGTTTAAAGCTTAAAGAACTTGCAATTTGAAGCCTTGCTAAAAATGGCACGCAACATTAATAGCAGCGCCGTATCCACCCCTGGCGAGAAATCGTTGTAGCTGGCATGGCCATAGGAACGCCTTTAAGGCACCGGACTGAGCTTCCCTATAAAACCAAGGCATCGCAAGGCATACTTAGCACTATATGCATGTATACACAGAGCGTCATACATAGTAGTTTTCCCAGAGCATCACACGCACAAAGTTGCCATAAGTGGGGCGTCCTGAGATGGCACGACACACTTGCTGTTGGTGGCGCAATCGCTACACTACTAAGCCCAAAGGCTTCACCCTCTACTACACACAAGGCTACTGTGCAAGCTACAAATGGTACAGAGGAGGTACATTCATTTTTTTCAAACGTATATGTTAAAATAAAATAACCACATTATAGGCTGAACCATCCCTGGTCTCCATTTTTCTCACAGAAACGTTCTGTAAGGCATATTCTTAATTTCTAGTCACTCAACAATTTCATATAAAGGTCTCAGTTGTATGCACACACATCTCAAGGCACTGTATGCCGTAGATAATCACAGTTGTATGCCATAGGTAATCAACCCGGGACGTCACGGCACATTGGATGGTGTGTGCGAAATTGGTACACTAGCAAGCCGAAAGGCATCACTTTCTACTACACACAGAGATAATTCGCAAGCTGCAGACGTATACTACACACAAGGCTAACTTGCAAGCTGCAAGCGATACAGGGGAGGTACGTCCACGTTTCTGTACAACTTATCTATTGAAATTCATTAACAATATTGTAGGTTAAACCATCTTTTGTATCCGGTTTTTCACAGAAAGTTTTATAAGGCATGATATTGTTTTTTATTCACTCATCTTCCAGTAACGATTCCAGTAACAGTAATGGCTTTCTATTCACTCATATTTATGGTAAAGATGTTTTAATGGCATGGTATTGTTTTCGGTTAACACAGCGTCCAGAAAAGGGTCTCTCATGCATAAGGTAATCGTCTATTGATACACATAGGAAAAAAGCATGACATCACGAACTTAAATTTCCGGCGGTAGAACTAAAACTTACATATGGGCATGCAATATGATTAAACATTGGTAGGATATGTTTACAAAGTACAGCAATAGGAAGTTCCACAAACAACCTATATTCATGTAAATGGCACATAATAGGCACAATAAAGAATACCTCTCTCACCCATACTCTTGTTTTTGCATACTTATGCATAAGGCATGCATTCATAACGCAGTTAAGCAACAATTTAGCATGAAAACAGGTTCGTAGTGTACCTAAACTAAAAAGGATATATGGTCCGACTAATTTTTGTACATAAAATTACTTGAAGGTAACGGTTGCAAGGTACTGCAAATAACAACTAGGTGAACTGATAGTGAAAACCTGGAGTATGGGTTTTTCTAAAAAAAATAAGAAGCAAAGCGGTGTTTTTAATCGATTGTCTTGTATGTAATATCGGGCATAAAGGAGGTATTAAATCTTTGCATAAGGATTTAGGATAACCTCATATAAAGCCAATGTCATTATGAAAAGACCGTTTTTTTTGAAAAAAAGGATAGAACAAACAAAATTTTGCCAAAATTTTCAGAAATTGACCTTAATATATACTCACTTTTTAACCATAGCAAGGCTGCCCCTAAGGCATTAACCAAACAGTGTATAAAAACCAGTACGAAAAACCTTAGATGTAAGGCTGGTAAGTCAAAACGGAGGTTTTTTTTTAAGAAAGGGGGTTTTTTTACTCTTCTTTATGATTAATACCTAGAAAAAGAATGGATCAATGATTTGATGTATAGGACACCTCTTGTAAAGACAGATGTTGGGCTCGTTTGGAATATGGTTTTTTTGAAAAATAAACTGTTTTACAAACAAAATGTTGCCGAAATTTTTCAAAAAAATCAAGAGTGCTTGTAGATTATAATGCTTACTTATATACCATAACAATAGGGTTGCCCCTATAGCAACATAGTATAGTTGCTAAAGAATGCTAAACTCCTAATGATTGATGACAAACAGGAGTACAGACAGACATCTAGGATGAGTGTCACTCGTGATATATTCAAGCTACAAATGATTCGGGACAAGCTCATGGCAACACACAAAGGGAAAAATCAAACCAACCCATTAGCAATTAGAGACCCCATTTCCAAACCTTGTAAACCTATACGAAATTTCACGGACCGTAATCGACCATATCTACACAGTCGAGCAAAAGAAAATGTAACATATACCTAGGAATAGGGTTGGGCTTTAGGGTGTGACAGCGATAACAAGCAGTGGCGATTGCCTGATATACCTGTCACCCATTTAGTGCAAATTAATTCTAATTGATTGTACTTGTGGTTGGTTGGCAGGTAAAGATCCCTGCTTTCATCTGATAGGAGTTCCGACCTAAAGCTCCCATTGTTTTATGTAACGAAGGATATTGTAACAATTTTTATATTAAAAAAAGTTCTACTTTTCTTTTGTGTAACCATATGATAAGTGTAAACAGTACTTAAGTTCTCTCAGTATATGATTCTAAGTGATGGGATTTTTCAATCAAACACACACACACACACACACACACACACACACACACACACACACACACACACACACACACACACATACACACACACACACGTGCTCATGATGAGCGCCCAACCTGTGTGTGTGCATGTGCGTGTGTGTGTGGAGAGAGAGAGAGAGAGAGAGAGAGAGAGAGAGAGAGAGAGAGAGAGAGAGAGAGAGGATGGCTATATAAAGACCAATGAAGATGGCTACTTTTTTATATTTTTCCATCATCTAAGAAGCATATATAGTGTCTCCTTTTCAAAGGTAGATCTCTCTCTCTCTCTCTCTCTCTCTCTCTCTCTCTCTCTCTCTCTCTCTCTCTCTTTTGATGCATCTTAGCATCCTTGCATTGAGAGAGAGAGAGAGAGAGAGAGAGAGAGAGAGAGAGAGAGAGAGAGAGAGAGAGAGAAATGAAATGTTATATTAATGTCTTCAAAAGGCCAAAATGACCTATGAGACTAGAGCATTACAATGTGGTGGATCTTATACAATGTCAGAGTAGCAAAAATGAAATGACAAAAGGATGAGATATAAATACTATGAAATCCTAAGTTGGTAGGTGTGAAATAAGCAGCTAGCTGGGATAGCTAAACCACGAGTCACAAGAGATCCAACATTGGTTGCTGGCAGATCTCATCAATCTCCTCCATGGTCAGTAGTCTGATCGGGCGTCGTGCATGTCGAGCCAAAGTGATCTGGATCCTCTAATGTAGCCTTCATCGATGCCGTGTAGTCTTCCGCATTTGTGGGCATATGGATCTCCCCAATTCAGTTGCTCGATTGATTAGTGTGCCTCTGGTGTGAGACAACAAGATCTGGTATGGTAGTAGCTCCTCTGGGTGTCCAGTGTCTGCTCTAAAGAAGTCAGTGATGTGTCTCTGGGACTGGCTGACCTCTCCTCTCAGCAGGCTCTCTTTGTGTCTACGTAGCTCGAGAAAAAACAAACCCAGGCATCTCTGATCCTTGTACCTCATGACTTTGGAGAGTGGTCCAAAGCCCTCTCTGAACAAGTAGTGGAAGCGGCTTCGTATCGTGTAGTAGACGGGCCACTGACATGTGTAGTGTTACAGTGTAACTCTGTCTCAGGCTCCATGTCACAAAGGGGGCATGTCCTGGCCTCTGCTATTACTCCATTGTATCTCACAGTCTCGATCCGCAGCTGGTGTGAAGATGTGCGTATCTAGCCAATAGCGCACCGTACCCCACGAGACAAGTGGGTGTCCATGTATCTGGGCCTCGTCACAAAACCATCCGCTGTAAGCGGAGAAGATGTTCTCTGCAGAAATCCATCATCGTGCCCAGCTCCTGTGCTGGCCTCCTCCTGGTGTCTAGTTGAATTAGATCCTGGCGGATGAGCCTGGTGATTTTGGGATGTGTAAGAGTCATGGAGGGTGCGTCGAGTGAGTATTGGAAGGGGGGAAATCTGTCTATACTAAACCCATGCGCCTGGAATCAGGATGTCATCTTCCCATACCCACATGCCATATCTCCCTGCAAGGCTAACTGTCGAGAGGACTCAAGTGCAAGGTGGGCATATCTGTCTTTGGGAAGTGCCTACATGCGGTGTATGAAGGAGACAGATCTAGTGAGCACCTCAACTACTAGTGGGGGGCAGCTAGCTCTACTTGGATAATGACACATGGCACTGAGGCCTTGGCTCTAATGAGTTGCAAGATCATAGAGACCAGGGCTTCTCCACATCCCCCCATCCATCAGTGTGACCCGTCCTCCCGTGACAATCTAATGAAGGCCCCCATATCTTAGCTTCATAGAGCAATGGAGAGGCCACTAGCGTATCAAAGAGCTAGAGCTTCATTCAAAACTCCTGAAATTGAACCTGTGAACACATCCTCTCCAGTCTACCCAATGCCGAATGGGCTCTGGTCAATCTAGTCCCTATTGCTCTCCTTAATGAGAATGTTGGTCCACTAAAAACCACTCCGAGGTAAGTGTAAGCATCTGTATACTCCACTTTCTCTTGGTCGTATGTGAATGCGGGTGCTAACCTCCTAATCCACTATGGGGTGGTATTAAATTCATGACCTTGGTTTTTCCAAGGTTAATAGAAAAACCACTTTCATGGGAAAACCTATGCAAAGCATCCAAGTGATGTTGGATCCCTCCCGGAGAGTCATAGATCAACACAATATCATCAACATATAACAATAGTGGGATCCATGTCCCCGCCAGTGGTGCACCTCTATTCCCATCTCTCTCAATGTAGTCAGAAACCTCATCCACATACATACCAAACAGAGTAGGAGAGAGCGGGCAGCCCTGCTTCACCCTAATAGTAGAGTGAACTGCTATAGAAAGACCCTCTGAAGTGTGTACATGCCTTGATATTGATTTGTACAATGCCATGATCCCCCAAATTAGCTCTGTGGGTACTCCCATCTCCTGTAATCTGCACATCAGTCTAGCTTTGGGTACTGTTTCAATTGCTTTGTGGAAATCTACAAAGCTACAATAGATCCTTCTCCCATGGGATATGCCCTCCTTGATGATGGCCTTGAGTGTCAAGATATGGTCAAGAGTAGAAAAACCTCTTTTGAATCTTGCCTGCCCCGGCTGCACGTAGCCCCTCTCTCTCTGCCCATCTACTCAGCTGCTACTCAAGAATGGATGCATACAACTGTTCCATTGTGTGTCCAATCATGATAGTTTGATAGTTCCCAGGCTCCATAGGGTCTCTTGATTTGAAAATAGGTACAATTGTCGATAGGCTCTAGGTATCAGGAAAGCGCTTGCACATGGCACTATTAAACATGACTGCTAGAAGCTCTGCTAGTAGTTCTTTGGCATGCATGAAATGCCCAGCCACCAAGCCATTGTGATCATATGCTCTCCCAGTCCTCATCCTATCAATAGCCTTCTTCACCACCTCGGCGGTGAAAAAAGCACATGTGCGTGGGCATTGGGTCTGGGGGGTCAGGAAGGGGCGGCTATCCATAAACTCTATACAAAGCTACTGCGTAGTGACGTCCAAGTCTCTGTAGAGGTAGTGGGGGGGGAGACAACTCATGAAAGAGCCGCCATGCCTCATGTGAGTCCTGACTTAATAATAGCTGGTAGAGATCTTGCTCTAGTTGGGCCAAAAATGCCCTCTTTTTCTACCGTACCGGGCGTCAAAAGTCAATCTATGACTATCTGTGAGTGATGTCCGCCAAAAGAACTTCCCTCTAAAGTCTAGCTTTGGTTTGGCGGCATTCCTCATCATACCAGTTTTTCTGAGGTGTGCTTCCGGAACGGCATCTATGCTCTGGCTGGGTGTGTGGATATGATTCTGCTGCTGCATCATGTAATTTCTGTGTCAATATAGTCATAAGCTCCTCCAGAGGTTGCCCTGGATCCTGAGTGCTTAGGCATCCGTAGATCCCGTCTATGTAGACCGAATTCATCTCCTGTGTGAAGGTATAGCGAGTAGGAGTTGCCACCCGTGGACTATGTGCTACACTGAACTAGAAAGAGACGGTCAACGACTCAATAGCATGATCCACTGTCACCCCAACAGGTTTGGGCCCAACTATGAGATCCTAGATCCTAGTGATGAGGCTTAGTTGTGCCATGACATAATCCACTATGCTGGCTCCATGTCTATGTGGTAAGCATGTGAAGCCTCTCACATTGGGAAGTCTCTATAGGCCATTCAAGATGGCCAATCCATGTGCAGTCCCCATGTCTATCAGGTGCCGCCCATACTCAGTATGTTCCCCATCTTGTGATGGTCTGGATAGGCCAGTCTCTGCAACATCCAACTCTCTCATCATCTCCTCTAAAGTATCATAGAATACTGTCTAATGATGTGCAGTCCTAGCATTGAAGTCCCCTAGAATGATAATGTTTCCATCTCTAGAGAATTCCCATATGTCATCATCCAAAATAGAGAAGGGGGACTATCCTCTGGGTGGTGCATATACGGACATACTTGGGGGGAAGTAGCAAATAGCAATGAAGAGGTATCTGCCAGTCTCTGCTCTCAATATCACCCACATGTACCTAGCTTGCTCATCTCTGCGAGATGTATGTATTAATTGCTGCAGACCCTCCCTCAATAACACTGCCACTCCTCATGAGCCCCACCCTCCGTGCTTTGATTGTGTCTTGTGTCTACACGGTGTCTCCCATCTGTATCCACTAATGTGAGGCATAGATTTCCCAGGGGCCTAATGTATCTCAGAGTAGAAGATGATGTCTCGCCCATTAAAACTATCCTCAAAGGCACCCACATCAAGGCACATAGATCCATTACAGTTCCAGGCGGCAACTTTTAGTGTGGTCCGATAGGTCTCGCACCGTCATGTGGCATGTGGCTCTAGTATTACCACTCTTCCATCTCGGTAGAAAGAAATCTTGTCTTTTTCCCTTGCTGCTCTAATCTCTGGCATTACCTCCTGCATATGAGCGATCCTTACATGTACAATGTGCACACGTCTTCTTTGCTCCTCCTCTAGTGTCATATTGAAAATAGTGGGTGTGGGCGTGGATGCTATTTCTTGCCTTTCCCTTTCTTGGCAGCCTTGATCCATTTATCGGCTTCGTCCGCCTTCTATTGGGTCTTGGTAGTAGCATCCACCCAAGAGGTCGTCATTTCTTTGTGCTGATCTTCTCCTTCTTTGATGGCCCGTACTTGCTCTTTGATTGTGTTTAGCTCTTCTATCACTGAGGGTTGAAATTCTCCTTCTTCAAGCATGTTTCTTGATCGTGCTTCAATGAGATCCTTCTTGAGTGATGCGATCTCTTCATCTTGGGTTGTCGCACGATTTTCCAGTTCATTCATTTTACTTTCTTGAATCGACACGCGTCCTGTGCACATTTGTATTGTGCCTAGCTGGTTGCGGTTCATCTTGGTAATGGTTTCCATCATCTCTTCTTTGCACTTTTGAATGTCATCCTCTAAGGGGTGGCCTTTAGCATTCTGCTTCCTCATGCTCAGTTGCCGCCAAAGGGACCCACACTATGCACACCAACTTCCTTCCTCTTTTTTTTTCTCTCTCTCTCTCTCTGGCAGTTTTTTTCCTCTCTCTCTCTATGCGTGTAGGTTTTCTCTCTCTACGAGCAAGTTTTTTCCCTCTCTCTCTCTACACATGTAGGTTTTCTCTCTCTAGGGATTTTCCCCCTCTTTATCTTTCTATGTGATTTCCCCCCTCTTTCTCTCTCTACGCAATTTTCCCCTCTTTCTCTCTCTATGTGATTTTCCCCCTCTTTCTCTCTCTACGCCCCTTTTCCCCCTTCTTTGAGCGGGGGCAGGTTCAAGGGTAGCACGAGTGTGGCACGAGGGGCAGGGGTAGCGGTGTTGGAATTAGGGTTGCAAGGAAACACACACAGGTTGGAGAAGATGAAGGAAGCTCAAGGCACAAAATTGAGAGTACATTACTTAGTGTGCAATGGAAAGATAGATAGCCCTAGAGTGATGGGAGTATATACAATGCACGGGGGAAAAAACCTAGTAAAGACGGAAAAAATTCACACATCACTACGACATGTATAAGGTAACAGGAGTGATGCAGTGAACGAGAGCTGGCACATGAGTAAAGGGAAGTGCCATGCCCTGAGGACATGATCATTCCACAAAGGGGAGTAAGCCCAAAGCTTTTCGGAAAGCTTCGAGCTTCT
Organism: Adiantum capillus-veneris; assembly: GCF_014529385.1. NCBI lineage: Eukaryota > Viridiplantae > Streptophyta > Polypodiopsida > Polypodiales > Pteridaceae > Adiantum > Adiantum capillus-veneris. The sequence goes on from NC_140932.1 coordinate 87,575,521, forward strand.
CACGAGACAATGCCTTTGTGAAAAGATTTGCAAGGTTGTCCTCTGATGGCACATAAGCCAAGCTGACCTCTCCCGTTGAGAGCCTCTCCCTAACATAGTGGTAATGCACCTCAATGTGCTTTGTGCGAGCATGAAAAACTGGGTTTCTTGCAACTGCCAATGCATTCCGATTGTCAGTGTAGATAGTGTTGGCAGTGTCCTGTCTAACACCCAAGTCAGCCATAAGGCATCTGAGCCATACACACTCAACCGTAGCTGTGAAGACTGCCCTGTACTCAGTCTCACAACTCAAAGTGGCCACAATATTTTCTTCTTGCTCAACCATGATATACATAAACTGCCAAGCATGAAACAAAAACCACTTGTGGACACTCGCGTGTCAAAACAACCAGCCCAATATGAGTCCAAAAAAGCATGTAAGTCTGGCGGCAATGATACCCCCGGGATAAAACAAGCCAAGATGTAAAGTGCCACTAAGGTAGAGAAAAATCCTCTTGATAGCCTACCAATGCTTAGACCTTGGGCTATGCATAAATCTGCTGACCTATGAGACTGCAAACTGAATATCTTGCCTCGTGTTGCATACATAAATGAGGCATCCAACAATATTTTGGTAAAGAGCGACATCTACAGGATCATCAGCATCATGTAGACTCAATTTCAAACCTGTTTCCATGGGCGTGGCAATAGGTTTGCAATCCTCAAGTCCAAACTTACATAGCAATGTCTTTATGTAACTTTTCTGACACAAGGCAATACCACCATCACATGCTTAAACTGTATGCCCAAGTAATGATGCAACAGTCCCAAATCTTTTATCTTGAAAGTAGCATTCAATCAGCCTTAAATTCAGCAATATGCCTCTCATTTGGTCCAGTGATAAGCAAATCATCTACATAAAGAACCACAATGAGAGGTACATCACCCTCACGCTTTACATACAATGTGCTTTCTGTTGGACTGTTACAACAGCCTTGTTTGACCAAATGAGTGTCAGCTTTCTCATACCAAGCACGAGGAGATTGATTCAACCCATACAAAGCCTTGTTACATTTGCACACTTTGTCCTCTTTTCCTTTCTTGACAAAACCGCGAGGCTACGTTACATAAACTTCCTCAAATACGTCACCATTCAAGAAATTAGTAACAATGTCTGATTGATGTACATCCCAACCAAAATGAGCTGCCAGTGCACATAAAAAAACTCATGGTAGTCATACGACAAGTGGGAGAAAAATTCTTTCATAATCTATGCCTTTTTGCTGTGCATAACCCTTTGCAACCAGTCGAGCCTTATGGCGATCGATCTCACCATCCGGCTTGCGTTTCAACTTGTAAACCCATTCGTACCAATGGCCTTTTTTCCAGGAGGCAAATCACATAAAGTCCATGTGTCATTTTCTATAAGTGCGTCATATTCTGATTGCATGGCAGCCATCCAATTTTTTGAAGTTTGTGCTTCATCAAAAGGCAGAGGTTCCTCAACATCATGTAAGCTAGACACAGCCAAGCATAACAATCTGATGCATAAGATGCATGGCGAGAGCCTGAACGAGTACAACTAGACAAAGGTGCATGCAATTTATTGTCACGCAAAGTGTGCACGAGCCATTTTGGCATACCTCTAGCTTGCTCATTTTCAACCCTTTCCTCATCCAGTACATCATGTATATATGCACCAATAATAGGCTGATCTATAACTTTTTTGGAATTCCCCATAGGCTATACATTTGCCCCATTGGAATTTACATTTGAACTTCACCACTAAAAAGAGGCAACAAAGTGTCATAAATGTCATGTGAGCTTATATTACTATCTCTAGTACATGAGAGCAAGGGCTGAACAGAATCTTCCACAAACACTACATCCCATGAAACCAAAATACGCTTTGTTTGCGGATGATGCAACCTGTAACCTTTGCTTTCAGCACTATAACCAACAAAATACATTTGATAGCCTTATCATCCAATTTTCTATGCTGCACTTGTGGCACTAAACCATAAACCAAATAGCCACAAACATGTATGTGCTCAATAGATAGCTTTCTATCATGCCATGCTTCATATGGAGTCATAGATTGCAACGATTTCGTAGGACACGAGTTGAGTACATAAGTGGCACACATGACAGCCTCGAGCCAAAACAAATGTGGTAAAGCTTGACTCTTGACCATACATCTTGCCATTTCCATAAGAGACATATTTTTCCTCTCAGCAACACCGTTTTGCTGAGGTGTATACGGCACTGTACATTAATGTTTTATCCCACTACTAGCCCAAAATGCATTAAATTCATGAGGCATATACTCCCCCCCTCGATCGGAACGGAGGGTGCCCATAGTACTTTTCAAGACATTTTCAGCCATATCCAAAAATTATTTGAAGCACACAAAAACTTTGAACTTTGCTTTAAGTGAAAACACCCATGCATGCCTGGAGTAATCATCAATGAAAGTCACAAAGTATAGGTAATTGCCCAAGGAGGGCCCACAAACATCACTATGCACAAGCTGCAACCTGCATGTGGCCCTAACTGAGAACCATCTTTTGGAAACTTAGAACGATGCATTCTACCCAGAATACAGCCTTCACAGACATGTTTGATAGGTGCTTCAAGAGGCGGCAAAGAAGCAACCATATCAAATTTCTATAAATGCAGCAAACTGAAAAAATTTAAATGACCAAAAAGTGCATGCCAAAGTTTTGCATCTGAAATAGCCCTTGAATCTGCAATTGCATTTGCAAAATTTTGTCCAAACTTGTCATACAAAGTGAGCTTATATAGCCCACGACACAAAAGCCATGCAACAATTTCATCACCAAAACTGAGATCATGAACTGTACATCTGTCATCCACAAATTTGACTACAAGTCAAGTCTAGCAAGCATGGATACAGACAAAAGATTCTTCTTGATCCCAAGTACATAAAATGCATCAACAAGTGTGAAAGAACTTCCATTTGCAGCAGTAAGCACAATCTTTCCAACTCCCTAAACGGATAAGAGGCATTGTTGGCACAAGTGACTGAATTCCCATGAGGGACAGACTCAAGAGAGGTGAAAAATTAACCTGACTACTGCCTTGACTCCCGTCTCTTTCATGGCTGCTTTTGTCATGACACAAACCTGTGCTCCACCGTCTATGTAGGCTTGTACCTGCATCCTCTTCTCTATAATCGCATCCACCAATGAAGAACATCAGTGGGGATACCCACTCTCAAAGCCATGTTTTGCACTGCTTGGACATTTCCTTAGCGCTTGGCAGCCTAGTACTAACACTTGTAGACCACTGCCTTCTTAACTTTTGGATTTAAAGCTAACAACTGACCAAATGTATATTTGCCTTTTGATTTTGAACATCACTCACCAGATTGTACTCGAGATAGCCTCCTCCTAGCTGGAAATCCGCTTGCTTGATCTTGCGACGCCTCCTTCTTTTGCTAGGCTCAGGCTTCTCTCTGCCTTCGTACACCTTCTCTTTACCCTTGCGAGCTCTAGTTTCCCATTCTACCTCTGTTTCCCTCTCAACTCTTGCCCTCTTATTGGCCAAAACTTCGACATCCTACTTGTCTACCCCTATGATGTTCACTCTTGGAATCTCACCCCCGTTTTGCTGAGCCGGTTGCACATGATTCTCCACCACTTGCTCTCTTGGACCATTGTATTGCCCTGACCTCGACCTCTACCAAAAAGCGGGTACATATCCTCTTTCTCTCTGCGGTTGAGGACAATCAGGTGCATAATGCCCTTCTTCTCCACAATTGTAACACCTACTAGGCAGTGGCCGAGCCCTGCCCCTTGCTCCTCTTGGTTGTCCTCTATCCATGACACTAAGCCGCAACTCTTGCATCTGCTCGGATAAATCTTGCACTGTGCGCACCCAATTTTGCGGCACAACAGCTACACCTCAAATTCCCTGATTTTCTTCATGTCCAGCCTCTCTCGGGCTCTGCGGTTGAACATGGGCCATCGTCTCGTAGCCAGACACGCCCTGCTCTATCTTCTTCTTTATCTTTCTGCTCTTCGACCGCGCAACAGCTACTGCACCATTATAATTCTCCGGGCTCTCGAAATCAACTTTTTCTCTCACCTTGGGATGCAGACATGCCATGAATTTGTCCAGCTTGAAGTAATCACCATTGGCCAATTGCATGGCTGCCGCTAACTCTGCCCAACACTCTTCAAAATGACCCCAAAACAAATTGAAATCTTCACTTACATCTTGCTTAAGAGCCTTCAGCTTTGCATCCATTTCGACTGGGAAAGTCTCCTTGCGAAAGTCATGAAGAAACCTCGCCCGTAGAGCCGGCCATGCTTGCTTCGGCTCTCCTTCCAATGCATCGTACCATGATTTAGCTCTACCACGCATCACCAAAGGAAAAGTTTGCATCTTGCTGTCCTCATTCGGCATACACAATGACAGCATGTACAGCTCGAAATTTGACATCCACTCATCAGGGCTCTCTGATCCTGTGAAAATTGGTCCATAACTTCTACCTGCCATGACTTCCAACTCAAAAAAAACTGCTTCTTTTCGATCAACTAGGAGCAATCAGTGTGCTCCTCAGTGGGGCACTAGAAGATGGAGAGGGGGAATGTGGGAGCACGCCCAGCGCGCCAACACGGTTGCCTCCTATAGCCCAGGCACACACTGCACCCAAACCACTCAAAAACACCTTCAAAAGGACAATTTACACCTAATCCGCTTCACCTGTTCAGCTTCCAAGCGCACACGCGCTATCCAAGGCCGCAAAATGAGCCAATACCTCACTCCACCTACTCTGCCTCCCTCTGCACATACACTTACTCTCTCTCTCTCTCTCTCTCTCTCTCTCTCTCTCTCTCTCTCTCTCTCTCTCTCTCTCTCTCTCTCTCTCTCTCTCTCTCTCTCTCTCTCTCTCTCTGCAAAGCACCAGCGATCCGGGTGTACACACGCTTCACGGGCACCGCGGCTGGCAACAGACGAGAAGGGGAAGAGAAAAGGGGAAGGGGGGAGCGACACCAAGCCAAAGACCAAGAGGGTTGCCCATTGATACCTTCAAAAAAACTTACACAGTTCCATTGAGCTCTCTCTCACACTCTTGCTTGCTCCTCTTGAATGTCCAGTCCAAAAAAACAAAAGCCCCCATTCACAAAGAAAATTGGCCCCTTTCCAGGCTCGTTTTTTAGGTTTTTAGCAATTTTCATGATTTTCCAACATGTGGCACTCCCGTTGGGAGGCTCGGTCTCACTTTGACTAGCTTTGTGCTCAATTCGAGGCCTCACGCTTTACTCCACACATGAGCTTTCTCCAGGGAGCAACGACGGCGCCGTCATTGCTCCTAGGAGCCCACTTTATCTTCAAAAAATCTTTGGACCGGGTTTGACCGCGGGAAATGGCTCCCCCATGGGCGGGCACCACGTCACCATCTTCCTCCCCTCTCGCATGCGGGCGTGTCGCCCCTGACTAGCCAAAACCGCCACCACTCGCCACCATTCACAGCGGCCACCCGGGCTGCGCCAATGGCGCCATAGCCATGAGCTCACGGGCCTCCCCATGCGCTTCCTTGATACTAATGGGCGTCCATGTCCCACCTCATATACCGCAGGGATTCCGGCCCTCCCCTTGCATGTGGTCTCACTCCGCGCCACGTGGCAGCACCACATCATATGGCCTTTGAGCCTCAAGAGAACCATCTTTTTCCACAAAAAATTCACCTTTTTTTGATCCCACTTGATTGACCACCTGTTTGGTGCTCGGTTTTATCCGACGCTCCGGCCGTCTAGCCCGGCTAAAACCCGACACATCGGGCACCAAGCTCGCATCTCAGCTTCACCGGTTACATGTCTTTGAGCAGTGGCGGGTCTCCCCATGTTGGTTGCTAGATGAGGATGCAATTTTCCATGTCACAAACACATTGTGACATGTTTATCACCTTCTCTAGTGGGAGTTTTGGTTGTCTTCACTTGGCCGATGGTTCGGCGTTTGACATAGAGGTGCAGGAGATGTTTGTTTGTCATTGCCCAATGGTGCATCATACACGTTACGACATGTGCGCTATGTTCCTCAGCTGAGATAGAGATTGATCTCAGTGAGACAGTTATCAGACTTTGGTTGTCAGATGCTGCTTAGAGAACAGTCTTTCCAAATGCATTGCGATTCATTAGTGATTGCCAGAGGAGCCTGCAGTGGCCTGGTATATCGTATGCATGTGTCTGAGGTTTGAGTGTTGTTACTAGCATGATTTGAGCAAGAGATGAGACGTTTAATAGCATGCTTTGGTTTTGTTACTGGCATGCTCCACCATGCTCACAAGATAGAGCATTTACTTGTGCAGGATGTGCCAGTAGACTCTATAAAGATAGAGATAGAGTGGCAGTGCTCTAGTGAGACACAGTAGGTGTTGTTAGAGTTTGTGCAGGTAGAGGTAGAGCATGTATGCTCCCTAGAGACATAGATAGCACTCATAGATATGGAGTTCTTTAATATGCTCATGCTAAAGGCTTATGAATTGGTGCAAGCATGCATAGTTTTGCCTATGGGTGAGAGGGATGTAGCTTTCCCAGTGTCAGTGTTGACACATCCATACGCGATGGGTAGTCTTGATGATGTAGTGATTGCAGATAGCATAGGGAGGTGAGTTTTGTGCAAATTATGTCAGCATTTGGGCGTCTCACATTTGACTTACTAGTGTCGGTGATGCATAATCTAGCAGCTGTAGTGGAAGCATTTGTAGAAGGGGTTGTCAATCATGTGATGGCTAAAACTATCATGATGCATAGTGGAGTTTTGCAGACCATACAGAGTAGTTTGTGGATTTACATACAGGCTCTAACGTGGGTATGTACGCTTGCCTACCACCAAAGCCGATGTGGCTGCGTGTAGATTGACAAAGTGAGCGAAGGGGCATAGGTTGAGAGAGTCTCTCACCTAGTTTCTTGTACATACTAATTTTTTAGCTAGTAGGTCTCACTTATCGATGCATCACCTTTAAGTGGGAGTTTGTTGGGGTAAAGGTGATGTGCCTCTTACCTCTGTCGGACACATCAAAGATTTCTGGCCACCCATTACTTGTACACACCTTATTCTTTATTAGATAGAAGAATAAGGGGCTCTCTCACACACTGTTAACCCTCACGGCACACGGACACCCTATGATCTATAAACGTTGTATTATTTAGAGTCAGGTACCGGGCTTGTCGGACCAATAGGGAAAGGTAGAGTGATCGCCGATGAGAGGCGCACTCTAACTGGGACATTCAAGGGATTAGTTGGCTAAGCATGGGCGCCCAAGTGTGAATGGGGTGAGCTCCTATAAAAGCCAACTAAACCTAATTTTTACTCATTCTCTCATTTGTGCAATTGAAGAGTGCTCTTGCTCCATCTCCATCTTCTTCTTCTTCACCTCCTGTGTGTGTGTGTGTGAGAGAGAGAGAGAGAGGGAGAGTGTGTGTGCGATCGAGCATTACGAAGGCACGACGGCGGCGAAGCGGTTGAGCGTGGCACGACTGCAGCTTCTTCTTCATCGCGGCGAGGAATCCACCACGAAGGCGAGCGTAGAGCGGTGAGTGACACACCCTTTGTTCTCTTGAGCTTGCTAGTTTAGGCTTGTTGTGTGCTTGGAGCCGTTTGTGGCTCGCATACGGTGTATTGGCAAGTCCCTTGCTTCGACAGTGCGGCAAGGAGCGCACATTTTTGGCGCCGCTGCCGGGGATATGCCCTACACTAAGCTCGGTTAGCACTTTACGCTTCCTTGTGGTGTAATTTCTATCATAGGAAAGGCAGAAGGAGTGTGTGGAGATTTCTGTTTTTTGCGTTTTTCGCATTTGCTGTCAAGTTTCAATTTTTGCTATTGTCTGCGTTTTTTCAATTTCTGTAATTTCTGCATTTTCAAGTTCGGCGTTTTCAATTTCTGCAATTTTCTGCATTTCTGCGTGTTTTTTAATTTTCTGCATTTCTGCATTTTCTTTTTTTCCGCGTTTTCTGCAATTTCTGCAATTTCTGCATTTCTGCGTTTTTCAATTTTTTGCATTTCTGCATTTTCAATTTCTGCGTTTTCAAATTCTGTATTTTCTGCATTAAAAAAAAATAATAAAACAAAAATTTGGAAAAAAAAATTTCTGAAAAAAATAAATAATATAATAATTTCGGAAATAAAAAACGCGAGTGAGCGGGCGGCGAAATTTTTCGAAAATAAAAAACATGACTCTTAAAACGGACGGGTTGGTTTTATAAAAGAAAGATCGGGATCATTTGCCCAGCCCAGCCCAGGCCCAGGCCCAGGCCTCAGTCCTCAGTCTTATGATATATACTAGACTCACTCTTATATATATACCCTACTCCCTCAAGAGAGAATGAGAGCATGTGGGACAAGTCCTCCACTCTCCTCCTTTTCTCTTCCCACTTGCACCCTTAGACTTTCTAGTTTGGGCCTAGTTCCCTACTGGAAATTGACAGTTTTAGGGATTCCGAGGGCATAGAGTGACCAAACGGAGGGCTGTAAAGCACGGCACGACCCTCTGACCGATACGCTCGTTTCGAGCTATCACACGGCCCATTCCACGACACGCTCTAAAAAATCTAGCAAAAAAACAAACAAAAAACACGCTAAAAACTAGTCACAAGGCCTCCTAGAGCAGCTTTTTGACACCTTAGGGTATCAAAAGCACATGCACTTACGCTCTGGGCGGGTGCTAGAACACGAGCATATTGAGGGTGCCTCTGTTCATACGGACACCCATTACCCATCCACGATAAGCTCTAGACCCTCAGCGGGGACACAAGGTAGCACCACCCAAGACCCTAAAATAGCCGCTAGTGATTCCTCCTCCGACTCAGAAATCATGGAAGCATACCCTACCCAAAACACTGAGAGAGAAGACCATGCACCTCCCGAAGCTCCACAGCCTAGTACTAGTATGTTTAGCCGTTTCATGGAAACATTAGGTAGAGCTACTCGCTCGGAACCTGATGCAAATGAAGCACACGAAGGGGGTGGGGAAGTGGACTCTCCTTTCACATCGCACGTGGACCCCACACCCCCAAAGAGTGTCCATGTGGATATCCTGCCAACTTCTTACCAAGAAGGCCCTGTTGAGCTGCCTCCTTCAGAAGTTCCCTCTAGAGTACCGTTGGTGACAAGTAAAACCACGGGGAGCAACATTGCTTCTACCTCACAAGAAACCGTTAACACGTCGACTCTAGAAGGATGGTTCATTAATGATCATTGGACATACGACCTCCACACTGAGGTGTTGACGGATCTACACTCTGGCCATGCCTACCATGTAGGATGGATAGAGATTGTACAATCCACCTCTAGTGCCACGAGCATCGAAGATCAACAGAAAATGATCTGTAATGTTATCCATGGCATTATTCAATTAGAAAGGCAAAACCGAGGGGTAAATATACTCTCAACTGGCCCCATGAGATTTCTGGATACGAGCAAGGCTCAACAGCCTACTCTATCACAAATGGAGACTCCTCTAATGAGTCCCATGGACCCATCTTACGTCATTTCACCTGGGGTCTCTATGCAATCTGAGCCTCCGAGCGAAAACTTTAGCTTCCCTAACTTGGCTCAACCCTCTATCAAGGAAAACACAGTGCTCACTCCAGGGATAAGCCTGACAGAGAATGTACCGATGACATCTACGGTTAGCGCAGTGCCACTACCTAGTGTCGCAGTACCTAATATGGGGCCTCGACCGTATGTGCCTCTAGCCCCTTATGCACACATGGCCCCCACACCTCCAATAGTACCACTTGCTTATGCTCCTCGAGTGCCGCTCCCTAGCTCTTATCCGAGTGGACCTATGCCCGGTTATGTTCCATATCCTGCATCATCTACACATATGCCAAGACCGGTACCCGTTCCTCTCCCACATATGATTCCAAGAGTACCTCCACCGGCCTACTACCTCCTCACATAGGTGACTTGGCAGCGTTTGCTCAAACCATAGGTCGATCTATCGCGGAAAATATGCGTCACGCATCTGATAGAGAGCCTAGAAGTAAGGCAGTACAAATTGCCAAACTCACGCAAAAATTCAATGGGGACGAAGATGCTAGGAAACACATTGAAGTGTTTGAACAAGTATGTGATTCCTTAGGGGAACGCAACGAACTACATAAGTGCAATGCCTTAAGCTTGACATTAAGTGGGAAGGCTGGAGATTGGTATAGGACCCTAAGGGTGGACGAGAAAACAATCTACCCTACCCTTCGAAGGTTGTTTCTAAAGGAGTACATACGAGAAGGTGTGCTTTGGGGTGTAGCATCTCAGCTACAGAAGGCCGAACGTAAGGAAGGAGAGTCAGTAAGGGACTTCATTAGTCGTCTAAAGCACTTAAACTCTCGTTGCCCTGTAAATGAGCGCTTCAACAATAACCAACTGCTCGATCGATTCATTCGAGGGTTGAGGAATGAAGGAATCTATAATGGACTAGTGATTAGAGGTATCACAACCTGGGAAGATGTCACTGCCAATGCAATCCAATTAGAGGACAACTTGATGATAGCAGGCATGAGGGTGTCTACTGACTCGAGATCCACTAGCTCACAAGCCATTGAGTATGAACCCATGACTGCAAAGCCCATTGCCAATGAGCCAAAGGTATTTGAGACATTCTTGACAGACCTCACCAAGGCAATCCAAGAGTCTCTTAAGGATAATCGACCCCCTCAAAATAGTCACATGTATCCAAGAAGGGAGAAACAATGGTGTTCCATTTGCTTAGGTCCACATAGCACTAGTGAGTGCCCTACGTTTAGAGTAAAATTTAATGGAACTTGCAACGCATGTGGTAGGTATGGTCATCAAGCTAAGGATTGTTTAATGATCAAACGTATGATGGCAAATAGACCACCTGTAGCCTGGACGGATGCACCTCGAGCTCCTGTATTGATGCCTACTCCACCTGTTGAGCAACTACCGCAACACATGGTCCCTAGACCTCAAAATGTTGTACAAGCTACACCGCTACCACCTCCTGTGCTAGGACCGCAGCCCCCGCATCCAAGAGTCGCCCCTATGAACCAAGTGGGTTGCGAGCCATCAAATGCTTATGCAGATGGCTGTGAGGAGGAAATAGACACTAGTATTGCCTACGGACTTGATACATTGGAAGAGTGTCCTATATACTACATGGAAGATTGTTGGGGACAAGTCAAGCCGGTTTATCAAGCTGCTGCTCTCGCATCCAGAGGTCAAAATATCAACACCCAGGCTAGGAGGCCACCTCTTCAATGCTACGAGTGTGGTGGACCACATCGAGCAGCGGAGTGCCCTATTAGGCTGCAAAAGAATGCTGCACAGATGCAAGTGAATCAAGGGAGCACGTCTGCAATGCCAATACTCACATGTAATCGTTGTGGCATAGATCACTTGATTGCCCAATGCCCCTATAACCCAAATGCGCCTAAAATCACACCCCTGAATTTGGTCGAAATTGCTAGTGTGACATCGCCAATACCACCCGTCGCACCCGCTTATGCGATTACACGGTCCATGCTTCAAGGGCCAGGACATATCCTCGAAGAGAGAGATACCGCGTCAATTATCCAAGCAAAGAAAAAGAAGACACGAAGGAAGAAGTCGCAGAATACGGAAAATTCAAAGCCAAGTTCCAAAACAAACATAGGAACAGGAGATGACCCCGTGTATATGAATGACCTCGAGGATGATTCAGATTCAGTCGAGACAATGGAGACTAGAACCAATACCACAAAGGGAAAGACCGACAAAGAAAACCGTAACATGGAACCAAATGAAAACCGAATGAGAGAAAACCATAAAGAGCCTCTGAAAACACCACAAGTGTTTCCAAATCCAATCCAAGACCCCCAAGATAAACCGCAGGGGCAAAAAGGGAAGAATCGTAAAAAGAAGATTGGGACGTACCCAAACCCAGTAGACGAGATTGAGCAGGTGAAACATCTAAGAGGTTTAGTGGAGGAGACTCAAAGGAAACTAGAACCAGAACCCATGCAGGTCAAAATTCATGACACAGTGTTTCCCACGCAAGTTCATCCACCCCACATGAACCATAGACCGTTAGCCATATCTAGTATCATCCAAGAAGGGAGTGAGGACGGGACATCAGAAAGTGAGCATACACCCTTCTTGTTGGAAAGGATGTTTAACGAAGGAATACCTGATCCCATTGAGGAATATGAGATTCCATCCTCACCAGTTCCTAGTCAAGGACCTACACCCTGCAAAACGCCAATGAATGTTGCCAAACTAGTGGACTTCATGTCTTCTGAGGTCCGAACCACGATCATAGCAAAGCTGTATGGAGATCCTGAGTTATTCCTTGCACTTCGAGCATTCCTTAACGGAGAGCTACGAACGGGATTACCGCAGTTTGCGCAACCAAATAGGCCTGACTCGATTATGATTGATGAGGAAAATCATGTGCAATCACTTGACTTAGATGGACACGAGTCTGTGATTGAGGTACCCATTAACGAATTAGGGCAGTATTTTGAAGGCGACGAGTCTAATGCGACCCTACCCATCACTACCAAGGGATTAACTATAAAGGGAATTCTTGATGGTGGTGCGGGAGTTAGCATCGTTACAAAAGATTGTTGGGAATCCATGGGAAAACCCCGCCTCAGTGTTACTAACATTGTGGTAAAGATGGCAAATGGTACCATAGCCAAACCTATGGGGATGCTCAAGGATCTTAAGATCAAAGTTCTAGGACACAAGGTACGACATACGTTCATTGTAATGGATTTCTCTAAACACCTTATGTCATATGAAATGATTTTAGGACGACCATTCATGAGGGAAGCACAAATGGTTCACGATTGGTCTAAAAATCATGTCTATTTGCAATTCCAAGACTCTGTCCTTAGAGTGGATTTGGTGACTGGTAAGGTACACCCCTTAGGGAGTAAAACCATTATTGATCATCGCTCTGACACCACAGTTCACACTCGGCCCCACTACAATATTGTTACACTTGTAAGAAGGATACAGACATTGGCCAAGATTCTCCTTACATGGATGTGTTACCGGGTATGACGGAATCAGACAATGTGGATTGGGTCCACCTAGCATCAACCATAGACACTTGGGGAAATAGGGGGACGACCTGGGTAACACCTGAGGGGATGAAATGCCTATACCCTTAAATATGCTACAAGCAATGCATATCGCTTCCGACAAGACTCATCCTAATGTAACGAAGAAAACATACAAGTGGGTCCCTAAAGCTTCTTTAGTGACCATAGCTAGTGCTAAAAAACAGAAGCCTTGTAAGAAACGTACCACTCGCTCCAAGAAAAGTAAGAAAATGTTGCGATGGATCCCTAAACGACTATTGGAAGCCCAAGGCTACTATCAAGGAAATGATCAAATCTGGGTGCCAAAACGTAGATTGTGCTCTTACCTATCACCTGACCCAAGTGAGCCCAATCCCGTAGCTCCAAAACGAATCAAGGATCGTGGAAAGAAAAAAATCACAGAATGCTACGCACCTAGTCCAGAGCTAGTTTGGGTACCAAAGAAAGAACGAATTGATCCACCTAGCTCAGGAAGGGGGGAGTCCCATGAAGATTCTAGCTCCTCATGTAATACATCCATAGAGGTAAAAGCTTCTACACAGCCTCCATCTATAGTAATGGACCTCAATGAAGCTACAAAAGAATCCACACCTCCCAGTGTTCAAGAATCACCTGATGAACCACTTCAAGTTCGATCCTGGGAGATAACCTTACCACCGTTGCAACTTGACAAGGCACCTAGGGTAATAGAAAACTACTGGCAAAAATCCTCACCTATTACCAACTGGAACAATTGGTTTCAAAGGGTGGCAAGCTCATTTCAAACAGTATGATCTACCCAAGGAAGGGGGGAGTGTTTGCTGACAGTCATCATTCACTTGTTTCCCTCTCAACCTTTTTCCCTGACCTCTCAATTCCAATCTTAGGGAATGTACATATAAAGCTTTATACTCACAAAAAAAAAAAAAAAAAAAAGAGCAAGAGCAATTAGCAATCGAGTATGCACATAAAAGTCAAAACATTGACTTAGACCTACACATGTCACATTTGGTACAGTGAAACAGAAACCTATGCCATAAAACACCTTTGATCCTCATCACTTGAGTGATGGAGGGTAGGTAAGATTAGTACGATAGAGTGTTTCTGTTTTAGAGTTGAGAGATTAGCGAAGTTCTCTTTTCCCACTAATGTGCCTCCTGGAGGTATTCCTTTTGTTTCCTAGTGTGTACAGGAGCGTGTTGCTATTGATAGGATTTGGACCTTCATGGAACCTTCAAATCAAGCGCGACCATCAACACAAATAGGTGTTTCTTGTCCATTAGCATTGCCCTTATCTTTTTGCATCTATGATTGTCTGCTTTGATTGTGATTGGTAGCATAATATTCATCGCATTTGCTTAGTATCAAACATTTAATTCAATGTAATGTTTTGTCATAATCACTTGTTTAGGTGTAAAAATCAAGCAGTCCGACTAAGCTAGTTTGACCAAGCTAGGTATTAGAAATCTTCTCTTAATACCATGGGGAATGCCTTCCTAATAAACAATGGTTACTTAGGTTCTTAATCCGATTTAGGCAGCATTGTATGAAATGTACTAGGGCTTTCTAGTGGGCTTAACCCTAGTGACCTTTAGCTTAAGTATTATAAAGGGAGTTTACTAATGTGATGAGCCTGGGGAGGGTAACAGTGTTATATGACCCCCCAAAGTTACAAAATTAAAATGCTGAAAATGAACAAACAAAAAATCAAAGTGCCACAATGTAAAATTTTAAGCTGGAAGAGAAATCTCAGCTTGATTTGGTACTTCACTCACATGTATCGCCTATGGTACTAGAGCCCTAGAGGTTCCCAGTGTGGGCGCTTTTCCTTGAAAAGCAAAAAACCCAAGGCATACAAAATAAGCACACACATCATAATTGAATCAATGTGAAAAGACTTTGGGGGGTCAAAGAAAAAGTAATCAGTCAGGCGATGATTTCATGAGAAATTCCTTTTATGGTAGCTTAACTACAAAGTTTTCTAGATATAGCCTCTAGTCAGCCCTCGAACATGAATACTTGGCTCTCGCGATTAAACAACTTAATTGACCACAGAAAATTAAGAAGCTTACCCATGGTATTAATATTCGATCTCTAGTGCTTTTCGACCGTCAAATTAGCGACCCCAGACTTGTTTAATTTTCTACCTTTACATCTGTTTATGCATTTGATTACATTGAAATTTAATGTTCATTGCTAACAAATTGTTTGAAATTCTTTTACCAATCAATGTGTCTACCTAAAACTGCATATGCTTTTTAAGAGAATGCAATTACTGTGCCAATGTTGTTTGATTTTGCAGTGACTGAAGAAGGCTAAGGACATTCATCTCAAATGCTCTTCCACCTCGACGAACCAGCTTCAACTCAATAGCTTCCGAGGACGGAATCTACATCAGGAAGGGGGGCATGTTAACCCTCACGGCACACGGACACCCTATGATCTATAAACGTTGTATTATTTAGAGTCAGGTACCGGGCTTGTCGGACCAATAGGGAAAGGTAGAGTGATCGCCGATGAGAGGCGCACTCTAACTGGGACATTCAAGGGATTAGTTGGCTAAGCATGGGCGCCCAAGTGTGAATGGGGTGAGCTCCTATAAAAGCCAACTAAACCTAATTTTTACTCATTCTCTCATTTGTGCAATTGAAGAGTGCTCTTGCTCCATCTCCATCTTCTTCTTCTTCACCTCCTTGTGTGTGTGTGTGTGTGAGAGAGAGAGAGAGAGAGAGAGAGGGAGAGTGTGTGTGCGATCGAGCATTACGAAGGCACGACGGCGGCGAAGCGGTTGAGTGCGGCACGACTGCTGCAGCTTCTTCTTCATCGCGGCGAGGAATCCACCACGAAGGCGAGCGTAGAGCGGTGAGTGACACACCCTTTGTTCTCTTGAGCTTGCTAGTTTAGGCTTGTTGTGTGCTTGGAGCCGTTTGTGGCTCGCATACGGTGTATTGGCAAGTCCCTTGCTTCGACAGTGCGGCAAGGAGCGCACACACACATAGTGTTGAGCTGCTCCACCCACATCTCTCTCTCCCCTTCTCACTCTCTGCACATGCACAGCATTTGCACACTCATCAAATTGTCCGCTCTTTGATGGTTGATTTGGTGAGCACGATGGGTTGATTGTTGATTTGGATGCACCCCAGTATCTACAAGTGCTCTTTCTCTTTCTATCATTCCATCGGCTAGTTGGACATTGATCCGTGCATCCATTCCTCCAAGCCAGTTTTTCTCGATTTGGATGGTTGCGATAGGAGGAGAATGTGCTTCTAGTTGTCATAGTGGAGCGGGATTTTGTCATTCTTTGTGCTTTAAAATCCACAACCAAGGTTCCTCCTATGCTTGTTTCTTGAATTTCTTGAACTTTTGCTTCATATCCTTTGCTTTGTGTATCTTCTCCGACATTTCTGCAATAAGAGGTTGATGATACTTTTTCAGTTTGCATACATTGATCTAGTCAAAGGATGCTTAAAATGGATGTTGAGGTTGTCTTTGCCTTAGTTGATATGTATTCCAAGTGTGGAGTGGTTTCCACAACACCAAAAGTATGTGATGGGCTTTCAATTTGTGATCTAGTTTCTTGGCATGTACTAATAGCAGATTGTGCTAGCTCATTTCCCTTTGATCCAAGTTGCATACCAATGTTAAGATGACCTTATGTACATGATGTACATGCTTTGTATAGTCAATTTTTGGTTGGATTGATGCTTCAATTAGTTGTTGCTTTTGAAAGATACAGTTAAAGTTTGGTGATAGTTTTCTAATTGTTA
Organism: Adiantum capillus-veneris; assembly: GCF_014529385.1. Lineage (NCBI taxonomy): Eukaryota > Viridiplantae > Streptophyta > Polypodiopsida > Polypodiales > Pteridaceae > Adiantum > Adiantum capillus-veneris. The sequence continues at coordinate 87,592,326 of NC_140932.1, forward strand.
GATGATGTCAATCTTCAACTACTTTTTTCCATGTTTACTAGATGCATGTATGGAGCATAAATTCTCAACTTGGGATTGGGAAATGATGATGTAGTCAAGTTGGTATACATCTAAGTGTGTCACCAGGTAGGGTGGTTTGATGTCAGAAGCTCATAATGCTAGGTAAAATGCTACGAAAAGATGCAGGTAGCTAGTATGTAGCACATAGAGGACTAGCTCTTTGTGACTACAACAAGGAATTTTGAGTTGTTTTGAATCTCCAAAAATGGAATGAGAACATGTGGTGCTAGAGATTCTAGTGTTACACTATGTACCTTCTTTAGTCACAATCACTCCATTGAGTTTGGCAAACCCATTGTGCATGCATGCCCCACCCCAGTTGCTTCCCTAAGTATTGACATATTTTGCATGTTAGTGCTAACTAGCTATGCTATAGATGTGCATCATGACAATTCCTTAAATTTGACACCATTGATGGGGAATTGACCCTCCATTTCACTTTAGAAACATACTGGAAAGAACAAGGATTCTCTCACTTGATAGATACTAGAGGTTGAGGACATTCGGTAGATTCTAGAGGTTGAGGACTATCTAGAGTGGAATTTGGTAGCAAAGAGTATTGTGATTGAGTGTCTTTCAAGCATTTCAATCTCCAATGTTCTCTATGTTTTCACAGTGTTGTACACATCACCCCCATTAGAAAAAAATTTCACATTTTGTTTATTTTATTGTATGCTATCATTTCTAGACTAGAAATAGGCTATGTACATCAAAACTATCACTTGGGACCGTGCAAGTCAAAGAAAAACTCTTGGAAAACCATGTTCGGTCCAAAAATACTGAAGCTCTTAGAAATATGAAGAAGTGTTGGTAGACAAGGAAAAAGGTGACCAAAACTTAGAGAATCACCCAGTATAGTTTCCAAATACCTTGTACAATCAAATTGGAAAATCATAGTGCAATCTATGGAGGAACATGAATCACCATTTTATGTAGCTCAAGCAAGAGAGAGAGAGAGAGAGAGAGAGAGAGAGAGAGAGAGAGAGAGAGAGAGAGAGAGTAGAGAGAGAGAGAAGAAGAGACTTGAGAGAGAAACATGTCCTTAAGTAAAGTTGAATAATCAAAACATCCAAAAGAAAGAAATTGCAAAACTCACCTAAAAAAATTAAATCCAACCAAAAGAAACCTAAAAATTGGGATAGACACAAACCACAAAAGAAAGGAAGTAGTCTGAAACTTACGTCCTAGTTGCTAACAAAATTTGGTATCAAAACCCTACAAGTCATGAATCACAATTCATGTACCCTTTTAGGGTTTTGGACTAGAAATTATCCATTGCATAGAGCTAGCATCATCAAGCAAGACCAAGGATCTTGACAAATAGAGATCCAAAAATCTAGATAGCGAGCCTAACATTTCACTGAAAGTCAAAACCGTTGTGTAGACACAAAACACATGGCTTAACTCATCAACAAAAAGACAAATTTGGATAAAATAGTGGAATTCCACTAAGCATAACCAAAGAACACAGATGCCCAAGTTTCAGATCCAAACTCTAAGGAACCTGAATTGTGATTCATGTACCTCATATAAAAAAGTTGTAAATGGGTGTGAATATTGAACCACATCACTTTCTAAAACCAAGACCAATTTTTTGAGTCAAAAATTTCCAGACAAAACCAAGAATCTAGGATAATGGCTTGAGAAAGGGCAAAAGACATAAAGGATTGGACTTTTGATATTGACATCAACCATAAACTGGGGAAATAACCTTCAAGGAGCATGAGCTAGACACTACCAAATTTGAAGCCCAAATTTGGAAGAACATGAATCTCGATTCATGTATCCCAGCCAATGAAGAAAAAATGGAAAATAGGTGAGTCCATCAATGTCCATACACAGAGGGTAGTCACCCACAAAACACTAACCAAAAATCTTGCTAAAGCTGGATCGCAATCCATCAATTTTCTCAAACAAAGGCAAGGTCAATATCACAGGTAGCCCCAGACATTAGAAACTCATAGGAGTTTTAAAAGCTGAATTTGGACTCATAAATTTGTATCATCCACCCACAATAAGATTTTAGAGTCTAGAATTAAAAAGTTTTTGTAGATTTGACCAAGATTTTTGTAACTAATAGTGAACTTACATTTCAAGTTGGAAATAAGGGCTATCTAACAAACTATATCCCAAGAAAGAAGGAAAACTACATCTCTAAACCCAGGTATCAGGTTGGGATTTTTCCTTGAATTTTTGCTACGAAATTGTTTTCAACATTCTAAGGTAAAGGAGGTTCTATTAGTCTAGAAGTCCCGTCCAACGAGATAGGGGCAGCACTATGTCCACTAAGGAGAGTATAAACCAAGAAGAGACTGAGCATCTAGAGAATATCTTAGAAGAAAGTCTATTGAACACTTCATCTCAAAAATCCTTCCATGTCATGTCAGATAGGTCACCCAATGTAAGCTTTGAAAATGAAGTTGCGGCCATTGGAATCGCTAGTGCCACTCCTAAGGTGAATCTCATGCATCTGCAACATTTGCCAATGACCAAGGGGAAAGACATGTAAATCCATCGATTCCACTCCACAAAGATACACCATTTGCAATGCGCATGCATGTGCTATTGCACATGTGTAAAAATAACTTTCCATAGTGATCCGACTCTTTCTCATCCAATGAAGTACGACTATACAAGTGAACTTTTTCCAACTCCTTTGAAGAAGTTCAACATTGGATTTTCTTGTTAGTTTATGTATGCCACCCCCACAATTCCATGGGTATTTATTGAAATTCTAAAAGCATACTTTCAAATGTTACTCGGTCTCATAGGTCAGGCATTCCTATTTGCTTGAGAAACTTGTCTCCTCATTCAGCACGTTTTCTTCATGAGAGATATCTTTGTTTTCCCTATTCCTCTCCTCATATGGCTTGCGATGCATATTTTGTTTCTTAATAGTGCAGTCTTTACATATAAAAAGTTTTGTATCCCTAAAATAAATCCAACTATTATCGTGGATAATCTTTCGTTTGATCGGCATGGTAAATAAAATTAGCCATTTTCGTGAGCGAGAAGCTCCTTTCTTACCGTGACTCTATGTGCTCCATAAACCATAACTCCTGACATTCCAAAGTGGGTTTTGAAGAAATCTTTGATAACAATAGAAAGAGAAGGAGGTGTCTCTAACTTTTTTTTAGAATTCCATCAATAACAATGTTCTTGGAATGTTGATCATGTTCCTTCAATTCTTATACATCCACATCCTCAATATTCTTTATTTGGGCCATAGCTTGCATGAGAGAGAAATTGGGAACCAAGTGGTTACCACGTACATCAGCCCAAGACTTGTTTGTGCATACATTTTTCATGTCTCATACATCTCATCTCATGGTGTCATATTTCTCCTCTTTCAATACATGGTCATACTCAACATTACTAATGTGCTCTTTCAAAGCATTCAAGTCCACAAGAGAGCATTTACATTCTTTGACTTCCTCTTCAAGTTCCATCAAATGTCTTGTTTGGATATCAAGTGTCCTCTTCAAATTCTCATTCTCAACAACAAGAAACCTTAGCATGCCATTCTCCATTGCAAGTGCTCGTAAGTCTTCATGTTGCTTGTTTATGATCTCTTCTAAATATAGCAAGTATGTCATAATTATGGTTTTTGATATTATTGGTTGAGTGGTTGTATTGCTATCTTCATACTTAGAAGATTTTGGATCATTTTCTACAATGGTTGTGGACCTTGTTAAAGAAGAAGAACCCTTGTGAGTGCCAAAAGACATTGTATGTAAAATAAGAGATGAGAGTCAACTTCTCCAAACCTATTCATTTCAAAAATGATGCTACAAAAAAGGCTTCCATTACTCAATTTTTTTTTATTTCTTCATCAGTGCATAAAAGGGAATCTTTCTCTTTGATTGAGGCTATCAATCACCCAAATTGTGGATTTTCAATGAAGAAATTACAATCAAAAGAGTGAAGTACTATCTACAAGCTCCAAAACGGTTGCACTAGGGTTGAGAAGATGAGAGAGAGAGAGACACAGAGAGAGAGAGAGTGATAAAAGAGAGATATTTTTTTTATGTTTCCAATCCTACCCTCTATCTCTCTCTCTCTCTCTCCCCCTTGCCTCTCCCTCATCTCTCTTTAACTCTAAGGTGTGTGACTTTTGCCCAACCAATGATGCATCCTCTGTCGCAAGATCCATCTCTTATGTGTGCATCTTTCCACGCTCTTGCATGTCTCTAAGGCACGGGGCTTGCAAATCCAAAATAGACGGCAATTTGGTGGTGAAATCCTTGTTATCCTTAAATATCGTAACTATTTGGCCCATCTGGCTACACAGCAAAGCCAATGCCCCTGTGTCTCCTCCATACTTCACTATAACATCCTGCCATTTTTTGGGTATTGTTCAAGCAACTACCAAATAAAGAAATGCCCATGTACCATACATCTTGCAAAACCAAACAAAGTAAAACAAAGTTTTTTACATGTTGTTCTAATCATAACTCTCAAAGAATACCTCACAATGGAGTGTTGTCTTCTTCTTTTGTCCAATCATTTTCCTCAAGCGAGTCAAACCAAGTAGTGGTAGCTCTATGGCTTCTGCTAGTGAAGCAAGCTCTTTCCTCATTATAGAGACTAACAATGAGCACATAGTCTTGCTTTATTTCTTGCAAAATGATGTCTTGCAGACTACTACATATGTGTGGTCCTCATGCCATCCAGTAGCACTTGAGATGTCACGTACCATGGCATAATTGTTAGCCTGGCAGACAACCACAAACACCCCTTTGTCTTTGTCAGTTGCATACGTGAGTCGAGTGAGTTGATCAAACCGGCATACTTCCATTTTTTTTTACTATAGCACTTCAAATCTGGCAGCCCATGCACAGTAGTATTGGATGACAAAAATAAGATCAACACGTTCATTGCAGACTCAATGACCGACCCATTACAAAACAAAATAAGACATTTCTCTACAATGTGTGGCTTTACAATGCTCAACAATGCATCCTTCTTTACCTCTTCTGTCTTGTCAAAACTGAAATGTGAAATTTGAGTATGACCGCCTTTACTATCTGCAACAATACACAACACACTAGGTAGTTAGTCCATCAACCCTCACCCTGTGCCACACGATAGCCAAAAAACACTTTTCAGGTCCTCCATACTGCCTGATGAATAGGTAGCTATTGGCAAGTCCAACACATCCAATATTTATGTTTCAAGACTTGTTGCTAAGAAGATTATTTCCTTTGCAAACAATTTAAACCTCTTTTCTGAACAAAGTTACAAATGAGACAATCAAAAATTGAATATTCCTAAACTTTTTTTTTGAATGTCAACACAACCCACTTTTTTCTTTTGTGCGAGCAAGTTTTTGTGATCTTGTAGATTCTCTAGAATGCTCCAGTTGCTCAAAAAAATCAAATAGTTGTTAAATGTTAGTTCCTACTAGAAAAATGATAATCATATCTTCTTATAAAGTGACTGTTTGCATAGCTGAGACATAGTGGCTATCTCATGTCTATGAGACACCTGCACAATGGACTTTGTACTGATGGCATCACGGAAGCATGTTGTGATGCATGTTGTGTTGTACCATGAGCTTGAGTCTCTCTTTCCTTCATTGTGTCATTGTGTGCCTTTAACTCATTTGGAGGGAAGCATCCCTCATTGTACTCCAAAAGCCATGGCATATCCTTGTAAACAGTGCTCTTGAAATTTTGTGTAATCTACATTGGGTTGAAAATGCATTTGGCTTTTATTTCATCAAGCAATGTGTGCAGACTTGTCACACTTTTAATGTTGAAGTTGCGCTTATGCAACCATCTAGCACAACAAAGTACGTGATTAGCATCTGAAGGAATAGTTCAAGCTAAGAAAAACAATGAAATTTCCGTGCTTGCATAGCCATCTTTTCTTTGCATTTTCCAATGCCTTTATCACTTCAACCAATGCCATTTAGAGTTTATAATAGCCTAGCTCGTAAGCAAAGGTCTTACCCCTATGTTGCTTTTTGGCATCCTCAAAAAATGAATCGAGGTTCCAACCAAAAATTTCTTTCAAATGAAGACTCCTGATATAACTATACACATTTTCAACCTCTCTCTTAACAGACAACCATAAAACCTTGATCTTTTGTAACCACTCTCAAAAGACAATCAATTCTCTTGTTACAATTATACATCATATCTTTCAGACGATCTCAAACTCCAATCACAGCTTAGGCAGCTACAGTAGTAAGTCAATTTACAAGATTGGGGGATGTCCAAAAATTTTACATCATCAAGATTTCTTGAAGCCATCACACAAAGGAAGTAGGTATTTTTCCTTGTAGGGAGGTCTAACATTGTTCTTCTTGAATCCACTTGGGTCAGATGTTCCACTTGATTGTGTGTAGTGTCCTACAAGACTATTTTAATATCCACACCCTAAGGCTATTTGTGACTGATAATAATGTGCTATGTGCTACTTACCTCCATCAATCATCTCCCAATGCCGGATCAACAATTTCCAAAGCATGTTTTGTCATTCTCTTAGATGGCCTATCCATTTGAAAATGCATTTTTGTACAACAATTGGAACTCTCACGAGAGCATTGTTTTCTTCTTGGCCATAATTTTCTTCAGGGCAAGAGCATACTTTTCCTACAAATGATTTTCCAATGCAACTTCAATTCCCCACTAGTCACAAAAAGGTTTATGTCAATATCTACAAAAAGTTTTAAGTAACTCACTAGATGCAGAAGTTGTGATATGAGAGCAACAGGAACATTGTACGATAATTTATTTCGGACTCTTTTGTCAATATTGGCTTGCATCCAATTGTATAAAACACACAAAATATTAGCCATGATAGCATCTTTTGAATCTAATCCCATTGCTTGCACCATCCATAACATGTTTGTCTAAAAGTGGCCACATAACTAGTGTCATTCAATCTACATGGTTATAATAAACAAAGGTGTTTAGTTAAAATGCACTTGAAGTTGTGAAGTTTTTAAGCAAGATAGGGGAGTCCAAAGTCACCAGTTCAACTCCAATTGTGGGGTGCAGATTGATGTCTCTCTCATAGGCAACACCTAAAATCAAAGGAATGGACAAATCATAATCGAGTTGCACACATCAGAACACCCATCCATGCGGCTAGCCTATGATTACCAATCCATGTGAAGAGCATTTTACCAGACAAATCAACTGAGCAAGTGTCTTTATTTTTGCCTCAAACTCTTTGTTCAATTCTTGCCACAAGGGATCCCATGTCTGCAAGATTGACATTGATAATAGGATGCCTTGATGCATCCACAATGAGCATATAAAGCATCCCTTTGGCTCATAATATCCTTCAAGCAAGAATGTATTGGCCAAGGGTTGTAGTTTCTTGGGGTCCCAACTAACCTATATTGCTTTCTCCAACTTTGTCATCCACAAAGTGGAACCCAAGGCAATGGAGTCTCTCTCTCCACGTGCAGGCAAGGGTCAAAAATGTTAAAATCCCATACATTGCTACCAATAATGTGCCATTGTACTCAAGAATCTCATAAGTACCTTAAGGTTTTTAAGATGCTTGGACAACATATCTTGACACAATGTAACATTTTTGTTTATCAAAAGTTCACCTCCAAGATTTTCTCCAACAAAAATGTATCCTCCATTTCTTTGTCATTGATTTCCTCTTCAGAGTCTTCAACGTTAGCAAAAACTTTGGAAGAGGTGCTCTCCTTCACTTTTGCCTTTCCTTTTGCACCTTTCTTTGATGTTGCTTTTGATGCCGCAATGGGTGGCAGTGGCACAACACTTAGAGGTTTGCTTTTGGGAAGAGAGACACTAGCAGATGGAGATGTTTTTTATGGTTCTTTACATGTCTTTGAAACTCATTGCAAAACACTCAACACAATATTAGTCCTAAATTTGTTTATATGAAAATGCAAACCATATATAAACACAGTAGAGACAGTGAGACATATCACCAGATCGCTTTTGGGCCATGCAATGATACTTTTCTTTGCCTTTTCTAGGGTGGTCATTTCCTTGCTTGTTGAAGGGACATGAGGAAATGGAGCATTCTTTCCATCAAATATCTCTATCACCACAACAAAATAGCATCCAATTGGCAATTTTCTTCCATGAATATGTGCCAAGTTTGATGCCTTATAAATCTGGCATAGACCAATTGCTTCTCCAATGTACATGAATTCAACATATGCTCCAACATCAGATTTCTTCACAGATGCCACCTTTAGACTCTTAACAAATTGCTACACAAACACCTTACAATCACTTTTACGCACACATGTTCTCTCTCTCTCTCTCTCTCTCTCTCTCTTCTCTCCTCTCTCTCTCTCTCTCTCCTCTCTCTCTCTCTCTCTCTCTCTCCCTCACCTGCTCTCTTGCTCCTCCCTCTCTCTTCCACTGTTCTCCCGCTACCCTCTCTCTCTCGCTATCTCTCTCACTCCCTACCCCTGATCCCGCTCCCCGCCCCCTCTGTCCCGCTACCCCTGCCCCCATCCTCTGCTCCCTCTCTCTCTCACACACACTGTCCTCCCGCTTGCTACCATATACATGTGGTAGTGATGTGTGTGAACACAATAGGACCGCAGGGCATTTTTTCCCTCTTTAGGAGGTTTTTTCCCCCGTGCATGTATAAACGCCCATCACTCTAGGGCTATCTATCTTTCCATTGCACACTAAGTATATACCCTCAGTTGTGTGCCTTAAGCTTCCTTCATCTTCTCCAAGCTGTGTGCGTTTCCTTGCAACCCTAATTCCCAAAATTGGTATCAGAGCAGTTTGTATCCTCTCGGCTCAGCCACCAGCAGCTCTAGCACACACGCTCGTGCAACTAACGTTGGTCGAAGCTAAGTGGTGGTCTATGCCATGCAAAGGGTTCCATCGAGTGCGGTGCAAAAGGCTAGGGTAGGTGCCGATGCCCTTGGCAGTCAAAGGATAGCGGGAAAGTGTGTTTGAAGCGGCTTTTTAGGCCAAAAGTTCTATGGAATGGTCCAGTTGGGATGGCAGGTCAAGGTGCCCGAAATGCCAAGTCAGTGCTCTAGAATGTAGAGTTCAACGTGCTCTAGAAGCAGGTCCAGACGGCCCGCCAAACGGAGTCCCGAGGCTCTAGAATATTGCAGTTTAAAGAAAGGGTGTGTAGCAGATCCCCGACGGGCAGGGCAGATAGGGACAGGTGGCCCGGTCTGATGTCAGTGCATATGTATGTAGTGCTCGAGTTATGGAGCATACCTGTCTTCTCGAAATGCAAATCGGAGCTCTGGTTAGCAAGTTATGGTCAGTTGAAGATTTTTCGAGGGCCGGATCCGAGCCCACATGGCCGCATTTGGAAGATGTGCCACCTGTGGTTTTTAAGCCTCGCTAAAGTTCTCAGTGATAAAGCGAGCCATGAGGAGCTAGTAGGAGTCGACGGCACGTGAAACGGAGTTCAAAATGCAGAGATATGTCCCCCGAGGTCAGCAGTTCATGGCAAACGTGAGGGGTCAGATGTTTTCTCCTCTCTTTTGAGAGCTCTGTTCGAGATCACCGTGATGTTGGAATGCGAAGGTGAGATGCGAGCTTGGTGCCAGATGTGTCGGGTTTTAGCCGAGCTAGACGGCCGGAGCGTCGGATTACCGAGCACCAAACAGGTGGTCGATCAAGTGGGATCAAAAAAAGGTGGAATTTTTTGTGGAAAAAAGATGGTTCTCTTGAGGCTCAAAGGCCATATGATGTGGTGCTGCCACGTGGCACGGAGTGAGCCCACATGCAAGGGGAGGGCCGGAATCCCTGCGGTATATGAGGTGGGACATGGACGCCCATTAGTATCAAGGAAGCGCATGGGGAGGCCCGTGAGCTCATGGCTATGGCGCCATTGGCACAGCCCGGGAGGCCGCTGTGAATGGTGGCGAGTGGTGGAGGTTTTGGCCAGTCAGGGGCGACACGCCCGCATGCGAGAGGGGAGGAAGATGGTGACGTGGTGCCCGCCCATGGGGGAGCCATTTCCCGCGGTCAAACCCGGTCCAAAGATTTTTTGAAGATAAAGTGCGACTCCAAGGAGCAACGACGGCGCCGTCGTTGCTCCCTGGAGAAAGCTCATGTGTGGAGTAAAGCGTGAGGCCTCGAATTGAGCACAAAGCTAGTCAAAGTGAGACCGAGCCTCCCAACGGAAGTGCCACATGTTGGCAAATCATGAAAATTGCTAAAAATCTAAAAAACGAGCCTGGAAACGGGCCAATTTTTTTTGTGAATGGGGGCTTTTGTTTTTTTGGACTGGACATTCAAGAGGAGCAAGCAAGAGTGTGAGAGAGAGCTCAATGGAACTGTGTAAGTTTTTTTGAAGCTATCAATGGGCAACCCTCTTGGTCTTTGGCTTGGTGTTGCTCCCCCCTTCCCCTTTTCTCTTCCCCTTCTCGTCTGTTGCCAGCCACGGTGCCGGTGAAGCGTGTGTACACCCCGGATCGCTGGTGCTTTGCACAGAGAGAGAGAGAGGAAGAGAGAGAGAGAGAGAGAGAGAGAAGAGAAGAGAGAGAGAGAGAGAGAGAGAGAGAGAGAGAGAGAGAGAGAGAGAGAGAGAGAGAGAGAGAGAGAGAGAGCGAGAGAGAGTAAGTGTATGGCAGAGGGAGGCAAAGAAGGTGCAGTGAGGTGTTGACTCATTTTGCGGCCTTGGATAGCGCGTGTGCGCTTGGAAGCTGAGCAGGTGAAGCGGATTAGGTGTAAATTGTCCTTTTGAAGGTGTTTTTGAGTGGATTGGGGTGCAATGTGTGCCCTGGGCTATAAGAGGTAACCGTGTTGGCGCGCTGGGCGTGCTCCCCATTCCCCCTCTCCATCTTCTAGTGCCCCCACTGAGGAGCACACTGATTGCTCCTAGTTGATCGAAAAGAAGCAGTTTTCGCGTTGGAAGTCATGGCAGGTAGAAGCTATGGACCAATTTTCACAGGAGAAGAGAGCCCTGATGAGTGGATGTCAGATTTCGAGCTGTACATGCTGTCATTGCGTATGCCGAATGAGGACAGCAAGATGCAAACTTTTCCTTTGGTGATGCGTGGTAGAGCTAAAGCATGGTACGATGCATTGGAGGTGAGCCGAAGCAAGCATCGCAACTCTTGCATCTGCTCGGATAAATCTTGCACTGTAAAATTGGGTGCGCACAGTGCAAGATTTATCCGAGCAGATGCAAGAGTTGCGGCTTAGTGTCATGGATAGAGGACAACCAAGAGGAGCAAGGGGCAGGGCTCGGCCACTGCCTGGTAGGTGTTACAATTGTGGAGAAGAAGGGCATTATGCACCTGATTGTCCTCAACCGCAGAGAGAAAGAGGAGGTATGTACCCGCTTTTTGGTAGAGGTCGAGGTCAAGGGCAATACAATGGTCCAAGAGAGCAAGCGGTGGAGAATCATGTGCAACCGGCTCAGCAAAACGGGGGTGAGATTCCAAGAGTGAACATCATAGGGGTAGACAAGTAGGATGTCAAAGTTTTGGCCAATAAGAGGGCAAGAGTTGAGAGGGAAACAGAGGTAGAATGGGAAACTAGAGCTCGCAAGGGTAAAGAGAAGGTGTACGAAGGCAGAGAGAAGCCTGAGCCTAGCAAAAGAAGGAGGCGTCGCAAGATCAAGCAAGCGGATTTCCAGCTAGGAGGAGGCTATCTCGAGTACAATCTAGTGAGTGATGTTCAAAATCAAAAGGCAAATATTACATTTGGTCAGTTGTTAGCTTTAAATCCAAAGTTAAGAAGGCAGTGGTCTACAAGTGTTAGTACTAGGCTGCCAAGCGCTAAGGAAATGTCCAAGCAGTGCAAAACATGGCTTTGAGAGTGGGTATCCCCACTGATGTTCTTCCATTGGTGGATGCGATTATAGAGAAGAGGATGCAGGTACAAGCCTACATAGACGGTGGAGCACAGGTTTGTGTCATGACAAAAGCAGCCATGAAAGAGACGGGAGTCAAGGCAGTAGTCAGGTCAGATGTGTGCATGAGGATGGCTAACCATACTAAAGCCAGGTTTCTGGGTGTGGCGCAGGATGTGAAGGTCAAGGTGATGGGCATAGAGTGCCTGATTGACCTCTTTGTGATGAAAGCAGGGGATAATGCTTACCCTATCATTTTGGGTAGGCCATGGCTGTTGGCAATAGGTGCAAAGCAGGATTGGGAGAGCAAAGTGTTCACTTTGCCTGACAATGAGAGAGGCATACAAATTGTGCTTGATTTGAAGAACAAGGAGAGCAGTTCTCGTCCTATGGCAGTTAAAGATGAGGGCGACACAACGAGCTATCAGTACTAGACTGAGACGGGCTATGATGAAGGTTATACTAGCACAGAGGAAGAGGAGAGGGAGGATGACATGCTGAAGATAGATGCGGATTTGTTCGGAGTCACCATAGATGACTCTCCACCTAAAGAAGAAGTTATGCGGCCTCAAGCTCCTGGTTTAAGCATAGAGGAGGTTTCGAGCATGATAAGTGAAGACCTTACCAAAGGGGAAAAGGAGGGATATGTTCAGCTGTGTGAATCCTATCCCAATCTATTTGCTACGGAATACAAGCATTTGCGAGGTGCAAAAGGAGTGGAGCACAAGATTGTTCTTAAGGAGGGGTATAAGCCTAAAGCATAGAAGCTAAGAAGGCTAGGAGAAATTCAAAAAGAAGCCCTTTGGCAAGAGATCAATAAACTATTGGATGCAGGCATCATATATCCTGTGAAGGAGTCAGAGTGGGTCTCGTCAGTGGTCATAACCCCTAAGAAGAATGGAAATGGAGAGTGTGTGTCAACTACAAGCCATTGAATGCCGCGACCAAGAGGAATCACTACCCCTTGCCGTTTCAAGATGAAATCTTAAACCAGGTGGCTGGGCATGAGAGGTACTCGATTATGGATGGCTTTTTGGGGTACTTTCAAATAGGGATTGCACTTGAGGACCAGCTGAAGACCACATTCATATCTCCATGGGGCTATTTTGCTTACCGCAGGATGCCATTCGGCTTAGTAAATGCATATGCCACCTTCCAGGATTGGATGAACAGGGTGTTTGGTCCATACTTGGGCCATTTTATTAGGGTCTTCATGGATGATATCGGTTGCTACAGTTCAAGGTTGGAGCACCTATCGAAGCTCCAACTATGCTTTCAAAGGCTTGATGAAGAAAGAGGCCAGTTGAATCCCAAGAAGTGCAAGTTAGCACAGCCTCGAGCACAGTTGTTAGGTCATGTGGTGTCGCAAAACGGTATAGAGGCAGACCCTGAGAAGGTGAAGGCATTGGTGCTAATGGAGCCGCCATCAAATGCTCAAGGTTGGGCTTCGTTTGTTCATAAGTTAAAGTATTTGTCACGTTTCTTTTGGATGCTGTCACAATATGTGCATCCTCTTCAAAAAAGGGCTCAGCAAGTGCATGGCTATGAATGGGATGGGGAAGCTCATGAGGCTTTTGATAGAGTCAAGGAGATTCTATGTCAGTTGCCAGCGGTGTGTCCTCCCAATCTAGAGGACGACTTTTATGTATCTATGACCATGGGCAAAGTTGCTATTGGAGCAGTTCTATTGCAAAAGGTAGGAAGAAGATACAAGCCGATATACTTCGAGAGCAGGGTTATTAGCCCAGGAGAGGCTACCTACACCGAGGCGGAGCAGTGGGTGATGGCTCTAGTCTTCGCTTGCAGGAAGTTCAAAGTCCATTTGATTGTGTGTAAGTTTTTTGTGTTGACGGCTAACAATCTATTGCAAGAGGTAGTGCTACATTTGAAGCCAGGAAGGAGGATTATGAAGTGGGTGTTGTAGCTACAAGAGTTCGAGTTTGAGTTTAAGGTGGATCACACGAGTCGGTCTCATCTGGCAGACATTCTTGTCAGCAAGGCTATCGATTTACCGACTTATCCAAGAGTGGTGCGAGATGAAGCTAAGGAGGAACCCGACTTGGAAGATGCTTTCACTATGTGGTTCGATGGAGCATATCGAAGGGTAATGCAGAAAGCAGGAGGAGGGGTGGTGATACACGACCCACACGGAAAAACAATATTTTCGAAGGCATACGATTTAGAGGATGTCCACACCAATAACGAGGCAAGAGTACAATGTATTTGTCGCCACAAAGGTTAAACGAAGAGGGGGAATTTACTCTAGATAACTTAATAGCGTAGAAAAATATATACACATATGAGGAAGAGAACGTTGAGTAGGCTGAGAAATGTTGCAAAAAGATGGTTACCATTTTATGCCACTCATATTAACCCTCCCCCAAGCCTAAAGATATTCATATCTTTAGGAGGACCGTGTTGCTTTTTTTTCTTTCTTTTTTTCTCTCTTTTTTTGTCATTTTTCCTTTTCTATTTTTGTTTTTTCAATAGGAGGAGTGTCATGCACTCTTTTACTCCATTAGACCTGCTTTTCATTACCTCAATCCCATAAATCGGAGATGGGAGGGTTGCCTTGTGTATGTTCAGATTCCAAGGCTGGTTCTTCTTTGCACATCAAAGCTTTAAAAATAGGTGGAGCATTTGCCAAGCCAAAGGGAGCCATGCCAATTTGGAGCTTAGACGATGTAGGCAGATGACTGCCTATCAACGGATTGATACGTTGAAAGTAGGGCTTTAATCTCCATCCATTGACTCTGGTCTTGTGGAGTTTTCCTGATAAATTTGCTAATCTGTAACTACCATTCCCAAACTTTGTTTTTATCATGAAAGGTCCCTCCCATCTTTGCAAAAACTTTTTGTCAAGTCGAGTATCAAGTCGGTTATCATAGCGAAGAACCAACATACCTTCCTTCAATCCTTTCCCCTTTAGCTTCTTGTTGATTTTATCCCTTTGGCTTGTCGCTTTGGTGATGTAGTGATCAATGGACTCTTCTCTATCTAGCTCAAGTCGTTGGAGATCTAAGATCCTTTCATGTAGAACCTCTTTTGTTTTTTTGCCACTCTTGCAAGAACGCGCAAGCTTGAGAGCTCTACCTCAATGGGGAGAAGTGCCTCCTGTCCATAAACTAGATGAAAAGGGGTGAATTGGGTAGATACCTTGAAAGATGTCCTAGACGCCCAAAGAGCACCATCAAATGGCGATCACAATCATTAGGCCGGTCCACAACCTGCTTAGAAATGATCTTACATATCATTCCATTCACTTTTTCCACCAATCCATTGCATTGAGGATAGTAGGGTGTGGAATGCAAGTGTTTCACTTTTAACCTACTCAAGAGATCATTCAGAAGGTCAGTCCTAAAACCCGGGCCTCGATCTGATAAGATTTCTAGGGGTGTTCCAAACCTACTACAAATATGATCAAAAATAAACTTTGATACCTCTTCAGCTGTGATTCGGGTTGTGCTTGTTGCTTCCGCCCATCGTGTCATGTAGTCAACACCCATGATGATGAAAACCTTCCCTGTAGAAGTACGAGGTAGGGGACCTATTGCATCCACACCCCACTTTTCAAAAGGGCCATAAGATATTATTGGGACTCGAGGCTCATATGTTAGTCGTCTATCCCCAGCAATTTGGCATGGCTTACATGCCTTACACCAATATTGGACATCACGATGTAAGCTCGGCCAAATAAACCCTGCTTGTAAAATCTTCCTACTTGTAATATCTTGAGAAAAGTGACCACCACAGACATCATCATGACATGAAAGAAGAATTTTCTCTATCTCTTGCACACCTGGTACTCTCCTCAAGACCAAATCTTTCCCTTTGTGATATAAATCATCCCCGATCAACCGGTAAGGTGTGGCCTTCTTAACTAGTCTATGTCTTTGCACCTTGTCTAAGTGTTTGGGACACTCACCTGCTTGACCTCGATATTTGGGTTCATATAGTTTCACACACCTCCTACCGCCATTTGAAGCTTTTCATTTGCGAGTAAGTCTGCTTCCTTGTTATGAGTTCTCACAATGTGTTGTACCTGTGTTGCTTTAAAACCCTTCATCAAAGCTCTTACACTACTAAGCCACTCAAACAATGTACGATTCTTGCACCTCCAAGTCCCTTGGATTTGCCTGACCACTAGCAAAGAATCACCTTTTATAATAAGTCTTTGTATGCCTAATTCTTTGCATTCTTCTAACCCAAGGGTTAGAGCAGCATACTCAGCCTCATTGTTAGAGTGAACATTGGGTAGAGTGATACCTTTTCTAACCATTACCTCCTTTTGTGGGTTTAAAATGATGATCCCCCCTGCTGCTTTGTCTTGTTGGCGTTGATAAGCTCCGTCAAAGCATAAAGTATGGGCATTATCAATCTCCTTCACTTTGAACTGTTTTGAGCCTTCCTCTCTTTGTAGTCGTGATCCTTCCCTTTCTATCACTTTGTAGGTGAGAATGTCTGCAAGTCCTGCTCTTGTGCTATCTTCTACAAGGAAAGTGTATTCAAATTCTTGGAGTTCAAGCACCCACTTTGATATTCTAGATGAGAGGCTCATTTGTTGTACTACATATGGTAGATTGTGCTCTAAGGTGAGAAAAACAAATGGCACAGGGAGAAGATACGATCGAAACTTCCTTACCGCAAACAAGATTGCAAAGACCACTTTCTCCATTTCAGTGTATCCCTTCTCGGCCGGAGTCATCACCTTGCTTGCAAAACAGATCGGCCTCATGTATGATGTTTTAGGATGTTTTTGCATCAAAACAACACCAATTGCTTCGAAACCTACACTTGGAGTGACATAGTAGGTCTCCTTTGGATCTGGTGGCATTAGGATTGGGAGAGAGCTGAGAATGCCCTTCACTTCCTCAAAACATTTTGCATGTTCCCTCCCCCATTCAAATGTAGATTGGCTTGCCAACCTATGCAAAGGGGCGATGGCTTCTGCTAGGAGATGGATGAAGCAAGACATGTACCTCACTTTGTGGTTGAAGGTCATTAGCTCCTTAGTTGTTGTTGGTGGAGATAATGACAAAAGGGCCTCTACTTTAGAGGGATCCATTTGAATTCCTTGCAAAGAAACCACATGGCCTAGCAAAACCACCTGAGATTCACCGATAATAGCATTCACCTTCTCCCCATAAGAATACCCATAATACATCCAAACTGTTCCTCTCTCAAGCACTCATCAAAAAATCATGCGCACAAGACTTGCCTCTCAAACACACGAGAGAATCACTTACATCAAACTAACACACTTTGCATAGAGAGCTCATCTCCATCTATGCAATGCCGTGACACAAATAAAATCACCATGAGAGGTAGCCACATGCATATGTAATGAAGCAAACGAGAGTTGGAGTGAGAAATTTCTTTAGACCAATTGAATAAGTGTGGAGAAACAAACCAATGGTAAATTGAGAATAGAACACTTACTTGATTTCTCGCACACCTTTTAAGGGGAGGACAGACGTTGGCTAACCATCACGAAATGCAACACTTGAAAGTTTTGAAGATGATTTCATGATCATTAACATAACCATGAGAGAGATCATGATGTATTTACAAGTTATTGAGGTGCTACAAATGATTTATTGGGTTGATGGAGTAAGAGATTGTAGAATGGAAAGAGTGGAGAATAGAGTTGCACTTCCTCCAAGGAGGAGGGTTAGGAGGGAGGATGTGAAAGAGCGAGAGTTGGGGTTTTCTCTACTATTGATCAAGAAACAACATGAAGTTTAAAATATAGGTGTGTGTCCTTGAGTCTCTCCAAGGGGCTATTTATAGTTGTGTAGGAGTGGGATTATGCTACACTTAATTAGGGTGAGTGATTGGCCCTAATTAAGTGTCCTTTGACCACTCATTGAATATTGGACATAAAAGGGACTATTTTTTTACCAAAAATATCATTTTAGACCGTGAAGGCTCCATAGGGGTGCATAATGTAGGTGGGCCCCACCATGAGGCCCTACGGGTGGCTCCTGCGGGGTATCTCAACTTGTCTGTCTTGGCATTTAGAAAGCATCTTTAGGTTGGTCCCATCACATGCAAGTGATCTTGAACACTCATTGCTCTTCTAGAAGATGAGTAGGGGAAAAATAAGATCTCACTCTCTTGATTTACTTGATTTACAGTTCCCTTTTGCTGCGAATCTGACAGATTTACACTATTTTGACCATAACTTTTTACCTGTAGCTCGGAATGGCATGCTTCAAAAGGAAAATTTGACCTTCTCAACATGTTTGATATGAATTTGGACTATTCTTCACGCCCATGCACCAAGGAATTTGTTTTGGAAGGTCCACACTAGGCTAGGGAACCTTTTGCTTCAAAGTCTTCTTGTATGGGCCCTTTGCTTGTATGCATCCAAGGGGAATCATGCTTTTTAAAAAGGCCATGATGCTTAAACAAATAGAGGAGGGCCCAATATTATTTTCTTGTGAAAAGAATATACAATTGGAGTCTTTTTGAAAGGAGAAAAACTATATGTATATTCTTAAGAGATATTGGGCCACCTATGTAGGGGGCATAGAAGACTTGTAGAGATGGACCATAATCTTTGGTAAAGACAAGTGGAGAGCTGATTTCCATGGTAATTTATCTATATGGGATGGAAGATGGATATATTATTTTTCTACTACTAATTCACAAGAGGTAAGAAAGTTTGGGGGTAGATAGTTGGTTATTGTATGCTTACTTTTATTTACAAAGCAAAAAGAAAAGGGTGGTAATATAAATATATGACTAAGGTGACATTTTTGGGAAGAGTACAATGTATGTGTCGCTACAAAGGTTAAACGAAGAGGAGGAATTTACTCTAGATAACTTAATAGCGTAGAAAAATATATACACATATGAGGAAGAGGACGTTGAGTAGGGTGAGAAATGTTGCAAAAAGATGGTTACCATTTTATGCCACTCACCATCTTCAACCCCGTGAAAAAGGATTTTCCTGCCCGCCATATTGCATATCAAAGCACCTTAATTTAGAATCCTTTCACAGAATTGGTGATCCGGACAGAGATAGCGGCGAGAGTAGACAAGTTCAACCTACCCACAAAGAAGCTGGAAAGAGGACATTTGACTACTAAAGACTCCAGAAAATTAGATTGAAGTCTAGATGTTGCTAAAGCCACAGACAAAGCTAAAGACAAAAAACAAGACAAAGTTTGCACAAGGGCGTGCATAGACTAAAAAGGGGCAAATGTTGGCAGATGGACCAAATGGGCGTCCTCCTAGTCAACCCCTTCTTCATGAGCCCTAAAACTTTGACATCCCATCATTATTTTTGCACAAAAACTTTGTAATTGTATGAGAGTCTTTGATTTTAGCAAGATGATCTCTGAGCTGGTTTATCTAAAAATCCGAGTTGTAGGTCGTATTTTGAGTGTGAGCCTTGTAAATTTGGCCCACTAGCCAAGAAAGCCCTAGGTATATAGCTCAATATTTGTAAATGAGAAAACACACATTATCATTATCAAAGTGGTTTTATGAGTTTTGGAGAGTACAACTGAGAGCGGCTACTCTCATGCGCTTTGTAATCAATCTATCTTGAGCTCTGGTAATCCAAATTCAATTCCAAAACTTGCATTGTGTTTCTTGTCTACTGCTCTTTAATTTCATTGTAATCACTGTCAATTCTATTATGGTTTTTGACTATGCATTATTAAGATAAATCGGTTGTTTTGAGTGCTTTAATGGTTGTTTTTTGACGTTTCGACCATATGAGAGTGTTCCTAGACCATAGGGAGACCCTTATAGTATGGTCTGTTGCAATTTTCAAGACCTTGATCATGATGGATCTTGATTTTGGTGCCTTGTTGGATTATGACCAAACTTGGTAGGATAGTGACCTAGGTGTCTTAGACCTCCTCCTAAAGTTTTGTTGCATTTGAACTTCATTTGAGTGCCGAAATGGCATGACAATTGAGTGGTGTGATATAGGACACAGACAGTTTACCAGATTTGAGAGTGATAGATTTTCTAGTGCGAGAGATGGCTCCGTTTCATAGGTTCACTTCTTGAGGTTGACACACTCAAACAGTTTCCATGTGCCATCCGAGTTGCTTCCCTGAGTATTGAAATTATGTTAGTGCCAAATAGCTATGCTATAGATGTCTGTCGTGGGGACCCGCTAACACTTGGAGTTTTGGATATACATAAATTGAACAAACACACATGTTCTGTAATGCATATAAAGAAGTTTGATCAGTAACTAAACACCATGACCGCACCGAAGTCCCTTGGTATCTCGTGAGAACCCAGTTTAAGAAGCTTCAATTCAAAAAGAAAATGAGGCCAACTGTGGGACGGATGTCTAGCCTCACTCCTATCTTATTGCACACATAGCAAGAACCACGAATATAATTGTCAATCCATGAGACGAAGTTGACTCGACTAGTGCATAGAGGCTACAAGAGGTTGTCAATCTCTTGGAAAACAACAAACAACTTGCATCTAACTCAAGCTACACTCACATGACAGAAATCACCAAAAGCTAGCCGCTCATCGGCAAACAAATCACATCTGTTCCAACATCAAACGACATCCAAACGTACAAAACTTCTAGGACATGTTTATAAGACCTAAGCATACATGCTTGTGGTCTCAAATCTCACTTTAGGTCAAGTGAAAAATCACGATTATTAACAACAACAAGTTTTTTACCTAGTCGTTTTCGACCCAAAATGCATCTAAATGCTTAGCAATGATGCCCCAATACCCACGGCCTAATTTCTACTTATGATGAAATTAGGCCACGGGTCGGCGATCCCAAAAGCTATAGATTACCATGAAATGCTTACATCGTTGCGTAGAGCTCTTACCTACGTTTGCAACGCAACAGACGGCACTGCAATGTGACAACCGGGAAGGGAATAGGAAGAGCGAGAAGGAGAGAAGTGAGCGTCATTAGCTCACGCTGTGTTTCTATTATCCAAAACTTATAAAATACTTACAAAAACTGGCTTTTATACCTTAGCCAAGATTTTGGTGGTCAAAACTAATAATCTAGGAGCTCTAACTAAAGATAGGCTCATACAATTTGGAAGCTTG
This sequence comes from Adiantum capillus-veneris, assembly GCF_014529385.1. NCBI lineage: Eukaryota > Viridiplantae > Streptophyta > Polypodiopsida > Polypodiales > Pteridaceae > Adiantum > Adiantum capillus-veneris. Next base: position 87,613,227 of record NC_140932.1, read on the forward strand.
TAGCCCCGACCCATCAATTACCTTGTTTATCTGGAAAGTAGGAGTTACAACATTCCTGATTCATCAAAATAATAAGTGTTTTTACAATAAAAGCTTCAAAAAATGTTATCCAAGTTAGCTTGCTGCTAACGTTCCCCCCCTCTTCAACTATATCGTCCCTTGACACAGCTTCATGGACTGAAGTAGTCTTTGGGTTGACGGCTGGCGAGGCGGCCTTTAAGTGCATGTAGTGATTTCTCATATCTGATTCTTCGTTCTTTGTCACGAACTTGGAAGAACTACATGGTGACTTTGTTTTTAAGTTCAAAAGTTGAATAGCCAACAAATATAAATGTACGATTACTTATCATTGGCCCAAATATCTTCATTCGCCAAGTGAAGAAACCTATATACAATGCTTCCTCAAATGCCAACATATTGCTAGAGGGGAAAAACATGCATCGGGCGTAGAAGCCGTAGAGGACTTCTTCTGAAGGCTGTCCACTTAAGTCATAACAGAGACCTTTATTGCCTTCGAGGAAAGACATCCATGGTACTCCGGCTTGCTCAGGCTCGTGAAAAGCTTGAATACAGGAGCATTCTACAAATCTTATACATCATGGCACATAAGAGGTCAAGGAGGCTCTTGAAGAAAGTCATGGCGGCCGTTAGGGTTCTCACCATGTATTCTTCCGTTGCTGGTCCCTGCTACGGAGTTGGTAGTCATGGGTAATTCATCCATGTAGGCCTCTTCTTTTTCAGTGGTACGTATTCCTGCCATGTCCTTACCCTTGGTACATGATAGAATATTGGGTCTTTCTAGAGGGTTGCAGGTGCCCTTGTGAACAGAATTAGATATCTCAAATTCTTGTTCAACCAGCTTTTTCTCCACTTGGGGTGGATATCCTTTGAGCCTTTTGCCTGCATATCTTTGTATAGTCTTTCCTTTACCTGTAGTAATTCCACTTTGATCAAGGGGTATGGTAGTGATTGATGATGCCACTGAGCATTGATTTGGTTGGGAGTGAGTTGAGTTACATTTATCGAGTGGAGAACTCTCAACTCCCAATCCATTGTTGCTTTCCATTCAGCATATGTTTCTTCGGCAATCTTTTAGTGCATCTTCCTCAGCTTTAGAAAGCTGGACCATGAACACTTCCTCAACTTCAGTGAGTGGTACCTGAAAGTATGATTCTTCTGCCACTCTTTCTCACGGCTGTGTTTCCATCTCAACAAATGAGACTGAGGGTATGTCGATTGTTGGTTGTTTAGCTGCTTCTTCTTGATTTTTTGGTTGTCCCTCCCTCAACAGCTGATTGAATCTTTTTAATTGTGCTATCTCTTTGAGCAATTTCTCTTCGCATTGGACCCGCATCAAGGCAAGGTCTCGTCTTTGTGATTGTTCTAGCTTCAGCTCAAGCTTGAGATCCTTGTTTCTCTTTTCCAAAGTCTTATAGAATTCATATGTACCCTTGATTGAAGCGATAGCAGGGTTGTCTCTTATCTGTCTCAAAAGTGCTACCTGATCGTTGATCCTTTGCGCAGAGTACTGCAAAGAAGCAAAGAAAAGCAGACTTATGAAAGGAGCCGCCAAGCTATAGGTCAGGACCCTGAAAGATGGGTTCCAAGAGATATAAGAGGACCCATAACCAAGAACCCTGCACGAAAAGGAACAGAGGATCCCAAGGATTTTCTTGAGTGCATGTATGCAAAGGCAGAAGCCTTAAAGTTGAAAGAAGCTCAAGAAGCTGAAAGAAAAGCAAAGGAAGAAGCGACCGAGCAACAAAGACAAGCCGAGACTACTAAACAGAGTGAATCACATCACGACTGGGGGAGATGTCTCCGAAACCCACTTTACCCACTATGGAGCAAGAAGACCAACCAATACCAAGCCCAAGCCCTTCACCAACAACTAAACCCAATGAAGACAAAAAAGAGTCTGAAAAATAGGTAGAAGCAAGTTTTGAATAGCCAAAAGAAACAGAACAAACTAAGGCATGACCTTGTACAACAACCCAGCCAGAAATATCCAAGGCATCCATGAAGCCTCAAGAAGCAGCCAAGGCAACCGCAACGCCTCAAGGAAGAGAAGTAGAACCCTGCCACAACCACGAGCAAAAACCACATCACCACCTAAAGAACCACAAACAAAAACGGACAAAACCTCTAGACAGCCCCAGGTAGAGCTTGTTGAATGGGAAACAAATGACGAAGTCATCATGCAGGTCAATGAATATGCCAAGCAGATGCAGTTGATGACATATAAAATGCGAACAATTGCACTTAGCTGCAGTGCTAAGGCTAAGGAGATTGATCTAGTCATTGATGCTCTACAAGGAGAGCTACATGACAGTATGAACATCATTCTATATCTACAAAGACACATCAAAGAAATGAAAGATGAAGCAGAACAACACCACCTTGCAAAGGAGAAGCAGCAGAAAGAGATGGAAGAGCTGGGAGATCTTTTTGACTAAATTATCCAATGCATGCAAGAGCAAAGATCAATAGCTAATAGAAGTAACTAATGAACAACACCAGCTTGCAAAGGAGAAGCAGCAGAAAGAATGGAAGAGCTGTGAGAGCTTTTGACTAAATTATCCAATGCATGCAAGAGCAAAGATCAACAGCTAACAGAAGTAACCAATGAACTTCTAACCACTACTCTGTCAGTACAAAAGATCCAAGTGCAGCTCGATGTAGCTTCTTTTGCTGAGGTTCTTCTTGGTGTGCGGCTACTGTTTTCTTTTTCATTTCTTCAATTCTTGCCCGTCTTTCTTTGTTGTCCGAGCTTTCACTGCTATGAGCTTCATGGGAGCTTTCTGTAGATTCTTCGTCTGACTTATACACTCTCTTTCTTGAACAGGTGGTTCTTGGAGAAGGTTGAGTAGCCACAATCCAGGTGTTCTAATCTAGGGCTGCGGTAAATTGTCGGCCATACCAGTAGCATGATATGCTATCCTTGTCAACACTTCAAGAGCACCCATATATGTGTATTTTTCCTTCTTTCTTTGTGCCTTTCAATGTTGTAAGTACATACTGTGCATGATCAATTTCCTGCCTGGTCAACACTTGAGTGAAGGTGGTCGCAGCCGCATGGTTTGGGGTGGTGTACCGTGGTGGTCAATTTCATAAATGAATTCGGCTTCCTTTAGATTTTCTATCTCCTCTTTGATATTTCTGGAAAATGTTTCACTATAAGTATATGGCTTCTGTCTGCTTGGTTTTTCATCATCTCTCATAGGTATGGTATGTTGATAGATTTCTGGATCAAGACCCTTGAGATCCTTATAAGACCAAGCAAAGATATCTCGGTATTCTTTCAGTAAACTTAACAAAAGCTCTTCTTCTTCTTCTTCTATCAAGTCGTTTGCAATGTAGGAAGGTCTAGGCTCTTCTCCTGGTTCGGCCAGATCTATCTTTTTTGCGTTTTTCAGGTTCTTCGTAGAACTCACCCTGTTTTCATAGTTCCCTGACAGGTTGTTTGACTATGATTTTTTGGTTATTTCTTGTAATGGATGGAACACTCATTACATCTTTACCTTCCTCCTTGGTGGTTTCCATTTTAGTGGTATATATCTCCTTTAGATATTTCTTCAACTCTTGATACTTCTTTCTCCATTCAACTCGTGTCATGGTTGAATTCTTGTCCTGGTATTTAGGTTTTGCTTGAGTTTTCTTTCTTGTTTTCTTCAATGTTTTTGATATTTTGCGCTTTTCATTTAAAGGATATCTACTAGTGATTTTTTTTTTGACACAATCATGTGCATCTATTTGCATCAGAAGCTGTGTTCTACTGGAGACTGATGGCATAGGTCTAGATTTGAAGTTTCTCCTATTTCTTTTCCACTTATACCATTTCTGTCTTCTCGGTTTTTTGTTTGGAAAGTCAAAAAACTTTTCCTCCTCTCCTTTCATGAGTAGTTTAGCTCTCACATGTTCTTTTTCTGACCCCAAATCATCTGAGGTAGCTGAATATTCTTCTAACTCATCTGTTGCATTATAGTGGAGGTCCGAAAAGACTTGTTTAGCTTTCATTAAGTCCTTGGATTCTTGAATTTTGTCTTCTATGTGAAGGGTTGAGATCATTTGTATGGAAATTATATCATAGCCGTTCTCATTGCAAAATTGAGTAGGCATAGACCTATTTACACACACATCCATTGTTGCCAAAATTTGAGTCCACTCAAATGGCTCAAAAAAATGCTCTGGAAAGGGTTCAGGTACATAGGCTTCATCTGTGTAGTCCCTTTATAAGATAAATTCTTCTCGTTTTAAGCTCCCATTTTTTGAGGCTATGCACATCCAAATAGGTGTGTCTTTGTTCAACCAAGATGGAAGCTTAGTTTCAGCTGAAGAGAGTAAGTCAAATTCTTGTATGGGCATTTTCATGGAATCTCTGTAAGTGTGATCTTTTAGATTAACTCTTGTTATTGATCCCACTTGCTTCAAGTACAGATAATTGTTTTCCTAATCCTAGATAAGTTGTACTTGTCGCATGAAAGGTCTTCCCAAGATGATTTCATAATTGAGTTTCTTTCCAAAGTCCACTATTACAAAAGTGTGTTGATATGTTCCACAGGAACTAACTATCACTTTTTCAAGCAGTCCTAAGGGTTTTTTGATGTGTCCATTAGCCAATTGCAATTTCATTTGAGTTTGTCTAATGGTTGGCATTCCCCATGATTCCCATACTGCTTTTGTGGCTATGGCTATTCTGCCCCACTACCCAGTATTGAATGGTTTCTATATCATTATATCTCACCGGAAGGGTTGTTTTTCCTTCTTCCCCTTTGTATTATTCTCCAACTTTGTTCATTGGAACAGATCTAATCTCTTTGTTATCCAATTTGTGTTTCAACTTTTCCAAAATTTTCACGATTAATCCTGTTATCCCCACCTTCTCTAGAGTTTTCTTACAGGACATTCCATAAATATGGTCTGATTTGTAACAGTTCTCCAAAAGTAGGAGTGTATTGAATGGTTGTAGACATGATTGAATGGATGTTGTCTACCTCTAGGGTCTGTTCTGCTCTTTTTATCTGAGTGGTTTTACACACTATGGATTCATCTTTGTTACCTCCCAAGTAAGAGGGTAGTACTGTTTTCAAAGTCATTGGTTTAGACATTCCTGAAGCTTCAGAGCCGCAATCCCCATGCAAGGATTGTACATCCATGTCCATATCAGGAGGTAGATTGTCTAACCAAACTTCCTCTATAGGAGCTGACTTCAGAGTTAGGCTCCCATCATTACTCTCTCTAAGTTTTTCCCACAAGTGTCCTGGCCAGTCTTCTTCTATGAACGGAATTCCATCTAAGCATCTTCACTGTCAGGACTATGAGTTCTGGCTCTTTAGTTTCAAGGTGGGATTCTACCACCACTTCAGATTTCTCTTTACATGTTCCTTCCACAAGCTCCTCAGGTTTTGCTATACTCTCGAGCTTGGGTTTTTGTTTTTCCAGCATCACTTGAGTAATTCTTACCAGATTTTGATAAGCTTTAAGCTTAGCTGCTTCCATATCGGGAGAAGGACAGTTTTTTCATTTGTTTTCCATGTTTTGGCCTGCTTTAAGTCCCGCTTGGTAAGCTTCCAATGCTGCATTGATTGGCTCAAAAATTTTGTCTACCAAAATTGATCCTCCAGATTTCACGGTGGTTTCCTTGATTTCTCTTCCAGTTTCTTTCACTTTTTCTTGGAATAGTTTCTTGGATTTCTCCTCGATTTCAGCCCTTTGTTTTTGTTTTCTCATCTCATATCTTTTGCTTTTACTTCTCATGGTCTTTTGAGAGGAAATTTTAGTATTCTCCGAATCATCAGCGGAGTTATGTCTGTTTTTCTTAGCATGAGCTCTGGTAATTACCTTAATTGGAACAATAGGTTCACTCTCAGATGAGCTACTAGGTATCACTTGGACTACGCTGATTACTGTTTTATCCTTGTTTAAAGGATTTTTTGGACAATCTTCAGGGAAGTGTCCTTCCTTTTTGCAACATTGCATACAAAAAGCTTCCATTGGCTTAATTTTCTTGTCAGGCTCTGGGCATTCATTTTTCTAGTTATCATCTGTACCACAGTTATAACAGTACCCCGTTCTTGGCTTAATCATGGGTCTTACCATCGGAGATCTAACACCTTGATTAGCTACATAGTACATCGCTGCAAGTTTTGGTGTAGTATAAGTCACATGTTCTTCCATTGGTGGTCGATGTGAATTATACCAATCTCATTCTACCATTACTGTAGATGGACTAGGCTCAACATAGGGTGTAACAGGCACTAGTGCTTGTTCATCTATGACTCCCTATGAATGGATGTACTTTACAGGCACTGCATTATGTCCTGGATATGGAGGTTGTTGACCCAACACGGGCTAAGGTCTTTCCATACCCATCGGTGGTCTTTGAGCTGGGGCCATATAGGTTGATATCTGTACATGGGTTGTCCGTGTGGCCTCATAGGCACGTATTGAACACTCCCATCATACTTTGGTCGGTAATAGCACTCATTGGTCTCATGGTTGGTCCATTTACCCTCGATTGTACACCATTTCTACGGCCTGATTGGTTGTTTCCGTTGAGGTATCCCTTGTCCTGGTCCCCTCATAGGTTCTTTTGCATGTTATTCATCATTTCATTCATCCTTTTGAGCATGTCTTCTTTGGCTGTAAGCGGTGATGCAAGAGCTGTTCCCACTTGTGCTTGTTTGTTGGATGTTGTTTTCTCACTTTGATTATTCTTAGGGACATCTTCTTCATTGAAAATATCACAATTGTCTCCTAAGCAAATAGCATCTGACACACACTCTTCTAGGGTCATATGTTTCTTGCTATACAATATAGCATGAAGTTCTTTATCTAGCAGTCCCTCTAGAAACAATGTATTGTTTCATTCTAGTTGCACAATCCCTAATAGACTCACCTTGTTTCTCTTTGAAGCTATAGATTTGAGCTACAATATTATGTATGATCCCCGTTTTGAAACATGCAGCTACAAATCCTTGAGCCAATATATTTAAGTCCATGATTGACCTTGGTGGAATGTTTTGGAACAAACAAAATTTTTCCAATTTATACTCAAGTTCTCGTTTTTCAGTGGACAGTCTTTTTATGATCTATTTTAAGCCTCTGGGTCAAGTCAAAACTTAATTGGCCTAAAATGTCAAGAAAAAGAAATAATTTGAGTTTTTGCAAACTCTTGAAATTTTATCTCGAATGCGTCCTTATGCTTACCCACTAGTTCATACAACTTTTAAAGCATAATCTCCAATCGGATTCAATGGTGGACAATCTTCTGGTGTTATTTCTAGCCGTAGACTGAAATTCTACAACTTCACATAAACAACTTACAATTGATTCTTTTGGATAGAGCAATGTTCTGAGATCCACATCGGATTCTACTTACCCTACTCCTAGGTCCTACTACAATGGGGTTGTGGAAAGTGTCCAGAAACACTCGTTTTCTTGTTTTTTATGGTTTTTTGAGCATTGATCTTAAGACTTGTCTCGTCCATCAATCATTCTCAAAATCCTAATCCAATCCTACATTCCCACAATCCTAAAAGGTACTTAACAAGTACAACCTACTTTCAAGCTACCTCTACACAGCAAAAGACGACAATCTTAAGCTATGCGACTTTAAAAAGAAAGTTTTGACTCTAGGTGATCCTAGAGGAAGTTAAAGGATAACTTCACAAGACGCTTGTGTTTTTCCCTAGTTTAGGTCACTTCAATCCCCGAAAGCGGTGCCAAATGTGGGACGGTTGTCTAACCTCACTCCTATCTTATTGCAGACATAGCGAGAACCACGAATATAGTTGTCAATCCATGGGACGAAGCTGACTCGACTAGTGTATAGAGGCTACAAGAGGTTGTCAGCTTCATGGAAAACAAAAAACAACTTGCATCTAACTCAAGCTATACTCAAATGACAGAAATCACCAAAAGCTAGTCGTTGATTGGCAAACAAATCACATCCGTTACAGCATCAAATGACATCCAAATGTTGCGAAATTTCTAGGACGTGTTTATAAGACCTAAGCACACATTCTTATGGTTTCAAAACTCACTTTAGGTCAAGTGAAAAAATCACGATTATTAACGGTAGTGAGTTTTTGACCTAGTCGTTTTCGACCCAGAATGCATCTAAATGCTTAGCAATGATACCCCAATACCTCGCCTATACTTAGTTTATGATTTTGAAGCTTAAATTCCTACTTATGATGAAATAAGGCCACAGGTCGGCGATGAAAAAAGCTACAAATTATCATGAATTTCTTACATCAATGTGTAGAGCTCTTACCTGCGGTTGCAACACAACAGACGACATTGCAATCTGACAACCGAGAAGGGAGTAGGAAGCGTGAGAAGGAGAGAAGTGAGCATCGTTAGCTCACGCTGTGATTCTATTATCCAAAACTTATAAAATACTTACAAAAATTGGCTTTTATACCTTAGCCAAGGTTTTTGTGGTCAAAACTAATAATCTAGGAGCTCTAGCTAAAGATAGGTTGATACAATCTAGAAGCTTGTAGCCCCGGCCAATCATTTACACTGTTTATCTAGAAAGTAGGAGTAACAACATTCCCGATTCATCAAAATAATAAGAGTTTTTACAATAAAAGCTCCAAAAAATGTTATTCGAGCTAGCTTGCTGCTAACACACAACAAAAAAAAAAAACATGTCGACAGTCAACAAATCAGACGGGACCTAACGGGTTTTGGCAGTCGAGTAACGAGGGAAGGTTGGGGAGAGGCTGAGTACTAGGCACGATGGAATATGGTTTTGTAGTAGCGTGAGCACACGAACCGCAAAGGATTTTTTTTATGATGAGCACTCACAATGAGAGTCGACAAAAGAATCCAATGAATCACTAGGTGTAGATGATGCCGTACCTGGCTTTGGAGCAAGTCAAAGAGCTATTGCTCAATGTCTTGGATTCAAATCCGTGATGAGCAGAATCAAAACAAGGGAAGTGCAGCTACCAAAAGCAAAGTCCACCAGTAGGTAGAAGCAGCACCAAGCTTGCACGTCGTTAAGGTATTGAGCTTGGAGCTTGATGTCTTGTATAAAGCTTTGTAATGATGTGGATAGCACTGATAGGTGTAACTTAGCTGTGTATTACGAGAAGATAGCACAAAAATGGGCTTTTCCTGAGCTTTAATATGTTGGTGCAAGGATTTACAAAACAACTAGCAGATGTTGGTGGTTGCGGGGCCTGTAGGCACATGCTGTAGTGAAAGCTTGGGGTTGATTTCTAGCAAAGGGTGTAGCATGCACAGAGGACGCGTAGCATCACTTTGTGTGTGTGGGATGAATGTTGTTGACAAATGGGCATTCACTTTTTGGTAGAGGTCAAAAGCCCTTTAAAATAAAGAGCTATAGCACAATATGTACATAGTGATAGAGTTATCCCACACAGTCACAATGGCTCTGAGCATTAAAATGCTCTCAAGTACTTACACACACACACACACACACACACATACACTCAAACTTCAATCTGCAAGAAATCACAGAGAGAAAAATGCACTAATCTTGCAATGTAATTTGTTAATTAGTTGTCCATGCGAGGTCCGATTTGAGCAAGCAAATGGTCGTTCAGAAAGCTCTTGACAATAACTTCTCCCACACACGAGAAACGCTACAAGAACATGATGATGAAGAGATTAATTGAAGATAAAAATTATGTGTAAATACACTAAATGTGAAGACTAATTGACGATGAAAAACTATGCAAGGATTCAATGCTAATGAAAATTTTCTTCTCCGAATCACCAAAGGGTAGTGGAGCATGCTCGTGCCCAAATGGTGATTAGGAAGTAGGATTATTGAGAGTGCTAATGCAATGGTAATTAATAGGCTTAGTTGTGAACCGACAGCTTTGATACCACATGTTGAGACTTGTGGCTATGGTGTAAATGATAGCAGTCCATTCAATTAGCAAATTAATTATAAGAGATTAGAGAGAGAGAGAGAGATTAACGCTAATGGAGATAGAAAATCATTAGTAGATTAATATATTGCAAAATGTATACAAAGTGGCTAGAATAGTGGGTATTGAGTGGATGCAAAGTCAGATACAAAACATGCAGCAAAGGCTTCTTTTATAAATTAGGGAGAGAGTCTTCTAATGATCTACACCATGATGTCAAATTGTTGACTTATTCCATTTTAGAGAGGGTTCTCACGTTGTCGGGGATTTTTATGTGCACGAGTTGAGCCGGGTCAGCACCGGGCTGCTCGCTGTGGGAAACGGTGAGAGAAAGATGCACATTTCAAGAGAATATAGCACGAAAGAACACCTTGAATTGAATTACCTAAATGAACTAAAATCTAAATACAAAAAAATATAATAACTTGATCGCAATAGGCAACAAGTGCTCTTGGTCCCACCGAGACTGTGAGCGGAAGAGAAAATTCCAAAAGTGTATGGCCTCAATGCTCTTCCCTTGCTCTTCTCGACCACCTTCACTTGCACTCACTTTGTCGTCACTTGCTTGAGTTTTCTTTAAATTCAAACAAACCTCTGAAAACTGCTAAAGATCTGCTTTCCATTGTCATAACTCTTTTCTCCATTGTCATAACTCTTTGTGAACTTCAACTTCTCGTCCTTGCTTTTTCTGAACACTAACGATCTTCTTCCTTTGATGCTTTTGGTATCGATGAAGTTTCTACCCTTCGTGCCTTCCCGAATCACAAGTTAAATTTCTCGGTCTGCTCCTTGTTGGACACTGACATATCATGCCCAACTTGTCGTCCAAATAATAATACTCCTCTCTCGCTCGTGTTGGCCGCCCTGTCCTTAGCTTGCAGCCTTCCTTTGGAAATTTGTGGCACTGCTTTCATGCACGCAAAGGACACAATCCTCCTTCTCTATTCATGAGTGCCAATTGCCACCCTCTTGCTCATGCACTCGACAACAGAGCTAGCAGAGCCTCCTCGTGCTCTCTCCACCAGCTCCTGCAGTTCTCGGCCTGCCTTGCTCGCGCGCGCACGCGTTCTCTTCCCTCTCAGGCCCGCCTCTGCTCGTTCGGCTTCCAAACCACCAGCAGCTCGATTCAACTCTTTCCTCTCCTGCTGTCTTCACCACAAGCAACCCCACTGTCAGCTCGTCCTCCTCTTCGTCATGGGCGGCCCCTGACAGTTATGCGCTCGTCAACCTGCTACTTTTCTTCTGGCGGCCTCGTCCCCTCTCTCTGACGGCTTTTTATCTTTCCCTGTGCTGTCTGCTTTTCGATGGCTCCGCCCTTGCGTGCCGTTTTTTTTTTTATAAAGCTCATCAACCTCTATTTTTACTGCAACCCCTTAACTCATAAAATATTTCCTTTAAAAAAAACCTTGCTTTTTATTACTTTAAGCGGCTGTTCACACTGGTCTTGCATGTGGGTTAAAATAATGCCGATCTTCACCTTCAAGGCATACGTATAGGTGAATGCATTGAAGAGAAGCCGTCCCTTTGCATCGAATATCTCCACTCTTTACTAAGCCATGCCGCCAAACTGATCTTGGTGGGCAACAAGCTCCTCAAACACATTTTAAGCTTCTTGAAGTACATCATATTGAAATACTTGAGAAATGGAACATCACATAGCACTTCTTATGGTTTACATATCAACCAAAGCATCTTCGAACACATAATATCGAACTGAAGTATCCTTGTCACCGCTATATTAGCCGCACCTACTGCTCTCTAAAGTACATTGCAGTAGTTATATGTATCAACAATGTCTTTGCCGAGTACAACAACACAAGCAATATACTCCAAGGGATGGCAATCAATAATCCGTCTGAGCAATAATAACGTCTAGAATCTTGTGTTATGTTAAAGCTTCACCTATGGACGTGGAGCGTCATGACATCCACTCCCTCTGAACCTGCACATCCTCCGGCATGTGCCAACCGTCTTCAGGTTGCTAATCATCATAAGCAAAAGTATCGCCAGAAGCTTCTTCTAGCGAATACATCTCATCATCTTCTTGGCATTCTCCAGAATCTATATCACCTAGAACCACCTGTCCTTCTCGCTTCTTGAATAATTTGATCCTCTTTCCTGCAATGGGTACTTTAAGCTTGGTGCCATCAAGTTCTCTAAGCTTGTAAGTTCCATTATCATAAACGTGCAGCACAACATAAGGTCCAAACCATCTCTTAACCATTTTACGCATGGCCGAATATTGATTTTCCAAACTGCTATCATAAACAAGTACCCAATCTCCATCTTTGATAGTATATGGTCTCAATCTATGCTTCTTGTCAAATGCAGCTTTATTCTTCAATCGTGCCTCCTTGAGCTTATCTATTGCCTGGTCAATGTCTTCTTGGCGTCTTTCAAGCTGCCGAATGCGCATAGCAAGCAAGTCTTCAGTTGACATTTCTGATTTCCATGGCAGTATGGTCCAAGAAACAATCGTCTCTTCTATAGGCATGATTGGCTTTTGCCCATACATAAGTTCAAATGGCATAAATCCTGTAACTAAGCTATGAGTAGCTCTGTCAGCCCATAAAGCAAAAGGTAAAAGTTTAGGCCAATCACCAATTCTTCCTCTACAAGTCTTGGCCAAAGCTTTAACAATAGGCGGATGTCCTCTTTCACTTTTCCATTACCTTCCAGATTATATGCTGTAGTAAGAGCCAAATTGATTCCCAACCGATCGAAGAACTCATAAGCTTCATCTGCATCTAATTCTCCTCTATCTGCAGTAATCTTCCCAATGCAACCATATCGGCAAATCACATTCTCAAGCAAAAACTTGCATACTGAACTTGTAGCTTTGGTACGCAAAGCTCTTCCTTCCACCTGGTTAGTGAGATCCTCTCTGGCAAGAACAATATACCTCATTTTCCAAATACCGACTGGCATAGTAATCAAATCTACAACCCACTTATAATGCATAGCCAATGGATAAGTAGGATGTAACTCATCTCGATGTCGCACATTTGAATACTGTTGACAAACCATGCAAGTCTCCACAAATCGAGCAATATCTATGTACATACCTTTCCACCAGTAGTGGTCTTTAATCTTGGCAAATGTTGCCCACACTCCTCTATGTCCTGCCCATAAATTCTCATGAAACTCTTTAATTACCTGTTGTTGTTTTACTTTGTCACATACCTGGTTGTGGTGATCCTCGTGGACGTTTTGGTTGCTTCCACAAGTGCCCATCTTTAAGGAAATAACCATAATCTTTCTTCCTGATCCTCCTGTATTCTTGATCACTCCATTCCTCTTGCTTGGTGAGAGTGCTGAGATAACGGCCTATCAAAATCCACTCTCCATCGTACATCTCATCTAAAAAAGCTTCAAAAACACGAGCAAGAACACTACAACTTGCATGCAAATGAGAAGAAGTATAAAACTTTAAGCCCACATTATCACTCTCTGTAAGCATCTCTTCCCATCTTCATACCTGGCTCTTGATAACATATCTGCTACCGGATTGTCCCTTCCTGCAATATGACAAAATTCAGGATTAAGAGACTTAATGAAAGCTATCCATCGTAACATAGCAATATCCGGAGTGGAGCAATTCGTAATCATTCCTATCAATGGTAAGCAATCAGTCTCCACTACAACTGAAGCTCCAATAAAACACTCCTTGTCAGACTTTAGAGCAGTAGCAACGCCCAAAGCTCTCTCTTAACGTGTAGAGTAACTTCGTTGACGAGTGTTAAGAACCTTTGCACCAAACCGAATAGCATATCTATGACCATCCTCATCATCTTGACCAATAGCCCAAACAATGCCTGTAGGACTAGTGTCAACCGTCAAAATCACTGGCCTTCCACATTTATAATCAACCTTCCTTAAGGTAGGAGCATCCAACAGCATCTTCTTCAATTTCATGATGGACTTTGTATGGACATCTTCCCACACAAATCTTTTCCCTTTTCTTAATAATTGGTAAAGTACTTCTGCAACATGAGCAAAGTGAGGTAACCAAATACGATAAAACACGCAAGCACCCAAAAAACGACGGACTTCAGTAACTGATGTGCATGAATTCTTCATCCTTTGTATTGCTTCCACCTTAGCTGGACTTGGGCGTCGTCCATGTGGCCCACACATATGTCCAACAATCAATATTTCTTTGGCACCAAAAATTGATTTTTGACCTGAAAGTGTTAGATTTACCTCTTCAAGTTTAGATAGAATAGCTTCACAATCTGCAATATGTTGAGCAACAAAGCTTCGGCACCCCCTCTGATCTTTTACCTCGTCTTTCAAACCTTCTTCACAACCCTTGATTAGCAAATCATCAATAAAAGGCATAGTAATCTTGTGAGGAATGAATTCTCTTAATACCTTGTTCATGCCATTCATCATGTGAGCAACAGAATTTGTGGCACCTTGCTGTAAAGTACACATCCTTACCAACCCAAGTGGAGTACACATAGTAGTGAGATCTCTACTCTTAAAAGCAACCTAAACTGATCATAGCCTGAGTAAAGATCACCCATGGAATATATAGCCCTACCTGCAAAATCTTCTGCAAACTCGTCCACAATTGGTCATGTGCCAACATTACGAATTGTTACCTTATTTACTAGCTGCATGTCTTGAATAAATCGCAGGGCTCCATTCTTCTTTGGGACGGTGAACCATCGATTAGAATAAGGTGCACAAGATGGCTCCAAAATACCCATACGTATCTTTTCATTTAACAAGTCAATAAGTTGTGGTAGATGGGCTTTAGGAACAGGAATAGGACGCAAATTCCATGGCATATGTGGAACGGTAAAGATAATCATAGGTGCTACAACATTTGGATCTACACATCCAATTTCACTGGGCTCAAAAGCAAAGGCTTTACCATGTTTTGCAAGCATCTCTTGAAAGCACTTGACCTCCTCATCAGTAAGAAACCCTTCTTCACCAATGACTATTTGCTTCAAGGTCTCTTTAATAAATTTGTGGCCAATGTTCTTGGGATCCCTTAGCTTTGGTTGGTGTGAAGCTTTTTCGATAACCTCCTCACTCTCCCCTGGGAGTGGGGTAGCTACAGGCCTGACCTTCTTTGCAACAGTTTTGTACTTTGTATCCACCTGCACTTCAAAAGCACCACCCAATTCTTTACTTACCTCCATTAGAATGTAATACATGTCCATCGAATGCACTCGCACAAATTTAGTCCCACTTTGCAACCTACACTTCTTGATAACTTCGAGTTCTGACATCGTATCAACATAAGAAACTTCTTCAAAGACTCCTGAGATAACATCATCATGTTCAAGTACATCACATCCCTGCAAATCACTTTGAACACTTACCACATATTGCTTCTCCCACTTAGATAGCTCCATGAACTTCCTATATGAAACTAACCTTCAGATGTTAGTCCCAGAAACCCCGAAGAAAAAGTCTCTTCTTGCGAGAACTTCTTCTTCCCTATACCACTATCGTCCCGCTCTATAGTGGCACCCCAAGAAAATCCTGAGCAAACCTGTACTCTTTAAACTCTTTCCGAACCCTTGGCAAAGGCTCAGTATCTTAAGCTATCTTTATTCCTGACATGATCAACACAAACAGTCAAAAATTGAACCGCTCTCTTACCATCTTTACTTCGAATCCTTGCAAATGCTGAACCATCATCCAAAACCTTTGTTTCCATACACACAGTTGTGATGTAAGGTTGCCCTAGGATAAGTGGATGTTCCTGTATAAAAAAGTTATGTTCATCACAAATATCTCCAGTTGTAACCTTGACATTTGCACATGCACCATATAAATCGCCAGGCTGGGTGTTGGTAGCTCGAATCCGCCAACCATGATCCATATCAATAGGCCATTTCCCTCTCTGGTACAAGCTTTTTGACATCAAATTAATTTTTGAACCATGATCCACAAGTGCTAGAATAGGCTCATCAATATCACCAATCTTAACAATTGTCTCTGTAGTGGCTCTCGCCCAATGTGTTCTGAAAAAATGACTCCTAGGTACTGCTTCCTCACCATCATCATTATTGAAGTGAACATGTCTTACCTCGGGTGTAACTTGATTGGAGATCACTGTAGACTGTAAACTTTCTTCTTCAATCTCTAACTCATAAGCATCCAGAATCGATTCTACATGCTGAATCACTTGGCTCTTGACCGCATCAGGTTCTTGCTTGACTAGTACTTGCCGCTTTCTCTTTATAATATCAATGATCTCCTCATGAAATTCACGTTTAGCAATGCCCAAGACATCGCCCAAAGTAAGTTCCACCTTGCTATTGAGAATGCGTTCCTCAAATACCTTCTTCAGATTTGTAGCCAATTCAATATCAGATTTTAACTTGTAAGAAGGCCCTTTTGGCTTACCTTGCTTTTTATCTTTTGGTGCCTCTTCCATAACCACTTCAGGTGTAAGAACTTCTGTAGAACTTGCCCCTTCTTCCTTCTTGCCGCTAGTCCTCGTAGCTCGTTTTGATGAGCCCACAATGTCTTCATCTCTCTTGCGCTTCTCTTCCACCATAGCTTCATTAGCCTGAGATTTTGCAAGAAAGGCATACACAGAAAGAGAATCTACAGGATCTGACCACCCCGTAGTTTGTCGAATGTAATTCCCAGCTTGACTTAATGTGTCACGAGTTATTTTACCTTTGTCAGCTGTCCTCAAAGCATATGGGCATAGATTTCTTTTAGCCTTGGTACTTTCTTCATCCTCCGCACTGCATACGTGTAATCCATAAGTTGTTGCATCAACCCTAGAGACATTGTGCTGCATCTCCTCAACCAGCTTCTTCATACCGCCCTTCCCATAGTTAAAACGTAGACGTTCACCAGTTTCCTTAAGATGCAGCTTGCCGTCCTTCCAAAAAACTGTGTTCTTCTTATAAGCTTCATTAAAATCATCACAATTTTTGCGTATATGATCTAAGCTATCACACCACATGCATCCTTTATCCCATTCTTGTTGTGGAGGACGTTGTCTGGGTTCTGAAGAAGATCCACTTGCACTCAAACCATCAAGTTTAACAGCTTTCAAATTCAAATTCAACTCTTGTATACCTTTTACCAGCTCATCAAGGACTGGCTCCTCCAGCTTGGGCTTCGGCTTCTCCACTAGGTCCTCTTCGAGCACTTCCATAGGATCAGCCACTATGAACTTGTCCACCCTCTTTTGTCGCTTTACAATCATATTAACAGCTTCTGTAACCAGTTTCCAATCAGAAGTTAAGCCCAACTCACCAGATGGATCCTCGAGCAGGTGTACCAAGCTCTTCTGAAGGCGCGAATCTGCTGCTTGAATAAATAGCTCAACCTTTTCCGGTTGCATTGTTTTCTGCTCAGCAGTAGATAACTGTTCAAACTTCTTTTCAAAAGCTCGTAGCAATTCTCTCGCAGATAAACCTTTATCCTTCTGTTGTATCCATTTCATAAAGCTTTGCTTGGTAACTCGTTGAGAATCTTCGAGAAAATACTCTTCTTGTAAAGCCTTCTTAAACTCCTGCCAATTTGCACCATGTGTTATCGGAATTTCTTCAATTCGAGCCCTAAGCTCAGGAGCCGCAATTAAGTGAAAACCTTCCACTGAGTCATGATCATTAACTCCATAATCCTCCATAGATTGTTCATAAACAGTACAAAATTTTGAAATATCACGACCTTCAAATCTTTGCAGCTTTTTCAGTTACTGTATACCTTGCTTGACGAATACGTTCACTTTGTTGGTACTACTGTTGAGAAGCCTGTTGCTGCTCCATATAGGCTGCGAACAGCTGCATCATCTGTTGCATTGCTACTTCCTGTGGTGTCGACATCTTATGCTACCAAGTCCCACCCCGGCTCGCTTTCACGTCGGGTTCACCAAAGATGTCGGGGGATTTTTATGTGCACGAGTTGAGCCGGGTCAGCACCGGGCTGCTCGCTGTGGGAAACGGTGAGAGGAAGATGCACATTTCAAGAGAATATAGCACGAAAGAACACCTTGAATTGAATTACCTAAATGAACTAAAATCTAAATACAAAAAAAATAATAACTTGATCGCAATAGGCAACAAGTGCTCTTGGTCCCACCGAGACTGTGAGCGGAAGAGAAAATGCCAAAATTGTATGGCCTCAATGCTCTTCCCTTGCTCTTCTCGACCACCTTCACTTGCACTCACTTTGTCGTCACTTGCTTGAGTTTTCTTTAAATTCAAACAAACCTCTGAAAATTGCTAAAGATCTGCTTCTCCATTGTCATTACTCTTTGTGAACTTCAACTTCTCGTCCTTGCTTTATTCTGAACACTAACGATCTTCTTCCTTTGATGTTTTTGGTCTCGATGAAGTTTCTACCCTTCGTGCCTTCCCGAATCACAAGTTAAATTTCTCGGTCTGCTCCTTGTTGGACACTGACATATCATGCCCAACTTGTCGTCCAAATAATAATACTCCTCTCTCGCTTGTGTTGGCCGCCCTGTCCTCAGCTTGCAGCCTTCCTTTGGAAGTTTGTGGCACTGCTTTCATGCACGCAAAGGACACAATCCTCCTTCTCTATTCATGAGTGCCAATTGCCACCCTCTTGCTCATGCACTCGACAACAGAGCTAGCAGAGCCTCCTCGTGCTCTCTCCACCAGCTCCTGCAGTTCTCGGCCTGCCTTGCTCGCGCGCGCACGCGTTCTCTTCCCTCTCAGGCCCGCCTCTGCTCCTTCAGCTTCCAAACCACCACCAGCTCGATTCAACTCTTTCCTCTCCTGCTGTCTTCACCACAAGCAACCCCACTGTCAGCTCGTCCTCCTCTTCGTCATGGGCGGCCCCTGACAGTTATGCGCTCGTCAACCTGCTACTTTTCTTCTGGCGGCCTCGTCCCCTCTCTCTGACGGCTTTTCATCTTCCCCTGTGCTGTCTGCTTTTCGATGGCTCCGCCCTTGCGTGCCGTTTTTTTTTTTATAAAGCTCATCAACCTCTATTTTTACTGCAACCCCTTAACTCATGAAATATTTCCTTTAAAAAAAACCTTGCTTCTTATTACTTTAAGCGGCTGTTCACACTGGTCTTGCATGTGGGTTAAAATAATGCCGATCTTCACCTTCAAGGCATACGTATAGGTGAATGCATTGAAGAGAAGCCATCCCTTTGCATCGAATATCTCCACTCTTTACTAAGCCATGCCGCCAAACCGATCTCGGTGGGCAACAAGCTCCTCAAACACATTTTAAGCTTCTTGAAGTACATCATATTGAAATACTTGAGAAATGGAACATCACATAGCACTTCTTTTGGTTTACATATCAACCAAAGCATCTTCGAACACATATCGAACTGAAGTATCCTTGTCACCGCTATATTAGCCGCACTTACTGCTCTCTAAAGTACATTGTAGTAGTTATATGTATCAACAATGGCTTTGGCGAGTACAACAACACAAGCAATATACTCCAAGGGATGGCAATCAATAATCCGTTTGAGCAATAATAACGTCTAGAATCTTGTGTTATATTAAAGCTTCACCTATGGACGTGGAGCGTCACGACAACGTGTGGTGGTGCGGATGTGTCACACACCCCAATAGAGAATACAGAGAGAATGAGATGGTGGTTATGGAGTTTAGGATTCTTACTCTAAACAAGAAGTGATAATTGATGATTGAAAGGCTTATTGCTTTCCTGCAAGAGAGCAGTGATGAGAGCTACATATAGAATTATGTGACGAAGTTGATGTAGAGCATGTACACTATAAAAATAGAAGAGAATATAGTAAGATGAAAGATGGTTCTTCTTCTTCTTCTTTCCACAAATGAGAGAAGGATAGTTATAAAGATGGTGTTGCACCACCTCTGTATAATACGTACGTAGACTTTCGATGTATTCTATGTAACTACTAGCCCCCAAAATTGAGCTCTACCGCTCTTTATATGCTTCTCTTGCAGCTTGGAGTGTCCTCCAAGGCAAAATAGGGCACCCCCTTTCTAGCTTGGAATAGCTCCTTCTTGTGGGATTTTTGCTAAAAACATGGCCTTCCTTTTGCAAGTCAACTCTAGCCAAAGGATTTAATTTTCCTCCTGTAACCCAATCAGTAATATGATATCTAAGTAACTAATGAAATTGTACGTAATCTTAACTGCACCGCGAGCCTCGATATAATCACCACACTTACCGTACCGCTCCCACAAATTTATGGTGCCATTTTTTATGAAAATAATTCTCGTAGAATTTTGTTGAATCTCGCTTCTTCACCATATGTTTTTTTTTCACTTATACGATAAATAAATATTTTTGGGGTTGGATAATGTTAACAAACGCATTGCTTTTTAGGAATGCCATAAAGCGTGAAAAGCATATATTTTTTTTGAAATTGAACCATGGTTTCACCTAGCCTACCTAAACTAGGAAACGGACTTGCTTTTCACTAAAAAGTAGAAAAAACACCCAAAAAGAAGATTTTTATGAAATTGAACCCTAACTTCCCTAGACCTCGTAAGTTAAGGATCCGGACCTGCTTTTCACAAAAAAAAAAAGCAAGAAAAAGCAAAAATGTTCAAAATTGAACAAATCAGGTCTCCCCAATCTCGAAAAAATAAAAAGTCTTTCAAAACATATTAAGTGCATAAGTAAAGAGTGAGTTTAGGAAATAAAAAGACAGATGAATGTGGAAAGTCAAAAGACATATGAAGGTGGAAAGTCAAAAGGCACATGAACGTGGAAAGTCAAAAGACCTTTTGTGTCCATATAAAGAGGTGGTTGACTTCACATTGTATATTTGTGTTTTGCTTCTAATTTTCACAAAAAAAGCAAGAAAAAGCAAAAATGTTCAAAATTGAACAAATTAGGTCTCCCCAATCTCCGAAAAATAAAAAGTCTTTCAAAACATATTAAGTGCATAAGTAAAGAGGTGAGTTTAGGAAATAAAAAGACAATGAATGTGGAAAGTCAAAAGACATATGAAGATAGAAAGTCAAAAGACACATGATTGTGGAAAGTCAAAAGACCTTTTGTGTCCATATAAAGAGGTGGTGGACTTCACATTGTATATTTGTGTTTTGCTTCTACTTTATATTTCGTTCATTGTTTTCTTCTCTTTAAACTGTCCTTGCAATCTCTCTCTCTCTCTCTCTCTCTCTCTCTCTCTCTCTCTCTCTCTCAATGTTGTATTCATCATTCTCACGTCCTGCTAATATTGTTGCAAATCTACATAACACATTGTTTTTATTGTTATTGAGGGAATCTTTGAATTAGGAATACCTTTTAATTTTTTTGAAACCATTAAGAATACCTTTTAATTTTTTAGTAGCCAAGAAACAATAAAGGAGCACCTCCCTAGCGCGAGCGAAATGAGCTTCTCTATAGCCAATTTGGTGAAGGTCATCTATTTGCTCGTGTGTGTGTGTGTGTGTGTGTGTGTGTGTGTGTGTGTGTGTGTGTGAAGGTGATACTTCCCGTGCCCTCTCCTCTCCTCGACCAAGCTTCTTGGCCACCCAAGTTTCCTCATGGTCATGCCTCAAATGGATGCATTATTGCATGCAAGCCCAAACAAGCCACACCAACTTAATTAAGCAAGAATTAAGTTGTATATTGTGATTTAATTTCATTGCAAGTCCAAATCGACACGCATGAATGAGAATTAAGCATAACTATGCAACAATCAAGCATAAATTGATAAGAAAACTCAATTTTTTCCTCAAAATTTAGTGCCAATCAATCATTGCTATCATATATGCCAAGAAAAATGACACTCCAATCATTGACTTGTAGGCACATGATCAAACTCCATGCCTCCTCTTCCCTTTGCATGCTTCATGTATCTTTCTAGGCCGCTCTTCCATCCCCTCCTTCCTCAAGGTGCAAGAGAGAGAGATACCTAAGGTTTGATATTAGTGAAATGGCACAGATACTACTACATGCCCTTCTACACCCAACCTCTCTCCTTTTATAGTCTCTTAGGCTTTATTTTAAGAGACCCTTGAACCTGCATGCATAGCTTAGGGCTATGCCCCCTTGGTCCTACTCTTGCTGTGACAATCGACGTGATTTGTGTGTAGATTGTCTCTAGGGGTAGGTTCCCACCAACTATAGGGTGGAATGCCCCTTTATGGTTTCATTTATATGTTCTTCAAATGCCATGGTGAAGGTGACAATATGAGTCTTTGAAGGTCACAAAGGTCATACAAAAATACACATCAAAGTGATGTGAGGCTTTAGGGTTTCCATCCCAAAACTACATGCCTCTTTCTTCAAGCATATGTGCTTGGCTCCACAACCTCTATGATTGGGCTTAGAATCAGATGCTTGGGTGTATCTGTCAGGGAATGTGCTCCCTTTTCTCTTATTTTATTGAGGCATAGGTTTTGAGTTATTTACATGTCCTCCCATTCCTCTTGCTTGAGCAACATCGCATATTTTCATGCTTGCACATCCCTTTGTGTATAGGTCTATATTTGTCTGTTATTATCTGTATGTGTTGATTTGTGTATTTGTCTATAACAAGAAGACTAAGAAGTGATACGGACATTGAAAGAGCAAAACAAAGTGCTACATTGTCAACCCACAAACCCAATGTGTTAGACAAGAGGAAAGGGATTGAACTTTCATTCTAGTTATCCAAGATGATTTAATGCTCCACATGTGATTGCACTTCTCAAGGAATTGGGCATGGGCTGGTCCTTCTGATCCTTGGGTTTCTTGCATGCAGCCTACCAAAAAAAACCAAGAAATATAAAAACAAAGTCTCAAAAATATGCCGATGATATCAAACCTCACTAGCCTTGCCAGTAATATTCACATGCAATTTTGGAACAATGTCATCTACAACCTATGAACTTGGCTAAGGGGCATCGTTGGATTTTCCTTGGACACCCTACACCCGAGACAAGAACTTGCTTAAAAATTGGGCCCAATAATATAAACCAAGGTAAGCAGATAGGACTCCACCTGCCCCATGCTTGTCATTTTGGGCCTTTCTACTTTTTTCACTTGACACTGTGTCATAATAATCAATATCTAATTCTCCTAAATGATTTTCTCATATTAAACTGATCATTTAATGTGGGGAAGTGCTAGGGGAGAAAAAGCTAGAATATTGGTTAAGCTAGCAGACCGGCCACAGTAGGGATCCAAAGGAGGGAAAATAGGGATCCAAAGGGGGGGCATCTCTGCAAAAGAGCCATGTGCAACAATGGGCTAAAAAGACCCTAAGGTTCAGCCCATTAAGACTTCCAAAATGCTAAGGTTCCAAAATTCAAAGGTTGTGTCCGAAGGTCAACCCTAGGGGAAATTGGATGCTTTGTGTGTAACTAAAAAGTCTTTGCATATCCCTACTTGGGAGGGGCGAGCCCTTCTTCTAGGGATGAGAGAGAAAGTCACACACACACACACAGAGGCTCCCTTACACAAAGGGAATTAGGGACACATGTCAGCTCCCTAGCCCAGATGCCCACAAGGTGTGCCCAATTCCTATTGGATGGCCTTGGAGGTGGACCAATGAGAATTAGGCTAGAGTAAATCTAGTTTAATTAATTTAAAAACAGTTAATAAAAGAACCAATGAGAATTAAGTCTCCTAGAAGACTATTGGACAGTCTCCCAAGGGGTCCAATGAGCATTCAGGAGCCCCATGGCTTGCCTGATTCCTATTGGCCAGGAGGCAAAGGGGTCCAATGAGAGTTTAGTTTAATTATTAAATTACCTAAAGCTCTCACAAAAGGGGAAAGGGGGACACATGTCAGAAGGCTATCACTTATGCTGCTTAATAGCCATTGGCTTGACTTGGGGAGGTCCAATGAGGAGCCTGCAAGAGCAATTAGCAAGAGGGCTCGCCCAAGAGAGAGAGGGGGCTGATTTTTGCAAGGCATTATCACACGCACACTCACAAAATCTCATGTGTGAAGAAAGAGAAGACTATCTCTTCCCACGCTTTAATGGAGAACTCATCACCTACTCCAAGCTTGTGAGATAGAAGCCTACATCGACATACTCTTGGCATGTGGATGCAAATCCAACCAAGAGCCAAGCTTCAATGCATGCTCATCTCCTCTACCAAGCTAATTACTAAGCTAATCTATGCTAGTATGAGTGATTATGTGAGGAGATGTACATCTTTCTCGTAAGATACTCCTTCTTCCTCTCAATCTACTCTCATACCCTGCTGGCTCTCACCATCTTCGAAGGTGTGTGAGGTCTTGAGTCTGAGAACGGGGATAATTAAAGTTGTGTTTGCTAAGTTTTTTGCTTGGTGCATGAAGCTTTCATCTTCATTGCACTAGCTAGTCTTGAAGGAAGACAAAGAATTGTATTGTACAATGTCTCTCTTGATGGGAGAAACCATAATACAAAGCCTTTTGGAGGGGGGACCGGCTCCATGCAAATCCGATCCTCAACTGTTGTCAATAGCTTAATTTCTCTCTCTTTTGAAAGTATTGTTGATGCTATCTAACTAGGTGTTATGCTTTTTGTTGCTCTCTCCACCCAAGCACTCTTGTAATTCTCATTAGGAATCTATTCTAATGAAATGCCCACTATGTTCATGTTAATTTCCGCTACACACAAGTTATTAGGCCATTAAATGTTACATTGGTATGAGAGCACAAGGTTTCTCTTTTCTTGCTCAAGAAGGGAGGTCCTCAAGCTAGCTATAAATGGTTGGTATTATTAATTGCCTGTGAGTAAGTAGAATAGGGATTTTTCAGCCTTGCAGTGCGCCTGCCTTCGTGCAGTTAACGGGGCATCACCATCGAGAGCTATGGTCTTAATAGTGGAGTCCTATGGGGCTTGCCTATGGCTTAACCACTATTGAGCTATTAGAAGCTTGACAAGAGCCGGTGCTATTTTGGTGTTGAAAGACCCTCTCTTCTATTCCTTGCAATTAATGATATTCGAGCTGCGGGTATAGCAGCTTGAGTGCTTTTTCTAAAGGGGTAAAGAGGAGTAGCAACTAGGGCTTGAAGTGCCAAAGTACACCTAAAAGTTGTTAGAATGGCTGACAATAGTAAAGAGAGTGAAATTAATGTTGATAACTTTGATTTTGCTCATGAGCAAGCTACTAATAATGCTTCAATGCTTGTTAACTATCTTGTTTCTAGGCTTCAACAAGCCATGGGCAATCCATCTCTCCAAAGTGAAGTGCAACGGCACTCCGTGTTCACGGATTCTCCAAGCTCATCACCATGATGAGAGAACACCTAGGAAGCCTCCTTGTGAGACTACCAAAAGAGGTCTCTCTCCGATTCGGGAAGAAGAAGAGAATCCGTACGAAGGGCTCAAGAATTTACTTCTTGATGATGCATCTCCTTCTCAAAGGAGAACTCAAGAGCCTCCACCGAAGGAACGAGAAAGAAGTGAGTCTCCCACCACCTCGACGGGGATGGCTCCATGAAGACGGCGGGCTAAACGCTCTCCATCACCACCAAAGCGGAGAATACCATCACACTCTTCTCCACGCCATAATTCAAAGAGGGATGATAAAAATGAAGAGAAGAAAAAGGCGAGAAAGAGGACACCCTCTTCTTCACCTCTTCCTCTTATGAAAGTGATGGTGAAGACAACGAAGATCAAGACAAGAAAAAGGCGAGAAAGAGGTCACCCTCTTCTCCACCTTCTTCAAATTCTTCACCTTCTGAAGAAAGTGATGGTGCAACCTTTGAACCATCAAAAAGAAGAGGCCATAGGAAATCCTATGCCGCATGGAAGAGGTCATCCAAGCTAAAGAAGTTCAAGGAGGGAGGGAAGAGCATCTCTTTCCTTACCTATGATGGTACCATTGGTGCTACGGACAAAGTCTTGGCCTTTATCCAACAGTTCGATGCGGCGTTTGGAGATGAGGGCTTCACGGAGTCCTCTAAGCTACGCCATGTAGCTATGCACTTTCAAAAGTCCGCCAGGCAATGGTGGTCTAGCCTACGAGCCAACAATGAAGCTCCATGAACATGGAAAGCTTTGAGAGCTTCCATTATGAAGCAGTTTTTGGCCACCGATGCCAAAGACAAAGTACTCACCGAATGGCGAAGCTTGAATCTCTCTCCCAATGAATCCATCCACAAATATGTAGACAAGTTTTGGGACCTACAACTCAAAGCCACTGTCTTT
Organism: Adiantum capillus-veneris; assembly: GCF_014529385.1. NCBI lineage: Eukaryota > Viridiplantae > Streptophyta > Polypodiopsida > Polypodiales > Pteridaceae > Adiantum > Adiantum capillus-veneris. Next base: position 87,639,192 of record NC_140932.1, read on the forward strand.
CAAAAGTTGGATTTTGGAGAACAAAAGCAACAATTTTGTGCGGGCTTAACCGAAGAAATGGCGGAGTATGTCAACTCCCAAAGACCACGTACCATATCGGCGTAATACACCATACTATGGTGGCCTCTCGAATCAATTTCCAAACGGGGGCTAAAAGAAATAATAAGCCCCCGGAAAACAAGGGTTCCAATGAGCCTAAGGGGAAGGACAATGTCCAAAAGTCTCCTAAGGGCAACTCCAACAAAGCTAAAGAGAAGGGAGTTTACAAAGGTAAGAACAAACTCTCTCCTGAAGAGCTTGAGCGTTATCGCAAGGATAACCGGTGTTTCAAGTGCGGCGAACAAGGGCATGCGTACCGCGCTTGTCCCCAAAAGAACAACCGCCAAGATCCTCCTAGAGCTTCCTTGGTTGAAATCCAAGAGGAGGAGACTCACCAAACTCACCACAAAGGATCTCCTCTATGCCATGCTTGGGGAAAGGTAAGAGAACATGATGCTTTTATTCTCTTTGACCCTGGTTCTACTCACAATTTATATCTATAGAGTTGGCCACCAAGCTAGGCATACAATCTTACGAGATGGGAGATGTCCTACCCGCAGACAGTGCCTTCAAGGGGCAAGAAGCTTCAGTCACTCCCTTAATCGGGAAATTGAGGCTTCATGTCCAAGGCTATGTGGACAAAGAGGAATTCTTTATCTCTCCTCTCAATGCATGTGTGTATCCTAGGGGCACCATGGTTTGACCGCCTGGCTGCATTAAATTTTATAAGGAAAATCTCCTTTAAGTTGGGAAAAGACATGTATATATATGCTAAGGAAATGGGTATAATCCATTGTACAAACACCAGCTTTCAATTCAATAAAAAGCCATTTCCATCATAGATTTTATAATTAAAGATTTTCAAATGACCTAGATTTTCAGCAAAAGAATAATAAAAACAAAAAGGAATTAGAAAGTTATCCAATTTTCTCAAGGGTTTCAAGATGTTTTTATTGATGACATCCCTTGTGAGCTACCTCCTAAACGAAGGTAATGATGACCATGCAATTTCTAACTTCTTCCGCACAACACAACCTCCTTAAAGAACTTCTCAAGCTCAAGAAGAGGAGAGGAGCATTATGCATGAGCTAGTTAGAAGGGCATGGTTAGGATAGCCTAGTCTCCATTTTGCTCACCGGTGCTAATTAGTGCAAAAGACGGCATATCTATGTGTAAAATATGTGATACTTCTAGACAACTAAATAGGATCCTATTCCACGACCAGTTGACCTATTGATAGCTAAGGTCATACCTACATAGGATTGACCTAAAAAGTGGCTATCATCCATTGGTGGATTGAGTTGTCATTACCGACATTTGACACCACATTGGTCTTTACGAATACATTTCATGCCAATTGCGACACGCATCCAGCCACCCATGCTTGACCGCTTGAAGATGCCGTTGTCAACGAACCTTCACTAGAGTGTTCTTTGATAATTCTATCATAATCTCTATCACTAATCATCACAACAGAACACAAAACACTTCCAGGTAATATTTCAAGTTTTAAGAAAGAATAAACTTTTAGAAAGAAAATTTTTCTTGCAAGAGATTCAGTATTTAGGTCACATTATCTCTCAAGATGGCATCCAAATGGATCCATCAAAGTTAAGTTAGAGGTAAAAGGATGGCCTAAACCAAGGAATCTTCATGAAAAAGAAGCTTTATAGGTTGTGGCATACTAGACGCTTCATAAAAAGTTCTCACAAATTGCGGGACCATTACATGACCTAACAAAGAAAAGCGTTAGGTATACATGGTCTGCTAAGGAGAAAAATGCTTTCGAAAAGCTTAAAGAAAAGCTTATCTCTCAACCTGTGCTTACACTACTGGATCTCTCAAAACCATTTGAGGTCCAATGTGATGCTTGTGGTGATTGCCTTGGAGCTGTTTTGCTCCAAGAAGGGCACGCCATAGGCTATGAGAGTCGAAGGCTCGACCCTGTTGAGCAAGCTCTGGGCATATATGAAAAGGAACTCCTTGCAGTTCTACATGCCTTAGACTCATGGAAGCACTATTTATTGGGGACTCCTTTCATTCTGCGAACGGATCACCAAAGTCTTAAGTACTTCATGACGCACACCAAGCTCTCCGACAAACAAATGAGGTGGGCAAATTTCCTTTCGCAATTTCATTTTCATATTGCTCACATTGCTGGCAAGCATAATCAAGTAGCTGATGCACTCTCAAGACGGCCGAGAGTGAATGCGGTTTCCATAGCAACTCACAATGATCTATCTTCAACGATAGATGAGTACGCTATTGATCCCGACTTTAGAGATGTGATTTCAGCCCTTTCATTAGGGAAGAAAGAAGAACCATTTACTTTACAAGATGGTTATCTTCTCTATGGTAATAGACTATGTGTTACTAACTCACTACGTGAGAAAGTAATGTATGAATCTCATGCTCCACCTTATGCGGGGCATAGAGGGATTCAGTCTACCTTAAAGGGAATTGAAACATATTTCTATTGTCCTACCATGAAAGTGAACATACAAGAGTATGTTTCTAAATGTGTGGTATGCCAAAAGACAAAATTTGATAGAGGGAAGCAACTTGGATTGCTTCAACCCTTGCCAATCCCTAATTCACCATGGGAGAGCATATCCATGGATTTTATCTTTGGATTACCCTATCCATGGGAATACGGGAATATGGACGATAGTAGACAGGTTCAATAAACAAGCTCATTTTATACCTGTCAAAAAGACTATCAAAGCCCATCAAATGGCAACCCTCTTCATTTCACAAATTTTCAAGTACCATGGCTTGCCAATGTCCATAGTGTCGGATAGAGATCCTAGAATGACCAGTAATTTTTGGAAGGGTCTCTTTGAGAATTTAGGGACAAGGCTAAACTTCTCTTCAGCCTATCATCCACAAACAGATGGCCAAAGTGAAATAGCTAACCTAACCATTCTCGATCTACTAAAAGCCTATGTAATGGAAGTAGATCAAAGATCCCAATGGGAGAAGTACTTACCCTTAGTGGAGTATACTTACAATAACACTGTACATACTTCCACGGGAAAAGCACCTTTCGAGGTAATTGAGGGAAGATCAAAAAGTCCCTTGCTACTTAAGGTACATGGGAAGATATTTGCTGCAGATGAGTATAGCCGAGACCTACAAGAATCTTTTCAAAAGATTAAGGATCCTATCTCTATCTCACAGCAAAGGCAAAAGGCTGCTGCTGACAAGCACAGAAGAGCCCAAGCCTTTAAAGAAAACTATTGGGTCTTGTTAAAGTTTCCCAAGGCTCGATTAAGGCACACGACGGGCAAGAATCCTACGGGCCACCAAAAGTACTACGCTAAACTAGCAAAAAGGTACTATGGTCCCTTCCAGATTCTTAGGCCAATCAATGAGATGGCCTATCAACTCAAGTTTCCCAATCATTGGCTCATACACAATGCTTTCCATGTGAGCCTATTAAAGCCTTACAAAGGAGATCCACCTCAAGAACCAACTATTGAAGACCCACCGGAGATCGAGGACCAAGAGGAGGTGCTGCAGCCCGAGTCCATTCTCCGACATGAAGACAAGGTACTAAGAGGCAGTAAGACTATCCGACGATATCTTATTAAGTTTAAGAATTATCCTTTTGAAGATGCTAGATGGATGCAAGGCATACAATTAAAGGATAACCAAAACCTTGTCAATGCTTACAATGCTTCCCAAGAGTAAGAAAATGTACAAAATGTTAAAAATGAACAAAGTTTTTGTCTTATAAGACTCTCTTTTTCTTTATTGTGCACAAAAATGAAGTAGTATGCATGCTTAGATCAAGTTTGTGGAGACGACGTCTCCCAAACACCAAGTAGAGCTTGTCACTCTACTATGGAAGACTGATAGGACTAATGTGCAGACATGCTTGCGGCAGCCTCAGGCTCTCAAGCGCCAAATGGACTAGTCATCCATTGTGGAATGAGGTTGTAGGGTAACATAGGGATCCTCCACCCGCTAAGAAAAGGATTCATGAATATGCTTTATCTTCTCTACACCATAGTCGAGGACGACTATGATTTCAAGAGAATAGGAAATGTCATAATAATCAATATCTAATTCTCCTAAATGATTTTCTCATATTAAACTGATCATTTAATGTGGGGAAGTGCCAGGGGAGAAAAAGCTAGAATATTGGTTAAGCTAGCAGACCGGCCACAGTAGGGATCCAAAGGAGGGAAAATAGGGATCCAAAGGGGGGGGCATCTGCAAAAGAGCCATGTGCAACAATGGGCTAAAAAGACCCTAAGGTTCAGCCCATTAAGACTTCCAAAATGCTAAGGTTCCAAAATTCAAAGGTTGTGTCCGAAGGTCAACCCTAGGGGAAATTGGATGCTTTGTGTGTAACTAAAAAGTCTTTGCATATCCCTACTTGGGAGGGGGCGAGCCCTTCTTCTAGGGGATGAGAGAGAAAGTCACACACACACACACAGAGGCTCCCTTTACACAAAGGGAATTAGGGACACATGTCAGCTCCCTAGCCCAGATGCCCACAAGGTGTGCCCAATTCCTATTGGATGGCCTTGGAGGTGGACCAATGAGAATTATGTTGAGATGTCGAGCTCTACACCTTGAGCTGGCATCCACTACGGGGCTTGGCCGCTTACGGCATTTACTCACTGGCGCGTTAGGTGACCGACACGGAGGATCTCTGCCAGTGATTCTACAACTGGACTACACTTATAGTGCCAGCCTAGTACACTTCTAGCGAGTTCACACTTAGTGACCGCATGTACATATGTGCTACTTTTCAGCTTTAGCACTTAGTCATTTTGTACTCTCTTTTCTATGAAGAAGAAGAAGAAGCTTTCCATCTCTGTGTGCTTTGTGCTTGTCTTGTGTAGCTCTCTTGCATCCTCATTCTTTACATGGTATCAGAGCTTGGTGCATGCAAGAGAGGCTAAGAGAGCAAGAGCATCACAATCCCTTCGTTCGCAATCCAAAGTGCAGTATACAGAGATTTATTGTACAAGTACAGTGGTTGTATGTACGCTTGATTGTGGACACTGGTTGAGTGTATAAAGCGTTACAGGTACCACAATAGCAGGTTCAGCAGATTTGCAGGTTTTTGCAGATTGCATCTATTTTGTCTTAGTGCTTCAAGATGTCTGACGGTTTCAATCAGATTGTTACTGAGAAGCTTGAGAAAAATAACTACCCTGCATGGAAGTTCATAATAACAAATTTCCTAAAAGGAAAAGGTTATTGGGACTATGTAGAAGGAGACAATGAAAAGGAACCAGAGATTCCCGAGGCAAATGCTACAGCAGAACAAAGGAAAGCTTTGAGGGACTGGTAACAAGGCTAGAGCAAAGTGATGTATTGGCTTTCTATGAGCATCACAGATGGCATGATGGGCTATCTACAGGATGCTGAAACCCCCGCCATTGCATGGAGAAACTTAGGCAGAGTGTTCGAGGTGAACACCAAGGCCGGGAAGCTTCAACTAAAGTCGGAGCTAAATCAGGTTAAGAGGAACAACCTCTCAATCAATGATTATGCCTTGAAGATCAAGAGTATCATTGAGGCTCTTGGATCTATTAAAGTCTCAGTGGAAGATGATGACATTGTCCGTGCATGCTTGGATGGTCTAGGAGATGAGTATGTACATTTTAGGTCTTCCATGAATACAAGAGACGACATCCCCGTGTTCCAAGATTTGATCTCTATGCTTATTCTTGAGGAGAAGAACCTGACACATCTTCTTCTCATGGCAGAAATAATTCTGAACAGGCCTTCTATTCTAACTCCAACAGAGGTAGAGGTAGAGGTAGAGGTCGTGGTCGAGGCCCAAGGGGTTGCAGGGGCCAATTTCTGGAAGGTCAATCAAATCAAAACAATACAGGTGGCAGGGGAAACCAGTCTCAAGGCAGGGGGAGTCAAAGAGGTCGTGGTGCAGGATCAAGCAGGCAGCAACATACTCCAAATAGCAGAGAATGTTCGACTTGTGGTGAAAGAGGTCACATGTCACGTGACTGCCCAAAGGGAAAAGCAAGTGGAAAGAGAGAACAGGGCAACTATGCATCTACTAGCAGAGATGCAGATGACAGCAAAAACGAGCGCATGTTTGTTATGCAGCATGTAATGAATACAATGACTGTAGAGAATTCCACCCAAGATGATGTTTGGTATGTGGATTCAGGTGCCTCTAATCACATGACGTCTCGTGGAGAGTGGTTTAGAGATATGCGCAAACCAGATGTGTCAGGCTATGGTGCAGACAGGAGATGACACAGCTCACCCCATTGCTCATGTAGGGGACATACCTCTAAATACGAAGAGTGGGAAATCAAAGTACTTAGCAGATGTACTTCATGTCCCAAACATTACAAAGAATCTTGTTTCTGTTGGACAAATGGTTGAGCAGGGTTTGCAGGTTTGCTTCAATCCAAATGGCTGTTATGTAGAATATTTCTAGAATGGCTGTAAGCTGATCACAGAGGGCAAATGTGTGGGCAGAATGTTTATGCTGAATGTAGACATGCCTGAGGTAAAAGCTGCATTATTTGCACAGGGCACAGGTGTTGTGGCTGATGTTGACATTTGGCACAAACGCATTGGCCATGTCAATGAGCAGAGATTGTGCAGCATGCAATCAAAATAGATTGTAAAAGGTTTGCCCAAATTCAAGGTGGATGGTATGGATAAAGTGTGTGCAGCATGCCAGTTTGGAAAACAGTCAAAGGGCTCATTTCCACATGAGCGCAATGTATGTAAAAAGCCACTTGAGGTGGTGCACACAAATGTTTGGGGTCCAACCGATACTGCAAGTATACATGGTTGCAGGTATTATCTCTCTTTCATTGATGACCATACAAGGAAAGTATGGGTCTACTTCATGCGTAACAAAAGTGAAGTGTTTGGTCACTTTCAAGACTTCAAAGTCATGATTGAGAAGGTGACAGATATGCAAATCAAGACATTGAGGTCAGATGGAGGGGGAGAGTACTTCTCCAATGATTTTTCAGACTTTCTGCGAGACAGATATGCAAATCAAGACATTGAGGTCAGATGGAGGGGGAGAGTACTTCTCCAATGATTTTTCAGATTTTCTGCGAATGCATGGTATACGTAGGCAGTTTACATGCAGATATACTCGACAACAGAATGGGGTCGTAGAAAGGAAAAACAGGCACATTGCAGAGGTTGCACGTGCATTGATGAATGAGAAGAACATGCCTCATCATTTCTGGGCTGAAGCCGTAAATACAGCTGTGTACATTATGAACAGGACACCTACAGCTGCGGTGCATGATGTAACACCTGAGGAAAAGTTTACAGGTACAAAGCCTGATTTGGCACACTTGAAAGTGTTTGGCTGCATAGCTTACGTGCATGTACCAGATGACTTGTGTAGGAAATTGGATCCTAAAGCAGAGAAATGTATTCTTGTGGGATATTCCCTTGAACAAAAGGGGTACAGGTGCTACAATCCTACTACACGAGAATTACGAGTGAGCAGAGATGTAGTTTTTGATGAGATGAGCAGCTGGTACAGTAATGCACATGGCACTATTGGGGCTGATGTAAAAGATTATGTGGTTGTACAAAATGTGAGGCCACAGTCACAGGTTTTGAGTGGACCACAAGAGTCCTCTTCTCGTGGCTCTGTTGAGAAACCATGGAATGGTAGACTACGTACGCAGGTTACTCCACCAACAGGTACAGGGAATGTATCACGAAAAGGAAAGGAAAAGGTTGATGAACCTCCCTTTATGGCTGATGCATCATCAGGTTTTTCACATGTAGACATGGATTCAGATGGTTCTGAACAAAGTCTTGATGAGGAATTTGGAATTCCGGCTGTCAGGACACCTGGTGTAAGGAAAGTACAAGAAGATGCTAGAGGGCAAAGGAGTGACCCAGGACCGCGCAGATCTAATAGAGTCAGAAATCCAGTTCAGAAATTGACTTATGATGGGTATCTAGCGCATCACCAAGCCTACATGGCTAAGGTGATACAGGATGTGGAGCCCACATGTTTTGAGGATGCAGTTGGAAATGTGCATTGGGATGATGCAATGAATGAAGAGATGGCTGCATTGGAAGCAAACGACACATGGGAGTTGGTGCCATTGCCAAGTGGCAAGAAAGCTATTGGCTGTAAATGGGTGTATAAAACCAAGCATAAGGCTGATGGTAACATTGAGCGTCACAAGGCAAGGCTGGTCGCAAAGGGTTATGCACAGACGTATGGCATAGACTATGAGGAGACCTTTGCTCCAGTGGCAAAGATGACGACTGTGAGAGCTGTCATAGCAGTGGCTGCATCTAGAGGATGGATTATGCATCAAATGGATGTAAAGAATGCCTTCTTGAATGGTGAGTTTCAAGAGGAAGTGTATATGGATCAGCCACCTGGTTATGTCGATCCAGGTTACCCAGATTATGTATGCAGACTTCTCAAAGCTTTGTATGGTTTGAAGCAGGGCTCTAGAGCATGGTATGACAGGATTGCCAAGTATCTTGTCAGTATTGGTTTTAGGAGAGCTCATGCTGATCATTCACTCTATGTATGTGAGAGTGATGTGGGGATTGTGGTCATTACCATATATGTAGATGACCTTATTATTGTTGGTGACAATGCTATGGAGATTGACCATGTGAAGGGTCTTCTCAAACAGGAGTTTGAAATGAAAGATTTAGGCGAGTTGCGCTACTTTCATGGCATTGAGGTGATCAGGACTCCAGAGGGTGTATGGCTATCACAGAGACAGTATGCTTTTGACATGTTGTCAAAGTATGGTATGGCTGATTGTAAGCCAATTTCTATTCCCTTGGATGTGAATGCAAAGCTGAGTGCAGAGAAGGGTGATGTTGTTGAGGATGTCAAGATGTACACGAAGATTGTGGGTAGTCTAATCTACTTGACTATCACGAGGCCAGACTTAAGCTACACAGTAGGCTTGGAGAGTCACTTAATGCAGCTTCCAAGGAAGCCACATTTGGATGGAGTACGACGCACACTTCGGTATGTGCAAGGGACTCTTGACTACGCATTGTTCTATGCAGCAGATGCACCATTAGCATTGTATGGGTATACAGATGCAGATTGGGCAGGTAGCATTGTTGATAGGAGATCTACGAGTGGCTTCATGTTCTCTTTTGGGAGTGCTGCTGTTACTTGGAGCAGCAAAAAGCAGCCTACGGTTGCTTTATCGAGCACATAGGCCGAGTACAGAGGTGCAGCAGTTGCGGCGTGCGAGGTAGCTTGGCTACGCACATTACTTGAGGACTTGGGAGTGCAGGTGGACCAGCAGATTGTCATTCATTGTGACAACCTCAGCAGCATGCAGTTGGCTAGGAACCCAGTGTTCCATGCTAGGACCAAACACATAGAGGTCCATTACCACTACGTTCGAGAGCGAGTGTTGGCGGGCGACATCGACTTGGTCTACGTCAGCCCAGAGGAGCAGATAGCGGATATCTTTACCAAGGCCCTCGGAGCTGAGAAGCTTCGACGTTTCCGGACTATGCTTGGACTCTGCGACATGCAGAGCTCGAGGGGGAGTGTTGAGATGTCGAGCTCTACACCTTGAGCTGGCATCCACTACCGGTCTTGGCCGCTTACGGCATTTACTCACTGGCGCATTAGGTGACCGACACGGAGGATCTCTGCCAGTGATTCTACAGCTAGACTACACTTATAGTGCCAGCCTAGTACGCTTCTAGCGAGTTCACACTTAGTGACCGCATGTACATATGTGCTACTTTTCAGCTTTAGCACTTAGTCATTTTGTACTCTCTTTTCTGTGAAGAAGAAGAAGAAGCTTTCCATCTCTGTGTGCTTTATGCTTGTCTTGTGTAGCTCTCTTGCATCCTCATTCTTTACAAATTAGGCTAGAGTAAATCTAGTTTAATTAATTTAAAAACAGTTAATAAAAGAACCAATGAGAATTAAGTCTCCTAGAAGACTATTGGACAGTCTCCCAAGGGGTCCAATGAGCATTCAGAAGCCCCATGGCTTGCCTGATTCCTATTGGCCAGGAGGCAAAGGGGTCCAATGAGAGTTTAGTTTAATTATTAAATTACCTAAAGCTCTCACAAAAGGGGAAAGGGGGACACATGTCAGAAGGCTATCACGCTGCTTAATAGCCATTGGCTTGACTTGGGGAGGTCCAATGAGGAGCCTGCAAGATCAATTAGCAAGAGGGCTCGCCCAAGAGAGAGAGGGGGCTGATTTTTGCAAGGCATTATCACACACACACTCACACAATCTCATGTGTGAAGAAAGAGAAGACTATCTCTTCCCACGCTTGAACTCATCAACTACTCCAAGCTTGTGAGATAGAAGCCTACATCAACATACTCTTGGCATGTGGATGCAAATCCAACCAAGAGCCAAGCTTCAATGCATGCTCATCTTCTCTACCAAGCTAATTACTAAGCTAAGCTATGCTAATATGAGTGATTATGTGAGGAGATGTACATCTTTCTCGTAAGATACTCCTTCTTCCTCTCAATCTACTCTCATACCCTGCTAGCTCTCACCATCTTCGAAGGTGTGTGAGGTCTTGGGTCTGAGAACGGGATAATTAAAGTTGTGTTTGCTAAGTGTTTTTCTTGGTGCATGAAGCTTTCATCTTCATTGCACTAGCTAGTCTCGAAGGAACACAAAGAATTGTATTGTACAATGTCTCTCTTGATGGGAGAAACCATAATACAAAGCCTTTTGGAGGGGGACCGGCTCCATGCAAATCCGGTCCTCAACTGTTGTCAATAGCTTAATTTCTCTCTCTTTTGAAGCCGTCGGTGCAGTGTATGATTGGGGCATGGTGAACATTGACGAATTCCTTGGAAGGTCAAGCTTGAGTAATAGGCAGCGATCGTAAACCTCTGGCGGTTTCTTCAAAGTTCTATTGCAGCTTTCGTGTGTTGCTTCAAACTCCTTATGCTCTCTGACCATTCCTGTCTTCGCTATCACCAAACGTAGGTACCACCATTATTTTAAGTCTGCTGCAATGGTTCAACTATAGAAAACGTGCCATCACTTTGGACATGATAGCGTGGTTTCCTGTCTTCATCGAGCATACATATGAGCAAGAAGGTCTTCATGTCTCAAGGCATATGCATGTTGTGGCACTACCCAATAAACACCATGGTGTCCCCGACTTTGATGTAAATGAATACATGCATATAATCCATCCCCTTTACCAGAGTGCATGTTTACATGGCGGGGCTAAACTCAGGTCGGTGTGTCATCGAGCACTACAAAGTGTACTCCATAGTGACAAAAATCTTGCCGTGATGATATGAGTCTGGTCAGTGTTGGAAAGCAAGTCTCTGATAGTGAGATCAAGCCACCATGCGATGGTGTGATAGGATTTGCCTGATGGGTGTGAGTGGCCAGCCTGCAATAATTGAAGCCAAGCACGGGTCGAGTGGTTGAGAGCCACCTGCAAGTGTAGGTGATGACTGGTAGGGGATCAGAGAGAAAGGCAGTTGAACTGCAGAGAGAAACAGTGTGTGTGGTTGTTGAGTGTGCTAATTTGGCGGCGCCAATTTCGCATGGCTGTTTTAGAGAGGTTGTGTTTGTTGGACCATGAGTTGAGAGTCGGTGCTGATCACAGAGAGTGGATTGGAGTTGGTTGAGGAGGAGTGTGGTTGTTTTGCAAAAAGAGAGAGACTTAAGTCGAAAAGCATGCAGAGAGCTTGAGCCGTAAGGCAGTGCCAGTTGCCTTGCTAGGCAGCCATGGTTGTGTAGGTAGAAAATAAAAATCAAAATTGCGGCAACGGTGAATGAATGGAGTGACTGTAGGTTTCCCTTACTTCACAACCTCTGCATGGCAGTCCAAAAGAAGAAGTCACGCCGTCTGCGTGGACGAGGGGATTGGTGGGTGGTGATGGCTGCATGAGATGAAGATAGAGAGAGAATACTACGGGTCTCGAGTCCCGAGCCCGTGATCCGGACCTGAGGCGCATAAGGCCTGTGACGCCACTGCATGGAGGCTAGGTGGTTGAACCGAATGAGAGAGAACATGTGGCTAGCAGTGGACCATACAAAGATAGAGTGAGATGGGGGGTTGAGCCGCTGCATGGCATTGGGAGATGGCGGCTGGAAATTACGAGAGAAAGAGAGAAAAAGAGAGACAGATACAGGGTGGTTCAGTAGGTAGGCTGGCTGGGAGGGGAGAGAGAGAGATTGCATGGGGCTGGGAGTGAGTGCAGCCTCCATGAAAATATGCATGTAACTAGTAGGAACTGCAACTATATGTAACTGGAGCAAGTGCACTGCATGTGAGCCGTCGTTAACTGATGTCGTGGCATGAGCTAGAGAGGCAGATCAACGCCATGCGGACATGCTTGGTGAGGTTGCATGGAAACATCTGCGCAAGGGTGGGTGGCGGGGAAAGGTCGAGTTGACATGAATGCCCATAGGCACTAAGTGTGTGTGCGTGCCCACCATGCTACTTGTGAGCCACACTCACAAAGACCACACTTATATAGGTTTGCGCCACTAACTAGAAGTGGCACAAAGACATCATTCACCAATGCATTGTATTCTCTTTTTGTGTGAACACAAATCAACAACTTGCACTCGATACTGTACTAGGCAAGCCCTTATGAATAAAGTGTAATTTCATGTACAAAAACAAAGAAAAGACTTTCTCGGACAACCGACTTGATAATGACGCTGTTGATTTTCATAGACGATTTAGGCATTTAATTTTAGTCTTAGTTTTTAAGTATTTCAGTTTACTTCATTTCATTTTGTACCCCGACATTGTCTTAGATCCACCAAGATCGTGTCCTTTTGTTCTCATAGGTAATTTTGTCTTTTCTTGACTGTTAATATAACATTTCATTTCATTTCTCTCTCTTCCCGTCAGGTGATAAATCTTTAAGGTCTCTTGGGATAGTTTGCTATGATGCTACGCTTCATAGCTAGCAAAAATCAATGTGGGGGACATTAGTGGGGTTTGGCAAGGCTCAAGGCACAATTGAACTTTTCTACGGCTTATCGTCCTAAGCATCAAGTATTGTCAAAACTGGTTAAATCACCTTCTTCTATCTTTATTGAACTCTCTCCTCCTTTGCACGTTTTAGCTCAAATTTCCTTTCACCATTAAGGAAGGTGTAGATGCCAAGGACCCCCCATTTTACACGTAGGTCGCATTCCTTTATTTTGTTTGTCTCAAATTAGTATGCTTGTAGTTTGCTATCATGCCCACGCCATATACACAATCACATCACACTTTAATACACACATACTCGTAATTGTTTCACTTCAACAAGCTGCACTACGAGGATCTGGCTCCTCTTTGTCAAACAAATCCCACTCAGGATTATCATGTGTATCACCCAATGTACTTAGCCCACACAAGTAGAAGCCGACGCCTTTCATACGACACCCACTTACAACCAATAAACATAATTATTTTTATGTAGTAACACACAACACGTACTGAACACCCCGTGATAACCACATTTTAATACAAGTTTCCCTTAACAATCTTGCCACTTTTATTCGAATTCTCATTTAGCTATACAAACAATTCCCTACTGACAACAAGCAACACCATTTCTATAATAATATCTTTTCAGTAATGTCCTCTTATGGACTTTGCACTTTGTACTTGTCTTCCATGTTATAGAATTGATGTTCTTACTGTATCTTTAGTGAAACATACATATTTAGTATGTTCGACAAACCCGGAAAAAAAAATAGAGGTTGTTTGAGCGGTAACCAATTGAGATAGACTATTAAGTAAGTAGGTCATAGGCAAGGCGTGTGAATAATGAGAACATTTTCAAAGAGAGTGGGAAGCATCCTCGAACAACATAGTTACAATCCTCGCGCCAGCTTGTACGAGCATTCTATTTTTGCGCGCCTCTCTACTTCGAATTGTCATTCTTTCAATTATAACTCTCTATGCACGCACACACAGGTATGTACATTTTGAGATACAGAATTATAACTCTCTATGCACACACACAGGTATGTACATTTTGAGATACAGAATATCCTCCAGGTATATACATCAAATATTTGATGTACATTTCTATGTCTTGTCTTCTATTATGAATACTCAAACATTGTTAAGGTCATGCCTTCCAATTGTATGGAAAGGAGTTTTCCCTCAGATAATTTGTCATTACGCTATGCAGCTACTTATCTGAGTTAAGGTGATCTGGGATGTTGAACAACAATTTGTAAGTACCCTCCTACTCCAGCATGCTCCAAATTGGTCTTACAACTGTGACAAATGTTAGATTTCTATGCCTAGCCTAGTCCATTGGTCACGGACACACAGATTCGCCGATTTAGGCAGTGTGTAGATACTCATCTTGGTGCAGATCCGCCGATTTAGACAGCACATTGATAAATCGCAAATTGATTTTTAAGCAATTTCAAATGCAGATACGCCGATTTAGGCAGCATTAGTGTAGATTCGCCTATTTAGGCAGCACGTCTTATTGGTGTAGATTTGTCGATTTAGGCAACACCAATCACAAAATCATGCTACAGTGGCTGGCCACCATTGTAACTGGTATGATTTTGTTACCCGGATACATAATGAAAGTGATTTGGAGTTGGACTTATATTGTGGAATTGGAATTGGATTGGGAATTGGTATCTGATGGTACTTTATCACTGCAGTGTTTATGTGATGAGACTTAACATTATGAGATTGATGATGAGTGTGACCAATGATATCCTGATTCATCAGGGTATGACATATATTGCTTATTCTAGTGGTATGGGACACTAGAATAGGTAGTATGTGGATGACGACAGGCATAAGCAATGTTGTCTAATTTTATGAATTTCTTACTATTTCATACAGATTTCTAATCATTGTTTTTTACAAGTATTGTTTGCAGATTTTTATCTTCGCAACTGAGGATAGTTGCTTTCCAACGGCGAGGTATGTTATAGAATTGATATTTTATTATTTATTGCACCTGACAGGTGGAAAATACTAGACCCAGCTTGGCCTATGCGAATGGATTTGTATATCATGTACATTTTATTATTCAAGGGCTCTTTTATGAGCTTTGGCCATTTCCCGGCCATTTATGACTAATCGGCCAGTTTGTACTCACATTTGACCATTCAAGAAATCTATAAAACAATTACGTACAAGAGGGAAATGGTCACTCTTGCACGGGGGGAGATTGCACCCAGTGTCTGTGTTATTCTCCTCTTCTTCCTCTCTTCTCTCTCGTTGCACCGGCGTAGCACTCCGCTCTAGGAGGTGCGCCTGCTCGTGCTCTTTTCTTCTGTTCTCGCTCTCAATCCCTCTCTGCTTGCATACATCATGTTTTAATGCTATGGGAATCGCCATGTATGCAGATTTGTCCGTTTATGCTAGATATTGTGGCATCTTTAGTATTTTGCAGGGCAGCCACGCATCCGTTTGTAGCAGAGTGATGATAAGTGAGGAACTATTTCTTTCTCCTATGGAATGTTTCTTCTTCCTCTTGCCTACCCTCATTCCCCGCTAGCTCTCTCCACCTTGGAAGGTGTTTGAGGCCTTGGGACTGAGGCTTGGGATAGTTAATGCTTTCTACAAAGTTTATGTTATGCTCGTGATGCATGAAGCTTTTCATCTTCATTGCATCACCTAGGTCACAAGGAACACAAAGATTGTATTGTACCAAGTCTCTCTTGATGGGAGAAAATCTTATACAAATGCCTATTGGAGGGGGGACTGGCTCCACATAAATCCGGTCCTCAACTGTTGTCATGTTCTCTAAACTCTCTCTCTTGCAAAAGTATTTTTCGTGCCAAGTTAACTAAGTACCATGTTCATGTTGCTACCATCAACTAAGTTCACCCGCTATGCTCACAAAGAAATCTCACAAAGTGCTTTTTTTAATTTCCTAATTCCGCTACTCCCAAGGTTCATAGGCCATTTCCATTACAAGGGTCAAGAATCATCATGAACAATTTGCAAGAACATGCAAGACCTGTGGACTATAGGGTAAAGGTATTCAACGGGACCGACAAGTTATTCAAATTAAAGAAGCCGGCAAGTATCTTTTTCTTTAGATTCGGTGCTCTAGGTTTGCTAGGGCATGACTCCTAGGCATGTTTCCGAACTCGATGCAGTTAGAAATGATCATGATCAACCCATTGTCGGCAAGCAAGATCTGACAATTTTTAAAGATTGATTGGCAATAGGTGCATGCCACAAGTATTGGGCAACTTAGGTACACTTTTTTCTGTGACATTATCGTCGTTTATTTTTTGCTTCTAGTATAATATCCTCCTCGACAAGGTCAAAAAATTACTAGTACATCACGATACATGTTCGATCTATGGAGCATGGCTCTATCAATTTTGTTAGACATAGATTTCATTGACCTCTATTTCTTTGATATGTCTTCCTTGTGATTTCAAGCGGAGGGGAAAAACAAGGCTTTTAGGAGCATGGCTCCCTATGCATATTTATGCATTGGGGGCATGATTACTCCAAAGCAATTAAACTGGAGGCAAAATAAGTGCACGAAATACATTGAAAGCACAATCATGTCACAGGATGCTCCAACTTTTGATTCTAAGGGCATGGTTACAAAATCGATAAGTACCTTAAATATAAATTTCAATTTTGAACTTATTCCATTTTGCAGGATTGTCTACAATGCCAATTTGACAAGCAAATGTTGCTTTGGTCAAGCGGAGTTTGGCATTTAGAGGAAGTTTGATAGCTATGGTTCCTAAGCTATTTATTGTCACAATATTGAGCAATCTCACGATTCTTGATAAGATGTATGTTTTGGCAAGGCCAATTCTTTATGAAAGCTTGACAAGGTAGATTCTCTTTTGTTTTTGGCATTTGGGTGTCAACAAGAGCACCTATTAGCTATGAGCACTCAAGAGGCGTTCTTTCTCATCTTGTCGATGACTTATGCGAAGCAACGCTTCAATTTAGGGAGTATTGCGTGTGAGCTTCCAAAGTTTCAAATATGCTACCAGCATAAGAACCTGAGAAAACTTGGCAACCTATTTTCCTCATGTTTTCTTGGAGACCAGTATGAACCAAGCCACAAGGGAATAGAGGGTACAACCGACAGCTCTAAATTTTCTCAAAATACAAAGCTGTGAGCTAGATTCATCAATATAGATGGCTATGAGCCTGGTTCAAGTACATGGACGACAAATGTAGACTAAAATTCACGCACAAACAAGAAACTCCTTCTAAATTTCAGGATCACAGGCCATGGAGGGGCGACAAGGTTAACCAATTTTAAGTTCTTCTTGTTTTTTGTGTTCAACCTTTAAATTGGACATGTTTCTTTGTCTGTGCAAAGAAAGTATTTTAACAGTTTTAATGAGAAGAAAGGCTTTCATTTTGCGCCAACATTGATTTAGGATCAAGGATCATGCCACACAAATTGGGCAAATAGTCAATAAAAGGATATAAGCTCAGAATTATGTTGGGCAAAAACAAATTGTGATGTATCCATGCCATTACAAATCGTGCAAGGCACGTATGCTAGTGGCTCAAACTGTTGAGACCATCATTGATGCAAAGGGTTTAACAAACTATTTTTTTGAGATGCATGCATGGCATGCCAATATGGTGGACTCGTTCCACTAACATATAGTTTATGCTTCCACTATAATGTCACCTACTCTGTTCCGAAAGAGATGAGGCTAGTATATTTAGTTTTGCTTGTTGTATATGACTATAGTGACATGCAATTTATGTGCACAAGGTGTTGTCAATACAAAAGACTATTTTTGTGAATCGCAAATAGTCATGGTCTTGCTATCAAACAAATAATTCATGGAACGACATGCATAGATTAAGAGATCTTCAAAGAAGGTCAGCTCTTGTTTGGTGTGTTGAGAATATTTCTCTTCTATTCATGAAGATATATGATTCCTGCAAGCTCTAGTTGTGAATACGATCCCAACTTACTAATATGTGTTATTGAATATATAACACTAAGTATAGTTATAGGAGTGGTATTTCCAAGAGTATGACAATTATACTTTCTAGGAAATAAGTCTACGATCTACCAAAGGGTAGTGGACAAGTTCAACTTCCAAAGTTGAATTCAATCACTATTAGACATGGTAGATTATATTAGTCACTGTTGGCTGCTGGTTTGAGAAGTTCTCATATAGAGTCTAACCAAGGGGTTTGACATTCCAAATTTTAACTAAGGGGTTGGATTGCAAAGGCAACACTCAGGGTTACTAGGGTAATACTACTCAATTTTCACTTATCTTTCAATTAGTGTTATTAGACCTTTTTAGGTGAGAGATTTAGTCATGTGCCTTTGAATACAGGTAGGTGAACACTATGGTCAACCTCCAGGTATGCATCTGATTTGGTTTATTTTCATTTTCAAATATACTTTGATTGATTTTTCCAAGTAGGATGTATAAGCTTCAATGCTTTCATTGATTTTTCTCTTCAGAGACATGACAAGGTCACGTAGGAGCAAAGGATTTTGGGCCGTAGTGTCCTAGATACATTTCTGCATTAAGGTTTTAAGGACCTACATGGTAGAGTTTTGTTTGGTACATGTTGTCACAAGCACAGCAACATGGTCTAGGAACTCATGGAGTTCAGCTTAGCCACTGTGGAGAAAAGTTTATGAGAGTCCCTCTCACTCATGTTGCTGAGTGTTTACAGTTATCTCCACACACAAGTACCTCTCATACTCGATGAATTTCATTTTTTTTGACATTCTTATATGAGACATATTCCACATGTGGAGATTATGAGTCTCTGGGACTAGCACTAGCGCTTGTTATTTCAATTATGTGTTGCAACAAAGTCCCCAGGTGCTGATCAAATCCGTTTATTAGACCATTTTTAGCACGTCGTATTCAGGAACAACGTCAATGGGCAAAAAATGTCGGATACCTAGTCAGGCTTGTTAAGGTTACAAGTACAGTTACTCAACTTTAACGGATGGTTGTTTACACATGCAACAAAGTTATGTTTTCTTAATGTACTAGTTGATTTGGTACCTAGATGTGATGGATTTTCACATTTTATCATGGTCCAAATATGTTAACATGGTTTTCACGTGGAAATTATTTTTCTTTTCCCGTGAGTCGTAAGCATAACATTAGCCATAATCATTGGCAAATACGGTTATGGATATGCAGGTTCATATACGTTTTTTGCTAAATGCATGCACACTATATGTTATGGGCCCTAGTGTTTAACAAAGATTGATTTGGAGCGGCATTCACATTCATGACATCAGTAGCTTCTATAACATTTTGCACCATATGTGAAATCTCTCTATGAGATTGATTGTAGATCTACCAATTACCAATAGAGGTCATGTCTTGGTTTGGGTGCTTGTAGATCAGCTCACTAAAGTTAACCAAGATGGTTGTTCCTAACATTGTTGATTGATCAACAATGCTGCAAGAAATTCTGTCTTATTTACCAGTCATTCTGGAGGACTGTTTGTAAATGGTGGGGATATACATATCAGTACTACTAGTCATCTAGGGAGGATATGCAAATTGCAAGTGTTAATCTTGTTCTAAAGGATATGCTAAGCACATACGTTAGCATCAAGCAATCCAATTGGAAAGCTTATCTCTCTAGTTGGAGTTTTCTTACCCTGAGGCAAAGGATGTTGCGAGACTAAGTTTAGTCCCTTCATGTTTACACTAGGTTCTCAACCCCAATCAACAGTTACAATGGGGTTGTTTACTGATAGTAAGTCAAGGACTTATACTTTGCTGATGAGTTACGTCAATCAGTTACTTTCATGGAAAGTGAAAAGAGGTACTATTTTAGATGCATCTTACTTATAATAACGTGCTAAACATACTCAAGTGAGTTGTAAATGGAGTCTATTCGCTATGTTGGCGGATATGGGCCACTTACAGAAGAAACTGCAAAGGGACAACAATGTGGAAAATCAAGATGCTCTTCTTGATTTCATTGAAACTCCTATAAAACCATGTTCCGGTCAAATGGACAGCTGGATCCATGAAGGATGCCAATCAAGAAAACATTAGTGTTCTCAAGAAGAAGTTTCCCACTTTTCTTTTAAGGACAAAAAAACGTCTTCGAGGGGGGAGTAATGTAAGGCCAAGGGGAAACCCAAAGGGATCACGGACCCACGTCAAGGGCCGACTATTAGATGTGGACAGGGATTCTAGATATAGATGGCGTGCTAGGGTGGAGAATCCTCAAGGCAGTTCCCCTGGGTCTTTCACTTTGAACCTTTCAATTATGACCTGGAAATTCTAGATGACCAAGAAAATGGAAAGGGTGAAGATTTCATGATTCTACCCCCAAAGCTAATAGCAAAAATCATGATGCTCCAACCTATGACCCTGTGGCCAATAAAGATAAAGAAGCTATCAACCCTCCTCTTAGTCCTATGGAGCAAACAAGAGGAATGCCTTATGCCTCAACCTATGACTCTAAAGGTGAATCCATTCCAAATTTCCAAGTCCCTACTAACCAGGTTAATGCAGATCTCACTTTTGCTACACAATTAAAAGAGAAGGATGAGATGATCAAAATCCCAGGTTTAGATCATTCAATAAACATCTAAATGACTCACCCAAAGTAAGAAAGGCTACCCCTTTCCCCCCATCTTTGACTTCAAAAAGGAAGAAGGAATCTTCCAAAGATCCCACAAGGATTTCAGTGTCCATGGCTAAACCTCCTAAAAGTAGTAAAAAAAGAGATTCCCTCCGGTAAGGGTTTTACTCATAATTGTAAAGGAGTGTCAGATCTTGCTAGAGCTCATGTCATTAAGCAATGGGTAAATTCCACTAACCTCCAACCTGATGTTATCTATCTACAGGAACTAAAGACCACTAGCCAAATTTTGTTATTAAATGTCCAAAGAATTAATTCTAGGTTCAAATGGTTTTTTATAGAGCATGCTCATGGGAGAGGAGAATCTACTCTTCCTATTTCTAAAAAATACTCTAAAGTCATCTCCCAAGTTCATAAATCAGGCAGTGGTTACTAGGTTGCTATCTCCCTAAGATCCCTCTCAACTATACAATGGTGTTAGTCTATGCTTCTAATTCCTTCTTTGAAGTTTTGAACAAAGTTCCTCTTGGGAGGAAATCTCCAATCTTCCTCTACCTATTATGATTCCAGGTGATTTTAATATGGTAGAGTTCATTGAGGACATATGGAATAATCTTGGGCAAACAATAAGAGGTTTTGAGAAAGTCAAATGGGAGAAGCTCTTGGATTCTCATAAACGACTAGACATTTCAAAGAATGCTAGTTTCACATGACCAACAAACAAATGGGAGACTGCCACAGAGCATCCATACTAGACATGATTTACATGAACTTTGACTTACTCTAAGAAATTTTCCAGGTAAGGTGCAACAATGATAACTCTCCATTGACTTCTAATCATGCTCCTATCATATTTCATGTATAAGGCTAGGTGGCCCCATCTGGAGCAATCTTTGTTTTCAATCAAAATTGTGAAACAAAAGGTGCAAGAAGTCTTTGATAGTGCCTTTGAGTTGCATTCATCATCTTTTATAGCTTGGGATCAAGACGTTAAAAAAACTCTAACATTGTTGATTAATTATAAGAGAAAATCTAGGGAGATTAGGGCTCACAAAAGAGTGATGATTTCCAACCACATAGCTGAGTTAGAGGGTCAAGTCCTTTCCAATAGTCCTCCCCCTCCTTCCTCTATAGTATTAAAAGATTAGCTCATAAAAGGAAGAGTGCCTGAATGCTCAAGCCACACCAATGAGGATCAGAGAACATTGGGCAAGAAAAATAGATAGGCCTGATAAGAGTATGTTCACTTTACTCAAGGAAAAAAAAAGGGACTTCATCCCTGTATTGAAAGATAAACAAGGAAAAGTTGCTTGCTCCCACAAAGAGAATTTGAAGGTGGCTCAAGAGTTCTTTTCTGATATCTTCTCTACCCCCCCCTCAAAGGGGGACTAATCTTACCAAGGCTAGAGCTACCATTGCAGGTGTGAGAAAGAAAATGGTTCCTACTCACATACTGAAGCGGTCCGGGACGGGCAACAAGAAGAGCAACCTCTAGACACCCTTCAAGGCTCCCGTGCTGCTCAATGGGGCTGGGGCACAACACAACACAAACCAAAACAACAAACCCCCAGCCAAATCCCAACTACACAAGGAACCACCTAGTTTTGGATGCGAACTAGGACGCGTAAAAGAGAGAGAGAGAGAGAGAGAGAGAGAGAGAGAGAGAGAGAGAGAGAGAGAGAGAGAGAGAGAGAGAGAGAGAGAGAGAGAGAGATAGTGCTCGGGCTGCTTTGAAACGTATCGGCAATGATCAAGCAAACACAATTATATATGTAAGAAAGAGAGAGAAGGGGGAGGGGGTGTTTGTTGCACTAATACCTTCTTACAAATCTGTCATGACCAATCAAAGTGATATTAGTATTTGTTCATCATAGCTTGAGTAAATTACACCACAACACATCACAAGAAAAGCCACCCCACTCACTGTCTTAAGGCCAGGGGAGTCCTCTCCACCCTGTCGCTCTCTTACAGTATGTGGGATTTATGGCTAAATTGATGACAACACTAGAGACAAGCTATCAAGAACTTAACAAAAAAAAAAAAAAACACCAAGACACTTACACATCATTGTTGTCCATTACTTCACGTGGGAAGAGAGACAAAGTATCCAAGTTTAGTCCAAATCGACCCTCCTTGATTCAGCAAATGTTGAGCTTACACTAGTAGGAGAAATGATAGATTTCCTACTCTCAATTGAGTGATCACTCTCTCTCTTACAATGGCATAGAGTTCCCTTGCTAATCTCCTATTACAACACATGCACATGCATGAGACAATGAGCTTCCACTCAAGAGCTCCTTCTAGAGAGGTTGAGCTTGGCTTCTCAAGCTATAGCATAGTGCTCTTGCTTATGGCTCCCCCTTTTTGTGCTAGCTACACCCTCCTTTTATAGCAATTTTGAAGGCTAGGGTTACTCCTCTAACCATGGTTGGGTTAGATTTTCGACAATTTATCTAATTTCTTTTGCTTGGAATTATCAAGAAGTTGGTGGGGAAAGAGAGAGGAGAGAAATGGAGGTGATAGGACTTTTCATAGTGGGTTAGTGCAGGAAGAGTTAGTATTAATTTACAAATGGAATTGGATATTTACAATGGGAGTATCCATGTAGGATACAAATAAGGAAGAAAAACTCTTAAGAGGTAAGAAAAGGTGGATTTCTTACAAGGTTGATGCTCCAAGTGTCTTGAGTAGGGCCAATTTTGACGCTTGTTGACGGTCCACTAGCTTTGACGGTATATTTTTTCTCCACTCTTGACCTTCCTTGAGAGACAAGGTAATTGAAGCTGAGTAATCAACCACCATGATGCTGTCTTTTAAGAGAAGAGGCTGAATTTTGTGGTTTTTTTGATAGATATGGTTAATTTGGAGGAGGAAAAATGAGACTAGGTGGTCAATTTTGGAATGGAATTGTGTGTGGCAGGTATGAGTTCACCATGGTTTCTCTTATTCTTCAAGGTTGAGGAGAAGGTGAGTAGGGTGCAGAGAGGAGTGGTGAGAGAGGTGGGGATGATGAGTGGAGAAGTGTGTGTGAAAGAGGAAAATGATAAAGTGGAAGAGAGAGTGTGGCTGCATAGCATGGGAAAACTGGGGTCCACTAATAAAATCATAGCTCACAGCTCGCAGGTCAAAAAAATATGAAAAAATTTGAGGCAAAAGTTCAGCCCACGAGCTACAACTTTTGTTTGTATCACATTTTCAAATTCGGAGAGCAAGTGAACTTTAAAAATTCAGCAAAACCGACCGTTTTTTTCCACTGCACAAGGTCCTTGTGGGGTCCTTCTTTGGATGATTCTTTTGAATACCTCCAAGAGTGAGCCTTCCATAGTGCATGTATGCATGCCACCTACGCTTGACCTTATTTGGTAGGTCTATAATTGAAGATATTGTTGAGATCATGATATAAGTGAATAGTACAACTAAGAAAATCAAATATTGAGGGGTCTAAAAAATATGTACATGTCAAATATAAATAATATAAGTGAAAAAAATATAAAGGGGTCAAAAGAAATCTCTCTCATTATGAGGCTACCATAAAAAGATAAATATTTTTGGTGTTCTAATTTTTTAGAAAAAAAAACAAAATAGATGTAGGAAGGGAAAAATCATAATAGTGAAAAAATATACACATAAATAAAACTAGTTTTTTTGGAATTTTGTTGGGGTGGAGTTACACCAAATATAAGAGAAGCTTACATGAAAATATTTCTATATGGAATAAAGAGTATGAAAAATGGTAAGAAAAATTGTGGTAATGGAAAGGCAATGTACAAAGCATAAATAACACACACCTAGGTAGAAATATTTAAATAAATACCAAAATAATTATGAAAAAATCTTTTATTTAGGCCCTATATACAAAGAATATTTACATACGCATGGGCCATAATATACTTATATTTTATATATATATATATATATTTTTGGCTCAACTAGCCCAATGACTAGCTAATTGAGGGTTTTTTATTTCAGTAAGGAGATATGGGAAAAGTCCCCTAACTCACGCAAGCCTATGTACAGTGAAATGGTAGGGATAGCCACAGTGTTTGGGTGATTTTGGTAGGGTGAGGTAACTCACTGTGGCAATTACAAAGAGCCGAAAAACGGCTATCATTAGCCCTCCCCCTGGATGAGGGTATATTCATGTACCATCATAGAGCATCTTTTCCAAAGAGAGTGCTTCAGAGTCCTTGACGAGATTTTTATTGTTTGGCCTCTCAGAATTTTGGCTAGAGTTACACTCATGCTTCATGTAACAATACTTACATGAGACAGTGGCCTTTTAACAGATCTTTGGTAGATCCTTTGGTAGAAGGCGACTCAAATAGGGCTTCAAGCGATACCCGTTTACTTTCCTGGAGTGCTCTTTACCATTCAAGTCCATAAGCTGATAGTAACTTGAATTGAAAGCCTTCTTGACTATGTATGGCCCTTGCCATCTTGTTTCAAATTTGGCATCAAAACGATTATCGAGTCGATTGTCATACCTTAGCACAAGATCTCCTTCATTGATGCCTTTGTCCTTCAGTTTCTTGTCAAGCTTCTCCTTTGTCTGTGTGGCTTTCCTCTTATAGCACTCGTATGCTGCTTCTCTTTTTCACTCAAGCTCAGCTAAGGTAAGAAGTCGATCCATCCATGCTTCTTGATCATCTTGTGCTGATTTGCCATGAAGTCGCATTGTTGGAATGTTTAGCTCAATTGGCTGAAAAGCCTCTTGACCATAGACCAAGTGAAATGGTGTGAACTCCGTGGCTTCCCTATATGTGGTTCGATACGCCCACAAGGCACCATCCAAGAAGTCATCCCACAACTTTGTCTTGTTTTTCACCATCTTTCTAATGATGCCTGCAATGACACCATTAGCTTTTTTTACCAAACCATTTGATTGGGGATAGTAGGGTGTACTGTGACGATGTAGAATGTGAAGTTCTTCACAGACTTCTGTGAGCAATCCCTTTCTAAACCCTAGACCATTATCAGAAACAATCTCCAAAGATGTGCCAAATCTACAACAAATGTGAGTGTAGACGAATTTGCTCACTGTCTTCTCATTTACCTTTGCCACACTTTGTGCTTCCACCCACCTAGTCATATAGTCTACAGCCCCCACTAGAATGTAGAGTTTACCATTTTTAGTCCTAGGCAGAGGACCCATAGCATCAATGCCCACTTTTCAAAGGGTCCATTTGCAAGCACGATTTGCCTTGGACCATAAACCAATCTTCTATTCCCATTTACTTGACAATTGTGACAACCTTTTACACCAATGTTGGACATCCACATGCAGACTTGGCCAAATATACCCCGCAAGCAAAATCTTCTTCACAGTTAATTCTTGGGCAAAATGACCACCACATGCTTCTTCATGCAAACCTTTTAGAATGGCTGGAATTTCCTCAATAGTTGGTACTCTTCTACATACTTGATCCCTCCCTCTTTGATAGAGGGAGCCTTCTAGGAAGAGATATGCGCTTGCCTTCTTCATGAGTCTCCTCTTCTGAGCCTTCATGAAGTCTTGTGGAAACTCGCCCTCCAAAATGTAACTAATAATGGGAGTCAATGACTCCAATCCCTGGTATCTCGGTTGCTTGACAGTTACTGCCACCATGATGACCTGCACTTCTTTCTCAACACATGTAACTACTTGCTGTGCAAGTAAATCGGCATCTTCATTTTGTTTCCTAGGAATATGATATAGTTGCACTTCTTCAAATTGATTAAACAATCTACGAATGGCATGAACTTTTGTCCGTAAGCTTTCATTCTTGCATGCCCAAATGCCTAAAATCTGTTTAACAATGAGAAGTGCATCTCCGTTTACCATGAGGCATTGTATCCCTTGGCCAATGCACATCTTCAAACCATGAATTAGTGTGTCGTATTCTGCTTCATTGTTGCTAGCTGAACTTGGTAGATTGAACTTCTCTTTCATGACCACCTCTCCACTTGGGTTGAGCAACCCTAGCCCCCCCCTGCTTTTCCTGTGGCTCGACGAAAAGCTCCATCAAAGAACAAGGTAAAAGCATTAGGAATACTTTTTGGTGGTGGTAATGGTAGGGTCTTTACTTCAGGCACCTTAATCTCCTTTACATGCACCCTATAAGTGAGAATCCCTGCCAATTGTGCACGCACACTATCTTCTACCTTGAAAGAGTATTGAAACTCTTACAACTCCATAATCCACTTTGAGAGTATTACAAAAGGTTTTGGTAGTAGGTAGGATCTAAACTTTCTCACCGCAAACATGAGAGAAAGCATCATGAGTTCTTCTTCTGTGTAGTCTCTCTCCAAAGCATTCATGACCCTACTAGCAAAGTAGATGGGTCGCATCCTTGTACTGTGGGGATCTTGTTGTAGCAACACAGCACCAATTGTTTCCCTCCCAACACTAGAGCTAACAAAGAATGTGTACTCCCAACAAGGAGGCATGAGTGTTGGTAGCTCTGACAAAATGACTTTAATGTTACAAAAATACTCTTCAAGCTCATCAGACCATGCAAATTCTACTTGTTGTGTCAACTTTTGCAAAGGATGAAGCAACTCCGAGGCTAAGTGAATGAAGCGTGACATATACTTCACCTTCTAAATGAAAGAGATGACCTCCTTAACACTTCGGTGATGGGAGCTCAATAAGAGCCTTTGCCTTTCAAGGATCCACCTCAATGCCTTTATAGGAAACCTTGTGACCGAGCAAGATCACTTCATCCTCACCTATGTGGCACTTGTCGGGGTTGAGTTGACCTCCCATGTCGTAGAGCTTCTTTAAACCTTCTTCTACCCTTTGTAGATGCAATGATTTTGAGCTATAAATGCAGAAATCATCAATGAACACCCTAATTGACTTTCCAAAGAATGCTTGAAACACCATGTTCATGAAATGTTGGAATGTTGCAGGAGCATTTGTCAGACCAAATGGCATGACTCTAAAAGCATAACAACCCCAAGGAGTGATAAAGGTTGTTTTCAATTGATCCTCCAATGCAATCCCTATTTGAAAGTAACCTGAGTAACCATCGCACACAGTGTACTTCTCATGACCAGCTACCTCATTTAGTATCTCATCCTGGAATGGGAGGGGAAAGTGATCTCTTTTTGTTGCCTCATTGAGGGGACGGTAATCCACACACACCCTCCACTTTCCATTTTTCTTAGGAGTGACAACAACAGGAGAGACCCACTCTGAATTCTCCACTGGATAAATGAAACCTGATGCTAGAAGCTTTCTTACCTCCTTTTGGAACAAGATCCAAATCCTCATAGATGCATTACGGCTACAAAATTCTTGTGGCACTTCATCCATGTTTTTCCTAATTGAACACCTTGAAATCTTTTTTCTCAACTTGGGGTACTACTGTCTATTGGGCACTATGTGATCGAGATTACTTTTTACTAATCGGCTCTCTTGTGAGCTTCCTTGATTGTTGTGCTCCACATTTTCTTCTTTGATCCAAATTTCTTCCATAGAACATTTGTAATAGGAAGCAGGATGTCTTAACAACAGTGCGCAACACAATTTGAGCTTCCATGGTTACTGCTGAGTCAATTCTCTTGGAGGCTTGAATTGAAACTTCATGCCAACAACACGCATTGTCGGTTTCCTTAAATGCAATATTTTTTTATTGTGAACCCTCTTGACTCCAAATTCCATAGCTCAAAAGCAATCAAGTTTGTTCCCTTCTCTATTGGCCATATGCTAGGTACCTTTGTCGGGCATTGAGTGATCATTTTACAAATTTTCCATGTGTGATCCACACTATCAATTCAAAAACACATGAATTGTGCCTTTGAACTGCTACCACGAACAATATCAACCCCAATTTCCCAAGTTCTAACACCCCAAATGGATGTTGCAATAGATCCTATACCAGTGTTTTTTATATTCTTTTTGCATTTCCCCACTCTAGACCCCAACCACCCTTGGCATTGAACTCTTCTTCCCTTTGGATGCAATGAATTGCCCACATTGTCTTATGGATGTCTGTCTCCTCCACCACTAGCCCACCATCTTGATGATGTACTACTTGATTTTCCACAGTAGCAAGTGCTTTGAGACCTACACAATTTTGTGGAATGTTTGGTGTGACATACTCGGGTAAATGTGATGCATTCTCTTCCTCACAGTTTACATGCCCAACCTATTTTTGCTTTCTAGATACTGTGATATTATCACCTTCCACTGTTGGTTATTTATAAAGAGGTGTACCTCCGAGTTGATCCTCAACCTCTCTAGTAATAGCAGTTGGTGTTGGTGCTCGTCCTTGTTGTGCCTGACGTGCTAGCTTCTCTGCATATATTCCAGCACCATGATATCTACCCTCCAAATAAAGCAATAAATTTTACACTTTGAAGCAATGTGTTTGATAGATCTGACACCCATGCATCATACAAGCTCAACATTTCTTTGTTGTCCTTGCCTACTAGCCAACTCGTGTGCTATGCCCACTGGCCCACTCCAAATACGCTCTAGTGTAGATGCAACATGCATAACACTAGGGCCAGAGCCATGATAACACTCCTGATGCAGGTATTGAGTGACAATATGCATGGCTCCACAATTCACAATGCTAGTGTCAATCATCGCACGATTGACAACTCCCACTGCAAATGCACCAACCGCATAAGCAAGATCAGGTCTCGAGACCAAAAGATCAGACATGGAGAGACTCAAAAGTCGACAAAACATGCACTATGTGTGCCAACCTATCCCTATCAGCAACCTCAGTGCCATATGCATCCTCATCAGGAAACACCTGACTATGCATCACCATGTCAGCATCATCTAGCAAAGGAATATTTGTTGAGAATGACTGCAAAATAAATAAATCAGTACCACTGCAATCACACACAACTATCTGAAGGACACTATCACCCTCAAACATATGAGACACATCATAGAACAATGCATCGGTCTCTGGCTCAATTGATGTCACCTCAACTGATGATTGACCAAGCTATGCATCCCCAGAGATTCCATTGTTTGCATGAAGTTCACCACAAGAAAAATGCACAACCTGATCTCCATGCAGCACATGCACAAAAGAGACACGCCACATCTCTCGCTCCAAACATGGCTGCAAATACACAAAGACTACACCACCTCTAGTGTGTCAAAAATATGCAAAGGGTATACCAGACCACTCCTAGAACCTCTGGCTATCACCAGTGATCCCCTACACATCTGAAATGATCGCTCTCCAAGCAGAACACAATGTCCACTACTATTAAATTGATGCACTAAAATGAGACTCTGATTGGGTCCTGGTACATAATGTACATCTCGTAGTGTAAGCAATGCACCAGTAGGTAAAGACATGCATACATCTCCAGCACCCTCTATGTCGTATGCTAAACCATCAGTAAACTATACACAACCAAGTCTGGGGGAAAGAGAAAAAAAAATCACAACATGGCATCACGTGCAAAGCTGCATGCTCATCTAGTAGAAAACGTGTAGACAATGTGCTATCCCAGGACACAAAGTAGTTTGATGGCAAGCTAGACTCAAAAGTGACATGCCCATCACATGCATACTCGCTAGCACCTGTCCTCACAGTAGCACCATGTATTTGCCTCTTTAACTACGTCATATGGCTGAAGCAACGATGCCTAATATGCTCATCGTGGCCGCAGTGCCAACATGTCAGTTGCGATTGTGAGCGAGAACCACCTCTAACCCAAAGTGTTTCCATATCCATGCCAAAAATATGGCAAACAATGCTCGAGATCACAAGACCTCCCACTCGAGAGCAAACCACTGTCTCAAGCAAAGAAGGTGAGCGAACGGCCAAGCTCACTAGCCTGTGCAATAGCCATACATATCTGGCAAAATTTTGGCAGAGTCTCCTTTGTAAGTGAAGCAAAAATATCAACAGTAAATCGCAATGGAGACAACAACAAATGCCCAAATGGCCAATCCTGGAATGTACTCGTTTGGAATCACCTCACAAAGTCATACACAGAGCCAAAGCACTCTAGCCGGAGTATCACTCAATGACACCACAAATGACATACATATGTGAGTAAAAAACTGATGCCAAAATGTGTCAATGAATAAACAATGTGCCAAAAAACCGTAGCATACACAACGCCTCACTTTTGCAAGAGTGGGTACAAGAACACAAAACCATGTCCAAATTGACAAAACCTATCAAAAGTGAGAGTAAACACTCGATCACTCTCAAAGTGGAAATATACCGACCACTGTACAAGATGGCATAACACTGCAAAATTTTATGGCAAGAAGACGGGGAAAAATGAACAGAATTTTCTTTGCAAAACGAGTCAAAACCCAACACAAACTGCAAGGCAAAAAATTACAGATAACTGCGAGAGTGGGAGTCGACTCGACCACTAAACCATCAGAGTACAAACTGCGAATACGCATAAACCATGGTGAGAAATCTTGGGAAAAATTTGACAGAGTTTTCCCTAGAAACTGAGAAAAAACTCAAAAAATCTCACCAAATACACGTGATAATAGACACTGTCTCAGTAGCACAATCCACAAATGGTTTACATGCACCGAAAAGCCTAGCAAACTGGCTCACTCCTGACCGAGTAGCTCTATGGACGTATACCTGTCCAAAAAACACTGCAAATTGTAAACCTGCTACTTGTGAGCTTTGTTTAGCTCAAACTGTATCCGCATAATGCATACATAGCATAAAACTGCACAAAACCGTGCTAAAAAAGCTCTCTAAAATGCCCCACATAGTCAAACAATGTGCATGAAACCGCATAAGGATGTGTAACAATTCAAAGATACTACGTATCCCAGAGGTAGAAGAACCATGGCTAAATGAGTTATGGGAAGCGACTATAAGTGCTAGGGAAAGGAGTGCAACCTATTAATCCACCGCCATCCCCAAAATAACTATGGAGCATCAGCATCTAAACCTAGATATCTAGTCCCTCTAAGGCAAGGTTGGATTTGTAACATCCAAAGAGAGTAAACCACACTCATTGAAGACTCTACCATCATATATGGGAGAGCATGAAGCCAAATTTTAAGTGAGAGTTGTACCCTCACAATGGAAGCCAATGCCAAAAATGATTGATTTGAGGACTTTAAAATAATGGTTGTCTATTCCTATCTAGTGCACCATAATGCGAGCAAGATTGCTAAAAATTGGACCTCATGTATGGGCCAAAGTGAAAAATATCTTGGAAACAAATGGGCATAATTTTCTTTCTTAAAACCATTGAAATAGAAGCAAAGGAAACAAAATGCACAAAACCCAAGAGCATGGAGCCTGTACCAAGAACCAAAGTAGAAAAATACTACAAAGGACACATGGCAGCACCACCATACCGATAAAACATACCAACGTCAAAATGACAACCATCTTAGATGGGTAAGAATGGCTATAGACACAAAAGAAATTTGGAAGAAGTGGGGAAAACTAGCACTTAGATAGACACGTATGAAGTCATAATTAGTAGATGGTTACATAAAAAGACCCATAGGGATATTCAATCAGGTGATAGTCACTTCCTATGGAAAAAACTATGAGTACACATTTGCATAGTAGATATTGGCAAGGACAACAATTTGATATTATTTTGGGACGTCTATTAATGTGACAGCTCAAATGGTTCAAGATTGGGGTTACGACCACATCTACCTAAGGCATGAACAAGCAACAACCAAGATAAACCTAAAATACCACACTTATAGAGATGACACAACGACACCAATTGATAAATTTGACTCAAGCACCAAGGGTGGATTGGAGATTGTTGAATGGCTACAACCAAAGAAATCCATTTTGGATGTTTGTTGCATCTGAATTGGGAGACTACAAAGAGAGGACTGTATGTTGGAGAGTATTGTACAGAACGAAGTGTATGCAACCTCAATAACCAAAGGTGATAGCATGGGTAGTATTTAAAGAGTCAATCATTTCTCAAGGCCAATTTCATGGAAACACTAGGTTTTGGGCCAACAAATTCATGGTAATAACTAGAGATACTCATCCTTGGATAAAAATTTCACAAAGAGAAAGTAGAGCTATCAATGCAAGACAAACACCTCAATTAGGAGAAAACACCTTCAAAGAAATAAGCAGTGTTTCCAATATGTGTACCAAAGTTGGAAATGTACCAGAATACCCATCAAATTCAAGTGAATGTACAAATTATTCTTGTCGAGCTACTTGAAGCACAAGGATTCTATGAGGGTAACTCTCAAATATGGTTACCTAAATTAGTAGCTTCAACCAAAACCATGAAGAAAACTCATGTAGCATAACGCCCTAACCAAAGGCAACCAAGGGTAATGCAGCATGTAGATGGATTCTTTTGTTTTCTACTAGGGTTCTACAACAGTAAGAACTTCAAAAATTTTAGTGTATATTTCACCAATGCATATGTATTTTGTGATTTGGTGAAACATGGTGGGTTTGTGGATATGCACTAAGATCCAGAAGTATTGCCTTGTACACTCCTCAAGTGTGGAATATATCAACATGTTTGGCAAATCTAGAAACCTCTTTTCAGTGTGATAGAGGGTAGCTTGCCCTCAATTGCACAAGCCCACATAGTTGTCATGCCATCCAAAGTTAAGCATGATATTACTTTGATGATGTCATTATATGTACATCTGGACTACTTTCCTCCTTGTGGGGATTCAAGTAAGGCACTCTATAAGTGGTCTTGGAGCTTCTGACTGTATGATCATATGAGTCGTATCTTGTCGCATCCGTTTCCGAAGCTACTGACTTTGGCGGTTGTGTGCATGCAAAAAGGTGATGGTGTGTAGCAATCCATGGACAATGCTCCACATGCTGGCTTGAATCTGTCAATGATGCCCTTGACATCTTCTTTAATGGCCTTGCTATAAAAGAGGTTCTTTCCCTCCTTGCTCAATCTCTCTAAATAGCCTTCAAGGGTGACTCAATTCCGAAAGCAAAATATCAAAATCAGCAAGCATGAAGGGTGGGGGCTCGTAAGTATCTAAGCCCCTATTTGGATCAAATGCAGATCTTTTAGTCCTATTATAAGAGAAAGGGAGTAGCCGTGGATCCAAACATCGAGCAAAATTATGTTGAAAACAAATCACTACGTTTAGAATCCAAGAAAACACAAGTAGTAAAACAATGATAGAACATGTGATCTTGCCCATTGTACCTAAGCCACTACCAACATCAAACACAAGAGTTTTAATCCCATTATAAGAGCAAGGGAGTAAACATGGATCCAAACTCTAGGAAAGATTACATTGAAAGCAAGGCACTATGACTTTGTAAGAAACAAGGCTATGCCAATGATTGGAACATAGAGAGAAATGTGTAAATTGATACCTAAAAAGAATTACACAAAGTAAGAAATGTTGGGGGAAAATCAAACAACACGCATGCTATCTATGATCTTTTAAAACAACACCTAGTGTAGGACCGATGAGTCAAACAGAAGGAGTTTTTTCCTAAATCACTATGGGGCTAAGAGAACGTATCAAATCAAAACAACCCATAGTAATGTCTAAAGTAAAACCCCTAAACTACCTCTAGAGTAGGACGCACTAGATGGTGAATTAAAACTTGCAAGTAGTGTCTATCTACTCTACACACCCCATATGCAAGTAGGACAAGTCATAAATGCATCAAACAAGCATATAAGCACACATAATTTGAAAATATTTTTTCAAGGAAAATAAAAGCTTAAAGTGTAGTTAATCACCTACTTGTATCTAGAGAGAGGATATGTGACTACAAGCTAGAGAGAGTGCTAGCTAGAATAGTGGTCCTTGTATGTAGCATAGTGGTTGTGGTATGTAGTGGTATGTAGTGGTAGGTACCATATGACCAAAAACCATGAAATTGACATTATGAATCTCTTACCATCTCTCAATACCACGATCGATTGAGCATCTCTTGACAATTGCCATGGAGCAGTCCCTCATGACAAATTCATTGACATTGTATCCATGCTCACACCCAACACACTTTGTAGAGAAATTAAGGTCATGTAGAGTGGGGAGCAGAATAGAAGGTAGAGGTGGGAAGATTCAAACTTGGCACCCCACTTTGACCCTACTCATCATCTCTTGAGGTAGGGCATGCTACATCTCCAACTCCTTCATAGCATCACCATGGAGCTCTATCTCATCTTATAATGATTCAAATAGACATAAGTATTACAAACATACATCCATGTATATAGTTAATGGCAAGCAATTTTTGGTGGACACAATTTACAATCTTCATGAAGCACACACACATAGCGTTGAAATCAACATTTAGAGGTGATATCATTCACATCACAAAGCAATCTTTATCAATGTTCTTAGACAAATAGGCACCCAAATAGTATATATCCAATCCAAGAAGATCAAAGATAAGGGCCGTGGGCATCATCAATCAAAGAAGAAGAAGATCATTTTCATGAGGATGAAGACACATAGTGTTGAAATCAACATTTAGAGGTGATATCATTCACATCACAAAGAAATGTATGTCAGAGTTCTTAAACAAATAGGCACCCAAAGAATATATATCCAATCCAAGAAGATCAAAGATAAGGGCCATGGACATCATCAATCAAAGAAGAAGAAGATCATTTTCACGAGGAGGAAGAAGACAATGTGCAACATCAATGAGAAATGTGAAGCTATCTTGGACAACTTACAACAGCAACATTAGCAAAGGAATAAGAAGACAATGAGCAAGGGGAGGTAATCACAACACAAAAAAGAAGCAATGAAGGGATACTGACAACTTGCAATGGATATGGGTGATCTTTGGCTTTACCACTTGAATCTTTTTTGGGATAGGTGGGATAGAAGCTTGGTCCTAGGTGATTTTCTGTTTGAGGGGAAGGATCTTTAGCTTGGGTGATACCATGATTTGTTGAGACACTTTGTAACCTGTGTGACATAGTCTGTGTAGCTCTAGTAGTTTGTGTGGCAAAGCCTATGTGGTGTTATAGTTTCTATGCAATCAATCATTAGTCCAAATCTTGAGGGAAGGTTTTTTGGGAATATGCTGTCTGTCCTATGCATCAAATCCCAAGGTATGCACCATCCAATATGTAGTCACAACCTGTGTGGCTGGCATAAATCATGTGATAGTGTGTATAGCTTTTCACTGAGATTTCACCCCATGATATATCCATCAGGCAATCATCAAAGTGAATTTTGCAACGACTATGTTGTCATCGACTACCAAGTGATTTTGGTGAGTTCTCAGAACCAAATTGGCAAAGTATTAATGCTCTTTTTTGAAGGCTACGACATAGCATCAAGGTGTTTTTTATAAAGGCTACGGCCTTGTTTCTAGCTAGTGGTCGACACGGTCAAGAATTGTTCATAAGTGGGACAAAGGAGCAAGGCTCCATCCAAACACTTTCATGGGCATGGTTGTGTAGCCCAACTAGAGCATTGAAATTTTCACAAGCTTTTGATTCAGGTGCACCTTGGGCAAGGCCCTAGGGAGTCGGAAGTAGAGTATCTATTGAACCAAGAAAATGCTATTTGTTAAATAATTTCTCGATTTTTTTCTTAATTTCAACTCATTCAATTATTACGATGGCAAGACCTGTTGATGGACATACTTAATGAGGTACACAATTGATTTTTGTTTATTGAGCATGCGCTTGACAAGTATGGAATGCAATGGATGTTTGTGAATGATCAAGGATAACAATGATCAAGCCAAGCATGTAAAGATACATAACTTGCAAGTATTGTTCTAGTTCTCCATAAGATCTACAATTAGACAAGGTCAATTTTTTGTGAATGATTGACAAGGTCAACTTTCTTTTGCTATGAAGTTTGTCTGTGAGCAAGAGTATCTATTAGCTATGAGCAATGGTAGCATCCAAAGTGGGGCTACTAAGATGTATCATGCAAAGACAAAACTTTCCACGTTTGGAATATGCTATTAGCAACTGTGTGCGGGTTATTTCATTATGTGCCAAGATGGCGTATATGGTGCATACAACAACTCTCTCTCGTGCAACAATATGTCTATGAGCCAGATTCAAGCAAGTTTTTATTTCAAAAACTCAAGACAACTGGCCATAGCAGAGAAACCAGTCTAGACAAAGTTTTCTTGTTTTCTACATTTTAACCTTTAAGTTGTCAAGATTCCCTATTGCACAAAGCAAAGTGCTTTGAAAACATTCATGAGAAGCAAGGCTTCTAACTTGTGCCAAGATCCTGCCATTGACTTTGAATCAACGACATTGGCAAACAATTGTGGGAATTTGGCAAAGTGCGGATATAAGCTCACAATTTACGTAGGACAACAACGAATTGTGATGTATCCATGTCCACTTGCGCAAGGGACTTTTGGTATTGGTTTAATCTGTAGGGGCCATCATTGTCACCAAGGGTTTACACCTCTGCGTGCATGGCATGCTAGTGATGTAGACATAATTCCATCCCATTACCTGTTTACGCTTTTGTTATAACACTAGATACTCTGTTAAGGACGCGGTAAGTTATGGATGTCTTAAAACCATTTTTGTTTATGTTTATTCACATGAAAAGTGCCATACTTAAGTCACCCTGGTACAATCATGACCACATACAAGGTAGGTGAATCAAGATGTGACTTATGTTACCTCTCTCTATGAGAGTGTTGTACAAGCACACTGTTGTATGCTTATAGGAGGATAAGCCAGGACACAGCCATTGTTTGCACAAAGGCATACACAAGGGGCATACAACACAATAGAATAAGGGATTTTCCTTAGCCCAAAATTCTCTCTCTGTGTGTGTGTGTGTGTGTCTCTTTCCTAATTCTCTGTTGGAAAAGTGAAATTAGGAAGGGCTAAGAGCCAGTTGTTTTCAAAGGGCTAAGAGCCATCTATTTTGGTATGGCTAAGAGGCATCTTTTTGTAATCTATCATTAATTTCTTTCAAGATCAAACAATTCTATCCAGTTGAGCACCCATCAATTCTAATTGACAAGCAAGAGTCTTGCCATTACTAATATTTTGGGTGTTATTTTAGCATTACATACTTTAAGTGTGAAGATCAAATTGAGTTTTTAAAAGTCTTAAACTTGGAAAGGCTTATCTCTACCAAGGTGTATAGATGAAGCAAGTATTTCAGATAGCACAACTACTCACAAAGACCCAAGATTATGGGATTTTAGGTCTAGAAAATATCCAGTTGTGGATACGATTCCAGCTTGAGCGGATCTCCTATTTTGTCTATAGCTTTGAGAGTGTCTCTACAAGCATACTTTTGTTTGTTGATTCCATAGCACCATTGATAATCTTCTTACTCTTCTTGTTCTCATGGAGGAAAGTTGGTTGAAAGGCAAGCAATTTTACTGGCTCTTTGTGGACTTTAAGAAAGTCTTTGATATGCTTCCACGTAACAATTTGTGGAGAAGCATGGAAGAACTTGAAGTGCCAAGTGAGTTTATGCTTGCGGTTACTCAAATCTATGAGAAGGTGATGTGTCAATTGCGCATGGGAAGCGGAATTTTTTTTTTTTTTTTGCAAGCACTATTGTGGTTAAACAAGGATGTTGGTTGTCACCAACTCTCTTTGGTCTATGCATCGATTAATTGGAACAAATGATATTTGACTTTATGCAAGAAAAAGGCATTGAGGAGGTCACTATTTGCAATGCGGTAATCATGCTTTTGTTGTATGCAGATGATGTAGTGCTTCTAGCACACACCTTAGAGGATGAACAAAAGATTATGGTTGTCCTTGAGAACTTTTGCTTGCATAGTGGGATGATTGTGAATGAATATAAAACAAAGGTTATGCTTGTGAAGACAATAGTGTGACTTAGACGAACACACTTTCCTCTCCCGACCACAGTGTGGGCTCTCCATTGTGACTCTCATCACCACAATTTTGGAGCATCAAGAATCACTCATCAATCACCACACACATACTACATCACATGTAACTTTGATCCCATAGGTTATATGTGACCTCCAAGGATGGTAATAAAATCTCTCTCTCTTTCTCTCTCTCTCTCTCTCTCTCTCTCTCTCTCTCACACACACACACACACACACACACACACAAATGTCAAGGAATATTAACTTAAAATGGGGAAATTTAAGCTCCCTTGGCCGAAAATATTACTTGCTTCGTGGGTAACTAGGCCTTAAAAAAATCTCTTTAATGTAATTTTTCACTTCAATGAGCATTACTAAATTGGGGCATACTCAGAGCGAGTAGAGAGAATTAGGTAAAGCTCTACAGTGAGTGGATTCTGCCGGCAAAATTGGGAATCATCTATAGCGAATGATGCTAGCAAAGCACATGGGCCGTTCAAGGGTATCTACCTCCACCGAATGCATGTTTGGAGATGATCCGCAGAAATCTAACTGTGGGTTGTGGAATTTTGGCATGTTCCCTGCGACAACAGTATAAAAGGTGAGGGTCTCCCTCACTTAGCTGGCGTGTGTGTGCTTTTGTATTCTCTATGTGTAATTGAGGGTTAATGCTTAAGTGGTTGAGCTTGGACTATATTAAACTATGGCAAAAGGAAAGCAAGCCTTGGAAGTCCAACCGTTGGATTCTACTTCTTCTCAGATTGAGTTCCTTTGCTTAATATATAATAGAAATGATGCTTGGTACTGTGAAACCCATTTCTTGACATTAAGATTATTGAAAGAACTATTCATTTGGATTTGTAGTTAGCAAAAGAATTTGGTTTTTACTTCATGCCTGGTACTGACTGCATACACACTTAGCTTTTCCCTACTGTACAAAAAAAGGCATCAAATCTGGCATAAATATTGATATTATTCTGGTTTTTTTTACTGATGGTGAGTATAAGGTTGAAAGCTTGGTGGTGTTGCTGGTTATGCCGCCATGGAATATATATAAGCATTTGGGTTTCTTTACAAAGGTTTTCTGTGACTCTTTTGGAGGCTAGACTAAACGAGATTTTGCTATACTGAAATTGGTTTTTTTTAGCATTGATAAACTGCTACAGTACTTGGGGTGTAAATTTTTGAGAAGGAATCATGTTCACTACCTTTGTCTAAAAGCTGTACCACTTTTTGATAACTGGCTCATAGAAATGGATCTTATTTTTCATATTGCTTCTAAAATAACCTTGAGAATGATGTGATGTATCTAATAAGGTTTCCATGGCATATTCCTTTGACTCTTTAAAGGTTTAACCTTTTCAAAATTGGCAAAAATACTGGTAGTATAAACATGGTTGAGTGCCAAATCACCTGATGATTGTGAGGGTGCTAATCACTAGGGTAAGGAATGAATAATATTTTGACAAGGGATGTTACTTATTAGTTTTTTGGTTCTGGGCTGAAAGTTCAGTTGGTACCTTGATCCAAAGTGTAATTTTGACTGACATGGATCATGTTTATTACTTGTTGCTTAGGTGTCTGGCTTAGATCCCTGGCCCGTACTACCATAAAAACCTGTTATATACATACATATTTTGGTTCTTTATGCTTCACTACTTGAGATTTGGCATAAGATTCTGACCAAGATGGGTATAGTGTTACTCTGGCTCTGACTGATACTTCCTTGGCTTGAGCTGATACTTCTCGAAGCTCATGGTTTTTTGATACCTTTGCTAACTAAATGTGATATGGTATTATGATATAGGATGGTTGTTCTTAACATGGAAATTTTGACTGACATGGATCTAGGTTTCTACTTATTGCTTGGATGCTTGGCTTAGATTTGGCCCGTACTGCCATAAAAACCTATTATATACATACATATTCTGGTTTTTTATGCTTTACTACTTGAGATTTGGCATAAACTAAGATTTTGACCGAGATGGGTATAATGTTACTCTGAA
The DNA here is from genome assembly GCF_014529385.1 of Adiantum capillus-veneris. Lineage (NCBI taxonomy): Eukaryota > Viridiplantae > Streptophyta > Polypodiopsida > Polypodiales > Pteridaceae > Adiantum > Adiantum capillus-veneris. Next base: position 87,679,479 of record NC_140932.1, read on the forward strand.
TCTATCTGGCTGATACTTCCCTGGCTTGGGCTGATACTTCTCGAAGATGATGGTTTTTGGATACCTTCACTAACTAAAAGAGGTATGGTATTATGGTATAGGGTGGTTGTTCTTAACTTACAGAGAATCTAACCTTACTGCTTGGATGTTTTACTTTGATATAGTTTTGATAAACATATTCATACACATACAATGACTGTATCTAGTAATAGCTTGAAGTAGCCTGCTTTATGGCTAGCTTTGACTCTGGCTTTGGCTCTAGCTGTGGCTAAAAACTTATCTGACCCTGGCTGTTACGTCTCTGAAAGGGGATCCTTTATGGTATCTGGAGTAATGATGATTACAAAACATCTAACCTTCACCTGTTGCTTGGATATCTTGCATAGATCTGGTTTTGTACATACTTATTCCACTACATCAAGTGATGATGCTACCATAAAATATACTCTGTCTTAGATACTCTACTGTTTGCTCTGACTTACAATAAAATCTAACCTTCTACTTGTTGCTTGGATGCCTGGCTTAGATCTGGCCCATATTGCCATAAAAGCCAGTTATATACATATACATTCTGGTTCTTTATTCTTTATGATTTACTACTTGAGATTTGGCATAAAATAAGATTCGGACCAAGATGGGTATAGTGTTACTCTGGCTCTGGCTGTGTGAGGTCCCCACCCCATCGTATCATACAACGGATCTGATGGTAAACCTGATGGCCACTAGATCTATAGCGGAAGCAAACAAAATGGTTCGGGGTTCGACTAGCGGACAATCTCTCATCACAAAGTGAGTCGAGTTCGAGCCTACTAGCAAAGAGATCTAGCTCCACCTCGCAGGGGAAGCGTACTTAAACTATCTAGAGATCCTATGACCCACCTTCCAAGAGGAGAGAAGCATCGAGTGCCTTTTTCCCCATGTTTCAGAGGCACGTACTCTCGAGAATTCCCCGCTCTAGGGGCAATGAGCGTTACTAATATCGAGTAAGCACTATGGGGATAGAGAGTTCCCGACCAATCGGGACCACCCATCTCGTAGGCATTGGCAACCTGAGCCAAGCCCCCACTTTCCACCCCCACACTCACACTTCATCGTGTGACCTAATTACTACCACAAAGGTTGTTCAACATAAATATTCCTTGTTTAATTCCGAATCACATGGTTCGTTAAAACAGCCCTTCAACCAGTATTGCAAACAACACCAAGACAGAATTCTAGTAAAAATTCTACTCAAACTTATTCATTAAAATTCCAATGTTCTGGAGGTACAACATCCCCCCTCCAGCGAGAGTTCACTCCTCCCGTTGTCGCCTAGCTGCCCATAAACTAGGTACGTCCACCGCATATAGAAGCAGTCATGGACACTCCCACCGCATAGAAAGCAAGACGTGGGTTCCCACCGCATAGAAAGCAAGTCGTGGGTTCCCACCGCATAGAAAGCAAGTCGTGGGTATCCACCGCATAGAAAGCATGTCGTGGATTCAAGAGTCCTAACGAGGAACTCTGCCCCCTGTGATCAGTAGGGGGGTCAGGACTGATTCAACATTGGAAATAAAATGAACATGTCGAGCTAAATTTTCCCTAGCAAACATTCCTTCCTCTTGCAAACAGCATACCCATCAGACATTACCTTCCTACTTTAGAACTTAATGTACAATGATTTCAATGCCGAGGTTTCCGTCGGATTTCTCCAACATGTTTGGGGATATGAGCATTCCTAACTAGAGTATGCAATGTTAATTTATACAACTTGAATAAAAATATGATCTACCTCTTCCACTTCTTCATCGATGGCCCGTGAGATGGCCGGTGTTTGCTCGTCCATGGGAGCCTTCCCCTTTCCGTTGACATTGCTCGTTCCTACTTCGCGATCATGGGCACCACCGAAGCGCGTCCTCTTAACCGGGGCCATTTCTCACTACTTTAAATGATTAGCTTGGAGAAAGAGCTAAGATTCACCAGCATCATAACAGTCCAATGGGTAGATTAGTGACATCAATTAATCCCTCCTATATGAGAGTCTAGATTTCTTTCATAAGCAATCATTGAGGATGGCATATAATCCTATGGGAACCGGCTCTAAGATAATTATTCGGCTTGCATGATCAAGAATAATTAAGATTTCACTATTAGGATTACCAGAGGATTGGATTAAGTATGATTAAACTATTTCCTAGCAATTAGATGATGCAGATTTACCCTATGCATATGTGTGAGGAAAAACCAATTCTTAGAGACTTAATGACGGATTAATTTCTCCTTAATTACGTCTTAATGCACAAGAAAAAAATGAATTCAATTAAGCTGCAATGTTAATGAGTGATTACAATAGTGATTCTCTTCAATCTGCACAAATACTAGCTTACCGATTAATTATTATGCTATCTAGAGAGAGAAGATTCTGATAATTATGCTCTAATCATTAATCGAGAGTGAAGAATGGCTGATAATTCAGCTATGGAATGATGATTACATAATAGAGTACGAATAAGGAGAATTTAGGGAGTAATCATAGATATTTTCGACTAGGAATAGGCATAATAGACAAGGAATTTAGATGGTAGAGAAAGAGATTTTCAGATGGCATTAATTAAACTGTCGTTACCGTGATTAAGAGCTGGTAATCTTCTCGATTTTCTGAACTAATCGAGCCTCTTGAGATGAAAATTCGGCAGCACCTCCCTCCTAGCTCCTTCTTCAATAGTTGTGTGATTCGGCAGCACCTCCCCAATGTATGTGGGTGTGTGTGTATGCACTGTGTGTGTGTGTGTGATCATAAGTGTGTGTGTGTGTATGCAGGTCTTTAAATAGGCTCTTACAAGCTGAAAATCGATCTGGGTTGCTAAATGCATCTGGGAGCTTCTCCAGTTAAGCATGGCAAGTCCAGTTCTCCTGCCCACCAAGTGTCAGGTTGGCTTGGTTAACTGGTTCAGCTGAACTGAGTTGCAGGCTTGGCAGCTTTCCCAAGACTCCCAAAAGCAAGAGGGCGCCCCCTAGCTGCTAAAGATGATCTGGAGTGGCTTGGGACCTGTTCCCACACAGTCCCGGGCCCCCGGTACCTCCCCACAATTTTTAGGAAATTTTGGTCTAGGCTAAAACGGGTCATACGAATCGGATTTTGATGCCGTAAATTGCCATACGAAGCTCTAACTAAGGCGTACTGGCCCGAGTACCTGCCATATTTAGCAGCCCCCGAGGTCCGAAAAATGCATTTTTTTCAAATTCGGGTACGGGTGCAGATTTTCGAGACGGCCGAGACTGGACGGGTTGGGTGACCAAAAACTTACTATTTTTGGAAAATTTTCACAAAAAATTATTTTAATTCACATTTTGAAGCTTTATAACATTCTAAACATCATGGCACCAACAGAATGTGAAAAACTGCTAAAAATAGTAACTTATTCCATTGTATTCAATTCGTGGTACAAGGGTGCTCTTGTGATCGGGTCAGAGACCTTACAACCTCCCCAACGTGAAAAATTTGAGATGTCCTCATCTCAAGAATGAGTTTGGGTAATCTTTTAAGAGAGTCGATTCGTCTTCCCAAGTTGCATCTTCTTCAGGGTAATCCTTCCACTTTACCAGATGCTCCGTGATAGTTCTGTTGCGTAATTTTCTTTCCCTTGTTTCAAGTACATAGTCAGGTTGGAGCTCAAGAACTCCTTGTGCTGGCATGACTATTTGATCTAAGTCCAAGAATTGATCGGGGTTGGGAATATAGGGTTTGAGTAAGCTGACATGGAATACATCATGAACCTTCAAGTTTGCAGGTAACTTTAGCTTGTAGGCCTGGTCACTTACAACCTTAATGATCTCGAATGGTCCACAATACCTTGGGATAAGCTTCTTATATCTGCCTAGCGATAAGTTGCTTTTCTTAGGTCGGACTCGCAGAAAAACTTTATCCCCTTCTTTGAAAGTCCTTTCCGAACGATCCTTATCTGCATAGTGCTTCTGCCTATCCTGAGCTGCTTGAATGTCCTGGCGAATAGCTCTAGTCTGTGCTTCCATATCTTCTAACATCTTTCTAGAGGCTTCTACTCTGATGGTTGGATCTGAAAAGTTCAGTGGCGCTAAACAGTCCTGTCCATAAAGAGCTTTGAAAGGTGACATTCCAATGCTTCTATGTTCGGAAGAGTTATAAGCATATTCTACCAAAGGTAGATATTGTAACCACTTCTTTGGTTCTTGCAAACAATAGGCTCTGAGAATGTCCTCGATGACTTGATTAACTCTTTCGGTTTGCCCATCAGTCTGCGGATGATATGCTGTGCTGAAGGCTAATTGTGACCCAATAGATTGGAAAAGAGAGGTCCAAAATTTTGATGTAAACTTGGCATCTCTATCACTAACAATACGCTTGGGTAGACCATGTAACCTAAAAATCTCCTTGATGAATACCCAACTAACATCTGAAGCAGTAAAGGTCGTCTTTACGGGTATTAGATGAGCCACTTTTGTGAGCATGTCAACAACCACGAAAACAGAATCATAACCTCCTGTAGAAGGTAACCCTGTAACAAAATCCATACTGATGCATTCCCACTTCATCTGGGGTATGTCAAGAGGTTGAAGTTGCCCTGGTAATTTGATCCTTTCGGCCTTTATCCGTTGACAAGAAAGACATTGCCTCACATATCGAAGTATGTCTCCTTTCATTCCAGACCAGAAATAACTCCTTCTGACGGCGTGAAGAGTTTTAGCATAGCCTGGGTGTCGGATGTAGGGCTATCGTGTGCTTCATATAGAATGGCCTTCTTTAAAGCTGGGTCTCTGGGTACACAGAGTCTGTGTCTGTAGTAAAGACATCCTCCCATAAGAGAGTAATCTTTCGCTTCAGGCATCTTATTCTGCTGGACTAATGAAGCCGTACGTTGGTACTCTGGATCTTCGAGGGATGCTTCTTTGATTCTATCCCAGATAGGGTTATTTGGAATAGAGATAGCTCCGAGAAACGATTTTCGGCTAAGACCATCTGCGACTGCGTTTTCCTTCCCTGGTCTATACTTTATGTCAAGGTCATATTCCTGTAATAGCTCTATCCATCGCCGTTGTCGCATATTGAGAATGGGTTGAGTAAAAATCCACTTTAAACTCTTGTGGTCTGTAACCAACTGAAACTTGCGTCCAAGAAGATAATGTCTCCATAACTTTAGTGCATGTATAACTGCTAAAAGTTCCAAGTCATGAGTAGGATAGTTCTTCTCATGATCTCTCAGCTTTCGCGAAGTATATGCCACGGTCTTCCTTCTTGAGTAAGAACTCCACCTAGAGCGAATTTGCTAGCGTCTGTCGCTACTTCAAATTCTTTACTGAAGTCTGGAAGCTTTAAAATAGGAGCTGAGACCAAGAATTCTTTTAGCTTAGCAAAACTAGACTCGTGCTCGGTCTTCCAATCGATCCTCATTCCTTTCTTCAGGAGTTCCATCAAAGGTGCAGCAATACGTGCATAATCCTTGACAAAAATCCTGTACCATCCCGTTATTCCAAGAAATCCCCTTACTTCGCTGACAGTGGATGGTTGAGGCCAGTCAACGATGTCCTTGACTTTGTCTGGGTCTACTGAAATCCCTTCAGCCGAAATGACAAATCCAAGATAGTTGACCTTTGGTGAGCAAAAAGTGCACTTGCTCTCCTTAGCGTAAAGCTGGTGTTCTCGAAGGAGATCAAGTACTTTGCGAACATGTTCCTTGTGATCTGCTTCATTCTTAGAATAGACTAGAATGTCATCAAAGAAAACCAATACAAAATCATCCAGGTAAGGTCTAAAAATATCCTGCATAAGTCGATTGAAGCTTGCAGGAGCATTTGTTAGACCAAAAGACATTACTGTGAATTCGTAGTGCCCATACCTAGTATTGAAAGCTGTCTTCGAATATCTGATTCCTTGATCCTGATTTGGTAATATCCTGACCTTAGATCTATCTTTGTAAATATTTTGGCGCCGTGGAGTCTGTCCAAAAGTTCATCAATCCTTGGAATTGGATACTTGTTCTTGACAGTTACCTGGTTCAGTCCACGATAGTCTATGCATAGCCTTAAGGTCCCATCCTTCTTCTTTTGGAAAAGAACTGGAGCACCCCAAGGAGAAGTACTGGGTCGAATGAATCCTTGCTCAATGAGTTGCCTAAGTTGTTCTTTGAGTTCGATGGCCTCCGGAAGTGACATTTTATAAGGTCTTTTTGAGATAGGTTCACACCCAGGGATAGTCTCAATCCCATGATCTACCTCTCTGTGTGGTGGAAGATTCGTAAGGTCTTCGGGGAATACGTCATCATACTCCCTCAGCCAGTCTGGTCTAGGTGAGGTATCTGATTGGTCCACCTTATTGAGTTTAACTGCATATATTTGCTGACCCTTCCTTAGTCCCTTCAAGAGTCTGCTGGCCTTAACTAGAGTAGCCTTAGGTCTCCCATTTTCCCCGTGGATTAAGGCTTCATTACCCAAGTTATCTGTAAAGGTAAAATTCCCTTGTGCACAATGTATGTGGGCCCTATTTTGCTTTAGCCAGTCCATCCCTAGTATCCCATCAAAGAATCCTAAGGGTAAGGTTCGAAATTGGGCAGAAGTTGGGTGTCCCCCTAAATCAAAGTCAATTTTGCCTGCAGAGTGTTGAGATACTACCTCCTTGCCGTTTGCTAACTCGACAACTAGTTTGCTTGACGGATACTTATCTAGCTTAAGCTTTCTCATGCATCTGGGTGAAAGAAATGAAAGAGTACTGCCACAATCTATAAGGAAGTTAACTTGTTCACCTCTGAGAGATCCTGGCATATGAATGACTGCGTATTGCTCGCAACCATTGGGATTGTCAATTGCAGCATGCAGGGTTGCTCTCTCCACTGCTTCGTCACCCACAGTTGGTTGAACTACGGCGGCATTCACTCTGGCGGTAGCTCCACGCCCTCGCCCTCTGTTCATTCTTCCGCGTCCTCCTCTTCCATTAGCTTGGCCACGCCCACGGGTATTCAAGGGTATGGCATTGGCGTTGGTTGCATGAATGTTCCTGGGGCAATTTGATCTGTAGTGTCCATGCTCGCCGCAACCATAGCATCGAACATCAGGGAACTCCATGGTTGTGGTGGTAGCCACAATAGGGCGCTGGTTATAGGTTTGGTTGGCTGGTCTGTTGTCCCAAGCAGTGTTCCTTGCCCTCTTTGCCCAATGATTCCTCCTATTCTGATTGGCCTTTTGTACTTCGAGAGCTAGAGGTTTAGCCCTCAACAAGGCATCCTGAAGAGTTGACGGTCTGAGAGCCTCCAGCCGAGTGTTCAAGGGATCGATTAGTCCTTGACAGAACCTTGCCACCTGTTGTTCCAAGGTCATCTTAGGAGCATATCTCCGAAGAGTGACAAACTTTGCATAGTATTCTTCGACCGTTGAATTCAGCTGCCGAAGTGAAAAGAATTCATTCATTCTCAAGGTTCTATAGGCAGGTGGTAAATAACGTCCCATTATCGCAGCTTTGATGTCTTCCCAGGACTGGGAAGATCCCTTAATATCCATGTCCCTGCAATGTTGATTCCACCATATCTTGGCATCGCCAGTCAAGCCGAACATCGCAAGCATGGTCTGATTTACGGGTTGGGTTCCCGCAGCTTCAAAGTAATCGTCCATGGCTTCCATCCATACTTCCGCATCTCTCTCCACATTTGCCCCCTCACCCTTAAAGATCGGAGGTTGGGCTTGCTTAAGGAGGAGCTTCTTCTCTTGCGCTGCCGAGTACAGAGCAACAGGCGGGACCTACATGGGTTATACGAAATTCTTGATACCATTACTTGAATTTCAAGATAGACACGAGACTTTAATAAAATTCAAAATTCCACTTTATCAAGAGACAGAGCTTCAGAGAGAAAAAGCACTTTATTGATGGAAATTTATTACAATCGAAACTCCTCAAGGTTTAGAATGACTGATGACCTCTTATTACAAGGCTTTATGGATTTGCGTATAACATACGCCTAGGAAATGGTATTGATATGATGCACTACTTCATTCGTGTAATAGTCCTTATACACATTCTTGAGGGGATAATAAACTAAGATATCGGGCCGGAGTTCCGCTTTCAGTAATCCAAAGGTCTTGACTCGGTTTGCTGGAATCACATTGGTGACCTTCTCCAAGAGCCAGTCGTTGATGGTTTGGTTGGAGTTGCCCGAAACAGTCTGGTCCAATCGTGTGGGCACCAAGTAGAATATCTCTATCACTCTCAACTCTTCTCCCCAACGTATCTTCTTCAAGTCGGTAGCCAGGCACCCTAGCTTCCGAGCATTGATGTAGTAAACCCCTCCTGGAAATGTCCAATCAAGTTCCCATCCTTTATTAATGCGAGTGGAGTGTGGCGTATAAGCCTTCAACAGTATCTCCATGACATCTCGCCTGAACTGGTAAACAGGGGATCTTCGAGCTTGCTCATAAATAAGCTCAAACACTTGGAACTTCCGATATTCGAGCACGGGGTCTTCCTGCAACACCAATGCAAGGAATTCGGATCAACTACCTATATACTTTCAGTTCCTTTTAAATGCTCAAACAATACGACTTTATTTTCCCAGCCTAACCTAGGCTCTGATACCAGGTGTGAGGTCCCTACCCCGTCGTATCATACAACGGATATGATGGTAAATTTGATGGCCACTAGATCTATAGAGGAAGCAAACAAAATGGTTCGGGGTTCGACTAGCGGACGATCTCTCATCACAAAGTGAGTTGAGTTCGAGCCTACTAGCAAAGAGATCTAGCTCCACCTCGCAAGGGAAGCGTACTTAAACTATCTAGCGATCCTATGACCCACCTTCCAAGAGGAGAGAAGCATCGAGTGCCTTTTTCCCCATGTTTCAGAGGCACGTACTCTCGAGAATTCCCCGCTCTAGGGGCAATGAGCGTTACTAATATCGAGTAAGCACTATGGGGATAGAGAGTTCCCGACCAATCGGGACCACCCATCTCGTAGGCATTGGCAACCTGAGCCAAGCCCCCACTTTCCACCCCCACACTCACACTTCATCGTGTGACCTAATTACTACCACAAAGGTTGTTCAACATAAATATTCCTTGTTTAATTCCGAATCACATGGTTCGTTAAAACAGCCCTTCAACACAGTATTGCAAACAACACCAAGACAGAATTCTAGTAAAAATTCTACTCAAACTTATTCATTAAAATTCCAATGTTCTGGAGGTACAACATCCCCCTCCAGCGAGAGTTCACTCCTCCCGTTGTCGCCTAGCTGCCCATACAACTAGGTATGTCCACCGCATAGAAAGCACGTCATGGACACTCCCACCGCATAGAAAGCAAGACGTGGGTTCCCACCACATAGAAAGCAAGTCGTGGGTTCCCACCGCATAGAAAGCAAGTCGTGGGTATCCACCGCATAGAAAGCATGTCGTGGATTCAAGAGTCCTAACGAGGAACTCTGCCCCCTGTGATCAGTAGGGGGGTCAGGATGATTCAACATTGGAAATAAAATGAACATGTCGAGCTAAATTTTCCCTAGCAAACATTCCTTCCTCTTGCAAACAGCATACCCATCAGACATTACCTTCCTACTTTAGAACTTAATGTACAATGATTTCAATGCCGAGGTTTCCGTCGGATTTCTCCAACATGTTTGGGGATATGAGCATTCCTAACTAGCGTATGCAATGTTAATTTAAACAACTTGAATAAAAATATGATCTACCTCTTCCACTTCTTCATCGATGGCCCGTGAGATGGCCGGTGTTTGCTCGTCCATGGGAGCCTTCCCCTTTCCGTTGACATTGCTCGTTCCTGCTTCGTGATCATGGGCACCACCGAAGCGCGTCCTCTTAACCGGGGCCATTTCTCACTACTTAAATGATTAGCTTGGAGAAAGAGCTAAGATTCACCAGCATCATAACAGTCCAATGGGTAGATTAGTGACATCAATTAATCCCTCCTATATGAGAGTCTAGATTTCTTTCATAAGCAATCATTGAGGATGGCATATAATCCTATGGGAACCGGCTCTAAAATAATTATTAGGCTTGCATGATCAAGAATAATTAAGATTTCACTATTAGGATTACCAGAGGATTGGATTAAGTATGATTAAACTATTTCCTAGTAATTAGATGATGCAGATTTACCCTATGCATATGTGTGAGGAAAAACCAATTCTTAGAGACTTAATGACGGATTAATTTCTCCTTAATTACGTCTTAATGCACAAGAAAAAAATGAATTCAATTAAGCTGCAATGTTAATGAGTGATTACAATAGTGATTCTCTTCAATCTGCACAAATACTAGCTTACCGATTAATTATTATGCTATCTAGAGAGAGAAGATTCTGATAATTATGCTCTAATCATTAATCGAGAGTGAAGAATGGCTGATAATTCAGCTATGGAATGATGATTACATAATAGAGTACGAATAAGGAGAATTTAGGGAGTAATCATAGAGATTTTCGACTAGGAATAGGCATAATAGACAAGGAATTTAGATGGTAGAGAAAGAGATTTTCAGATGGCATTAATTAAACTGTCGTTATCGTGATTAAGAGCTGGTAATCTTCTCGATTTTCTGAACTAATCGAGCCTCTTGAGATGAAAATTCGGCAGCACCTCCCTCCTAGCTCCTTCTTCAATAGTTGTGTGATTCGGCAGCACCTCCCCAATGTATGTGGGTGTGTGTGTATGCACTGTGTGTGTGTGTGTGATCATAAGTGTGTGTGTGTGTGTGTATGCAGGTCTTTAAATAGGCTCTTACAAGCTGAAAATCGATCTGGGTTGCTAAATGCATCTGGGGGCTTCTCCAGTTAAGCATGGCAAGTCCAGTTCTCTGCCCACCAAGTGTCAGGTTGGCTTGGTTAACTGGTTCTGAGACTGAGTTGCAGGCTTGGCAGCTTTCCCAAGACTCCCACAAAGCAAGAGGGCGCCCCCTAGCTGCTAAAGATGATCTGGAGTGGCCTGGGACCTGTTCCCACACAGTCCCGGGCCCCCGGTGCCTCCCCGGACAATTTTTAGGAAATTTGGTTCTAGGCTAAAACGGGTCATACGAATCGGATTTTGATGCCGTAAATTGCCATACGAAGCTCTAACTAAGGCGTACTGGCCCGAGTACCTGCCATATTTAGCAGCCCCCGGGGTCCGAAAATGCATTTTTTTCAAATTCGGGGTACGGGTGCAGATTTTCGAGACGGCCGAGACTGGACGGGTCGGGTGACCAAAAACTTACTATTTTTGGAAATTTTTCACAAAAATTATTTTAATTCACATTTTGAAGCTTTATAACATTCTAAACAACATGGCACCGACAGAATCTGGAAAACTGCTAAAAATAGTAACTTATTCCATTGTATTCAATTCGTGGTACAAGGGTGCTCTTGTGATCGGGTCAGAGACCTTACAGGCTGATACTCCTGTGGCTTGGGATGGTACTTCTTGGAGCTGATGGTTCATCTTTTTCTTAAGTTTCAAGGGGAACTCTTTATGGAATGTAATAATGCTGTCAAGTATGCATAACCTGCTACCAAATAGTGGACGACTCAGTGACTTCAAGTTCTTGATTTTCGGCCTAAAATTGGTCGAAAGATAAGCTTAGTGATTCTGACCTTGAAAGGCTCGACCTCGAGGCATATTTTAAGAGTGTGACATGGATAGGAGCTAGACTAGCTAGTGGCAAATGGAATTTCATAGGTTTTCGCTAAACTTTCTGACTTGACATTTTACTATAGCATGTATAGATCACTTCAGGTTTAATCATTGTAGCTGTACTCTGGTGTTTATGGAGTCCAGCCACTTGAGGGCGGAAGAGGTCACTCAAAATTATGATAAAAAATGTCAGGGTTTCATATATAAAAGAAATTTGCAAGAGTGTGTAAAATTTATTTGTCTACGGTTATCAGGGTTTACCAAGATATAGGATGACTGCTCGGATGAGTACTATTGTTGATCCGATCAAGAGAGCACATATCTCAAAAAAGCTTAAGGCAGCTAGGGCTGAACATATAGCATCATTTGCGGCAAAGAACAAGGCATGGTCGAGGCAGAGAGCATATCTTAATTGAACCTGCAAGAATAAGGAGATAAATTATAAAGATACTTAAGAGAAAATCATTGGTAGTTTGTAAGCTGATGAAGTTCGGTATGAAGTTGTAATTGACTACCAAAGTCTTGTTAAAGTTAATTTTTTAATAAAGTTTATTTGCCAAAAAAAGTTGAAACTTTGTGACATGGATAAAAACTAGGATGCCCACACATCACCTGCATAAAGAGCCAATGCTAACAAAATGTTATGTTGTTCTATGGGTGCAGGTGAGGGCTACTCTCTTTGATTCAACTTTTTGGTTGCTTTATTGTTGGGGAGGAATGGCTGCTGGTTCGCAGTTTGTAAAAGAATTTCTACATTTGGATGGTGACTTGAAACCAAACTGATGAGATTTATTTATATAAATCATGCCGTCTAAAGTTTGTTTTGTATAATAAACCTTGTATTTATTTGGGTACCTTGGTCTTTGAACACATGTATGTTTGTTTGTGGGGAATAATGTAGATAACTAAAACACACACGCACACACTTGGTCACTGCATCTGACTATGATGGCTAGTTCTAGTTACACTAACTCAACCTAGTAGTATTGCTACCCAGACTATGTATATAGCTCATGCTATACCCAACATACTTCTGGAATCGGACTAATCCTTTTGCTGCATAATTACAAGTCACCTACTCTTAGCATAAGGTTCTCCACCATAAGATTGAAATTACTAAATTAAGGTTTGAACTCCTTGTTGCTGGCTCACTATGCTGACTTGGTGAGCATGGTTTTATGAGTGCCTCGTATAAGCTCCTCCTGGCATAAACCAATGCAAAGTTTTTATTCAATATCTATTTCCACACTTGTAAACTACCTCATAAGGTGATTTTAATTAGGTCCTTGATTCCAAATATTACTTACACTGCTGTCTTGGTTAGCATGGTTCAATATGGACCAATTTTTTGAATATAAGCTGTGTGGGAGCAATCCCTTGAAAAATATTCTAGCCTATAAAGTAAAAAAGGGGTGTTAGGTTTCCCTCTGGCGTAATGAAATTACACTTTGATTTTTGTCGCAACTGGTCTCTCTCCCCCTTCACTCATGATACTTCACGGTTGTCACTGGAAAGTGGGTGGCTTGGTAGGGATTCTTTTGCCTCCATCTCTTGATATGATTCTTGGCGGTGATTCTGGCTTCTTGTTCAAGGCTAGGCTGCTGCGTCACATCCATAATTAAGGGCATTTTGACCCACTAAGGGGATTGCGCACAACGGAGGGCTTGCAGAGGGCAGCCATACCTGGCATGATGACTGGGTGACGATTGCGGACATAAACACAACCACTAACCCTATATAAAGGGGAGGGGTTCTTCCGTTCACTTAGACTTGGGTCTACTGGTGGATGCATGGTTCTACAGTCCGCTACTACTGTGTTGATGATTAGGATGGCTTCCACTTCAAAGGTTTTTTTCATTGTCCTTAATATGTACCGTGCTTGTTTACCACACTGGATTTAACCCACTAACCTAGGTTTGACACAACTGCTGTTACCTTAAGAATTTTGAAAGAACTGTACATTTGGAATGTTTTATGGTATGGTAACATAGGTATTGACATTTTCTCATCACTAAAGGGGATTTTTTGCTTCTTGCCTGTTACTGATTACATACATACTCACTCTAGTTTTTTTTCTGTCGGCATCAACTTTGACAAGATGTATGGTTACTGATGGGGTTTTTCCACTGCCTAAATGCGTTATATTATGGTGATATGGGGGAAACATTTTTGATTGTGCTGAACATTGGTTGTTATTTTGGATTGTTATATGATGGTTCTTATTCCTCCAAGTTAGTATTTTGATGAGTTATGTGGTGGTTCATAAGCCAACAGTAAATTACATTGAGATTTTTGGGGAGAAATGATTTTAGCTTACAAGCTTTTACAAAACCATGAGAATTGATTTAATGATCGTAGTTGAGCTTGGAAATTGTAGGTTCTAAACTAGTTATGTTACTTACACTTGGTAGATTGAAACCATGAGTATCTATAGTTGACTGGCTTCATCCTGAATCCCTCTATTAAGAAGGAGTTTCTTGTTTGCTTTGACTTACTACATCCTGTTGCTAATTACTGGTTAAGTTCTTTTTGGGTCATGGATTTCCCGCTTAGTTCAAAAAATTGGTTTTTTTCAACTGCAACTAGCTGGTGGGGGTTACTACCATAAAATTTAAACTTATACATTCATGCATATTCTAGGTTTGATGCTTGGCTTAAAATCTATGGATACGGAACTGATTTTTGGTGCTCTACTGCCAAATTATGTCCTGGTCTCTGGGTGAGATCTTACTCTCAAAAACTGGCTATATTTATGGTTGGAGATGGCTGGATTTGGCTCTGGCTTTGGCTAGTATATCTTTGGCTCTAGTTAATACTTCTCTGAGCTGTTTTTTAACAAAATCTGGTTTTTACTACATGAGTACTGTAGGATATTGTGTTATAGGGGGAACTAATTGCTTTAACTAAATAAAAAATCTAACCTACAGATGGTGGCTTGGATGTCTGGTTTACATTTGGACTTGATATACAGATAATTACATGGGAGATAGCTGTATTTGGGAGTTAGCTGGATCTGGCTCTGGTTCTGACTAGTACATCCTTGGCTCTGGCTTATACTGCTCTGGGCTATTTTTTAGCAAGATTATTTTCTCTTTGCTGACCTTGTTGGACTTTGTCATGCTGACCTTGACATGCAAAAAATCTGACATGCAGCTTGCTGCTATTTACTAGGAGTATGGTTTGGCGTTTTTTTGGTTTGGCTTTATACATAATCTGGTTTTTATTTTTTAAAGAGAATTGGCTTAAATTCTGATCTAGCCTTGTTACTGATTTGGTGAATACTAATCTGGTCTAGTTTGAATGTAACTGGTTGTAGTCACATTTTGTACCTTCAGCTTGGTACTTAAATTGATGGCTTAAATCTGATCCTTTTTTCACTACATCTGGTTGGAATTTTTCTGGCCAACTATGGGTTAAATCTGGATAATGATACTTTGGGCCTGCTCACTAAAGCTTGAGTAAAAATCTATCTAAAAACTTTTGTTGTTATACCTTATTGATGGTTTGTTGTGGCACTGATTAAGGGATGACTTGAAAGC
Organism: Adiantum capillus-veneris; assembly: GCF_014529385.1. Lineage (NCBI taxonomy): Eukaryota > Viridiplantae > Streptophyta > Polypodiopsida > Polypodiales > Pteridaceae > Adiantum > Adiantum capillus-veneris. The sequence continues at coordinate 87,694,639 of NC_140932.1, forward strand.
ATTTTTTACCATTGAGAATGAGCTCCATTTTTTTTTACTGATACCAAAGAAAATCTCTTTATGGTAATTAAATGGGTGCTGATAGGTAAACAAGCTTATTGCAAAATTAAAACATTACTCGTTTAACTAAGGTTCTTGCTGTGGCTGACCTAAACCTGGGTTTTTTTTCATACAATGTTTAAAACTATAGAATTACATAGGATAATATGGAGTAGTTGACTTCCTCTCACAGAAAAAGGTTATTTTAAAGAAGAAATTTTTTAACATATGAAGCAATTCTGGTAGGATTACTTTGTATAGGACAGTAGCTAGACTAAATTTTTTTAAGTTTGACATGGATAACAACTAATAGGTTCTTTGAAGCCTGCCATACAATACCCAAGTCTAACATATCTGTTGTCTTGACTATATGGATGCAGGTGAGAACTCTATCTTGGCTTAAAAAGGTTTAGCTTGCTACAGTCCGACTTTAAAAACACTTGATGATTCAACTGGGATAGTTTTGATACCTTTGTATAAACTCATTTGGAATGATACTTCATTCTTATTATGCTGTACAGTTATGAATCAAAGACTGAGTTTTTTCTGTACTAATCTTTGCCTAGACATCTTTAGCCAGTCGTCTTCTGAACGTCTTGTTCCTTGGTGTGTATTTATAAAAAGTAAAACAATGACGGGAGTAAAGCGAACCCCGAACCCCGACGGCCTCTCTAAAACACCGGGACCGAATGGCGCGCCTCGAGCCTGTCATGGTAAAGCAAACAGGGGCACCACCTAGCTTCAGCGGCTAGGACGCAAACAACACACCACCATAACAAAGTTTTCATCCAAGAGAGATGGATGCTTGGGAGTAATGATGAAGAGGAAAGGGAATGAGATCAAGTGAGAGAGAGAGAGAGAGAGAGAGAGAGAGAGAGAGAGAGAGAGAGAGAGAGAGAGAGGGAGGGGGTATAGAGGCTTAGTACTTAGGCACCACAAAAGGATGGCGAATCCGCACACCCTTCACACATACACAAGCTCACTCCAAACACAAGACTAGGTGGCAATTCCGCACACCTCACATGGGCAAAACATTGCAAGAAAACATACTCACAAAACCTCAAGCTTTATTTAGAGAATAAGGCGATGAAATGGGGAGCATAGGGTAGGGGAATGAGAAGGGAGAGAGTGGTAGAGCACATGGCGGATAGGTGGGAGTTGATGGCGAAGACTCGCACGAGGGTTATGGCCATCATCCTTCATTTAGTTGCCCTTCATCTTCCATAGCCAAGGGTGTAGAGGTCATGCTCAAGACAAGCATGGTGATTGCAGTGATGGTGATGGTGTGGGTGTGTGTGTGTGCACTAGGCACACACAGTGCATAGTGTGTTCTTTGGTGATGTTGTGTGTGTATTTAGTGTGATGGTGACCCCTCTTTATATAGGGGAGGAGGGGGAGGGAATTCTAGAATTTAGAAATGAAGAAATCATTATCTACATAGGCCATGTGACTGTGGGCCCCACTTGTTTGGCTGTGTGTATATGTGCCAGAACAGTAGTCTCATGAGAGAGAGACTAAGAGAGAGAGGGGTTGATGAAAAAAAGTGAGAGGTGACATGGAGAATAAAGTAATTATAAGAGGGGAGAGAGGGGAGTGTGTTCAGAGGTGAATCTGTGTGCAGATGTGTGTGAACACAAGAAAAATCAGGTAACCACTGGGTGGGGATGGGTCTGTGGGCACCTTTTTTCAGTGAAACTGAGTGTGGGGAAGGTTATTTAGATACAAGACAAGAGATATGGCACCCTTTAGAGAGAGAGGGGGGTATTTGGGTCATGGGATATGATAGGAGAGAGAAAGAGGGGTGGGGTATACTATTTTGGAAGATAGGGTAAGTTGCATGTGAGTTAGGGTGCATTATTGGTGAGTTATAATGCATTATTGGTGAGAGGTGGGGTAGCTTGAGGGGAGAGAGAAAGGAGAAAGGACAAGGGGAAGAGAGAGGGGGTTGACCTTTTGAGTGGAGGAGAGGAAAAGGGACACACGGCGGGGCAACAGTGAAGAAAAAGGAGGCAAGGTGGGGATGGGCTACCCCGCAGGCATGAGGTGGCCTATTTTACCTTTCTTATATATTTACATAATCATACTTTATTTTTTTCTTACTTTTTCCAATGCCTTTTATCACTCCCTCCCTAAGAGGGGGTTTTCATGGGGTTGGGACGAGAGAAGAGGGGTATGGGAGCTTGGCTTTGGAAAAGCCCCCATCATTAGCCCTCCCCTTTGGCTAGAGGCATTCATGTCTCTATCTCATCTGTTTGATCATTATCGTCGGAGCCTGGTCAAATCATCTGGAATGTCAATTGGTGGAGCCTGGTCAAATCGAAGAAAATAAGGTTTAGGTCACCAACCATTTACCCTGGTTTTATGAAGTTTTCCATCAGCCTCCATAAGCTGGTAGCTTCCATTGGCATACTTTTTCCTGACGATGAAAGGACCTTCCCATCAGAGTAGGAGTTTCTTATCCTTGCGCGCGTGTCGAAGCGATTGTCGTAGCGGAGCACCAACATTCCTTTCTTCAATTATTTTTTTCGGAGATGTTCCTTAAAGCTAAGCCATCTATGCTCTGCTTGTGCTGCATAATAATTTATTGCTTCTTCTCTGTCCAGCTGCAGTCTTTCCAAGTTGATGATGTGATCTCTCAAATGCATGTTGGGCTGTTGAAGCTGGCTTGCCATTACTCTGAGACTTTGTAGTTGCACTTCAATGGGCAAGATTGCTTCCTTACCAAATACTAGATGATACGGTGTGAATCCCAAGGATGTACGAAATGAAGTTCTGTAGGCCATAAAGCTGGTAGTAGATACTTATCCCAGTCTCTAGGATGATTGTTTACCTTCTTGGTAATAATTTTAGAAACCATTCCATTTACCTTTTCAACTAGGCCATTACATTGAGGGTAATATGGTGAAGAGTGCCTCCTTGTAATGCCCAGTTTCTGCATTAATTCTCCTACCAAGTCTGCTCTGAAACCTGGCCCTCTATCAGAGATGATCTCTAAAGGTGTGCCAAACCTACAACATATGTGCTCGTAGATAAATTTAGCTACCTCTACCGCTGTGATTCTAGTGGTGGCTGTAGCCTCTGCCCATCTAGTCATGTAGTCGACCCCCATGATAATGTAGAATTTTCCTGAGTTGGCCCTAGGTAATGGCCCAATGGCATCGATACCCCATTTTTCAAATGGGCCATATGAGAGAATAGGTGTCTGTGGTTCAGGCATAAGTGACCTAGTGCCGGCCTTTTGACACAACTTACACGTTTTGCACCAGTGGTGTACATCACGGTTGAGGCTAGGCCATATGAAGCCTGCCTGCAAGATTTTCCTACTTGTTATGTCTAGGGCAAAGTGACCACCACAAACCCCGTCGTGACAACTAGCAATTACTCCCGTGATTTCCTGAGAGAGAGGGACCTTCCTGAGTATTTGGTCCTTACCCTTACAGTACAAACCGTCAGTGATGAGTCGATACCTTGTGGCCTTCCGCGTCAGCCATTGCTTCTGTCCCTTTGTTAAATCTGATGGGCATTCCCCTGTTTCCAAAAAATGCATGATGTCAGGCAAGGCATCACTTCCTTGAAATAGAGGGAGCTTTAGTTTTATTGCTCCAACCACCACTTCCTGTAGTCTTTCACTTGCTAGGGCATCTGCTTCTTGGTTTTGAGCCCTTGGGATATGGTGTATTTGAACTTCTTCAAACTTACCCAACAAGGTTTTTACACCACTTAAGTGAGTCCTTAAACTAGGATTCTTGCATGTCCATTACATTGCTTACCAGAAGTAGAGCATCCCCAAATACATTAAGGCGTTGTACACCTTGTGAGACGCACCATTGTAGACCCTTGGTTAGTGGTGCATACTCAGATTCATTGTTAGAATGTGAATCTAACAATTGGCCCAACGAAAATACCTTTGTCCCTTTGTCATCAAAGACCACTATGCCTGCAGCTGCTTTGTCGGACGCTCGCTTGTAGGCTCCATCAAAGTAGAGAGAGTATGCTCCTTCTACCATCGGTGGTACTGGAGGTAATCGGACTTCTCCTTCCTTAGATTTCTTCTCCTTCCATTCAAAGACTTGGTAGGTCATGAGTCCCCCCAAACTTGCCCTTGTCGTGCTTTCTACCTGTACCGTGTAGTCAAACTCTTGCAGACGAACTAGCCATTTAGTAATTCTAGCAGACACATCCATGTGTTGTACAACATAGGGAAATATTTCATCCGTGGTTAGAATCACAAATTGCTTAGGCAGCAAATATGACCTAAACTTTGTAGTTGCAAATCTAAGAGCTAGGACTAAGTGTTCCACATGGGTGAAACCTTTCTCTCCTGCTGTCATCATTCGACTAGAGAAGTAGATTGGCCTCATGAAAGATGTCGTCGTATCCTTTTGGAGTAGCACAGCCCCCAATGAGTCATCACCAACACTTGAGGTGACATAGAATTTTTCATCCCACTTAGGTGGTGAGATAGTTGGCAGAGTGGCTAAGACCTCCTTTACCTTGTTGTAGTGATGTTCGCTTTCCTCGTCCCAAGTGAAAGTTGATCTTTGAGTGAGTTGTTGCAGTGGTAGAACAAGTTGTGATAGTAGATGTATGAATCTACTTAAGTACCTCACCTTCTGTAGAAAAGAGACCAGTTGACGTGCGGTCGTTGGTGAAGGTAGGGCTATGAGTGCGGACACCTTACTTGGGTCGGCGTTGATACCTTTTGCTGAAATTTCATGGCCTAGTAGAATGACTTTACTCTCCCCAATGTGACATTTATCCACATTTAATTGCCCACCTAGGCTCTGCAACCTGGCCAAACCTTCAGTTACCTTTTCTAAATGTGAATTACGGGAGCTATATATACAAAAATCATCAATGAACACTCTTATGGATGTTCCAAAGAACGGTTGAAAAACATATGTGACATATCTTTGGAATGTGGCAGGTGCATTTGTGAGACCAAATGGCATAACCCTGTATGCAAAACAACACCATGGCGTGATAAAAGTGGTTTTTAGCTGATCTTCCAAGGCTATGCGTATTTGAAAGTATCCTGAATAACCATCACAGACGGTATAGCATTCAAAACCCGCTACTTCATTCAGAATTTCATCCAAGAAAGGGAGAGGAAAGTGGTCTCTCTTTGTAGCTGCATTTAGTGGTTTGTAGTCAACACAGACCCTCCACTTACCATTCTTTTTAGGCGTCACCACTACGGGTGACACCCATTCTGAGTTTTCTACAGGATAGATGAATCCCGCCTCCAGCAGTTTCCTTACCTCGGCCAAGAGTGCCTTTTCTTGTATGACCCCCAGTCGTCGTAGCTTTTGCACAACTGGTTTTACCCCTTCCTTCAGCTTAATATGATGTTCCACCACTGTAATGCCTGTGATTCTTTCATAGTTGTCAATGAACAGGTTAGGAAATCCCATCAACATTTGCAAAAAACTATCTATCTTTCTCCTCAAGTGTTAATTCCGTAGACAACATACCCTTCAACCTACTTCCTCCTAGGCCAGGTGATTTTCTCTCCTCTTCATTGGGTTTCCCTTTTGGTGATGGATCACCAGTTGTGCTTACCCTTTGTGGATCCTTCATAATGATACCCATCACATCAATGGAACTGTCACTTTCGTCGGTGGATGTGGTCTCCTCCTCAGAACTGGAAGATTCGCTAGTGGTTTCATCTGCCGATGTTTCCAGATTCATTTGCTTCTGCTTGCCAATCCTCATGTCGTAGTAGATTGTCTCCCCTTTCTTACCGGTCATGCGTAGAAGGCCAGTACCCCAGTCCTGTTTTGCCTTCATGGCCATCAACCATGGCCTTCCCAAAATTAGTGGATAGCCCTCCCCCTTAGTAGGCATTACAAAAACATCTACCTCTACCTCAGTGTTGAAAGCTTTTATTTTCACGGCACTTACCACACCCACACACTTTACTTTTGCGTTGTTTGCCATCTTTGCCTTGCATGGAGAAGGCCTGTCAACCTCGAGCCCTAATCGAAGCATCATAGCTTCGCTCATTACACAGATTTGTGCACCTCCATCAATGTAGGTGTTTCCAACCCTCTTTCCTTTTATGTTTACGTCGACAATTGGAAGGATGTCATCCATGTTGCATCCCGAAATTGCTCCGGCTACCTTTGTTTTGGAGCGTCTTGTACTTACCATTTTAGACCATTGTCGCCTTACTTTTGGTGCAAGATGTAGCAGTTGTGGCCATGTAATCTTCGGTCCTTGCTCTGCCACATCCAATGTTAGATCATAGGGCTTAGAACTTTCCCCTAGCTGGAAGTCGGTGATGCCCAATTTCCGTCGTGGCCTGGATGGCCTCTTGCTAGTTTCTCCTCTCATGCTTCTCTCATCATCTGATTGTGTAGCTTTCTCCCTCCTAGCTCTTTTCACAGTCATGGCTTCAAGTGGTTCTAAAAAGGTTACCTTCTCCTTACCCTTGTCCCTCTCCTTTGCTCTGGGTGGATCCACTACTACGGCTTTTCCTTTCTCTTCTAGCCTTATGATGTTTACAGGGCGATCAGGTGGTGGGGCTGGTGGAAGAGGTGGGATGGATGCTTGTAGTGGTGTCTGGGGTGGACGTAGAATTTGTGTTGGTGGGGGTGGTGCTCGGGGTGGGGGTGTTCTTTCTCTAGGGGGTGACAATTGGTTCCTCCTACCTCCTCTATTATAGTTTTGTCGTGGTTTGGGACAGTAGTACATACCGTGACCGTCTTCTCCGCAGTTGTAGCAATGATACTCCCTGTTTTGTCGTCGTGCTCTTCCAGGGTCTTGATCTCTTTCTTGACTCCTCCCTTGCTGTATTAAGTGGACAGACAAATTCTGCAGTTGGTCAGTAATATGGGCCAACATATCTTGTTGGTCATCTCTTACCCCAAGAGCCGGTGGTGGTGGTAATGGTGGTTGTCGTAGTTGCTGGTCGACGCGATGTTCCTGCTTTCTGTTGACTCGGTTTCTTTGGCTTTCATTCGCAGCTTCTTGTCCTTAAGGCGAGCAATCTCAACGGCTAACTCGTACGTAGCCGGGAATCTACCTTTCACCTTCTCCTTGAGAAGCGGCCATAAGCCATGCGTGAACCGATCTTTTTTTAGGAAATCGGGTGCAGCTTCCCCCCTTGCCAGTGACTCAACCCACCGTTCCCACAAATCCACAAATTTGGACTCATAGGTGGCATATTCTAAAAGACCCTCCTGCTTCAAGTCTCTCAACTTGTCCCACAACTTTTCTGAAGTGGTACCTCCCCCAAAGCGCCTCTTAAAAGCGGTTTTTAAGGGTTCCCAGTCATCCTTGGTTGCTTGTGGAAGTGCATTGTACCATGATCTAGCTTCTAGCTTCATGAGATGCTTAAAGATTCTAACCCGGGATTCATCCGTATCTTTGTTGCTCACTACACATGCTACTTCAAAGTCATCTAGGAAGTCTGTTACCAAATCCTCCCCCTTCTTTCCTTTAAATGTTGGAAATGCTACACTTGCCATGATTACTGAGAGAGAGACTAGAAAGACACACTGCTTAACTTGCAAAAGTTTTTTCTTCTTTACAAGGAGGTGTGTATACCCTCTTATACTAGGACATAGATTAAAACTTCAAACGGTACATTGCCTTGTACCAAAGGTAAGACAAATGGTTGATCTGATGCAAACCTCAAAAAATCACTCCCCACCCAGCATGGTGTCAATGACGTGCTGGTAGTGAGCCTTCAAATCTAGTATTACCTTGATTGAGCGTACACGTGTTGGTATGTGTGATCTTTCTTGAGGTAGGTTGTACTGATTCATGTGAAGCTTAGAGGTGCTTAGTCACTGTCCAAGCTTGTGGGAGAGGGTGGTGTTCTTTCTTGAAACAAACTCAGTAGATCCCTAGTTTCTCTAGTGAGAGTGTGAGCCAATGATTCTGTTATCTGTGCTGCAGCATCAGGTGCGACTTGAAAACTGACTATGATAATTACCTCGGTGACTTGAGTTACCCGATTCTCAAAGTAGAATAGTGTTGATTCTCTATTGTGTAGAGCTCCTTCCATTTTGTTGTTGTGGGTTGGTTGTAGGTTGCGGACATGGTTTCGACCTTCTCCTTCTTCTTCTTGGCACTTGGCCTATGTATATCCACTGGGTTTGGCGTGTTGGTTGACTCTCACACTGCAAATCTATTACCGTTACGCCTGGCACTCGAGCTTCGATGGAGATGTAGAGTTCGTCTAGTTGTGCTTGGAGCTCTTCTTCTTCTGTCATCCAATTAGCAAATCCTGCTAGCCATTCATCCATTCACAATAGTTTAAGGGTTTCAGTCTTGTAAATTGAAGGGTTTTCATGAAAAGATCCTCAGTGGGGGCACCAAATGACGGGAGCAAAGCGAATCCTGAACCCCGACGGCCTCTAAAACACCAGGGACCAAATGGCGCGCCTCGAGCCTGTCATGGTAAAGCAAACAGGGGCACCACCTAGCTTCAGCGTCTAGGACGCAAACAACACACCACCATAACAAAGTTTTCATCCAAGAGAGATGGATGCTTGGGAGTAATGATGAAGAGGAAAGGGAATGAGATCAAGTGAGAGAGAGAGAGAGAGAGAGAGAGAGAGAGAGAGAGAGGGAGAGAGAGAGTGAGGGAGGGGGTATAGCGGCTTAGTACTTGGGCACCACAAAAGGATGGCGAATCCGCACACCCTTCACACATACACAAGCTCACTCCAAACACAAGACTAGGTGGCGATTCCGCACACCTCACATGGGCAAAACATTGCAAGAAAACATACTCACAAAACCTCAAGCTTTATTTAGAGAATAAGGCGATGAAATGGGGAGCATAGGGTAGGGGAATGAGAAGGGAGAGAGTGGTAGAGTACATGGCGGATAGGTGGGAGTTGATGGCGAAGACTCGCACGAGGGTTATGGCCATCATCCTTCATTTAGTTGCCCTTCATCTTCCATAGCAAAGGGTGTAGAGGTCATGCTCAAGACAAGCATGGTGATTGCGGTGATGGTGATGGTGTGTGTGTGTGTGTGTGCACTAGGCACACACAGAGCATAGTGTGTTCTTTGGTGATGTTGTGTGTGTATTTAGTGTGATGGTGACCCCTCTTTATATAGGGGAGGAGGGGGGAGGAATTCTAGAATTTAAAAATGAAGAAATCATTATCTACATAGGCCATGTGACTGTGGGCCCCACTTGTCTGGCTGTGTGTATATGTGCCAGAACTGCAGTCTCATGAGAGAGAGACTAAGAGAGAGAGATGGGTTGATGAAAAAAAGTGAGAGGTGACATGGAGAATAAAGTAATTATAAGAGGGGAGAGAGGGGAGTGTGTTCAGAGGTGAATCTGTGTGCAGATGTGTGTGAACACAAGAAAAATCAGGTAACCACTGGGTGGGGATGGGTTTGTGGGCACCTTTTTCAGTGAAACTGAGTGTATGTGAGTGTGGGGAAGGTTATTTAGCTACAAGACAAGAGATATGGCGCCCTTTAGAGAGAGAGGGGGGTATTTGGGTCATGGGATATGATAGGAGAGAGAAAGAGGGGGTGGGGTATACTATTTTGGAAGATAGAGTAAGTTGCATGTGAGTTAGGGTCATTATTGGTGAGAGGTGGGGTAGCTTGAGGGGAGAGAGAAGGGAGAAAGGACAAGGGGAAGAGGGAGGGGGTTGACCTTTTGAGTGGAGGAGAGGAAAAGGGACACACGGCGGGGCAACAGTGAAGAAAAAGGAGGCAAGGTGGGGATGGGCTACCCCGCACGCATGAGGTGGCCTATTTTACCTTTCTTATATATTTACATAATCATAATTTATTTTTTTCTTACTTTTTCCAATGCCTTTTATCACTCCCTCCCTAAGAGGGGGGTTTTCATGGGGTGGGGACGAGAGAAGAGGGGTATGGGAGCTTGGCTTGTGAAAAGCCCCCATCAACAACTACACACACACACACACACACACACACACACACACACACACACACACACACACACACACACACGTGTGCATGTGTGCGTGTGCGCGCGCACACACACACACACACACACACTCTATGGAACACTCATTGACATATCACACACTTAGGCGTACATGGTCAACCCCATGGTATAGGTTCGACACATTATGCCCCATTTTTTTTTATCGGCTCTATGTTAGTCCTGTTCAACCCAATGCTTGCAGTTGCAAAGTCTAAACACATGGTTCTATATACACACTCTGTCACAAAAGCACACAATACATGGAACATAGTAATGCATGATAGTACTAAGGACATAAAAATCCGTAACACACACATGCTGGTATAATAACAAGACGTCATTTATACTAATAGATTTTGCATGTCACAGACAACAACATATTTGGCGGAGGAGTAGTCAAAAGAGAAGGACATACAACATGAGCAGGCTGATGGAGCATTCAAGCAATAAACCCCTTCTATTTTTTGGTTTTATTCTGGCATAGATAAGCCAAGTCCTTTGTAAATGTTTTGTAGATGCATGTTAGCATCCTTCAAGTTATCTATAAATGCGTGTTAGCATCCCTCAAATTATCAAAATTTTACTTCAAGTCACAATGACATTATGAAGTTCGCATCTCAAGTGGTTTCCCCCCCCCCTTTTCCCCTTTTTACAACAAGGGCACTTACTGGTATAACAACTGGCTACCTTTTATAAGGTCAACATGGTAACTAAGGCGTTTTGTTTAAAGCTTAAAGAACTTGCAATTTGAAGCCCTGCTAAAAATGGCACGCAACATTAATAGCAGCGCCGTATCCACCCCTGGCGAGAAATCGCTGTAGCTGGCATGGCCATAGGAACGCCTTTAAGGCACCGGACTAAGCTTCCCTATAAAACCAAGGCATCGCAAGGCATACTTAGCACTATATGCATGTATACACAGAGCGTCATACATAGTAGTTTTCCCAGAGCATCACACGCACAAAGTTGCCATAAGTGGGGCGTCCTGAGATGGCACGACACACTTGCTGTTGGTGGCGCAATCGCTACACTACCAAGCCCAAAGGCTTCACCCTCTACTACACACAAGGCTACTATGCAAGCTACAAATGGTACAGAGGAGGTACATTCATTTTTTTCAAACGTATATGTTAAAATAAAATAACCACATTATAGGTTGAACCATCCCTGGTCTCCATTTTTCTCACAGAAACGTTCTGTAAGGCATATTCTTAATTTCTAGTCACTCAACAATTTCATATAAAGGTCTCAGTTGTATGCACACACATCTCAAGGCACTGTATGCCGTAGATAATCACAGTTGTATGCCATAGGTAATCAACCCGGGACGTCACGGCACATTGGATGGTGTGTGCGAAATTGGTACACTAGCAAGCCGAAAGGCATCACTTTCTACTACACACAGAGATAATTCGCAAGCTGCAGACGTATACTACACACAAGGCTAACTTGCAAGCTGCAAGCGATACAGGGGAGGTACGTCCACGTTTCTGTACAACTTATCTATTGAAATTCATTAACAATATTGTAGGTTAAACCATCTTTTGTATCCGGTTTTTCACAGAAAGTTTTATAAGGCATGATATTGTTTTTTATCCACTCATCTTCCAGTAACGATTCCAGTAACAGTAATGGCTTTCTATTCACTCATATTTATGGTAAAGATGTTTTAATGGCATGGTATTGTTTTCGGTTAACACAGCGTCCAGAAAAGGGTCTCTCATGCATAAGGTAATCGTCTATTGATACACATAGGAAAAAAGCATGACATCACGAACTTAAATTTCCGGCGGTAGAACTAAAACTTACATATGGGCATGCAATATGATTAAACATTGGTAGGATATGTTTACAAAGTACAGCAATAGGAAGTTCCACAAACAACCTATATTCATGTAAATGGCACATAATAGGCACAATAAAGAATACCTCTCTCACCCATACTCTTGTTTTTGCATACTTATGCATAAGGCATGCATTCATAACGCAGTTAAGCAACAATTTAGCATGAAAACAGGTTCGTAGTGTACCTAAACTAAAAAGGATATATGGTCCGACTAATTTTTGTACATAAAATTACTTGAAGGTAACGGTTGCAAGGTACTGCAAATAACAACTAGGTGAACTGATAGTGAAAACCTGGAGTATGGGTTTTTCTTAAAAAAATAAGAAGCAAAGCGGTGTTTTTAATCGATTGTCTTGTATGTAATATCGGGAATAAAGGAGGTATTAAATCTTTGCATAAGGATTTAGGATAACCTAATATAAAGCCAATGTCATTATGAAAAGACCGTTTTTTTTGAAAAAAAGGATAGAACAAACAAAATTTTGCCAAAATTTTCAGAAATTGACCTTAATATATACTCACTTTTTAACCATAGCAAGGCTGCCCCTAAGGCATTAACCAAACAGTGTATAAAAACCAGTACGAAAAACCTTAGATGTAAGGCTGGTAAGTCAAAACGGAGGTTTTTTTTTAAAAAAAGGGGGTTTTTTTACTCTTCTTTATGATTAATACCTAGAAAAAGAATGGATCAATGATTTAATGTATAGGACACCTCTTGTAAAGACAGATGTTGGGCTCATTTGGAATATGGTTTTTTTGAAAAATAAACTGTTTTACAAACAAAATGCTGCCGAAATTTTTCAAAAAAATCAAGAGTGCTTGTAGATTATAATGCTTACTTATATACCATAACAATAGGGTTGCCCCTATAGCAACATAGTATAGTTGCTAAAGAATGCTAAACTCCTAATGATTGATGACAAACAGGAGTACAGGCAGACATCTAGGATGAGTGTCACTCGTGATATATTCAAGCTACAAATGATTCGGGACAAGCTCATGGCAACACACAAAGGGAAAAATCAAACCAAGCCATTAGCAATTAGAGACCCCATTTCCAAACCTTGTAAACCTATACGAAATTTCACGGACCGTAATCGACCATATCTACACAGTCGAGCAAAAGAAAATGTAACATATACCTAGGAATAGGGTTGGGCTTTAGGGTGTGACAGCGATAACAAGGAGTGGCGATTGCCTGATATACCTGTCACCCATTTAGTGCAAATTAATTCTAATTGATTGTACTTGTGGTTGGTTGGCAGGTAAAGATCCCTGCTTTCATCTGATAGGAGTTCCGACCTAAAGCTCCCATTGTTTTATGTAACGAAGGATATTGTAACAATTTTTATATTAAAAAAAGTTCTACTTTTCTTTTGTGTAACCATATGATAAGTGTAAACAGTACTCAAGTTCTCTCAGTATATGATTCTAAGTGATGGGATTTTTCAATCAAACACACACACACACACACACACACACACACACACACACACATACACACACACACACGTGCTCATGATGAGCGCCCAACCTGTGTGTGTGCATGTGCGTGTGTGTGTGGAGAGAGAGAGAGAGAGAGAGAGAGAGAGAGAGAGAGAGAGAGAGAGAGAGAGAGAGAGAGAGAGAGAGAGAGAGAGAGAGAGGATGGCTATATAAAGACCAATGAAGATGGCTACTTTTTTATATTTTTCCATCATCTAAGAAGCATATATAGTGTCTCCTTTTCAAAGGTAGATCTCTCTCTCTCTCTCTCTCTCTCTCTCTCTCTCTCTCTCTCTCTCTCTCTCTCTCTCTCTCTCTCTCTCTCTCTCTCTCTCTCTCTCATCTTGCAGCAGCAGAGAGAGAGAGAGAGAGAGAGAGAGAGAGAGAGAGAGAGAGAAATGAAATGTTATATTAATGTCTTCAAAAGGCCAAAATGACCTATGAGACTAGAGCATTACAATGTGGTGGATCTTATACAATGTCAGAGTAGCAAAAATGAAATGACAAAAGGATGAGATATAAATACTATGAAATCCTAAGTTGGTAGGTGTGAAATAAGCAGCTAGCTGGGATAGCTAAACCACGAGTCACAAGAGATCCAACATTGGTTGCTGGCAGATCTCATCAATCTCCTCCATGGTCAGTAGTCTGATCGGGCGTCGTGCATGTCGAGCCAAAGTGATCTGGATCCTCTAATGTAGCCTTCGTCGATGCCGTGTAGTCTTCCGCATTTGTGGGCATATGGATCTCCCCAATTCAGTTGCTCGATTGATTAGTGTGCCTCTGGTGTGAGACAACAAGATCTGGTATGGTAGTAGCTCCTCTGGGTGTCCAGTGTCTGCTCTAAAGAAGTCAGTGATGTGTCTCTGGGACTGGCTGACCTCTCCTCTCAGCAGGCTCTCTTTGTGTCTACGTAGCTCGAGAAAAAACAAACCCAGGCATCTCTGATCCTTGTACCTCATGACTTTGGAGAGTGGTCCAAAGCCCTCTCTGAACAAGTAGTGGAAGCGGCTTCGTATCGTGTAGTAGACGGGCCACTGACATGTGTAGTGTTACAGTGTAACTCTGTCTCAGGCTCCATGTCACAAAGGGGGCATGTCCTGGCCTCTGCTATTACTCCATTGTATCTCACAGTCTCGATCCGCAGCTGGTGTGAAGATGTGCGTATCTAGCCAATAGCGCACCGTACCCCACGAGACAAGTGGGTGTCCATGTATCTGGGCCTCGTCACAAAACCATCCGCTGTAAGCGGAGAAGATGTTCTCTGCAGAAATCCATCATCGTGCCCAGCTCCTGTGCTGGCCTCCTCCTGGTGTCTAGTTGAATTAGATCCTGGCGGATGAGCCTGGTGATTTTGGGATGTGTAAGAGTCATGGAGGGTGCGTCGAGTGAGTATTGGAAGGGGGGAAATCTGTCTATACTAAACCCATGCGCCTGGAATCAGGATGTCATCTTCCCATACCCACATGCCATATCTCCCTGCAAGGCTAACTGTCGAGAGGACTCAAGTGCAAGGTGGGCATATCTGTCTTTGGGAAGTGCCTACATGCGGTGTATGAAGGAGACAGATCTAGTGAGCACCTCAACTACTAGTGGGGGGCAGCTAGCTCTACTTGGATAATGACACATGGCACTGAGGCCTTGGCTCTAATGAGTTGCAAGATCATAGAGACCAGGGCTTCTCCACATCCCCCCATCCATCAGTGTGACCCGTCCTCCCGTGACAATCTAATGAAGGCCCCCATATCTTAGCTTCATAGAGCAATGGAGAGGCCACTAGCGTATCAAAGAGCTAGAGCTTCATTCAAAACTCCTGAAATTGAACCTGTGAACACATCCTCTCCAGTCTACCCAATGCCGAATGGGCTCTGGTCAATCTAGTCCCTATTGCTCTCCTTAATGAGAATGTTGGTCCACTAAAAACCACTCCGAGGTAAGTGTAAGCATCTGTATACTCCACTTTCTCTTGGTCGTATGTGAATGCGGGTGCTAACCTCCTAATCCACTATGGGGTGGTATTAAATTCATGACCTTGGTTTTTCCAAGGTTAATAGAAAAACCACTTTCATGGGAAAACCTATGCAAAGCATCCAAGTGATGTTGGATCCCTCCCGGAGAGTCATAGATCAACACAATATCATCAACATATAACAATAGTGGGATCCATGTCCCCGCCAGTGGTGCACCTCTATTCCCATCTCTCTCAATGTAGTCAGAAACCTCATCCACATACATACCAAACAGAGTAGGAGAGAGCGGGCAGCCCTGCTTCACCCTAATAGTAGAGTGAACTGCTATAGAAAGACCCTCTGAAGTGTGTACATGCCTTGATATTGATTTGTACAATGCCATGATCCCCCAAATTAGCTCTGTGGGTACTCCCATCTCCTGTAATCTGCACATCAGTCTAGCTTTGGGTACTGTTTCAATTGCTTTGTGGAAATCTACAAAGCTACAATAGATCCTTCTCCCATGGGATATGCCGTCCTTGATGATGGCCTTGAGTGTCAAGATATGGTCAAGAGTAGAAAAACCTCTTTTGAATCTTGCCTGCCCCGGCTGCACGTAGCCCCTCTCTCTCTGCCCATCTACTCAGCTGCTACTCAAGAATGGATGCATACAACTGTTCCATTGTGTGTCCAATCATGATAGTTTGATAGTTCCCAGGCTCCATAGGGTCTCTTGATTTGAAAATAGGTACAATTGTCGATAGGCTCTAGGTATCAGGAAAGCGCTTGCACATGGCACTATTAAACATGACTGCTAGAAGCTCTGCTAGTAGATCTTTGGCATGCATGAAATGCCCAGCCACCAAGCCATTGTGATCATATGCTCTCCCAGTCCTCATCCTATCAATAGCCTTCTTCACCACCTCGGCGGTGAAAAAAGCACATGTGCGTGGGCATTGGGTCTGGGGGGTCAGGAAGGGGCGGCTATCCAAAAACTCTATACAAAGCTACTGCGTAGTGACGCCCAAGTCTCTGTAGAGGTAGTGGGGGGGGAGACAACTCATGAAAGAGCCACCATGCCTCATGTGAGTCTTGACTCAATAATAGCTGGTAGAGATCTTGCTCTTGTTGGGCCAAAAATGCCCTCTTTTTCTACCGTACCGGGCGTCAAAAGTCAATCTATGACTATCTGTGAGTGATGTCTGCCAAAAGCACTTCCCTCTAAAGTCTAGCTTTGGTTTGGCGGCATTCCTCATCATACCAGTTTTTCTGAGGCGTGCTTCCGGAACGGCATCTATGCTCTGGCTGGGTGTGTGGATATGATTCTGCTGCTGCATCATGTAATTTCTGTGTCAATATAGTCATAAGCTCCTCCAGAGGTTGCCCTGGATCCTGAGTGCTTAGGCGTCTGTAGATCCCGTCTATGTAGACCGAATTCATCTCCTGTGTGAAGGTATAGCGAGTAGGAGTTGCCACCCGTGGACTATGTGCTACACTGAACTAGAAAGAGACGGTCAACGACTCAATAGCATGATCCACTGTCACCCCAACAGGTTTGGGCCCAACTATGAGTTCCTAGATACTAGTGATGAGGCTTGGTTGTGCCATGACATAATCCACTATGCTGGCTCCATGTCTGTGTGGTAAGCATGTGAAGCCTCTCACATTGGGAAGTCTCTATAGGCCATTCAAGATGGCCAATCCATGTGCAGTCCCCATGTCTATCAGGTGCCGCCCATACTCAGTATGTTCCCCATCTTGTGATGGTCTGGATAGGCCAGTCTCTGCAACATCCAACTCTCTCATCATCTCCTCTAAAGTATCATAGAATACTGTCTAATGATGTGCAGTCCTAGCATTGAAGTCCCCTAGAATGATAACGTTTCCATCTCTAGAGAATTCCCATATGTCATCATCCAAAATAGAGAAGGGGGACTATCCTCTGGGTGGTGCATATACGGACATACTTGGGGGGAAGTAGAAAATAGCAATGAAGAGGTATCTGCCAGTCTCTGCTCTCAATATCACCCACATGTACCTAGCTTGCTCATCTCTGCGAGCTGTATGTATTAATTGCTGCAGACCCTCCCTCAATAACACTGCCACTCCTCATGAGCCCCACCCTCCGTGCTTTGATTGTGTCTTGTGTCTACACGGTGTCTCCCATCTGTATCCACTAATGTGAGGCATAGATTTCCCAGGGGCCTAATGTATCTCAGAGTAGAAGATGATGTCTCGCCCATTAAAACTATCCTCAAAGGCACCCACATCAAGGCACATAGATCCATTACAGTTCCAGGCGGCAACTTTTAGTGTGGTCCGATAGGTCTCGCACCGTCATGTGGCATGTGGCTCTAGTATTACCACTCTTCCATCTCGGTAGAAAGAAATCTTGTCTTTTTCCCTTGCTGCTCTAATCTCTGGCATTACCTCCTGCATATGAGCGATCCTTACATGTACAATGTGCACACGTCTTCTTTGCTCCTCCTCTAGTGTCATATTGAAAATAGTGGGTGTGGGCGTGGATGCTATTTCTTGCCTTTCCCTTTCTTGGCAGCCTTGATCCATTTATCGGCTTCGTCCGCCTTCTATTGGGTCTTGGTAGTAGCATCCACCCAAGAGGTCGTCATTTCTTTGTGCTGATCTTCTCCTTCTTTGATGGCCCGTACTTGCTCTTTGATTGTGTTTAGCTCTTCTATCACTGAGGGTTGAAATTCTCCTTCTTCAAGCATGTTTCTTGATCGTGCTTCAATGAGATCCTTCTTGAGTGATGCGATCTCTTCATCTTGGGTTGTCGCACGATTTTCCAGTTCATTCATTTTACTTTCTTGAATCGACACGCGCCCTGTGCGCATTTGTATTGTGCCTAGCTGGTTGCGGTTCATCTTGGTAATGGTTTCCATCATCTCTCCTTTGCACTTTTGAATGTCATCCTCTAAGGGGTGGCCTTTAGCATTCTGCTTCCTCATGCTCAGTTGCCGCCAAAGGGACCCACACTATGCACACCAACTTCCTTCCTCTTTTTTTTTCTCTCTCTCTCTCTCTGGCAGTTTTTTTCCTCTCTCTCTCTATGCGTGTAGGTTTTCTCTCTCTACGAGCAAGTTTTTTCCCTCTCTCTCTACACATATAGGTTTTCTCTCTCTAGGGATTTTCCCCCTCTTTATCTTTCTATGTGATTTTCCCCCTCTTTCTCTCTCTACGCAATTTTCCCCTCTTTCTCTCTCTATGTGATTTTCCCCCTCTTTCTCTCTCTACGCCCCTTTTCCCCCTTCTTTGAGCGGGGGCAGGTTCAGGGGTAGCACGAGTGTGGCACGAGGGGCAGGGGTAGCGGTGTTGGAATTAGGGTTGCAAGGAAACACACACAGGTTGGAGAAGATGAAGGAAGCTCAAGGCACAAAATTGAGAGTACATTACTTAGTGTGCAATGGAAAGATAGATAGCCCTAGAGTGATGGGAGTATATACAATGCACGGGGGAAAAAACCTAGTAAAGACGGAAAAAATTCACACATCACTACGACATGTATAAGGTAACAGGAGTGATGCAGTGAACGAGAGCTGGCACATGAGTAAAGGGAAGTGCCATGCCCTGAGGACATGATCATTCCACAAAGGGGAGTAAGCCCAAAGCTTTTCGGAAAGCTTCGAGCTTCTCACGAGACAATGCCTTTGTGAAAAGATTTGCAAGGTTGTCCTCTGATGGCACATAAGCCAAGCTGACCTCTCCCGTTGAGAGCCTCTCCCTAACATAGTGGTAATGCACCTCAATGTGCTTTGTGCGAGCATGAAAAACTGGGTTTCTTGCAACTGCCAATGCATTCCGATTGTCAGTGTAGATAGTGTTGGCAGTGTCCTGTCTAACACCCAAGTCAGCCATAAGGCATCTGAGCCATACACACTCAACCGTAGCTGTGAAGACTGCCCTGTACTCAGTCTCACAACTCAAAGTGGCCACAATATTTTCTTCTTGCTCAACCATGATATACATAAACTGCCAAGCATGAAACAAAAACCACTTGTGGACACTCGCGTGTCAAAACAACCAGCCCAATATGAGTCCAAAAAAGCATGTAAGTCTGGCGGCAATGATACCCCCGGGATAAAACAAGCCAAGATGTAAAGTGCCACTAAGGTAGAGAAAAATCCTCTTGATAGCCTACCAATGCTTAGACCTTGGGCTATGCATAAATCTGCTGACCTATGAGACTGCAAACTGAATATCTTGCCTCGTGTTGCATATATAAATGAGGCATCCAACAATATTTTGGTAAAGAGCGACATCTACAGGATCATCAGCATCATGTAGACTCAATTTCAAACCTGTTTCCATGGGCGTGGCAATAGGTTTGCAATCCTCAAGTCCAAACTTACATAGCAATGTCTTTATGTAACTTTTCTGACACAAGGCAATACCACCATCACATGCTTAAACTGTATGCCCAAGTAATGATGCAACAGTCCCAAATCTTTTATCTTGAAAGTAGCATTCAATCAGCCTTAAATTCAGCAATATGCCTCTCATTTGGTCCAGTGATAAGCAAATCATCTACATAAAGAACCACAATGAGAGGTACATCACCCTCACGCTTTACATACAATGTGCTTTCTGTTGGACTGTTACAAAATCCTTGTTTGACCAAATGAGTGTCAGCTTTCTCATACCAAGCACGAGGAGATTGATTCAACCCATACAAAGCCTTGTTACATTTGCACACTTTGTCCTCTTTTCCTTTCTTGACAAAACCGCGAGGCTACGTTACATAAACTTCCTCAAATACGTCACCATTCAAGAAATTAGTAACAATGTCTGATTGATGTACATCCCAACCAAAATGAGCTGCCAGTGCACATAAAAAAACTCATGGTAGTCATACGACAAGTGGGAGAAAAATTCTTTCATAATCTATGCCTTTTTGCTGTGCATAACCCTTTGCAACCAGTCGAGCCTTATGGCGATCGATCTCACCATCCGGCTTGCGTTTCAACTTGTAAACCCACTTCGTACCAATGGCCTTTTTTCCAGGAGGCAAATCACATAAAGTCCATGTGTCATTTTCTATAAGTGCGTCATATTCTGATTGCATGGCAGCCATCCAATTTTTTGAAGTTTGTGCTTCATCAAAAGGCAGAGGTTCCTCAACATCATGTAAGTTAGACACAACCAAGCATAACAATCTGATGCATAAGATGCATGGCGAGAGCCTGAACGAGTACAACTAGACAAAGGTGCATGCAATTTATTGTCACACAAAGTGTGCACGAGCCATTTTGGCATACCTCTAGCTTGCTCATTTTCAACCCTTTCCTCATCCAGTACATCATGTATATATGCACCAATAATAGGCTGATCTATAACTTTTCTGGAATTCCCCATAGGCTATACATTTGCCTCATTGGAATTTACATTTGAACTTCACCACTGAAAAGAGGCAACAAAGTGTCATAAATGTCATGTGAGCTTATATTACTATCTCTAGTACATGAGAGCAAGGGCTGAACAGAATCTTCCACAAACACTACATCCCATGAAACCAAAATACGCTTTGTTTGCGGATGATGCAACCTGTAACCTTTGCTTTCAGCACTATAACCAACAAAATACATTTGATAGCCTTATCATCCAATTTTCTATGCTGCACTTGTGGCACTAAACCATAAACCAAATAGCCACAAACATGTATGTGCTCAATAGATAGCTTTCTATCATGCCATGCTTCATATGGAGTCATAGATTGCAACGATTTCGTAGGACACGAGTTGAGTACATAAGTGGCACACATGACAGCCTCGAGCCAAAACAAATGTGGTAAAGCTTGACTCTTGACCATACATCTTGCCATTTCCATAAGAGACATATTTTTCCTCTCAGCAACACCATTTTGCTGAGGTGTATACAGCACTGTACATTAATGTTTTATCCCACTACTAGCCCAAAATGCATTAAATTCATGAGGCATATACTCCCCCCCTCGATCGGAACGGAGGGTGCCCATAGTACTTTTCAAGACATTTTCAGCCATATCCAAAAATTATTTGAAGCACACAAAAACTTTGAACTTTGCTTTAAGTGAAAACACCCATGCATGCCTGGAGTAATCATCAATGAAAGTCACAAAGTATAGGTAATTGCCCAAGGAGGGCCCACAAACATCACTATGCACAAGCTGCAACCTGCATGTGGCCCTAACTGAACCATCTTTTGGAAACTTAGAACGATGCATTCTACCCAGAATACAGCCTTCACAGACATGTTTGATAGGTGCTTCAAGAGGCGGCAAAGAAGCAACCATATCAAATTTCTATAAATGCAGCAAACTGAAAAAATTTAAATGACCAAAAAGTGCATGCCAAAGTTTTGCATCTGAAATAGCCCTTGAATCTGCAATTGCATTTGCAAAATTTTGTCCAAACTTGTCATACAAAGTGAGCTTATATAGCCCACGACACAAAAGGCCAGATGCAACAATTTCATCACCAAAACTGAGATCATGAACTGTACATCTGTCATCCACAAATTTGACTACAAGTCCAAGTCTAGCAAGCATGGATACAGACAAAAGATTCTTCTTGATCCCAGGTACATAAAGTGCATCAACAAGTGTGAAAGAACTTCCATTTGCAGCAGTAAGCACAATCTTTCCAACTCCCTAAACCGGATAAGAGGCATTGTTGGCACAAGTGACTAAATTCCCATGAGGGACAGACTCAAGAGAGGTGAAAAATTAACCTGACTACTGCCTTGACTCCCGTCTCTTTCATGGCTGCTTTTGTCATGACACAAACCTGTGCTCCACCGTCTATGTAGGCTTGTACCTGCATCCTCTTCTCTATAATCGCATCCACCAATGGAAGAACATCAGTGGGGATACCCACTCTCAAAGCCATGTTTTGCACTGCTTGGACATTTCCTTAGCGCTTGGCAGCCTAGTACTAACACTTGTAGACCACTGCCTTCTTAACTTTGGATTTAAAGCTAACAACTGACCAAATGTAATATTTGCCTTTTGATTTTGAACATCACTCACAAGATTGTACTCGAGATAGCCTCCTCCTAGCTGGAAATCCGCTTGCTTGATCTTGCGACGCCTCCTTCTTTTGCTAGGCTCAGGCTTCTCTCTGCCTTCGTACACCTTCTCTTTACCCTTGCGAGCTCTAGTTTCCCATTCTACCTCTGTTTCCCTCTCAACTCTTGCCCTCTTATTGGCCAAAACTTCGACATCCTACTTGTCTACCCCTATGATGTTCACTCTTGGAATCTCACCCCCGTTTTGCTGAGCCGGTTGCACATGATTCTCCACCACTTGCTCTCTTGGACCATTGTATTGCCCTTGACCTCGACCTCTACCAAAAAGCGGGTACATACCTCCTCTTTCTCTCTGCGGTTGAGGACAATCAGGTGCATAATGCCCTTCTTCTCCACAATTGTAACACCTACCAGGCAGTGGCCGAGCCCTGCCCCTTGCTCCTCTTGGTTGTCCTCTATCCATGACACTAAGCCGCAACTCTTGCATCTGCTCGGATAAATCTTGCACTGTGCGCAACCAATTTTGCGGCACAACAGCTATACCTCAAATTCCCTGATTTTCTTCATGTCCAATCTCTCTCGGGCTCTGCGGTTGAACATGGGCCATCGTCTCGTAGCCAGACACGCCCTGCTCTATCTTCTTCTTTATCTTCCTGCTCTTCGACCGCGCAACAGCTACTGCACCATTACAATTCTCCGGGCTCTCGAAATCAAGTTTTTCTCTCACCTTGGGATGCAGACATGCCATGAATTTGTCCAGCTTGAAGTAATCACCATTGGCCAATTGCATGGCTGCCGCTAACTCTGCCCAACACTCTTCAAAATGACCCCAAAACAAATTGAAATCTTCACTTACATCTTGCTTAAGAGCCTTCAGCTTTGCATCCATTTCGACTGAGAAAGTCTCCTTGCGAAAGTCGTGAAGAAACCTCGCCCGTAGAGCCGGCCATGCTTGCTTCGGCTCACCTTCCAATGCATCGTACCATGATTTAGCTCTACCACGCATCACCAAAGGAAAAGTTTGCATCTTGCTGTCCTCATTCGGCATACACAATGACAGCATGTACAGCTCGAAATTTGACATCCACTCATCAGGGCTCTCTTATCCTGTGAAAATTGGTCCATAACTTCTACCTGCCATGACTTCCAACTCAAAAACTGCTTCTTTTCGATCAACTAGGAGCAATCAGTGTGCTCCTCAGTGGGGGCACTAGAAGATGGAGAGGGGGAATGGGGAGCACGCCCAACGCGCCAACACGGTTGCCTCCTATAGCCCAGGGCACACACTGCACCCCAAACCACTCAAAAACACCTTCAAAAGGACAATTTACACCTAATCCGCTTCACCTGCTCAGCTTCCAAGCGCACACGCGCTATCCAAGGCCGCAAAATGAGCCAATACCTCACTCCACCCAAAAATGTCACCTTAGTCATATATTTATATTACCACCCTTTTCTTTTGCTTTGTAAATAAAAGTAAGCATACAATAACCAACTATCTACCCCCAAACTTTCTTACCTCTTGTGAATTAGTAGTAGAAAAATAATATATCCATATTCCATCCCATATAGATAAATTACCATGGAAATCAGCTCTCCACTTGTCTTTACCAAAGATTATGGTCCATCTCTACAAGTCTTCTATGCCCCCTACATAGGTGGCCCAATATCTCTTAAGAATATACATATAGTTTTTCTCCTTTCAAAAAGACTCCAATTGTATATTCTTTTCACAAGAAAATAATATTGGGCCCTCCTCTATTTGTTTAAGCATCATAGCCTTTTGAAAAAGCATGATTCCCCTTGGATGCATACAAGCAAGGGCCCATACAAGAAGACTTGGAAGCAAAAGGTTCCCTAGCCTAGTGTGGACCTTCCAAAACAAATTCCTTGGTGCATGGGCGTGAAGAATAGTCCAAATTCATATCAAACATGTTGAGAAGGTCAAATTTTCCTTTTGAAGCATGTCATTCCGAGCTACAGGTAAAAAGTTATGGTCAAAATAGTGTAAATCTGTCAGATTCGCAGCAAAAGGGAACTGTAAATCAAGTAAATCAAGAGAGTGAGATCTTATTTTTCCCCTACTCATCTTCTAGAAGAGCAATGAGTGTTCAAGATCACTTGCATGTGATGGGACCAACCTAAAGATGCTTTCTAAATGCCAAGACAGACAAGTTGAGATACCCCGCAGGAGCCACCCGTAGGGCCTCATGGTGGGGCCCACCTACATTATGCACCCCTATGGAGCCTTCACGGTCTAAAATGATATTTTTGGTGAAAAAATAGTCCCTTTTATGTCCAATATTCAATGAGTGGTCAAAGGATACTTAATTAGGGCTAATCACTCACCCTAATTAAGTGTAGCATAATCCCACTCCTTCACAACTATAAATAGCCCCTTGGAGAGACTCAAGGACACACACCTATACTTTCAACTTCATGTTGTTTCTTGATCAATAGTAGAGAAAACCCCAACTCTCCCTCTTTCACATCCTCCCTCCTAACCCTCCTCCTTGGAGGAAGTGCAACTCTATTCTCCACTCTTTCCATTCTACAATCTCTTACTCCATCAACCCAATAAATCATTTGTAGCACCTCAATAACTTGTAAATACATCATGATCTCTCTCATGGTTATGTTAATGATCATGAAATCATCTTCAAAACTTTCAAGTATTGCATTTCGTGATGGTTAGCCAACGTCTGTCCTCCCCTTAAAAGGTGTGCGAGAAATCAAGTAAGTGTTCTATTCTCAATTTACCATTGGTTTGTTTCTCCACACTTATTCAATTGGTCTAAAGAAATTTCTCACTCCAACTCTCTTTTGCTTCATTACATATGCATGTGGCTACCTCTCATGGTGATTCTATTTGTGTCACGGCATTGCATAGATGGAGATGAGCTCTCTATGCAAAGTGTGTTAGTTTGATGTAAGTGATTCTCTCGTGTGTTTGAGAGGCAAGTCTTGTGCACATGATTTTTTGATGAGTGCTTGAGAGAGGAAGAGTTTGGATGTATTATGGGTATTCTTATGGGGAGAAGGAGAATGCTATTCCACAAATTGCATATTTCATTTTGATGCATGGCATTCGGTTGCATAATCATTGATGGTGTTCAAGTGTCCAAAGTGTATATAGAGTAAGGGGGTTTTCAAAGTGTGTTGCTTGAGTGGGTGAGTGCAAGTGTTATTTTGATTGGTTTCCTTCTCCACTCCCAAAAGAAGGTGGTGCCCCAAGTAGTGTGCGTACCTCTTTACGAACATTTTGTGAGGGTAGGCCCATTGGTTTGGGTTTAGAGGCCCCATTTCAAAAAACTCGCCCTCAATGGTAGAATCCATCTCAAAGAACCCGGTCATGAATACCTCCTCAATTGACAAAAACATGACAGGAGCATACAACCCCATGATCATATTGAGGCTTGGAATCTTTGTCTCCATATTCCAGCATAAGCCTCTTGTGCCTTCAAGAAACACTTGCCATGGTGTTCTGCCGCTTCAATGTTTTCAAATGATGTGATGCAGGTGATAATAATTTTAGCGATAATTACCACCATCTGTGACAGGTGAGTGCAGGACATCATGCATTTGTGTAATCACTCCTGGTAATGTATGCACCATATAATGTTTTGTAACATTTAATGGTCTAGTAACTTGTGTGTAGCGGAAAATAACATAGACATAGTGAGCATTTCATTAAGACTAGATTCCTAATGAGCATAGCAAGAGTGCTTGGATGGAGAGAGCAACAAAAGCATAATACCTAGTTAGATAGGCATGAACAATACTTCAAAAAGAGAGAGAAATGAAGCTATTGACAACAATTGAGGACCGGATTTACATGGAGCTGGTCCCCCCTCCAAAAGGCTTTGTATTATAGGTTTCCCCCATCAGGGGAGACATTCTACAATACAATACTTTGTGTTCCTTCAATAACTTGCTGGTGCAATGAAGATGGAAGCTTTAAGCTCCAAGCTTACACTTAAAAACAAAACATCAATTCCCTCAAGGTCTCAGATCCAAGACCTCACACACCTTCAAAGATGGTGAGAGCTAGCAGGGTACGAGAGTAGATCAAGAGGAAGAAGGAGTATTCTTACAAGAAATAAGTATGTCTCCTCACATAATCATTCTTAATAGCTTAGCATATCTTAGTAATTAGCATGGTAGAGGAGATGAGCATGCATTGGAGCTTGGCTCTTGGTTGGATTTGCATCACAAAGCCAAGAGTTGTTGGTGTAGGCCTACCTTCTTAGAAGCTTGGAGTAGATGATGAGGTTTCCATTAAAGCTGGAGAAGGAGATAGTCTTCTTTACTTCACACATGAAATTGTGTGAGTGTTTGTGTGTGATAATGCCTTGCAAGAATCAGCCCCCTCTCTGTCTCTTGGTCGACCCCTCTTGCTATTTGTTCATACTGGCATCCTATTGGACCCCTGCAAAGCTTAGCCAATGACAATTAAGAAGCATAAGTGATAGCCTTGTGACATGTGTCCCCCTTTTGCCTTTTTGGAGAGCTTTAGGTATTTAAATAATGCAATTAAATTCTCATTGGACCACTTAGTCTTGTGGTCATAGGAATCAGGCAAGCCATTGGGCTGTTGAATGCTCATTGGATCCCTTAAGAGACTGTCCAATAGTTTTCTAGAGAGCTTTATTTCTATTGGTTCTTCTATCAAGTGTTTTTAAATAAATTAAACTAAATTTACTCTAGCCTAATTCTCATTGGTCCACCTCTATGGCCATCCAATAGGATTTGAATGCACCTTGGGGGCAATTGGGATAGGAAGCTGACATGTGTCCACTATGCCCTTTGTGTAAAGGGAGCTTGGAAGAGTATGTGTGTATGTGTGTGTTTCTCTCTCATCCCCTACTAATATGGCTTTCCCCCTCCTAGATAGGGATGTGGGAAGACTTTTGAGTCTTCCCATAAGCATCCAATTTACCCTAAGGCTTGACCATTGAAGATTTTATTTAATTTTGGAACCTTAGCATTTTGGAGGTCTTAATGGGCTGAACCCTAGGGTCTTGGAAGCCCATTGATGCACATTGCTCTTTTGAAGATGGCTCCCCCTTTGGATCCCTATTTTCCCTCCTTTGGATCCCTACTATGACCGATCTACCAGCCTAACCAATATTCTAGCTTTTTCTCCCCTGGTACTTCCTCATATTAAATTATCAGTTTAACATGAGAAAATCATTTAGGAGAAAAGATAAAGCCTAGTTATTAGTCCTTTTTCTAGCGGGTAGAGGATCCCTATTTTACCCTATGACATTGTTCCAGAATGGATGACTAATCAATTTGGTGCTTGAGAGCCTAAGCTACCACAACCATGTATGCGCATTAGTCCTATCAATCTTCCATAGTACAATGTCAAGCTCTACTTGGTGTTCAGGAGACGTCTTCTCCATAAACATGATCCTAAGCATGCATACTTCTTAACATTTGTTCACAATAAAGAAAAAGAGAGTTTTATAAGACAAAAACTTTGTTCATTTCAAAAAATTTTACATTTGCTTACTCTAGGGAAGCATTGTAAGCATTGACAAGGTTTAGGTTATCCTTTAATTGTATGCCTTGCATCCATCTAGCATCTTCAACAGGATAGTTCTTAAACTTAATAAGATACTGTCGGATAATCTTACCACCTCTCAATGCCTTGTCTTCATGTTGGAGAATGTACTCGAGCTGAAGCACCTCTTCTTGGTCCTCAATATCCGGTGGGTCTTTAGTAGTTGGTTCTTGAGGTGGCTCTCCTTTGTAAGGCTTTAGTAGGATCACATGGAAAGCATTGTGTATGAGTCAATGATTGGGAAACTTGAGTTGATAGGCCATCTCATTGATTGGTTTAAGAATCTGTATTACATCTCAAATCCACTGTCTTCAAAAAGATGGATTTTAGAGAGCAAAAACAACAATTTTGTGCGATTTTAAATGAAGATACGGTGGAGTATGTCAACTCCCAAAGGCCATACACCATATCTGCTGTCATACACCATACTATGGTGGCTTCACAAATCAATTTCCAACAAGGGGCTAAGAGAAATCTTAAGCCCATGGAGAACAAGGACCGTTAACGAGCCCAAGGGGAAGGACAATGTCTCCAAAAGTCTCCTAAATCCAACGCCAACAACAACAAAGCTAAGGAGAAGGGAGTTTATAAAGGCAGAAATAAACTGTCTCTTGAAGAGCTTGAGCGTTATCGTAAAGATAACCGCTATTTCAAGTGCGGGGAGCAAGGGCATGCCTATCGTGCTTGTCCCCACAAGAATACACAAAATGAGCCTCCTAGAGCTACCTTGGTTGAAATCCAAGAAGAGGATGCCCACCACAAAGGATCTCCTCTATGACATGCTTCGGGAAAGTTAAGAGAACATGATGCTTTTATTCTCTTTGACCCTGGTTCTACTCACAATTTCATATCCACAGAGTTGGCCACCAAGCTAGGCATCCAAGCCTATGAGATGGGAGATGTCCTACCCACTGATGGTGCTTTCAAGGGGCAAGAAGCCTCGGTCACTCCCTTAATTGAAAAATTGAGGCTCCATGTCCAAAGCTATGTGGACAAGGAGGACTTCTTTATCTCTCCTCTTAAGCACGAGGATGTAATCCTAGGGGCACCATGGTTTGATCACATGGATGCCAATGTTAAATTCCCTGAAAGGAAAATCTACTTTAGGTTTAGGGAAAAAGATATGTACATAGATTCTAAGGAGTTGGGTAACACCATACCCATTGTACATACACAAGCTTTCAATAAGTCAATAAAGAGCTCTATTTCCGTGTACATGATTTTTGTTAAAGGTTCTCAAAATGAACCTAATACTTTAGCAAAGAAAATAAAAACAATCACAAGGAATTAGAGTTATCCAATTTCCTCAAGGGATTTCAAGATGTTTCTATTGACGACATCCCTTTCGAACTACCTCCTAAACTAGGCAATGATGACCATGCAATTGAACTTCTTCCAAAGCTCGCCACCTAATAAACCTCGTTATAGAGTTTCTCAAGATCAACAAGAGGAGATTATGTAGCAAGTGCATGACTTAGTGGAGAAGGGCATGGTTAGGCCTAGCTCATCTCCATTTTGTTCACCCGTGTTATTAGTGAAAAAGAAAGATGGCACATATTGTATGTGTGTCAACTATAGAGCACTAAATAGGATCACTATCAAGAATAGGTTTCCTGTTCCACGGGTAGAAGACCTATTTGATAAGCTACAAGGGTCGACCTACTTCAGTAGGATTGACCTACAAAGTGGCTACCATCAAATAAGGATAGTTGATTAAGACATTTAAAGAACGCATTTTGCACTACGCTTGGTCTTTACGAGTACATTATCATGCCTTTTGGCTTGACCAATGCACCAACCACATTTAACCGCGTGATAGAGAAGCTATTTAGGCCTCACCGAACCTTTTCTGGAGTGTTCTTTGATGTTTAATCATCTACTCTAATTCACTAGACGAACACAAGCAACACCTCCAGGTAATATTTCGAGTCTTACGAGAGAATAAACTTTATATTAATCAAAATAAAAGTGAGTTTTTCTTACAAGAGATTCAGTATTTAGGTCACATTATCTCTCAAGATGGCATCCAATTGGATCCAATAAAGTTAGAGGTAATAAAAGGATGGCATAATCCAAGGAATCTACATGAACTAAGAAGATTTATAGGTATGTGTGCATACTATACACGCTTCATAGAAAAGTTCTCACAAATCGTGGGACCATTACATGACCTAACAAAGAAAAATGTTAGGTATAGATGGTCTGCCTAGGAGAACAATGATTTCAAAGGTCTTAAAGAAAAGCTTATCTCTCAACCCATGCTTACACTACCGGATCTTCAAAGCCATTTGAGGTCCAATGTGACGCTTGTGGTGATTTCCTTGGAGCTATTTTGCTCCAAGAAGGGCACACCATAGCCTATGAAAGTAGAAGGCTCGACCCTGTTGAGCAAGCTCTAGGCATATATGAAAAGAAACTCCTCGCAGTTCTACATGCCTTAGACTCCTGGAAGCACTATTTATTGGGGACTCCTTTCAATCTGCGGACGGATCACCAAAGCCTTAAGTACTTCATGATGCAGACCAAGATCTCTGACAAACTAATGAGGTTTCATATTGCTCACATTGTTGGCAAGCATAATCAAGTAGCAGATGCACTCTCAAGACGACCGAGAGTGAATGCGGTTTCCATAGCAAGTCACAATGATCTATCTTCTATGATAGATGAGTACGCTATCAATCCCAATTTTAGAGATGTGATTTCATCCCTTGCACTACGGAAGAAAGAGGAACCATTTACCTTACAAGATGGTTATCTTCTCTATTGCAATAGACTATGTGTTACTAACTCACTCACACCAAGGTTGCTTTTTACCACCTCACATCGATTGGCCGGCCACTAAGTGCACAGTCTGCTCTCAATGAGTGAAAAGAGGCACAAGGGGAGGCTAGACAAGCCCTTCTTTCTTGGGTTTCCTATCACTCTTAAAAAAAACAATTAGGAATTGACATGCCCAAGAGGACTTGGGTTACGTGCTACTGCAACAAGCAAAAAAAATATATTATGGTTCTTTCCTTGAGTGATACAGAACACTGCCAAAGCTCTGATACCAATGTAAGATGCAGCAGAAGTGAATGTTGAACTTTGCTCAAGATGAGTACTCCGAACTGTGCTCAAGGTTTCTTTTACTTACGGAAGGGAGAGCCTTCCGTTCCGAGAGAGTGCAAGTGATCACAAACAAAGTGGATAAACACTACGAATGAAGGTGAGAGCATTTTGCCCACCGTCTTTGTGGAGCCATCTCCATTGAGGTGGCAGGAGACTCACTTCTTTCTCGTTCTTTTGGTGGGGGATCTACCATTGAAACTTGAGTTCTCCTTTGGGAAGGAGATGCATCTTCAAGTAGTAGATTTTTGAGCCCTTTGTAGGGATCCTCTTCTTCTTCCCTTATCGGGGAGAGGCCTCTTTCGGAAGTCTCACAAGGAGGCTTCTTAGGTACTCTCTCTTCTTGGTGGGACGTTTTCAAAATCCCATGAGCATGTAGCTGCCATTGCTCTTCACTTTGGAGGGATGGATTGCCCATGGCTTGTTGAAGCCTAGTAACAAGGTAATTAACAAGCATAGGCGCATCATTGGTAGCATGTTCATTAGCAAAATCAAAGCTATCAACATTAATTTCACTCTCTTTACTATTGTCAGCCATTCTAAAAACTTTTAGGTGTAAAACTTTAAAGTGTACTTTGGCACTTCAAGCCCTAGTTGCTACTCCTTGTAACCCCTGTAGAAAAGCACTCAAGCTCCTATACCCGTGGCTCGAATATCATTAATTGCAAGGAATAAAAGAGAGGGTCTTTCACTACCAAAATAGTACCAGCTCATGTTAAGCTTCTAATAGCTCAATAGTGGTTAAGCCGTCGGCAAGCCCTGTAGGACTTCACTATTAAGACCATAGCTCTCAACGGTGATGCCCCGTTATCTGCACGAAGTAGGCGCACTACAAGGATGAAAATCCCTATTCTACTTTCTCATTGCAATTAATAATACCAACCATTTATAGTTATCTTGAGGACCTCTCTTCTTGAGCAAGGAATGAGAAACCTTGTGCTTTGATACCAATGTAACATTTAATGGTCTAGTAGCTTGTGTGTAGCGAAAAATAACATAGATATAGTGAGCATTTCATTAAGACTAGATTCCTAATGAGCATAGCAAGAGTGCTTGGATGGAGAGAGCAACAAAAGCATAGCACCTAGTTAGATATGCATGAACAATACTGCAAAAAGAGAGAAATTAAGCTATTGACAATATTTGAGGACCGGATTTATACGGAGTCGGTCCCCCCTCCAAATGGATTTGTATTATAGGTTTCCCCCATCAAGGGAGACATTTTACAATACAATACTTTTTGTTCCTTCAATAACTTGCTGGTGCAATGAAGATGGAATCTTCAAGCTCCAAGCTGACACTTGAAAACACAACATCAATTCCCTCACGGTCTCAGACCCAAGACCTCACACACCTTCAAAGATGGTGAGATCTAGCGGGGTATGAGAGTAGATCGAGAGGAAGAAGTATTCTTACGATAAATAATTATGTCTCCTCACATAATCACTCTTAATAGCTTAGTGTATCTTAGTAATTAGCATTATAGAGGAGATGATCATGCATTGGAGCTTGGCTCTTCGTTGGTTTTGCATCACAAAGCCAAGAGTTGTTGGTGTAGGCCTCCCTTCTCACAAGCTTGGAGTAGATGATGAGGTTTCCTATCAAAGCTGGAGAAGGAGATAGTCTTCTTTACTTCACACATGAGATTGTGTGAGTGCGTGTTTGATAATGCCTTGCAAAAATCAGCCCCCTCTCTCTCTGGTTCGACCTCTCTTGCTATTTGCTCATGATGGCATCCTCATTAGGAGAAAGTTGGACTCACTTTTGGCCTTGTAAGAAGTGCCATGTCGGCTTAGAGAGAGAAAACGAAAATGTTAAATTGTGCATTTTATGTGATACTTTTTTGCGCCAACAAAAAGGCAAAATGACATTCTTTGGTAGGTAGCTGGCGTCTTTATCATTCTTATCCTTCGTTCTCTTGTCAGGAATCCAACTAACCATATGACTAATGATTTGAAATGCCAACTTACAAGCGTTCCCTTCATAAACATAATCCACAAAAACTCTATCAGCTCTACTTGAGAATATGGTCTTCCCTCCCAAAACCTAAGATATTTCATGAGTTTTGAGTGTTTGTATTTTTCTCTATCAACTCTAGGAATGGAGAACGCTTCTTTTTCTGATGAAACCACCAATTTGAACTTGCAATCCTCAGCCTCTTCATCGTTAACACTTACCCAAAGAAAGAACACACGTCATCTTCATGTTGATGTATTGCAAGAGTACGCACCATTGCAGAAACGTAGGAGGGAGTCTTTCTTATCTCAACGGGAGAAATAACTTAGAAGAACAAACAAGGAACATCATTTAACTTTTTAGACCGATGGGTCTATTTATCCAAAGTATCCTACGACAAATGCGCCACCTCCCTTTGCTAATATCACTAACCTCTTACATTTCACAGGCGATGGCAAGGATGGTCTATCGGGATACATCGAACATTTGGAAATGAGAGGATTGAATGCGGAAAGGCAAAGAAACTTCCTGGCGATGGAGAACATGTAGCTAAAGAAACTTAATGAAGCATGCTCTCAAAAGATTTCATCAAACAAAGATACAATTCAAGGCCTTGAGAAGAAGATCACAAGTTTTCGAGAGAAAGACACCGTGCTTGGTATTCAGAAAGGAAAACAAGATCTGTGCAACATTGAGAACATGAAGATTGGTAGTGGTGGCCTGAAAAAACAAATACAAGCTTTAAGGTAACTCAAAGTTTTTTTCTGCTTTTGTATCTTCAATGTGCTTCACTATGAAATGGATACTCTTCTATACATGATCAGAACGCATGGTGCTTTTTTGACAGGTCTTTACTGCATCCAAACTCGAACGGTGTAGGCTTGAATGCCGGAGTGCATTATAGCCATCTAGTTCCAAAAGAAGTAGTTGAAGAGATGATAACTCAAAAAAAAAAATGCAAGTTGAAAGGGAGACTCCTTACCTCCTTCATGAACGAGAATCAGTTGGAACCAATGGAAGTGCAAGCAATACTTGATGAGAGTGGCATCTCGCAGATGGGATACAGGGCACTCTTCAAAGCATTAGCTAAAAAGTCTCAAAATAAACTACAAAGAGGATCATTGCTACCAAAGCCATCACATGTAAAGGCTGCTCATCGACACGTAAATGATGCGGTGTTTGAGAAACTTGGGTCACCACTCCATATTGAAGCAACGTTCTTAGGCAAGGGTAGCAGAGAGGTATAGTTTAACGAGCACAACAACCTCTTTGTTGATCTTGAAGCATTGCAAAGCTATGCAGTTCACTTCTTTGACATCAGTCAAGAGGAGTGCGGTGGGGTTCTCAAGTTTGTTTTGAAGCTCGACGAGTGCGAGGTCCTGAAGAACAAGAAGCTAGAGAGAGTCACCATTACCCTCATGAATAGAGCTCTAGATCCATCAATAACAAAAGAGGATCCACGATACTTCACCGTGCAATCCGAAAACAACATTCTAACTCTAGGATCATTTCAGGTATACTTTGTTCACTCTATAATAACAAAAATATTGATTATTTGGTTGTTGGTTTTGTGTTTTCGTTTTTCACTGCAGGTTGATAAGGAAAATTTTGAAATCCTTGATTGGGTTTTTAGTCAAACCCAAGTTCCTTCAAACAAAGAAATGGAGTCGTTCTTTCAGTGGAAGGATCTGGTGACTATATAGTGGAATGGCACATGGCAGGTGACTTAAAGACTCTTAAGTGTATGTACAACATAACACACAGAGCAGCTGTGGCAAATCCATGGTTATATTACATGGCTAATGCACAATATCTTGAGAGTGTGCAATGGAATAGAGCTCCCAACACACATCTTCAAGATAAAACTTTTAGGCTAGTGCTTGATATTCCTCTGAGTAGAGTTCGTGTCTATACACTTCATGCACTCTGTGGAATAATTGAAAAGGTGGTTCAATTATACATATGTTTTACATGGACATTAAAGCCAAAGAGTGAGTCAAAAAGAGTAATCAAAGCATTAGAGGGAGTGCTCTTAGAGATTGGTTTGCATGGAGGCAATGTCAAAATCGAAGAGGACCCTAAGATGTCCCAAAGTCGTTACAAGGTACCTAGGAAAGCATCGATTTGTGGCATGAAGGCAAGAAGTTTTCTTGGGTTTAGCCTCAAAGATTCAGATAGAGAAGAAAGGAGAAACCTATTCAACAAATGGAAATAGTTATATAAAGTGGTTAAAGACAATGCTGGTGGTGGGGCAATCCAAAATCACAAGGCGAACGTGTGGAAATCGCTAGATAAAATTTTCCACTACGTTGAGCAGACCAAAGTAAGCTCACATCATTTCAAGCAGCCTTGCTGGATTGGAAGAAGGCTTACCTTACAGGGTGGGGTGGGCAACATATCACACATTACATGGTGATTTAGCATTCTACGTATACAAAATAAAATTTTAAATTGTACTCTACTGACCATTTTGTTTTATTTCAATGCAGCACATACTGCTCAACCATGGTCCATATTTTGCCAAGACATACGGATCACTATCAATATGGTCCACACAAAGCATGGAAAAAACCCACTACATGGCAAGAACAGGTTATTTTAAGCACACTAGACATGGGGGAGGAAAGGATAAGGCCAATAGCCTAATAGAGTTACACCAATGGACTTATAGACGACTAATTCATAGAGCAAGGCAGAAGGAGATTCTTAAGAGTTCAGAAATTACACGGTCTTTACAACACATCCGCAAAGAGAAGAAGCAGATGGCTTGGGGAAATTCAAATGTGGGGGAGCACCATGCGAGGTGGCAACGTTATTCAAAGGGAGAAATGCCTGGGGAGAAGATGGATCCAAAATCACAAGGCGAACGTGTGGAATTCGCTAGATAAAATTTTCCACTACGTTGAGCAGACCAAAGTAAGCTCAGATCATTTCAAGCAGCCTTGCTGGATTGGAAGAAGGCTTACCTTACAGGGTGGGGTGGGCAACATATCACACATTACATGGTGATTTAGCATTCTACGTATACAAAATAAAAATTTTAAATTGTACTCTACTGACCATTTTGTTTTATTTCAATGCAGCACATATTTCTCAACCATGGTCCATATTTTGCCATGACATACGGATCACTATCAATATGGTCCACACAAGGCATGGAAAAAACCCACTACATGGCAAGAACAGGTTATTTTAAGCACACTAGACATGGGGGAGGAAAGGATAAGGCCAATAGCCTAATAGAGTTACACCAATGGACTTATAGACGACTAATTCATAGAGCAAGGTAGAAGGAGATTCTTAAGAGTTCAGAAATTACACGGTCTTTACAACACATCCGCAAAGAGAAGAAGCAGATGGCTTGGGGAAATTCAAATGTGGGGGAGCACCATGCGAGGTGGCAACAGTCACGAGTCAAGAGCGGGAGAAGATGGACCTGAGCCCGCCCATCATTTTTATCCTCTTTGTTGCACCTCTTTCTTCCTCACTTTGTACCTCTTTGATGTGCAAGCTCTGTAGACGAGCTCCTTCTTCTGTTGATGGCAGCATCCCCACAAGAATCAGGTGCCTTCTTTCCCTCAAAAACAGTCGCTTAGTATGGATCTAAGATCTCCGGGTCTTCAACCCCTGCAGCTAGAGCCTGAGTTGTGTAGGACATGAAATAGGGGGCTCTGAGTGCTTGGCACCCATACCAAATGCCAAAGACGCGTAGAGAAAACTGTTTCTCAATCATTTGTTTTTTTTTTGCATTTTGGGAGGGGGTGCCCACCACACAATCTTGTAATAACTTTCATTGCAAACAATGGGAACTTTGCATTGTCTTCCGAGTATTCCTTGTGGTATATTATGATCTACAAAAAAATAGTAATGAATTTATGGCCGTAAGTGAGATGAGTACAATTGCCAAGCACTTGAATTGTTTCTACAAACCTTTTTGTGGCTGAAATGCTCGATGTAGTGAGACAACGCCGCATCCTTGCCTTGGACTCCAGTGACAAGCCCTTGTTGTGAGCCTCCCACTCTTCTAAGGAAACTATCTTCATACACTAGTACCTGTCAACAAAAAAAAATTGATCATGATATTTTATCACTGGTCCATCTCCAATACCATCTGAATGCCTTTAAAAATTACAATCTGATTCTCGTCCATTTCCAGCATCGACCTTCCCCACAAGTGAATAGGCTGACTATTCATTACCTGAGCTCTGGGTGCCACGGGCCTACCCATGTTTTCCAAGCCGAGTTGTTTTGTTGTCGATTGAAACTGCTCATCTATTGGAAAATTGGCCTCTCCGTACTTTGCTTCATTGAATGCATCTTTGATCAGTTGCCACCTTGAAGTAAACTGTGAGTCATGGACAGCTGTGTCAGCAATAAGATGTTGGTCCATTCCATCATCATCCACAAATCCCATGTCTGCCTCACAAAAATTTGCAATTGCAGCTAGGCAGTAGTCCTCCCGTATATTCATCAACTCATGCATGATATTTGTGAGCAGAACGTAGTGGGTGTCACTCGCCATAGCAAAGCTGGGAGCACAATTCAGAGGCAAAGTCACTTCCTTATTTGGGCTTTCTTGCTTGCACCCTATTGCTGCATCCGCAAGAGAAGCAAGATTTAAGCCTGCATCAAATGTTTCCTTTAATACCTCTACCGCTCTTCTTCAGGGTCAAATTGCACCTTCACATCCTCTACCTCTTCCTCCGGTGCCAATGAATGGGAAGTTTCTGACTCACCATCCGTCTGCAAGTATAAGTAACAAAAAACCCGTGGTATAATTCCACTAAGAGACACTTTTTGAAGTGCTTCATACACCTATCTTGTACAAGCACTGCATTGGAGGGACACTTTTCTAGACAGTGATTCAATCTCCTTGAAACACTCTTGTCAGGGTCAAGGTCGGCTGGGTGCACATATCTCATGCCATCAACTGTCATGGAATTGTCACAAATGATTGCCCCATACTATTGCAAATGGGTTTGTAGGTACTCAAATGAGCAATCTATAATCCTCTGATAAAAAACTTTGCATTAAACATTCCTAATAGTTCTGGTACACGGCGATGAGCACGGGCGTTGTATAAGAACGTGAATAGTTGTTTTTCACATGTATCCTCACCCACAACGTCTGTCTCCAGGACTATGATCCCCATGACTGAAAGAAAAAGCAAGCCAAAACTACTATTCAAAATTGGTATGTATTTGGTGTCATAACCAAGCCAATATTGAGCCTCGATTATCCCTCAAGGTCTCTATTCACTTGGTTCTGTTCCGTGCACTAATGTCATAATAGGTGACATCACTTGAGTCAGAACCAGGCGAATAGGGGCCCCAAGAATCTCCAAAGGGCCCTATTCGCTTGGTTTAGACCCAAGTTGAATTTTCTTTGTACCCACGTCCATTCGAAACGGGTGGATTATAACAAAGCATTTAATGTTATCAGTGATAGATATATAGGCCTACTCACTCACTATGCCCAAACATAGCATTGAAAAACAACTCAAGCATAGTCACATAAGGAGTAACTATTCCAACCATGCAGTGCAAGACTTCTAATCTTACCCTAACAACCACTCTTTGGCCCTTGGAGTGTTGTTCCCATTGTGCTCTAACCTAACCCCATAACGCAGTGGCTTCGGTGCGCACACAGTTAACAGCACACAGGAAGGGGAGAGAGAGAGGGAGAAAGAAATTATCCCTGCAATATCCAATGGTGTCGAGATGGATGGTGATGTCGGATGCCATTGAGAGCAAGAACCAAAAGGTGGCGATGGTGATGGCAACGCGGCAGCAAGGGAATCAAACCAGTGGAGGTCGCTCAATGCAGGATCACAAGACATGGCCAAGGGGAAGACCATAGAAAAGGCAAAGGCAACGGCGATCTGTTTGTTCTACTTAGAGATGGAGATGGCGACTGTAAGGGCAATCGATGTCTGACTCTAAACACAGGATCACGATAGGTGGCCAAGGGGAAAAGCGCAGAAAAGGCAAAGGCAACGGTAATCTATTTGTTCTACTTGGAGATGGAGATGGCGACTGTAAGGGAAATCGTCGTCTGAATCTAAATGGTCACTCAAAAATGGCATGTGGGTTGTGCTCACAAGGACAACCAGTAATAAATGGGCTCATATTCCCATGCAGTAAGATCTACCAACCACAATCTCGGGTGTAATCATGTGCATAAGTGAAGTTGTCACCCTCGTCGAGGTAAGCATTCAGTTTAGAGGCAGTACCCCCGACAAACATTTAACTATATATACCCTCACCCCAGATGAGTGCTCTTTTGCCTCTTTTTGCATCCTCTACTGCCCATCATTTTAACTCTACCCCGTCAATGCTACGCGATAAGCAAACCATCTCTTTTGTGCTCCCAACCCTTTTTGTGCATCTCCTCTTACTCTCTAGTGCTCCTCCTTTTTGCGCATCCTCCTCTTACTCCTATTATGTAGTGCTTTAGTGACACAGAACTCTACACACAGTGAAGAGGTATGCTACTACACTTTTGTGCACTTGTATTTTGTGTAGTCAGTACTAAGCGAATAAGGGAAGGTAAACCCTGTTTGTTGCACCTGTTTGCTTGGTACTGACCATCTTCTTTATTAATGATGTTTGCTATTACACTTTTCTGAGGTCAGTACCAAGCGAATAAGGGAAGACAAACTTTGTTCGATGCACCTGTTCACTTGGTACTGACCTCGGAAAATATAAATGATTTTTGTTATTACACTTTTTTGAGGTCAATACTAAGCAAATAAGGGAAGGTAAACCCTGTTTGTTGCACCTGTTTTTTTAAAACCAAATACGCATTTTGAATTTATCGGGGAGAAGCAAAATAAAAACTTAAAACCCATGTAGGGGGTTTTAAGTTAGAAAACACTAGGGACAGGCCCAAAGGCCAAGCTTCAGACTTTACAAAAAGTGGTCTACTAATTTTTGGGGGATACAACTAGCAATAAACAGTTAGAAGTTAATCCTTTTTCTTCACAGCCAGTCTATCTCTTTCTAAAGCTTGTTGGCAAAGTTCAAGGCTTCCTCATATTTACTGGCTAGCTCAAACACTTCATCCTTCATCTCTTGTACCCAATTATAGATAACATCTAGAGAGCCATTCTCGACAAGAAATCCCTGCAGGTATTCAACCCTACTTGCATCTAGAGAGTCGTTAAGGATTGAGACTCTGTGCTTGTAGATCCTCATTTGTTCCAGCTTGAGGTTAGCATCCTGCGCAGAGCATCCAGTAAATAAGATCTTCAAACTAGGAGCTTGAAAATTGGGAACAAAAAGGAAAGAATTTCTGAGCTTCCAAGTGTTGGTACTAAGGGGGAAAGAATGGGGGTGTTGGCAGTTGAGGCAGGCAGAATTACTAGCGGCTTATCTCGAGGATTGACTACCGTGTTGACAACATCCACTCTCGAGCTGTGTCGTTCGAGAACACTAAGGGTACCATCGGGGGAGGACCAAGGGGGGACCTCATGAGGAGGGTCCGGATGCGGTCCTTCTGGCGCTGCGAGAGTGTCCCTTGGAAAGGC
Source organism: Adiantum capillus-veneris (assembly GCF_014529385.1). Lineage (NCBI taxonomy): Eukaryota > Viridiplantae > Streptophyta > Polypodiopsida > Polypodiales > Pteridaceae > Adiantum > Adiantum capillus-veneris. Next base: position 87,735,070 of record NC_140932.1, read on the forward strand.
ATCACCACTTTTCCAAGCTTCCTGTAGTTTCTCTATGAAACCTTGAGGGAGGTTCTGAAAAACCTGCTGGTTAAATAGACTAGACAAACATGCCTGAAAAGCAGGGCCTAGGTTCTGGCTGATGAGTGGTCTGTGAGGTGGTGGGTTGGAGTACCACCATGCGTTTTCATGAGAGGTAGACGTGGGAGGCATAAGCAATGACCTCAAAAAATATAAATGATGTTTGCTATTACACTTTTCTGAGATCAGTACCAAGCGAATAAGGGAAGGAAAACTCTATTCAATGCACCTGTTCGCTTGGTACTGACCTCAGAAAATATAAACGATGTTTGCTACTACACTTTTCTGAGGTCAGTACCAAGCGAATAAGGGAAGACAAACTGTGTTCGATGCACCTGTTCTCTTTGTACTAACCTTTTTTGAAATCTTAAGTCCCTTGTGCTACAAATGATATGTAGTTTTCTGTTATGCTATTTGTAGAGATGCCTCGTGCAAAGGCCACGCCTAGAAGGGCAACATGTGACTCTTTGAATGCTCAAGCAAGAAGACACCGATATGAGGCGCACAGAGGTGTACTGCAAGAGCTACGAAGTATCGAAGAATCAAACGACATGTTCAACCGGAAATTCCACGTCTTCCTTTCCAGCGAGTAATGTGAGAGATTTGCGAGCAGTGGAGAGTCGGCATGCGATGGGACAACAGTGCACTTCTCTGCCTTCAAGAAATTGCAGAAGACTACCTTGTTGAATTCTTCAGCAATGGATATATACTGGTTGCCCATGCACACCGCGTTACTATCATGCCGCGGGATTCTGAAACTCTTTGGAGGCTGCGCTTCCGCTATGATGGGCTGCTTCAGCCAGTATCTATCCGGGATATGAGAACAATGGATATTCTTAACATCCCCCCTCTCCATCCTCGTGCATGACAGACAGAGCCATCTAGGGCTGAAAAAAAAACAGAAGGACACAATCACGGGTCAAGAGAAATGACACAGATGGGCAGGCTGAGCTAGCCGCATAGGGGCATGAGCAAGCCAGGGTGGACCCTGAGGCAGTCATGAAAGAAACAAAGACATTTATGGAGGAGCCAGCTAGACCCCAAAATCAGTAAGTCATGGAGGATCCGGAGCTAGTAAAGGAGGATAATGATGAGGGGCATGAGCAGGTCAGGATCGAGAGGAATGACACAAATGGGCAGGTTTATGAGGGGCATGAGCAGGCCAAGGTGGACCCCGAGGCATTTACGGAGGAACCAATATTGAAGGAAAATGAGCAAGGCATGGAGCATCCGGAGCCTGTCAGGGAGGACCCTGTGCATGTTAGGGAGGACCATGTGCTTGTTAGGGAGGAGCCTGAGGCAGCCACGGATAAAGCTCAAGAAAGGAAATGGAAAGGATCTCCTTCACAAGGGCCATCCAACGAGGAGCCTTTATCAAATGAGTCAAATGTCTTAGAGAAAATCAACAAAGAGAACAAAGAGGAGTTGCAAGTTTTTCTCAGTGCAGCACCTCTGCATGCACAGATACTGCTGACTGGAAGGTCAAAGGGGGCCTGCATTTTAGACCTCGCTCAATAAGACTTCCTGTGCATGTGCAGTTTCACCAAATCCAACACAATGGATGGGGTCATCAACATTGCTTTGTGTACTACTTCTCAAGCTCTTTAAAAGTCACGGTTGGTTCATTAAATGGATCACTACCAAGATATGTGTCAATTTTCCAAGCGAGTCAAAGGCTTATCGAATTGGATAGTGATACTACTCACTCGGTATTGACCCATGTCTTCGCGGCAATCATCAACATTGTTGTGTTACATCTTAAGTTTTTCTTTATAAGTCACTCTTGGTTCATTAGATAGATCACTACGGTAAGACATGGGTCAATACCAAGCAAGTCTCTGGATTATGGAATTCGATAACTGTCCCAGTCGCTCGGTTTTGACTCATGGGCTTGTGGCAATGACAACCCGCTAAAATATCTTAAGTCGAATCTCTACCATTGATCCATGTTAGGCATGCTATCTCGCTTCTGCCTCCTAAGGTTCAAAACAAAATATACGTAATCGATTCGCTGATATTGCCTATGCTGCAGAACAACGGAGTTTCCTTTTTGGCTCTGATGGGATGGTTTAGCAGAGTCAATTTTGATCTAGCACGCTTTTTGGTCACTGCATACAATCAATCGTGAGTCTCTTCTTGCCTTGTAAAAACCATGTTACATTTAGGATCTTTCTCCTCATCTTTGATGGTTTTGGTGTAGTGATCGTTGGAGTCTATTGTTATTTGACATGAAGATAATATTTTTACTATGCAAACTTGAAAAAGCAATTGTTTACTATTCAATACAAAATTCGTAAAAACAATCATCTTTCATCTACATCTTGTATAAAACGTAGGCACATGACTGACAATTGTAAGTAGTAACGTGTGACTGACTCAAACAAACCAACGACGTCTGCACATAACTATATATATACTAACTAATCGAAAGTCACTCGTATGGGGCACCGAGACTCTATGAGATTGTCAATCTCATGAAGTGAACCTTAACAAGCAAACACAAAAACTCTACAAACAAACCAACACTCGATGATTAGGAAAATCTACCTATGTCCTTTCTCACAGCTCTAGGTCATCATGCCATTTCGGCACTCGAACGGGCTCGAAATGCAATGGAACTTTAGGAGGAGGTCTAGGACACCTAGGGACACTATCCTAGCAAGTCTGGTCGCAATCCAACAAGGTACCAAAATGACAATCCATCATGAAAAAGGTCCTGAAAACTGCAATAGAACTATCCAAAACTATCGGCCTATGGTCTAAGAACGCTCTCCTATGGTCAAAACGACTAAAAAAAGTGATTTAAGCACTCAAATCTGCAATTATAGCTCCCAGATGTGTAGTCGTGAACCACAACAAAATTGACAATGCTTACACTTAAATTAAAGAGCAAAGAGAGAGGAACACAATGCAACTTTCGGATTTGAAAACTGATTACCCATTCATTAGTTGCATCGATTACAAATTCATCTTGGGAAGTGCTTTGTTGTTTATGATGCTTCCCCCTTCCTTGAGTGATTGATATCTGCCATGAAGAGTTCTTTTGATGTTTCTGTCTTTGTCATTGACTTGCAATACTTCACTAGCTTTAGCACTATGGAACTCCTTATGTTTTGTTGTTGGGAGCTTTTGTGATGAAGTTATCATTGTTTGCATGATAACGTCTTTGTATGACATTCTTCATCTTTCCATTGATCGTTGAATCTTGTTGTGGATAGCTCGCTTGCTGAATTTTTTATTGCTTGTCGTTGTAGGCCATTCTTTGACTTGCCATTTTTTGATGGAGCTTTGTTGTCGCACTTTTAGATAAAACATGCTCTTGATAAGCATATGGAGACCTGCTATGTTTGATCCAAGTCATTTTTTATTGATTTGGGAAGACATTTCCTTATTACTGATGTAGAAGGAATATATACAAGAAGTCAAGGATGAGGGTTTCTAGATTAGGGTCTTAAAACCTCGATGACCAAAGGGAAAAAAAACCCGGTGGGAAAAAAGTGTCTGTGGTATACGCTCTTATTATTAGAGTTGAGCATTTGGACTTGAAGTACCTGTCATGCAAGGTGAGTGCTTAGAAGAAACAAAGGAAGAGTGTCTAATGCAAGTGCCAATTATGTGACACTCTATATGCATGAAAATTCGTCAAACAAAAGCATGTAGTGTAAGAGATGGAGTTGATGGGTGCTTCAAGGAACAAATGTAGCACATGTGACATCAAAGGATGTCTGTGGTATACGCTCTTATTATTAGAGTTGAGCATTTGGACTTGAAGTACCTGTCATGCAAGGTGAGTGCTTAGAAGAAACAAAGGAAGAGTGTCTAATGCAAGTGCCAATTATGTGACACTCTATATGCATGAAAATTTGTCAAACAAAAGCATGTAGTGTAAGAGATGGAGTTGATGGGTGCTTCAAGGAACAAATGTAGCACATGTGACATCAAAGGATGTTTCAATAGCTTCCATGTTTCCAAGAAGGGTTTTTGATGTAGAAGCTTCTCCACTCATACCTTACTGTGCTGAGTGCATGAGTGTCTTTTGGACTTCCTCTTTCACTTACTAATATACTACAATGACTTCAACTCTTATGCTCACCTATACCAGCGTGAGCGACATAACATAATTATACTCAACTCTTCCAGCTTGAGCAGTACCTAGAATAACTAAGATTCTTAGACCACAGAGAATATTACATGAAGATTTGGGACTAATGCCTTGCTCATTTAGTGGCTTAGCTGCTCGACTCTGACTTTTATGCCATGTATTTTTAATGGCGACTTGGACTTACCTGTTCAAGGCCAGAAACCCAATTCCATAAGTTCTGGAAATTTAGGCCTCTTCCATTGCGTTGGTCTTTGGATACCACCATTTTGTCGAGTAGGTTGGCATACTTTGGCTCCTCTTGACTTGCTTGTTGAGTGACTGATGTAGCCTTTGCTTTATCCCGCATAAGAAGCGGTTGTTGAAAGGTGTGGGTTCTTTGTGATTGAATTTCCTTTAGCGATTTTGGAATCCATCTTGTTTTTGGTTCGTGTGTGATCGTCTTTTGCATTTGCTCGGCACAAGGTATGTGACCTAGCTTCTGATGGAAGCAATTAAGTGAAGAGTATTTGTGAGTGACTCCTTGCACAATGTTGTTTTCTCCTTGCATCTTAGAATTTGAAAAGAAGAAAAAGTTAGATTCTATGTCCTAATGTATTAAAGACAATCAAAATTCATCCATTTAGTAAGCACCTTTCTGTTGTTGAGACTGAATGCATACAATTCCGAAAAAAGTGGAAGTTCTTCACATATAAGATCTAGCGTGAGCTGTGTAAGAGTTGTGCTTGACATTGTCTCCATCACAGTAAGTAGGCTGTCTTGAAAGTAGAGCTCCATTGATAAAGGTTTGTTCTCGAGTCTAGACTCTGTATCTTGGTCGAGTGGAATAAGCTGCCCACTAATAAGATGATATCTAAAATAGTAAAATGACACTATGAAATTTTGAGAGCTTATAATGAACTTGCAAATTATGGACTTCTTTTGCAAAATACAAATTTTGCTCTCTAATTGTTTCCTATCCCACTTATCATCTAAAAAGTCCAAACAACTCTCAGACTTGCAAATGAACATTGTTGTGGTAGTTCTTATTTGCTCATCAAAGAAAAAATCTACAAACACTTCAAGAGGCATAAATAGTGTGAGACAAACTATTTTTGTGGAAATTGAATACTTGAGGGACTTTTGTATATCTTGAAACAACTTATTCATAAAGCTTCACTAGTTTGAGAGGCTGGCAAAGACCAATCCTTGCTATTAAAGGATGGAATTGACAAAGGAACTACACGACCCCCACCAATGGAAGTTCTCGGTTCCACATATGACATATCATTCCATTATCTGCAAGTTCCTTGTGTTGTCTTCCTCGGTACATTTTCTCACTAATAAATGCATAGAAAGTATCAAAAATCCCAACTATGCTCTCAACTGGTTGCCAATTTGTCCTATTCAATGGATAAATATTTGAAACATACCAAAGATGATATCCATCACTTAACCTTCGAATATAATCATGCACTAAGTGAGATGCTCAAAATAACTTACAGTTGGGTCAATGCCTTGGAAAACTTGGAGGAGATGTTTGCAACCTTAAGTCTGTATGCTGGAAAGCATGTTGTATGAGGACCTCTTTCACCCGCTTTCTTTGTGCACACACTTTAAACTCTTTAACTTGTCCCTTGAAAGCCTTCACAAAATCATTGGGTTGCCTCCTCTTCCTCCTCCTAGTTTGCATTAGAACCCAACTTCCGATAGTTATTCGAGATGGTATCCATGCTTGATCGTCTATAGTATAACTGTTAAAAATGCTAACAGAGTCAATGATAGTGCTAGGCCTTCGAGAAGTAGTCATGATGTACAGTAGAATACACAGAAAGGTTAGTGCAAATATGAAAAAGGGAAGAAGTTTTGAGAGGGAAGTAGAGCTACTCAAAGTCATGTTTGGGCGGGAACATAGATACTAGATAGAGTCTTCAATGAAAGTTCTGAAACTCGTCCGTACAGAGTTAGTACGACTTATGGAATTTATGCCTTGAAAGCATGAAATTGTGCAATTTGATGAACAAAAATAATATTTTCTACCTTTTTTCTAAAAGATCTTGGCTCCAAAATGTCGATTTTCAACGTAACGTTAGCCTCTTCCTCATTGGTCAAGCGCCACTCTCTCTCTCTGGAACTTAAAGGCCCAAAGTAAGTCCAACTTTCTACTAATGATTGGCCCCTGCAAATCTTAGCCAGTGACAATCAAGAAGCATAAGTGATAGCCTTGTGACATGTATCCCCCTTTCCCCTTTTGTAAGAGCTTTAGGTATTTAAATAATGCAATTAAACTCTCATTGACCTCTTAGTCTTCTGGACAATAGGAATCATGCAAGCCATTGGGTTGTAGGATGCTCATTGGACCCCTTGGGAGATTGTCCAATAGTCTTTTAGAGAGCTTAATTTCTATTGGTTCTTTTATCAAGTGTTTTTAAATGAATTAAACTAAATTTACTCTAGCCTAATTCTCATTGGTCCACCTCTATGGCCATCCAATAGGATTTGAATGCACCTTGGGGGCAACTGGGCTAGGAAGCTGACATGTGTCCATTATGCTCTTTGTGTAAAGGGAGCTTGGAAGAGTGTGTGTGTGTGTGTTGTGTGTGTTGTGTGTGTGTGTGTGTGTGTGTGTGTGTGTGTGTGTGTGTCTCTCATCCCCTACTAATATGGCTTGACCCCTCCTAGATAGGGATGTGGGAAGACTTTTGAGTCTTCCCACAAGCATCCAATTTACCCTAAGGCTTGGAACCTTAGGGTAAATTTTGGAAGTCTTAATGGGCTTAACCCTAGGGTCTTTGAAGTCCATTTATGCACATTGCTCTTTTGTAGATGGCCCTCCCTTTGGATCCCTTTTTTCCCTCCTTTGGATCCCTACTGTGATTGGTCTGCCAGCCTAGCCAATATTCTAGCTTTTTGTCCCCTAGTACTTCCTCACATTAAATTATCAGTTTAACATGAGAAAATCATTTAGGAGAATTAGATATTAGTTATTATGACAATGTTCTGATGGTAATTGAGTAACAATGGCCTTTTGATTTGCTAAGTGTAGTAGTTGTCCCAGGATTTCCTTCTAGTGATGGGACAGAACATTGGTTCGATCTTGCATTTTTGTACATGGTCTCGTCCTATGGCCGCTTGCCATAGGGGTTCATTCTCTAGAATTCCTTGTACCTGGTCCACTATCACCGGCACAATTTTATAGTCCCCCTTTTGGTTTGGCTCAAGAGCGGGAAGTAATTTCTTCTTCCATAGGATGGCCTCTTGCTTCATTAGTGATAGTGGCATCATGTCATGGCCAAAATTCTTTACCACTTCATTCGTCATGATCATGAGTAGGGCCTTTGATTCCAATACTAGCTCATATTGCATATACTCTTGGTGAGAAGGATTTGGTACTTCTAAGGTCCACTTCTTGATTTCCTCTCGGGCATACAGTGCCTCTTCTGTGCCTTCAAAGTCATGGAAACCTCCCTCAGTAGATGTGCCTAGCATCTCTACTAGAGGTAGGTCTACCCGTGTGAATTCTATCTCAATTGCTGGTGGTGGTGGTTGAGCTGGCACAACTGCTTTGGCTTTGATGGCACTGATTGCCATATCTTTCTTTTGTAGCTCCAAAGCATATTCCTCTTTTCTAGGCAGATAACTTTGCATGTGCCTTTGCCAATTGCTCCTTTAGCTGCATGATTTCTTGATCCTTTTGGGCCTAGATAGCCCCTATGTCCTACAATCATTATACTTTTGGGCCTGGATAGCCCCTATGTCCTGCAAACAAGATCTGTCTATCATATTTCTCTTGTGCAAGCTCCCCTTTAAGTGCTTTTAGTTCTTCTAGAACCGCCACTGGAGCTGATGATATTGAATCTGGGGAAGGTGTGTATTGCATGGCAAAGAGCTATTTGAGTGTGTTCTTGACCACACCATAAGATTCCCCGAGCTTTATGTTCTTTGCTATTCTTTTTCTAGCTCCTCTTCCAACTTTTATTGATCCACTTGCAACTAATTGTTCTCCACATTGTAAGCTTGAGCTTCTTTATAGTAGTAGGCATCATCTTGCTTTTCTTTCTTTAGCTCTTCCTTCTTGAGATGTATCTAGCTGTCTTAGAGCTCTTCACGTGCTATTGAAGCCTCTAATTTTCTTCTTTAAGTGTCATTGTTTTTGCTTTGAAATCCTTTAGATCCAACTCCCGCGCCTGCTAGTGATGGCTTTTGACACTTGAATTGCAATCTAGTATGCTCTAAATGTTCATCAATGGCAAAGTCTTGAATGAGCCTAGCTCCATCTTCAATTATAGCCCTTGAGCAACGGAGATACTAGCCCCCTTTTGGATGTGATGCGTTGCTGAGAGGTGCCAACTTTTGGCTCTTTTTCTTTGGGTATCTCCCTTTGCTTCTCTTGCTCTTGCTCCTTGGGTGGAGCCTGCTCTGTGCTTTTTGGTTCCTTGTCCGTGTGGTCTTCTTGCTACTTCTCAGACTCTTGCTGCTTTGGAGTGGTCTGCTATTGAGTGACTTCTTTTTCTTGAGAATTCACCTTCTCTTTGTCTTCAATAATTGGCTTCTCTCGAGGTGGTTGCTCTTGAGTTTTTTTTTGATTTTCAGATTCATCCTTTGACTCTTGATAAAGAGGAGGGGTGGTGGCCTTGGGGGAGAGGGGTGTCACTATTTGCATGTGGATTTCTAGGGGTTCCACACCCATCTCCTTCCTTGGTGGTTCTTCATCATCTTTTTCCTTGCTCTTTGAGGATTCATCTAAGGATTCTAAGTCATCGGTCTTTTGCTTCTTTGACTCCTCTTGGACTCTTTGCTCCACTTTGTGCTTGAGAATTCTGTGGGTGTGTTGCCGCATGGTGCCTACAAGCTCCACCTTATTAATTTTTGTTCTCCTCTTGTATCGCTTTATCTTCTCTAGTCTTTCTGCTTTCCTTTGCTCTAAAGGTTTATCCTAATCTTCGTCATCCTCGTCATCCACATCAGCTCCCTCTACTTCTACCTTTTTCTTTCTTCAGCCAACTTTCATCGTCGTTCTTCTCTAAGTCTATGTGCCTCTTCGAAAACAAATGAGGCAACAAAAAAAAGACCAGGATCGCTCTCTAGCTCGCTACTGCTGCCCGCCTGCGCACGCCTAGCCCCCATCGGGACTGTCTTGGAGACACCTCGTACGGCAGCATCCGTAGCTGCCAAGGCGGCTGGCATCCCCTCAGTTTGAGTTTTGGTCAGAGATACCCACACGCTCCCGAAGGTCATCCTTTTGCCTCGGGTGAGTGGGGGTTGGTTTAGACAGAGTGTGGACTACTCGGGCCTCCCGAACCAGTGCTTCATTTGCAGACACATGGGCCACCTAGCGAAGGCCTGTCCGCGGAGGAGGCCACGACCTGCACCTCAGCCTCAGCCCCAGCCTGCCAAGGCTGGGCCGCAGCCATAGCCAGCGGCACATCGCACAGATTCAGAGCCACCCTCCGAGCCTCGGGCTCCAACGGAGGAGGGGTGGTAGCAGGCCCGTGGCCGTCGACGCCAGGGGCCACAGCGACAGCCTGGCACTCAGAGTGGCCCTCAGGTGCCTACTCAGCAGTAGTGGGTTCCCACGGGGAACCGCTTTGGTCCTCTTGAGCAGGAGGAGCCCCCTACGCAAGTCTCCACCTCCGCTTCACCCTCGCCAGCCGCCCCCCCTTCAGAGTTCCCCTCTTCCTCCTCATCCTTCCCCCCTCCCTCTGCTCCCGTCCACTCCCCACCTCACCCCTCTACCTCTGCCGCCCCACCCTGCTCCTCTTCCCCTACGGCCCCCCCAGCTCCTTCTCCCCCCCCCCCCCCCCCCCTCCTGCTCCAGTTCCACTATCGACTGAGGAGACTGGTCCCTTGCCGGCGGCTAGGAGATGTCTTGGCAGTGCCTTTGCCACGAGTCGCCTAGCGAGAGAGGGTCAGCCCTTCTTGCGGCCCCCTCTACAGATTCAGTCATCTTCCCTTGCAGCTATCCCTCGTGTGGTCTGACGAGCATTAACCTCCGATGCCGCTGGGATTTCTTTGAATACGAGTTCACTCGCTTTCTCGGCGATTCCACAGCAAACCACGAGGCAGCCTGCTTCAGGGTCCATGCTTTGTTCCTCGCCGCTAGGGGGACAGAGGCCTTGGACTGAGCAGTTGGTTTCTCCTTCGCCCTCTTTGGTAGGGCCGAGACACAGTGGTCCCTCGACTCACTGGTGGGATGGCTGCATACACAGGTTCTCGAGTTCTCTCCCCACATGGGAGAACTTGGAGTTACAGATTTGCTGCAGACTTTGTGGCCACTAGCCAAGTTTGCGGTGACACCCCCAGACTCAGCAGGATGTAGGCACATTGTGGTGTACTTTTTTGCTGATACACAGTGTTTTACTTGCTATGTATACATTCATGAGGACTCCTGGACAGAGGAGGTTGCTTTACGCACGGCTCGCTCTGCTTGGGCTTGGGCTAGGCACTCACTGCTGTCTCGCCTATCTAGAGGACGCTCGGATGCGGATTACTCCCCATCCAAGCTAGCCTCGAAGATAGCCCATCTTGCTGCTGCGGCAACATCTGTTCTCTCTCGCTCCCCATGAGGATCGTCTCGTGGAACGTGCAGGGACTAGATGGGCCCCAGTTTCAGCGACAGCGGGACCGATTGCGTCAGGAGCTTCAGCGTTGCCTTGTGGGAGGAGAGATTGATCTCCTTATGCTTCAGGAGCACCATCTGTCTGAGAGCCGCATTTGGCGATGTGGTCAGATTTTGCGTGGACGATATGATACCTTTTGCTCAGCTGCTTTTGGACCTGGAGGCATCCAGGGTGGGGTATGTATGACTATTGCGAACTCATTGCAGCAGGCCATTGTGGGCAAAGGGATTATTGTGCCAGGCAAGGCTCAGTGGATTACAATGCAGATTCAGGGTGGCCTTATGGTCTTCCTAAACATCTATGTGCCCAATGTGGCGAGTGCTCGTGCAGATTTTTGGTCACAGATTGTTGAGTCTTTGCCACAGGCTGACCATTGGTGTGTAGGAGGGGACTTCAACATGTTGGAGGACCCTTTTGACAGGATTGGAGGCAGCCATGCTACTGTGCATGGAGTCGAGTTAGCAGCTTGGGAGAGGTTGTGTATGACTTTGAGGGTCTCGGATACATGGCAACACTCTGGCTTTGTGAGGCCTCCAGCGAGTCTTGTGTTCTCTAGATAGGACCGCAGAGTGGGAGGAGTGAATCTATCGCGGATAGATCGCTGCTACGCTAGTGACCACTTCAGTGACTTGGGGGGATCAGTGGGCATCCTGGCAGGGACATCCTTCTCGGACCATGCACCAGTGATCCTCACAGTGGCAGACAGGCAGAGGAGTGAGAGCACAATGCTTCGCATCCCAGAGCGGTCTTGTTGGACTCAGCACTTAGAGAGAGGGTAGAGGCTCTCTGGACAGAGGGCATGGACAGCCAGGCTCTACCTGCAGACAGAGTGGCCTTAGGCCTAGCTCAGCTTAGCCACTTTTTCTCCAGGAGTCTCTGGCTCGACGGGCTGTAGAGAGAGAGGAGGAGTAGCATCTCAGACGAGGCATTGCTTCACTACAGAGGATGCAGGAGCAGCATCTAGACAGTCCATGGTTGGAGGAGCAGTTACAGCAGGCTCGACAGGAGCTTGCTTGCACAGAGGAGAGGCGTCATGAGTTTGCCTTTCACCGACACGCATCTCAGTGGACTCAGGTGGGTGACAGAGTGACAGGTGCTTTTTTTGAGACAGTGGGACCTCGCCACTCGCATGCCAAGGTCAATCAGTTGAGGAGACCCGATGGGTCAGTTGTTTGTGAGCTCGAGGATATGCGTGCAGTTGCTACTGACTTTTACCGTGAGTTACTGTCGCCGGCTGAGCCCCAGTCAGAGCGGCAGGCTGCATGCAGGGAGCAGGTTAGGGCACAGATGCCTTGTCTTGTGACTGAGGAGATGCGCCAGAGGCTAGAGATGCCTCTTCAGCTTGAGGAGCTGCACACGGCTCCTAGGGCCCTCCCTCGTGGTAGCTGTCCAGGTGAGGATGGGCTGACTCCCAGATTCTTCTTGGAGTACTGGGACCTGCTTGGCCCAGATCTTTGTAGTGCCTTTCAGTACATTCTGCATACAGGAGTGATGCCGGATAGCATGAATGAGGGCCTGATTTACCTCATTCCAAAGGAGGGTGGCTCCTTGGATGAGATTCGATAGTGGCGCCCCATCACCATCCTCAACTCAGCCTACAAAATTCTTGCCAAGGCTCTGAGTTTGAGGATTCAGCCACTTTTGGAGAGCCTTATACATGGGACTCAGACACGTTTTGTCAAGGAATGTAGTATCCTTGACAACATCTTCACTTTCTGGGAGGCTTCTGCTCTAGCACGGCTCCATGGGGAGGACCTTGTGATTCTTCTTCTCGATTTTGAGAAGGCATACGACAGAGTTGACTGGGACTTTCTAGAGGTCACTTTACGCTGGATGGGCTTCTCAGATGCTTGGATTAGGGGGTGTCATCTTTGTACAGACAGGCTCACAGTTAGGTGCTTTTGGCAGGAGGTAGAGGTGAGCGCTTCATGCTCACACGATCGGTCAGACAGGGTTGTCCTCTTGCCCCCTTTCTCTTTCTGTTCTATGCAGAGGCAATGAGAAGATTTTTGGTATCACAGCAGGTTGGTCTGAGGGGCTTAGCACTCCCTATTCGGGGAGATGAGCTTCTGGACGCTGAGTTTGCCGACGACTCAACCTTGTACTTAGAGGGCCAGGAGGCTAATCTACACAGATGTGAGCATGCTTTGGAGACCTTCTGTTGTGCATCGGGCGCACTGATCAACTGGAGAAAGACAGTGGCTTTCTCGGTTGGCAGTGCTCCTGTGCCAGATTGGATGCTAGGAGAGGGTTTCAGGTGGATTCCCCTAGGGATTGCAGTTCGGTACTTGGGTTGTCAGGTTGGTTTGGACTTGTCCCCCGAGCAGTAGATTTCTCCTCTTCTCCTGTCCATCAGAAGAAAGCTGTTACATTAGAGCTCAGCATGACTTTCGCTGGCTGGTAGAGTAGTAGTTGCCAACCAGGTGTTGTTGGCGACTATGTGGTACATCACTTCTTGCTGGATCTTCTCGAGTTCTTGTATCAGCCAGGTAGAGAGGCTGATCAGGAACTTCCTTTGGTTAGGTCGTGACACTCAGATTGCCCGAGCCAAGGTGGCTTTGTCGGTCATCACACTTCCTTGTTCTCAGGGAGGGCTTGGGATCATTGATCCAGCACAGCAGAGCAGAGCCCTTCTTGGGAAGTTCATCGTCAAAGGACTTCTTTCAGGCAAGGAGCCCTGGAAGGAGTTCTTGCTGCAGAGGCTTCGTGCCAGAGTGCCTCAGTCAGGAGGCCCTTGGCACCTGTTTGGTGGACGAAGCAACAGGCGGCCATGGCCAGAAGGACCATATTTTTTTGAGAAACCATTGTAAAATTCTTTTGTAAAGAAGCATCTCTAAGCCGGGGGAAATTGTCAAGGATGTATGATTATTCTTATGGGAGCAATTGTATATTAGAGAGCCAGTTTTAAGATTAGGGGCTTATGGCCGGACAATCCATTTTGTAAAGACCTAATCTATAAAGGTCATTTTTTGTAAGTTTGAAGATAATCTTTTTAATGGAGAACTGAGAAGGCAGCGTACGTTTGAGAGCTCCTTCTCGTTCAAACTTGTAATCTTCGCCATTGCGGCTACGGTAATCCAAATTCAGATTTGATTATTGCATTATGTTCCTCTCCTCTTGCTCTTTCATTCAAGTGTAATCATTCAAGATTCAGTGTAGGTTTTCGACTACGAGTGAGCCAGTGGACCGGCTAGATCCTCTCTTAGGAGATTTAGGGAGCTGTGAGTGAATGTGTTAAAGCATTTTTGCTCTTCAATTTCTCTAATTCGATTGAGTACTAAAATTTCACCCAAAATCCGTCGTGTTTGTTTTGTTTGATTCATTTTCTTATGTTTTTTCAATTTTGTACTTAGGAGTAGGATAAGCAAATCACATTCCAATCAGATTTGGGGAAAAAGTTAGAGTCGAGAAACCAGAAAAACATAACCTTGGCCAAAAAAGCCACAAGACTCTGAAATTCTGAAAATCTGACCAAACAGGATTGATATTGATTCAAATCACAAAGTGGTAGCACAAAACACTTGTCAGAGGGAGCAGACAAAATTTCATCATATTTGACCCAGGTACTACGATCACGATCGGTGTACCTAAGTACCAGAATTGGACCAGATTTGACATGTGCCTTCCTGATAAGATTCCAAACAACTTTGTCTAAAGCAACCACACCCAAAAACATCAAAAACCAAGAAAATCAGGCCACTTGGATAAAACTAGCCTTATAGACCCAGAAATTGTAAAATATTGACTTTTGGTGATCCAAATGCAAAAAGACTTTGGGGATAGCCTTAAAACATCAGTGTCTACAAGCATGCCAAATTTGGTCTGATTTGGGCTCAGAAGTACGATCGCGATCGGTGTACCTAAGTGCCAAAATTGGACCAGATTTCATATGTGGAATCCCCAGGTGTCTACAAACATAAAATTCTAAAGGAACTATAGCCAAAAACCTCAAAATACATGTCAAACCATCGGAACACAGGTCCAAGTCAAAAATTGCTAAACTGACTTAGAAATTGACTTTCAGTAAACTAAAACACATCAAAACTGGGAAGAAACCATACAGAGAGATAGCCTGTACACAGGACAACCCCTGGTATCTCTCAAATCCCAAATCAAACATCAAAATCTAGTCAAACTGATAAATTTGGGAAAACAGGCACATCCAACCAAGAATTGGTAAAAACTTGACTTTTTTGAGTCCAAATACAAAAGTGTCTAGCAGGTAGTCTTAAAATAGCCTAGTGAACAAGCTGGTGAAGTTTCATCTGATTTGGGCTCAGAAGTACGATCGCGATCGGTGTACCTCTGCCCCTGATCCAGCTCAATTTTGACCTGCCCATAGACCTAGGTTATATAAGATACCAGGAGTTGTCAAAACTCAAATTGGACATACGGTCAATAATCTGCAAGCAAAATTGTGTTGAGATCATTTTGAAGTGTTGAATCTTCTGACAGTTGGAATGATACAGTGATCTCATAGCCATCCACTGTATTCATTTGCAGAGACCGGTCAAGTAACAGTCCATGCAGTCGCCGAAATTGGAAGATCTTTCCATCTCCAGGTAAGAGGTTTGGATTCAGTCAGTAAATCTCACTTTCTTCATGTTTTTGAGATCGGGAAAACAAATCAACACCAGAAACCTAAATTTAGTGGATCAAACGAGTGTTGCGTCAACGGAGGAGAGTGTAAACCAAGGGATAGTGCGACCGTTAGAGCCGATCCTTGAAGAAGTCATTTTTGACACTTCTTCAGAGAGATCTTTCGAGTACTTCACAGAACACTTGGGGCAAATAAAACTAAACGGGAGAGAAAACATGGCAGCAGGAGCATCAAACCCCTCAGCCACACTAAAGCTATTGTTCATCAAGTATCAATATGACAACAAGAAAGGTGCCAAGATATACAAAGATGGTATGGACCTCTACTGTGTGAAAATAGAAGATAGACCAAGCGAGTTCAAGGACTTAGTGCCTATGAGCTATAGCGGAGACAGGTACCTAGATGACGAGGGTATCATGTATTTGGTAGTCCTAAATCCTAACATTGTAGACAAGTGGGGATTGATGGGCACAAAAGCCAAAATAGACGAGGAACATGAGGAAAGGGCTCCAACAATGAGCTTACCTAATGCGAGATTAAGGCGAGAAAATGAAACATCGAGAGTCAATACGGATAATGTCTACTTGGGGTTATACAAGTATAATAATGGAGATCAAGATCTCTATTATAGATGTGAGGAACCCTACGTCCGGGAGATGACTGAGCGGAAAAGACTTTATGTCTTCACCTACACAGAGGGAGCGGAAACAAAAATTGCAGCATACGACAAGTATGGAAGACGATATGCAGCAATTGATAAAAAAGAATTGGAAGGATATACGTACTTCGGGGGACCACTTCACAATTACTTTGTCACTCCAAGACCTCTAAGACCAGCCCCTACAACTGTCGTGCCAGAACCGTTGACCACAGGAGGAGGGAGGACTCATGTAGTTGATTCTTTCAGTCGACCTCATTATTCGATGCCAAGCCCCATGGGAACGTTACATTCCAGAGAATCAATGGCTACGAATCGAGGTAGTGAGGTTCCCATCTCTACACATACGGATATAGGTCTGACATTTGCAGCCACCTCATCACTTTTGCCTCCTAATAGTAGATTTGGGGCGGGGGAGCCAACAAGAGCAACCTACAACCTCCCTGATGCACGAGAACGATTAAGTCGAGACATGGGAGCAATGAGATTGACCGCAGAACATAGGCGGATCAGACCATCCCAAGTAGCGAAGTGCATGCCAAAGAAGTATAGCGGATCGGGGGATCCATATGCCCATGGATCGCTCTTCAAGCAAGTCTTAAGAGAAGAACAGATCACTGATTTCCATACTCAATACGAGGGATTCGGGCTAACCTTGGAAGGGACGGCCTTAACGTGGTTTCAATCTTTAAACCCTGAAACTTGTCCGAATATTGAACATGTATTGCGCAAGTTCGCAGAAGAATTCTCAAAACGGGGTATAAAGCATAATACTGTATCGCAGATATACTCTTTTAAACAAAGGGAGAATGAAAAATTGAAGGAAGCAACCTTGTGATTCAAGCAATACATTGAGAGGTGCCCGAGGAGAGAATTACCGTAGGACGAGAGATTGTCTGTGCTCTTCATCGAAGGACTTAGGAATGAAACCTTGAAAAAGGACCTTCACTTGAAAGCATGTAGCACGTTTCAACAGGTTACAAGGGAAGCATTATATCTTGTCGATAACTGCAAAGCATATGGGGAAGTGTCAGAGGATACTGATTTAGTAACCAGTGGCTTTTCGTCGATTAAAATCGAACCCTCTACCAAGAAAGATGCCCAGGCACCCTTGATGCCGACAGCTGATCAATTGATAGAGGAGGTAACGAAGAGAATGCAGCAACATATGAGATCAAATCCAGTAATGAGACAGTCTCAGACGAGAAAGTGTGACACATGTGGGGGGGATCATCCGACGCCATGGTGCACACAACAGCCGAAAGCACCAGTTGCGAATGGACGAGTACTGAAATGGTGCGCCATAGAACAAAAATGGACAAATCATAGCACAGAAGAGTGTTTTTATAACAAAAACTATGTGAGGGAAAGACCGTATGGTCCTCCAGCAGGACCATCCCAACCACCTCCTCCAAGATATCAAGTTGGACCAAATATGAATCTAGTAGCTGGAGCAGACAGACCCCAACCTGTGTTGGCTCAACAACCTCCATTACCACAGGAGAATAGGGCATCTTCAACCTTGTGAAGCATCACCAGGAACAAATAGTACACTTCAAGTTTCTTATTATGAGGAACCGAATGAGATTACGCAACAGAACCCGATTCACAAATATACGCAGACGAAGCATACCAACCGTGGGGAAATAGCGAGGGTATGGCACCACCAACGTATGTAGCACAACCTTCGAGAGATCAATATTTGGTAGATGAGAGAACGTTAATGTTCATTGCAAACCAGAATTACAAACCAAGAGGATATCCAAATAGAGCAGGACAACCTATGGGACCACCTCCTCAAAATCAAACACCAATAGGACAGTGCTATAGCTGTGGAAGTACGGATCATTGGGAGCGTAACTGTCCTTTCAAAGGCGAAAGAGTGAAAATTTTTGGGTTTTGTGACGGATGTGGTGTGAATCACATATTGCCAGATTGCCCAAAAAATCCGGACAGCAAGGGAAAAGCGACTATGAACATTGTGGGAGTGATACCGAGTGCAAGCAGCGGATCGAAAACCGATCCCATGATCCAAATCAATGTGATAACCAGAGCCCAAGCCAAGGACTTAAGGAAAAATGAGTCCATGGAGGAAAAGGTCGAGTTGGCGATACCCACAGAAAATGAGAGCTTATCCGTGAGAACCCAGCGAAAATCCTGGAAGGCAAAACAAGACAGGATGAAAACAAGAAGGTTGAACAGCCGAATTGCCATGCAAAACGAATTGCATGAAAAGAAGGAGCAACTCAAACAAGAGAGAGAGAGTAAAACTGCTTAGGTTAACCACAAGCCAAGGAAAGCGTCCTCGGGAGGATCGGTCTTGGTTGACAAAGTGCTAGAGCCGTTAGATGCTCTATTACAAGCGTACGAAGCAAGGCTAAAAACAAACCAAACTTTAGAGCAAAGATGGTTAACTTATCCTCAACCAGAAGTGGAAACGAAGCGTTTGGAAATGTGTAAACACCTCATTGAGATAGCCCAGGCGTTGATGGAACCCAAAATGGCTAGAACCCCAGAACAAGAAGTGTTGATTCACAAAGAGCGAGAAAAACTAAAAACCGATGAACCAAAACAAGTAAACGAACCCAGGCTTGAAACAATATTGTCACTGGATCATCGAGTGGTGCCAAACACGACTGATGACACTAAATCAATGACGATGATGCCAATTCCAGAAGTTGAAGAACAATGGCCACAACACTTATGGGAAACCATTAGAAACAAAAATAATGGAAGCGCGATGTTACAATTTGCTCCAATTCCCGAGATTAACCTGGATAACGGATTTTATCCAGCCGATATACAATCACTGTATGGGGATGTGGGAACGGAAATTTCGGTGGAAAGCAAAGCCCAATCCTTGAAAACCCTACCTTCATTTATACGTGAACATGAGGCACGATCAGATATAAGGTTAGTTCCATCCCTGATGAGAACTATTCCACATATGGTTGACTCAAAGAGTTTTCAAGATATGTTGTCGACACCTGTAACATGCACAATCACGCTGTCCGAACTCTTGAGAGTCAGACCATTCTTATGGGAAGACACGGGGAAACATTTGGAGCACAAGGGAGTAAAGATTCCTCTTCCGACAAACCCTATGGGAGAAGAAAACAAACGGGAAAGTCAACCCAAAGCCCAACCACTGCCCATAAACAAGGTCGGAGATTACTGTGAGGGCGAGGAGGGGAATACAACCCTACCTGTGGACTATTAGGATATAAAAACGATAGCTATCCTAGACAGTAGAGCGGGAGTGGCGATTGCTACAAAGCAAATTTGGGAGAAGTGGGGCCGTCCAGCTCTCAGGAAAACGAGAATGAAATTGCAACTTGCAGATGGGTATGTAGAGAGACCATTGGGAATCCTGGACCAAATAGTTGTAACTTCGTGTGGAATTAACTATGAGCACACCTTTGCTATGGTGGATTTTGGGAAAACGAAAAACTTTGACATTATTTTGGGACGACCCTTTATGCGTCAACTCAAAATGATACAAGATTGGGGTTACGAACAAATCTGCCTAAGGCACGAAGAGCTAATAATGAAAATCAACATGAAGGATCACAGCTATAGAGACGTGGCAAAAACACCTGTGCAAGAATTTAATTCAACCACTATAAATGAAAAAGAAATGTCTGTATGGATGCAAACGAAAGCGCATGTCTGGATGTGTGGAGCATCTGATTGTGGAGGGATAATCAAAGAGGAATGCATTTTGGAAAGATCCGTAGAGGACAAAGCTTATTTCCCGGAACATTTATTTGAGCCATTCGGGTGGACTCAAATATTGTCAACCTTGGACATATGTGTTAACGAATGTACACCTACGAAATTTTGTGACGAAGAAGGATACGACCTAGTAACCTTGCAAATGGCAAGCATCATCCTTGAGTCAGGATCGGAGAGCGAGGAACAGGAAGAACCTCCACGAGAGACCGAGTGTAAATGAATAATTGATGAGATATCTGTAGTGAACGAGAGGAATCGAACAAAGGATGAATTCACGGATTCACTATGTTGTGACCTTCCATCACTGGACGATGAAATCCAACTGATAGAGGCTGATGATGAAAGATCAAGCGCATCTGAGACAAATAGGAAATACAGGTCGAGACAGGACAGGTTTTACGAGTTTCATAACCAAAAACCTAGTCGATAGGAGCGGTATAAATCCAAGAGAACTAGAAAATCAAGGGCTAATCAGCATAATCCGATGCCTCATGTCAATGACAGAGCGAGATATCTAAAGCTTGTCAAAGCTAAGGATTGTGTCAAAGACGAGGTCACTGGCCGGTTTATCAAAACTAAATCGCAAAAAAACAACAAGAAAAAACAGACACGAGAAGCAAACGACTAAGTCGCAAAAAGGGGGGAAAACAAAGTCTGGAATGACCAAAACGGAGAGGAAAACAGAGTACAATAAGCTCAAGCGAACCCTCAGAGACATATGGACGACCGACTTTGAAACGAATGAGGACACGAGTTCTGACAAGATAGATGCACCGTCCCATTATAAGAAGTATACCATACAAGATAAGAAAATCATAGTACAACAACCTATGAGGGAATTGAAGGAATCGGGTACATCGTACGACGGTCCTGAAAAAGCCAAACAAATAGATCTAGCGGAGCCAGGAGAAGATCCAAAACCTGCATATATTTCCACGGATCTTACTGAAGAAGAGGAAAAGATTTTGGTAGCTACTCTTAAACAGTATAGAGATGTGTTTGCATGGTCGTACAAAGATCTTAAGGGGGTGGATCCTAGTATCTGTCAACACACAATACCCCTTAAGAATGACGCCAAACCCAGCAGACAACGTCCCTATACTTACAATGAAACGTTTGCCAAAAAGATCAAGGAGGAGATAGATAAACTTAAGGAGGTAGAGTTTATTTATGAAATTGAGCACACCGAATGGGTTTCACCGATTGTGGTGGTCCCGAAGAAAAATGGAAAGTTGAGAGTGTGTGTCAATCTCAAGAAAGTAAACGTTGTTACAATTCGGGACAACTATCCGCTACCCATCACTGCTCATGTAATAGAAAGGGTGGCAGGAAAAGAGGCATATAGTTTCTTAGATGGCTTTTTCGGTTACAACCAAATCGCAATAAAACCACAGGATCAGCATAAAACGGCTTTCGCAACCGAATGGGGTATTTTTGCATTCCGGGTAATGGCTTTTGGCCTCACAAATGCACCAGCCACGTTTCAAAGGCTGATGGGTCATGCTTTTAAAGAATATCTAAGACAGTTCTTAGAAATTTACATGGATGACTTGTGCGTTCACTCTCTTGTAAGACTGGAGCACATAGAGCACTTGACAAAGGTGTTCGAAAAATGCAGGCTGTATCGGATTTTCCTGAATCCGGAGAAATGTGTCTTCATGGTAAGACAGGGAAAAATATTGGGACATATAGTGTCCAGAAATGGTATTTCGACAGACATGGAGAAGATCAGCGTCATTGTTGATCTACCATGACCAATAAAGGTGAAAGAAGTACAGGCATTTATGGGTCATTGTGGATATTATCACAGATTTATCTACTCATATGATATAATTGCAAAACCACTTTACGCGTTGATAACTAAATTTGAGTGGACAGAGGAGTGCGAGGAAGGTTTTCAAAGGTTGAAGCAGAGATTAATTTCCGCTCCAATTTTGAAGGCTCCGGATTGGGAGAAGATCTTTCACATCCACGTAGATGCATCAGCGTATGCAATAGGATGCATACTTGCATAACCTGGAGAGAACAACATGGATTTTCCAATAAGTTACTCTAGTAGATAGTTGAACAATGCAGAGAAGAATTACACGACAACTGAGAGGGAGGGATTAGGTATGGTCTATGCGGTGAAAAAGTTTAGACACTACTTACTTTCCAATAAATTTGTATTCTTCGTTGATCACCAAGCACTGTTGTACTTAGTAAACAAACCTTGCAGCACGGGGAGAATTGTTTGATGGCTCATCATACTTGTCGAGTTTGACTTCACGATAGTGGTTAAGAAAGGAACTACACACCAAAGAGCGGATCATTTATCTAGAATGATGCATGGAGAAAACCCTGTAGGAGTTGACGATGATTTGCCAGATGCATATCTTTTCAACATAGAAATGGTTCCAAGATGGAACGAGGATGTAATTCCTTCGCTGACTATCGGGTCAATGAATGTGACAAGACAACCATCAACCATTGCAGCATCCAGATCATTGGTAATGTTGGCGCGCAAGCTATACAAACAAGGATCCGATCAAATCCTTAGGCTTTGTGTTGAATCGAGTGAACGGGAATTATACCTAAACCAAGCTCATGTACAAACAACAGGAATTCACAATGGGCATACACAGATGTACCAGAGATTGATGAGAATGGGTGTGTATTGGCCGAAAATGAGACATAGTGTTCATATGCATGTCAAATCTTGTGTTAAATGCACGCTTCAAAATCCAATAGAGCACGTGACTCTATTCAAACTATTTGTAGCACCCCGATGGAGTAACTACATCGTTGAATACCTCACCACCAGGATACTGCCTGAGGGGATGAGTAGATTACGAATCAAAACGATCATGAAAGAGGCAGAAAACTATGTACTGATTGAGGACTCTCTTTACAAGAGGGGAAAAGACAATCAATTGAGAATGTGCGCGACTGAAGAGGAATACATTCCTATCTTAGAGCAAGCACACAACGGACAAGCTAGTGGACATTTCTCAGCTGACAAAACGGCCAAAGCAATTCTTATTGCAGGCATATGGTGGACTAAACTATTCATGGACGCTGAAGAGTTTGTGAAATGATGTGATGATTGCCAGAAAACAAAAATTCTGAGAGCGCGAGATGATATGCCCTTAAGGCCAATGATGGAGGCAAGAGCGTAATGGGGAATAGATTTTGTAGGACCGATAGCGCCTCCGGAATATAAAACGCACACTCAATACATTATTGTGGCAACAGATTATCTAACAAAATGGGTGGAAGCTAAAGAAACAGCCAGAAATGATGCAAAAACAACAGCACAGTTTTTGTATAAGAACATTTTCACCAAATATGGCTTACCAATTGAGCTCGTGAGCGATAGAGGCACTCACTTCATCAATGAAGTGATCGAATTCCTATTGGATGAATTCATGGTAATTCATAGGAAGTCCGCCCCCTATCACCCACAAGCGAATGGCCAAGCAGAAAGTACGAATAAAATTTTGGTGACAATTCTCACCAAAATTGTCGGCGAATCGAGAGCTGACTGGGATCAAAAGCTGCATTCAGCCTTATGGGCATATCGAATAGCTTACAAAACATCCATCAGGACGATTCCATTCAACATGGTTTATGAAATTCTAGTGATTTTACCACTTGAATTCCTTATTCCCATGCTTCGAGTCGCTAAACAATTAGATTGGACGGGCCATGAATTATCCAATCAGGTAGATGTCCTGGAAAAACTGGATGAAACTAGATTGAGAGCCGTTGCATCAATCTACGCGCAAAAACGAAACATGAAATCATTCTTTGATCAACATGTTATCAGCAAGGAATTTACTACTGGGGATTACGTCTTAATGTATACCCTGAAACAACATTCCCGGAAACTCAAAAAGCGAGGAAATGGACCCTATGTGATTCATGACATATCATCTAGCGCTGGCATCAAACTTGCGACATTAGAGGGAGAGGAAATGCCTAACTGGATTAGTGGTTGCAGACTAAAGAAATACAACTTACGACTAACCACAAAGATGCTTGCCAAAATACACGCTGCGAAGGAGCGCAAGAACAAAGCAAAAGAAACAAAAGCTCAAGCGCAGGAGGAGGCCAAAGTCAGGATTTTAAAAAGAAAACAAACCTTACAAAAACAAAGACTTCCTCCACCAGCAGGCACGGCTCAAATTCCTTTGTCTATAATTCAAAATGATGAGCAATGGGAAACAGGAATCGATGTTCGCATCAATGTCAGACTCCCGCATGGCAGGTATCAGCGAGCATTGATTGACACAGGAGCAAGAGTTAATGCGGTCAAATTCTCCACTTACAGGATGCTTACAGATGAACCCCTCGTGCAATCCACACGTGATCTACAAGCGGCAAATGGTGCAACAATGCCAAAAATGGGGATAGTAAACTTACTAATCAATCTTGATGGAAATAGTTGCCCTCGTCAATTTTTTGTAATGAAAGACGGAGAAATCAGAGAATCAATATGCTTGGGAGTTCCATGGATGAGAACATACAATGCAGTCACTGAATGGTTAGAACATGCCTTAAGGTACACACACGACTCTAACGTGTACATGACTCCATTCGCCAAAACAGATCACTCGTGGCCAAGTATCCTCCTCGCCAATAAGCAACCGGCTAATCAACCAAAAACACCACCAAAGGTTATTCAGAAGGTATGGATAAAGAAAACATTGTTGAACAACAAACCGAGCAAGATACGGCTACCTAAGGACAAACTCAAGACGGAAGCAGCATCACCTCCAAAACCTTCAGAAGTTACTCCACAGTGGAAATGGAAACCAAAAAAGGATAACACTAAAGTTTCAACGCCAGAGCTCGAAAGGAAACACATAACTCAAAACAAGAAGCCTAGATCTCCCAAATGGAACTGGAAACCGGTGAAAACTAAAGCAGAATCGGTAAAGATGCAACAAACCACATATAAATGTGTTCCAAAAATAGTTGCTAGCACAACACCCACAATCAAGGAAAGAGCAATTCAACTGCAAGCTCTCATGTTCCATAAACAACTACCCTCGCCATCAAAAGCCACTGAAAACTACGTTCAGTTCCCACATCTTGCACAACATATTGTTACCCAACGCATTGTCTCAAACATCAGAATAGGGCCACATTACACGGCTATTCATAGACACAAAGTTCAAAACCCATGCACATACACCAACCCTTCATCCGGGACGACTCAGACAAGGAAGGGGGGAGTAATTGATGAATCTAGCAACAGTCAGGGCCATTAAGGGGTCCAATGTGTATACATGTACGTAATGTGTGCGTTTTTTTATTATTTAGAGTTCAGTTTTGAACATATTCGATCAAAAACTGGCATTTTTAGCGTTTTTTGTATCATCCGACTAGCATAATAATGAGTTGTAATGACAAATACAGAGCACTGGGATGCTTCTAGAGAAAATATATGCTTAGGGGTGAGTATAATAATTTTGGCTAGGTTTTCGCCAGTTAATAAGTATTTTCATTTTATCGTGTTTGATTTCGTTAATAAAACATCAAAAATTAAAAAAATCTCGCTCACAAGTGTCGAAATCAAGTTCTGGAAGCAAACGCTGAAGTACCATGATAAGGTTATCAAGCATGGAAGATATGAAGCTAATCTGAAGATGTCAAATTTTGACCTCAATGATCATGACTACATTTCGCCAAAATCGCATCAAATGGTCATACGACACCGGAATGACAAACGGTTCGACCCACAAGTGGTATGCAGATTATATCGAGATCAAAGGTGAGAAAAATCAACCCAGTGTCACGAAAATCTCGGGAAGATATAGGTCAGGTAGGCCAAATTCTAGCTCATTGTTCATTTTCACCTTTTGAGAGAGAAGGAGAGAGCTTTTTTGACCTAGAGCGAGCTGCCACATTTCTACCCCGTACGAACAGTCGGAGCCAGCATTTCACACCAGATTTCACAGGTATGTTCCCTATCAAGTAAATATTAAGTCTATTATGCATGCAAGCGCGAATCATTGCACAAACGGGCGGCCCAATTTGTCAAACACAACCAAAAAGGGAAAATTTGACCTACAAGTATCAAAATCCTGTTAAAAATAATGATGGATTGTTTGAAAGGTACACTTGTCCTACTAAGAGTCAGAACCGTTGTAGAAACCCTCGGATGGATCTCAGAATCTCCTACAAGTGCAGATATAGTCGTTTCAGTCTCGAATAATCACACAGAGATAGAATTGGAGCCGAGCCAATGCCAAAGACCAAAAGGTTACTTAGGGATGCTCAAATATCACATGGATGTCTAAGAAATGCCTGAAAAATGCACAAATCAGGAAAACCTCATAAGACAGGGTATAAAGTGCCTGATAAGGTCAAAATCAGACAATGGAGTAGGCTGATGGTAGCAGAACATCATGGAAGCAGTGGGAGCTCTAAAACTAACTTCAATAACTCCAAGATCCAACCAAAATTCATCAGGAAAACCAAATATGGTTAGACTTAGTAAAATATGGTCAAACAGTGAAAAATTGCTCTAAGTTGTTCATTTTAAGTCCAAACTTGGAAATAAATCATCAGTGGGCTAGGCAGGCATAGGAGTTCATGACCATCTAGTTTTCACCAAAAACATGCCCAGAACACCGATCGCGATTGGTGTACCTCAGCTTCAGATTTTGACAAAAACCCATCAGATCCCTTGTATACATCTTGTTCAAGTCACCAAGTTTCAAGCCATTTGGACATCAAAAACTCATGAAAAGTCAGAGTCTAGTCCAAAACTCCATTGTAACCCAGAAATGGGACCTGTAAACTCAAAAGTGATTTAAATGACACCCAGAGTGGACCAAAATGACCCTCCAACTATTAGCAACCCACTCATATGATCAAATCTAACTTTGGCCTCTGTACTACGATCGCGATCGGTGTACCTCAGACCCAGAACTGGCTCAGATTTTTTATCAGTCATAGCTCTAGTCTTCCTAGTCCCACTGGTGAAATATGGACAAGAATGGATGAAATTTGTTCAAGTTATGATCAGTTTTAACTTTTGAACTGTTTTTTACTAAAAGTCTAAATGCGATTGATTGCGAAGGGAAAATCCTGACAGCTTGTGATTCTCCTGACACAGAATGCCTCGCCAAAAGAAAGAAAGGCAGTGGACAACAGCACCATATGAAGTGGAGGAGCTCGCCACAAATGAAAAGGCTCACATCTCGGATGAGATACTGGCTCAAATCCCTGCCCACATATTCATCTCGAAGTTTAAGGATGCGGATGGTGACTTGGTAAAGACAACTATCATTCCACGGGAGATATGGAATCTCCACCAAAGGCCAGAGGTAATAGAGGTTGTGTGATCGGTACACTTGGAATGATTTTTCAGATTACAGCCATGGGGAACAGATTACATGAGGGCCCACGAGCTCATGAGCTCGATACAATATGATGGGCAGGCAATGCTCACAGACAAAGATGGGTCGAAGGTTAAAGTAAAGATCACGAAGGAAATCATCAACGAAGCCTTGCATTTCCTCCCAGGGCAACACGATTTGCTAGCAAAGACAAAGTCACTGGACAATGAGAAGGCATTCGTCAAAGCGAAGGGGAACAAATACAAATATAGTGACATGATCTACGGAGAGCTGGAATTGCCGATGAGATTGATATCTCAGCATTTCAGAGTTCAAAAGCCTCCTCGCTACACAGAGCCAATCTTGCACATTGTCGTAGTCATGGCTCTAGCGACAACAGAAAATAGATCCATTCGCTGCGACTACGGTTCTTATATTTTGGATAATCTGATTGAAGCAATTTTGAAAAGCTCGGCAAAAAACAAAACCTACATGAGTGCAGGGCCGATGCTAACCTGAATAGCATACCAGGATTTGGGAATGATAGAAGATTTGCCAGCTGCCAGCTCACAAACGGCCTTGATCCAGAAAGCTAAGCTGGTTGCACATTCTGTAAGGACGACCCCTGGCGCGACATCCTCGCGCTCAGCAAAGGCCACCAATAAAAGTTCGACTGATGAAGAGAAAATGGAGACAGACGACGAAGGGAATTCTCAAGATTCTAAAGACAAAGTGCCTTCAGAGTTTGAGGAAAGTGAGGAGGAAGATTCAATAAAGCCACTCGAGAGAAAAAGAGGAGAGAGAAGTGCAATACCGCAGTCGAACATGCAAAAATCATATGCGGAAGCTTAGAAAAGAGTCGAAGAAAGACGAACCAAATTGCGGGCTGACAGACAGGCTCGAGCGGTTGAAACACAACAGGCACAAAAAAGAAGACTCGAAAGGGAAAGGCAAGAAAGGATAGAAAATGCAACTCGCCTACGGGCTGAGAAGCAAAGGTTAGAAGCAGAACAAAAGGCTGCGGAGGTGGACATTTCTTCGCAGTCCACTGAAGGAATGAAGGAGAAAGACGCGGCTGATGAGAAAAATCAAGCGGAACAGCTTAAGAAGATCCAGAGAGATAGGAATCTGGAAGCGCGACGGGCGGCGGATCTCACCGGCCAAAGAATAATCAGGATTTTAAAGAAGAGAACAGCGGAAGCATCTGCTTCGCAACAAGGAGAGGAGACTTCCAAGAAGAGATGGGTGCAAGAAGAATCAATTCCGCCTCCTCCCTCGCCGAAATTACCTCCTCCCTCTCCTAGAAAATCGTCTCCTCCTTCACCAAAATCTCCTCCTCCTCCCCTTCTCCATCGAACAAAAAGCAGCCAACTCCTCCCCCTTCAACCTCGCAAAAGGAAGTTATACCACCTACACAATCCATCCGATACCAAGAAGCCTGCCAAGCAGTGGCTAGATTTGATTACAGGCAAACTCTACGGGATTTAGAACGGCAATTCCAGTGTCAGCATGTGGTGCTGAGTGAGAAGGAAAGACAGGTACATGAAGCCCAACGAAAGCAAGCATCAGGGCAAGAAGAGTTAGAGAGCCTGAGGACGCAATTAGAACACACAACGGAGGAAAGAGACCTTCAGAGACAGCAGGCTCGGTCTCTGATCAAAGATTTGGTGGACGTCAGGACAGACCTGACTGCCAAAGAGAAGGAGTGCCAAGAGCTGACGGCAAGAGTCCAGAAAGCAATAGAGCAGCTTGCCTACGAGAGTGCAAGATTCCAAAGACTTAGCAGTTCCTACAGCAATGTCAAGGGAGCTCTGACGACTTTAATGGCTAATCAGGAACCTACTGGGGCATTGGTCTCCACATCTGACAATGCCACAGCATTGAACACTATAGTAGCACTAAAAGCAGAGCTAGAGCAAGAAAGGATTTAAAGACAGCTGCTCGTATCAGGGATGGTGGCCCAGACAATGACAAACGAGCTAAAGTTAAAAGAAATGGAGAAGCAACTAGCTCAAGCAAGCGCTGAACTACAGATTCAGAGATAGATCGGTGACACGCTGATAAAGGAAAAAGAAGATCTGCTTTTCCAACAGCAGATCAAAGCAGACAAAGCCCAGACTCAACCGCAACTGCTGCCTGGACAACAAGTGCCAGATTTGCCTGGAACATCACACCAAGGGCAATAGGAGCAGGAATTTGAAGGCCCCGGTCTGGACATAAGAGATGAACTCAGTGAAAGCATTCAGGACATGCTAGAGGGGCCAGCCAAGGAGTATATGCTCTATGAAAGAAGATACTGGAGTCAGCAGCCCTGGCATACTTACAACCAGAAGAGCAGGTGGAAGGATTTGGCCACGAATACCTCCCTATGCCATGACGAAAATTTGTGGAAAGAAAAGATGCGGCCTGCCTTGCCATGAAACAAAGAAGGGGGTTACGAAGGCATTGCACTCACAGTGGAAGAAGCTTAGGTGCTTGTCAATGACCACCCCAAGTGGAGGCAATGGTTGGACAAAAGTCCACAGGATCTAACAAATTACCACAACGCTCCTCAACATATACAAATAGATCCTACATTCTTCCCTATCCCTTGAAGACGCACTTGGAAAGATTTCACCACATGGAAGGATTCGAGGCAGCACAAGCTAAATTACCTGGTTCTGACAGCGCAGCAACCCCCTATGGTGGCTTACATGGTCAGCACACTGAACTCCACAGCTACTTTGCTGCGGGATGTCCCCGATTTGGCATGCCATATGTTAGTAAAGATAGCCCGGATGATCGTCACCTGCATCTAGGTGTTTAAAAACAGTGTAGGCGATGATCATTCGTGGAATCTGTTCTTGGAAGGACACAGAGGCATCTACTGGAATCTAATGGATTCACTGCCACGACACATCTTGATGGCCATGTACTCCAGCATAATGTACCTGCCATCACACTACTTGCAGACATTTGAAGAGGCCTTCATCACAGGATTCTTCGAAATGGATTCAAGGATTTTCCATCCCATGGCGAAGGACCTCAAGGCAAGGTACGTGGCATACCAACACACATTATCTGAAAATCCATTCAGACAACACCAAGAAGCCCTCGAAGCCGTCTTGCGAACAAGAAGCTTTTCAGCGACACTCGCTTCATTAGAGCCACATCAACGGCCAAAGCACTGAATATGCACGAGGGCGTGCAAGGATAAGGAAGGGGGAGTGTTTGGCGGACAAAGCAACAGGCGGCCGTGGCCAGAAGGACCATATTTTTCTGAGAAACCATTGTAAAATTCTTTTGTAAAGAAGCATCTCTAAGCCGGGGGAAATTGTCAAGGATGTATGATTATTCTTATGGGAGAAATTGTATATTAGAGAGCCAGTTTTAAGATTAGGGGCTTATGGCCGGACAAGCCATTTTGTAAAGACCTAATCTATAAAGGTCATTTTTTTTTACCACACGCTCCTCAACATATACAAATAGATCCTACATTCTTCCTATCCTTGAAGACGCACTTGGAAAGATTTCACCACATGGAAGGATTCGAGGCAGCACAAGCTAAATTACCTGGTTCTGACAGCGCAGCAACCCCCTATGGTGGCTTACATGGTCAGCACACTGAACTCCACAGCTACTTTGCTGCGGGATGTCCCCGATTTGGCATGCCATATGTTAGTAAAGATAGCCCGGATGATCGTCACCTGCATCTAGGTGTTTAAAAACAGTGTAGGCGATGATCATTCGTGGAATCTGTTCTTGGAAGGACACAGAGGCATCTACTGGAATCTAATGGATTCACTGCCACGACACATCTTGATGGCCATGTACTCCAGCATAATGTACCTGCCATCACACTACTTGCAGACATTTGAAGAGGCCTTCATCACAGGATTCTTCGAAATGGATTCAAGGATTTTCCATCCCATGGCGAAGGACCTCAAGGCAAGGTACGTGGCATACCAACACACATTATCTGAAAATCCATTCAGACAACACCAAGAAGCCCTCGAAGCCGTCTTGCGAACAAGAAGCTTTTCAGCGACACTCGCTTCATTAGAGCCACATCAACGGCCAAAGCACTGAATATGCACGAGGGCGTGCAAGGATAAGGAAGGGGGGAGTGTTTGGCGGACAAAGCAACAGGCGGCCGTGGCCAGAAGGACCATATTTTTCTGAGAAACCATTGTAAAATTCTTTTGTAAAGAAGCATCTCTAAGCCGGGGGAAATTGTCAAGGATGTATGATTATTCTTATGGGAGAAATTGTATATTAGAGAGCCAGTTTTAAGATTAGGGGCTTATGGCCGGACAAGCCATTTTGTAAAGACCTAATCTATAAAGGTCATTTTTTGTAAGTTTGAAGATAATCTTTTTAATGGAGAACTGAGAAGACAGCGTACGTTTGAGAGCTCCTTCTCGTTCAAACTTGTAATCTTCGCCATTGCGGCTACGGTAATCCAAATTCAGATTTGATTATTGCATTATGTTCCTCTCCTCTTGCTCTTTCATTCAAGTGTAATCATTCAAGATTCGGTGTAGGTTCTTGACTACAAGTTTGAGGCCTTAAATCGCTGTTTTAAGTGTCTATATGCGTGTTTTATGTTGTTTTGACCCTAGGAGAGGCTTTAGGGACCCTAAAACGACCCATTAGGATTCTGTTCGCTGTTTTTGTTGACTTTGGAATGAACGATCACGATCATTGTACCTCTCCAGAATGCTGTGACAGTGATAGGATATGTTCCTGATAATCTCCTGAAGCTTCCCTTCAAGTTTCGTGCGTTTCCGATATGATTTGCATTGTAAACAGGTGATGAGACTGAAGAACGATGTAGGAGGACATAGGCAGATTACTTGGCGGTTATGCGTTTGATTTGCTTGTGGAGCTAGTAAGCTGCATATCTTCGAGTTCACTTCACTAGGATTGACACCCTAGTGAGTTTCCATGCCTCATCCGAGTCGTTTCCCCTGTATTGATAAATATGTTGATGCTTGAGAGCTATGCTATGGACGTCCATCGCGGCGACCCGCAAATAGCAACCTTCGACCAGATGGATCTTTACATAGTTGTGCCGAGTTGGTTTGAGCAGGAGACTGGAGGACCGCTTCGCTGTGAGTTTGCTTTGATCTTGGGAGTTCTTATGGCATGGCCTAGAGCAGAGAGAGCCGACGTGCATGGAGGAGCGACTACGGCAGCCCCTCGTCTGGAACCCTATGGTTAGCACTCAGAGAGGCCACTTGGTTGGGAGTTGGCCTCATGTTTCTTGGGGTCCCATGGCAGCAGGTCCAGCGCGCTCTTTAGGTGACTGGCTAGAGTTCACAGGTTTGTCAGAGGAGGTGCAGGGTTTCCAGCTTCAGGGCATGAGAGGGGTGCAGAGCATGTGTCAGGACATCTCAGAGTCAGTTCCAGTTGAGTGGCTCACGCCTCTCGAGCCAGTAGCACCCCGGTGGATGGGAGCCTTCACACGACTGGAGGTTCTCATTTCAATCAGGGCCTGCTCAGAGACTGTCCCAGCGCTGTTCTTCGAGCTTCAGGGTGGGGGACGATTACAACGAGTTGCAGTAGAGGCCCCGTAGGTAGCAGAGTGTTGTTTCCAGAGGATCCGAGTTGTGGGCATCTGTGGGAGGACTTGCGTCATAGACCCTGACCCAGCAGCTCTTGAGACTGGACACTGGAGGCTATGGGCTTGGGAGTGTTGTCCATTGGCACGAGTACAGTGGGATCCTGGTGAGTGGCTATGGAGGGCCCCCTCTCTTCTGCAGACCGCCCAGGAGTCCCCTTCTTTCAATACAGTGTTCGGCTTGGACGTCATATACTTGCAGCACAGAGAGAGGCTCGCCCCCCTGCAGCACGTCATTGGCAGGAGGAGGGCCTCACAGTCAAGTTCTTGGCAGCCTTTTGGCAGAGGCTGTGGGACTCCAACAGCCGAGGCGCGTCACTTTGTTTCAGTGGTGGTTGGTTGCCACAGAGCCACAGCAGTAGGGAGTTGGCTTGTGCATAGTGGTCTCTCGGGCCGCATGTGCAACCTATGACCAGTTGGTGGAGAGTCAGCGTCATTGCTTTCTTCACCATTGTCTAGGGGGGTGCTCAGATGCACTACTGTCCACCTGTGTTGCTCTTCCCTCCTCCCATCTCTTGATTTAGCCTCATTGTATATATGTTGTTTTTTCATTGGGAGAGTCTCCCCATCATGCTTGTTGTAGCCCTCTCTTGCAGAGGTGGTTGTAGCCCTATGGGCAGTTTTCATTAACTAATAGAAGGATCTTTTTCTATAAAAAAAAAGTATATGTGCCTCTTCCATAGATCTTTGAGTCAGGGAGATAGGAATTTAATCCTTTGGTTTTGTTGGTCTCCGATTGGCCCGCACTAGAGGGATGGTGATATCCTCCGCATCATCCTCATCCTCATACTTAGTTGTGGTCTGGAACTGAGACATGTTGTCTTTGTTTTTGGGATTTATTTCATCAATGAGATCTACGTAGGTTTCTGTGTCTTCATTTTGGATGTCTTCTTTTTAGAGCCTTGTCCTCTTGTTTTCTAGTGCCTGGTGTCGATGAAGGACTTGCTTCCCCCGGACTGCATGCTTTGACTTCTACAAAAGATCAATCTCTGGTGGTAGTTGATCAATCATTTCAAGGGCTTGGTAAGCAATCCTAGTCAGCACTCGCCATGCGTTCATGTAGATTTTGCTTCTCTCACTTCTCTTGAGGTTGGCCTCGACCAAATTCTCTAGAATATAGTTCCCCGAGTTGCAGCAGTGGACTACCCTTTGCTCGGAAAGCCCCATTGCCAGATTTGTCTTTGTGTATCTTGGAAGCTTTCTTACTTTGAGATGATGAGAGATCAGTCAAATTGGCAGCTCTATCTCTGAATATACCAGGTCCTTGTACATAAACTTATGACCTTGCTGCTTGAGAAAGGCTTTGTCATTATCAATGGCTTTGGTCTTTAAGAGCATGTTGTGATTACCAAGAGGTAGGTCGAGTTCTTGATTGATAAGGTCGGTGGTGATACAAACCTTCACAGTCTCCCCATCCTTGTTCGTCAGTGTAGCCTTGCCATTGTGCTGGATAGAGCTCATCAGCTCGTGGGCTCTCAGAAATTTCATACCCTATGGCAGTGTCGGCCAGCTGTCAAGCCTCACCATATCGATGCTAGCAAAGCGAGAACCACATACAGAAAATGTCGATCCATTGGACATAGCTGACCCAACTAGTGCATGGAGGCTACAAGAGATGGCCAATCTCTTGGAAAACCCAAGTCTAGTGTGCTCTCACCTAGATCAGTCTCAGGTGTGGGTCAGACACACCAAAAGCCACTTTTTTTACCGCAAGCTTGATTCGATGAATTTATACAGCTATGATGCTCCAAATGCAACAAAACTTAATGCCTAGCATGTGTAGAGTGTCCTCAACATCCCTATGTGCTCAAAAGTCATTTCTTACACTCTGTCAAAATCGCGCATAAGATAAATAGCATGTTTACCGCAATCCTAAATGTTGATTTCATATAGCTACAATGCTCCAAATGCCACAAAACTTACTACGTAGAATGTGCAAAGTATTCTCAACACTCTCATGTGCTCAAATGTCATTTTTGACACTCAAAAAAAATAAACAACCTATCTTAGGTCAGTCGGTAGGTTTGGACTTTGAAGCACTCTATAGCTTCCTTAGGACATGCTCTATCTATTCCTATGGTCAAAAACCAGTTTAGATGTGTGTATTGTGTGTAGGGAATACTAAAACCACAACTTCATCGTGAGAAAATTACGTTAGAAAGAGAAACCTTTCACCTGCGAGTGCGTTGGTATGCCAAACAAGGGATCCACAAAACATTGAAAAAGTACAGAGCTCATAGGACTATACTGCAGTGTATGCACGCTTTCATTATCCAAAACTTAGGTCCAAAGTTACAAAAAGTGGCTTTTATACCTTAGCCAAGGTTTAAAATGTGTAATGTCTGGGTGCCCAAGACATTTGAGGCTCCACAACTTACTGTATATGCAACCTAGGTACACTAATTGACCTATTCTTTACATCTTGGAACTCTCATTGAGCCAGTAACATGTTACAATTATCACAATGGCTAAATAAATCGAGAAATGACAATAATGGCCATTTTGGGACAATGTGAAAAGTGTGTAACTCCAATCTTTGTTGCTTCTTCATATTCATCTTTGATGTGCATTCATAAGGCTTCGATCTTTATCAGCTTCTGTTAACTGACGTTGGCTCAGTTAACATTCCTCCCTTTGATTTTAGTGTCTGTCCTCAGGGACCATTGAGAAGTGTTCTTAAGGGCTGTGGAAGGTTTTTGATTGGTTTTTGATGGGCTGATTGTCCTCATTTGTCATTGATTTTATTGATGAGGCTCATTTTGTCGTATCATCTTCATTGGTTTGAATTTGTCTATAATGTAAGAGATGATGCTGCATTTGTCCATTCTAGTAGCATAATGGCGAGGTTGTTGTTTATTTAGTAAGAGTATGTACAAGAGAAGTAAAATGATGAGGATCTAAATTAGGGTCTAATACGTGGATGACCAAAGGGAAAAAAAACACAATGGGAAAAAAGTGCCTTTGGGATACACACATTATTGGAGTACTTATTAGCATGAGAAATATTAATAAAGTACTAAAGGGATTATTTTCCGATGGCTGTGGAAATAAAGGGGTAGCAAATATGTGGGTGGCATGATGAAACATTTCTTTGCATGTTGTAGTCATGCTTGGGCAAGGTTCCCACCTCAAGGTCAACCCTAGCTTGCCTAAGGTCAAAGAAATTTTTAATACTAACTTTTGGAGGTCTTTAATGAAGCTAACCCTAACGTCAATGCATATGTCCAATGGTGGGACATCCTATATGCATACATAGAAATGCATCGTTAGCAATATGATATGCAAGGAAGATCTTTAAGGGGTTCTTTAAAAAATAAGGTGTAGCTATAAAAGAAGGGTTTTTGTTTTTGAGGATATGTGCTCTCATCTTATTGTGCATTATGCATGAGTGTTGGACTCTACATCACTCCACCATGATTAAGTTAATAGACTTTGACTCTTATGCTCATCTCATCTAGCATGAGAGACATGACTTAGATATGCTCAACTCTTCTAGATTGAGCATAAGCCTAATAGCTATGACTCGTAGCACAAAGTTTATTAAGACTTTAAGCTTTGTGACTAACGCTTTGCTCATTTTTTGGCTCAACAGCCCGACTCTGACTATGCCAAAAAAGAGTGTTTTTTGCACCTTGGCGACTTGACTTTTCACGTTCTTGAGCTTACTACAAACATTTCTTTTGGTAAAAGTACGCTTGAATCCTCAAAAAGAGGATTATTGAAGGACCAAGTTGGCATTGAAGGTTTCTTTTTCCATTCCTATTTCATCTTGGAATCTGTAGCTTTGTTGGTTGAGTTGTCCATTATTCGTTTGATTCTTCAATTAGGATTGTTCTAAGGAGTCTTGATTCTGATGTAGCCCTTTTTTGACTATCTTCATCTGAATTTTGACTCAGAGCATTGGAAGACTTAGGAATCCAAATCTCTCCATTACCTTTGTATCTCCTTTGTTGACTTTTCTTAGCTCTAGTTCTTGTTGAGCTCTTGAGACCTTCATGTAGTTCTAGTGTAATTGCAGTTGGTCTTTGGTTGACTGGTTGTCAAATCTTTGTGTAGCCTTTGTATAACTTTTGTCCAAGAGGAAGATTCTTTGAAATTTGTCTTTGTTACGTATCCTCTTGAGCGTTGTGATAGACTTGAGTAGCATTTGATGCAATTCTGTTGTAGAACTACTTCTTAGGTATCCTAGGATGATGTTGAGGTTGGTACCTAGTGGGCCTTCTTTCTTGGGAGGATCTTGAATATACTTCATAGGCCCTGATCTTAAATTTGAGTACCCATATCTTTCTACTACCTCTATAGTACTCATGTTCTTTTAAGCTCCATTGTGATGCTATACATCCCATGTGTTTGTTTTTTTGTGTTGATCTTTTGTCTTCAAAAACACTGGATCACTGATTTTTACTAGACTGGACGTAACAAAAAATTGCTTGAATTTATTTTTCTTTCTTGAGTAATTGGGCTGAAATATCTTTGCTTTTTGGGTGGTTCCCTAGAGGTTTTGTTTGGGTCAGCAACTGAGTTGAAGTTTTGAAAGCCTGACTTGCTTGAAGAAGCTGATCCATGAGGGCTCTTTGATGTAGAGGCATATGATGTCACATCTTTTGTGCTTTTGAAGACTTTACTTGAAACTTTACCTGCTCTTCATGCTTTTGGATGCTAAGAATAGCAACCATTTCTTCTTGACTCGCGACCATACTAGCATTGCTTTACTATTCTGATTACCTGGAGTGATCTTAAGTATTTTTTGGATAATGTCTGCAACCATATTGCACTTTTCTTCTTTATCCAATAGAAAATTGCATCTGACACTTGCTCCATTTGCAATATTAAGGATTATAGATATTCTCATTGGCAGTTCTATTGAAGATCCTTGTTCATGTTTTTCCATAGTCTTGTCCTAATCTAACTTGGTTTCTATGGAAGATGACTTGAGAGTTTGAGTTCCATAAATGTCTAGACCTTTGGACTTCCTATTGCTTCTTGGTTTTCTGCAACCTCGTTCTTCTTTACTTCTCTTGATGTTGCTTCCATCTCATTAGCTTTGGTTGCTCTTTGCTCTGTTTGATCTGCACTCGCTATTGCTTGATCTGCTTGAAGCTCTTCTAAAGTTCTGTTGTTTGGAGATGAAACATATTCAATAAACTTAGATTTGGCATCCGTCTCCATTTGAGTTTTACTTGAGGAATTTTTGTGTCGTCGCCCGCGGGTGACCAGTCTTGGTCTTCATTCTTTGTTGTTTTTTATGATTGCATCTTCATTAAACTCTATATCTTCAAAACCTTTTGGACCATTGGCCTTCCCACTATAATGTTGTCTAGTATATCCTTTGATGTGATCACGTGATATTGAGCTATGATGATCTGTGAGCCTATCTGAATGGCGGTGGAGATGATTCCCCAGCATTTTTCTCATTTGTTTTCAGATATGTTCACAAATTCAGGAGAATCTTCTAGTTGTGGTTGGCCACATCTTTTTTCCAAGTGCAAAAAGACACGAGGTTCTTGTCTAGCTGAAAATCTAGCTTTACTTCACTTTGCAGCTTTTTGCATGTTCACCAGTAATGTTGCACTTGATCTGCTCAAGATTTTTGTATGAATTGACTTCTTGAATAGTGGTGGTGGCCTTGGATTGAAACTTTTATGCACCATCTTTTGTTTGTTCACCTTCCTCAGTCAATGTTGACTCATTTGGCTATGATACTACACCTTTTGATTGCAATTGTTGAGCATTGTCTACCTACATCTGAGTAACCTTTGATCTTAGAAGATCCATTGTACTTTTTGACAAAATCTGTCTCTTCGGAGGAGATTTTGGTGGTGACCTTTGTGTAGCTTTTGGGCTTTAGCTTCCATTGACTTTGACCTATTAGTCACCTGTACTGGCATGCACAATAAAAAATCATAGATTATGAAGAGATTTTTTTCCCCACTTGTCGTATGACTACTATGCGTTTTCTATGTGGATTGGCAGCTCATTTTGATTGGGACATTGTTTTACTACTTTCTTGAATGGTGACATATATCACGAAGTTTATGTAAGACAGCCTTGCAGTTTTGTCATTAAAGGGCAGGAAGATAAAGTGTGCAAATGTAAGAAAGCTTTGTATGGGTTAAAGCAATCTCCTCGTGCTTGGTATGAAAAGGTTGACACTCATTTGTTCAAACGAGTCTTTGGTAACAGTCCAACATAAAGCACATTGTACGTAAAGTGTGAGGGTGATGTACTTTCTTATGGTGGTTATCTATGAGGGATTGTTGATCAATGAGACCAAATGAGAGACATATGCTGAAAATAAGGCTGTTTTGAATGCTACTTTCAAGATGAACGTGGAATGATCATGTCCTCAGGCAATGGCACTTCCCTTTACTCTATCTGCCAGCTCTTATTCACCGCATCTCTCCCAGTGGAAATTTGTTACCATATACATGTGGTAGTGATGTGTGTGAGCACATTAAGAACCGTCGGGGCAACATAGGAGGTTTTTTCCCCCATACATTGTACATATGTCCATCACTCAAGGGCTAACTTATCTTTCCATTACACACTAAGTAAAGCACTCTCTGTTGTGTGACTTGAGCTTCCTTTGTCTTTGTTGGCGGATATGCCGCAACGGACGTCAGCACAACGAGAACTCACCTAACAAGATTTGTCAAGCATAGGGTGTCAACCTACGATCGACCGACTATTGACTACTTCCTACTAAGATCTCTACCCAATGTCTAAGATATAGCCTTCAAGAGTACACAAGAGGAGATTTTCTACAACGATTTTAGGAGCCAAATCCCATCAAACGTTCTCGAAACGCTACTGAACTTGAGGGAAATCCTATTAACACCAATAGGTTGCTCTCCCTAAGGTCCAAGAACCAAAACTCCAACCCTCAACACCCGGTGCAAAATCACGTAGGATGTCTGGTCGAAATTTACAGGTCGATGTTTTTGAAAACTAAAGTGTCTAATGTGTAGCTCTACTCATTGCGAACGTGTGGATATGCTGAAATGCAAAAAACGGATAATGTATGCTCACCGAATCACCAAATATAGCTCGTGGGTCGAGCTCGCAAAGCCGGGCCGTACATTTGCAATGTAGGTGTTGGCGTGTAGCTCTCTTTGGGGGCAACACGCTGCACTTCTCCGCACTCGATTTCAACCACCAGTGCATGCGTAGCGTCAAGATAAAACTCTCACTCTCCCTCGTACACAGAGTACGCTCAACTCACACAGAAAAAAACTTATAAAAATGAGAAAGGTTTTTTGCATTAAGGTCAAAAGTGGTATAAATACCTTACAATCTCAAACTCTAATGTTCCAATTTAACCATTTACTAAGTCTAAATGTCAAAAATGGGATACAATTTGGAAGCTTCTAAAAGCCCCACTATTTACAAAGGCGAAATGACGGTTTCTTCTCAATTAAGGAAAAATTACAAAGGAAATTAATATCCCGCCGGGCAATCATCCTCCGTTGGGTGTCTCCAGCCGCTAACACTCCCCCCCTCCTAGATCATGTCGTCTCCGACATGGCAGTAGAGTTGCTTCTTCAGTGGAGACTTTCGCGCATCTTTAGAAGAGACTCATACCGTGCATGTTGGGCCAGTAATGTAGAGCCGAATATTTTTGTATCGATGGTGAAGAAACCGTTGTAGAAGGCTTCTTCAAAGGCCTGGAGATGATATGAGGGCAAAAACATTATTCGTTGGTAGAGGGCATGTATCACCTGATGGGAAGGCTGAGCAGACAGTTCATATGCACATCTATATGTGTCAAGGAAGAAGAATATGCTTTCTATTGCCTGTCCAGGTTTAAAGATCCCAAAAACTGTCAGAAGGGTTTTACAGATTTTCCTCAGCATGATGCAAGAGAGGTCACGCGAGCCAGGGAACTATTTAATGGAGCATGTTAGGGTTTTCACCATATATTGCTCACTCATTCTCTCACCTGTTGACGGACGCAAAGCGGACCCTGAACCCCGACGGCCTCTAAAACGTCGGGGGCCGAATGGCCCGCCTCGAGCCTACCACGATAAAGTGAACAGGGGGCACCACCTAGCTTTGAGCGGCTAGGACGCAAAACCACGATGATATGAACACCGCAAACCTACACACCGAGAGAGAGAGAGAGAGAGAGAGAGAGAGAGAGAGAGAGAGAGAGAGAGAGAGAGAGAGAGAGAGAGAGAGAGAGAGAGAGAGAGAGAGAGAGAGAGAGAGAGAATATTTGCAAATGATGAAAACCCTCGGGGGTGTGAGGGTGAATTATTTCTGCAATATTTACAAAGTGGCATGCCGTGATGGTAGAGAGGTAGGGGGGAGGAGGTGGTGCAACCTACTTGGTGCGTTCTCTAAGACGGCTCAATGATCCTGAATACTTACTACCAAGAGCGTGCATACGTGTGTGCATCGACCATTGGAGTCGAGAGATGGATGTGGTTCTCTTCGCATTGTGCAATTCCCAAGGCAAACCCAACACACAAGCCCCCTCCCCGTGATGGTGATAGTGTCAATCCTTCCCACTACACTCTACCAAATTCTTGGCTCCTCATGGATTGCCCCCCCTTCCGATAGTGACCTCTCAGTGCCAATTTATAGGTGTTGGCTGCTTGGATTATAGTAATCCCAGTGTGGTTAGGGTAATCTTAATCGGGGAGACAAAGCAAGTGGTGGGTCTGGTGTGGTTGACCCTTGCTTTGTTTTGGGAGGTTATTAAAAGATGGGAATCTCTAGGTGGGCCTTTGTGACCATCACCTAGAGAGAGGATATTTACAAAAAATGAAAATTTACAATGGCGCGGGTGAAAACTAAAGATAATGATGAAAATAACCTATAAATTACTGGGATGGCATCGTGGTTGCGTGTTGCCGGCGAACGGCCTGCTGCTGGTGCGTCGGTGTCGAGCGTACTTCTTTTGGAGTCGGCCGGGGCATGCCTTCGGTGCATTTTCTCTTTTTGTTGTTGGCGGCGCGTGCTTTGGATCCTTCTTCTTTTATTCGTTGATGTCGTAGTCGTTTTTCTCCTTTGTATTTGTGGTGCGGTGCGTATATGCGTCTGTGTGTGTGTGTATATATTCGTGCATGAGGGTGTGTGTGTGTGTATGTATATGTATGTGTGTGCGAAAATGTGCGTGAGAAGGGAGGCTTTATATAATAATATATATAGTTTTTTTTGTGTTTTTTCTTGTTGGTGACGGTTGGCCGGCGGCCTGCTTCTGCGCGAGGCGGATGGGGGGGGATATGGGGTAGGGGTAGAGAGAGAGAGAGAGAGAGAGAGAGAGAGAGAGAGAGGAGAGAGAGAGAGAGAGAGAGAGAGAGAGAGAGAGAGAGAGAGAGAGAGAGAGAGAGTGTGTGTAGGGATGGTGTATGTTTGT
Organism: Adiantum capillus-veneris; assembly: GCF_014529385.1. NCBI lineage: Eukaryota > Viridiplantae > Streptophyta > Polypodiopsida > Polypodiales > Pteridaceae > Adiantum > Adiantum capillus-veneris. The sequence goes on from NC_140932.1 coordinate 87,777,115, forward strand.
ATTGGTGTGTGTGTGTGTGTATGGCCTACTGCCTGCGCGAGCGCCCGGGTGGGTGTGTGTGTGGTATGCGAACTGCGCGCACAGCGTCGAAGGGAGAGAGGGAAGAGGGGGGGTGATTGTGTGTGTGTGTGTGTGTGTGTGTATGGTGAGAGAGAGGGTGGTCCTATGTGACACTGTCCGTGAGGAGGAGAGAGAGAGAGAGAGGAGAGAGAGAGGAGAGAGAGAGAGAGAGAGAGAGAGAGAGAGAGAGAGAGAGAGAGAATTTTCCTTGCTTGCGTGGCCTGAGCGCCCGGGTGAGAGAGAGAGAGAGAGAGAGAGAGAGAGAGAGAGAGAGAGAGAGAGAGAGAGAGAGAGAGAGAGAGAGAGAGAGAGAGAAAGAGAGAGAGAGAGTCCACACTGAGCTGAGAGAGACAGATTGTGAGGGAGAGGGAGGGGTGAGGTGTGGAGTGGGGTAGGGGAGATGTGTGGGTGAAAGAGAGGAGGGGGGGGGGGGGGGGGGGGGGGAACAAGTCAATGGGTGGAGTGAGGGAATATATCAGCGGGCCAAGAGGGGGGGGGAATGAGGCCAAGGGGAGGGAATGAGGCCGAGGGAGGGTGAGGCGAGCGGGTGTGGAAGAGGGAGGAGGGGTCGTGGAGGGAATATTAGTGGGCCAAGGGGGGGGGGGGGGGGGGGGGGGGGTAATGAGAGTGGGGGGGGAGAAATGTGAGGGGGAATGTAAAGGGTGAGTGTAAGAATACGGAGAGCGGAGGGGGGGGGGGGGGGGGGGGGGGTGGTTTCCATGCGGCTCACACTGAGGGAGAACAAGAGAGGGGTCGGGGTGATATTTTCAAAGTTTCCGCCTGGCCGGGGAGGGTAAATTGGGAGAGAGAGATATTAGGGGAGGGGTATGTAGGGAAAATGAGAGAGAGAGAGAGAGAGAGAGAGAGAGAGAGAGAGAGAGAGAGAGAGAGAGAGAGAGAGAGAGAGAGAGAGAGAGAGAGAGAGGGTGTTTTTATCCAATGCCCGTAGGGCAGGGGGGGAATAAGCTACGGTGGGGGGGTACTGAGAGTGGGGGGGGGGGGGGGGGAATTGAGTTATTTTTCTTTGATTTCCAAAAATCGGCTATCATTAGCCCTCTCCCTTTGGCTAGAGGCATTCATGCTTCTAGCCCTTCTTCTACTTTTTCAGTTGTAGAGTTAGAGGGTTCTCCCTCTTTTGGAATGTCTAGCACGAATTCTGGGTCAAACCTAAGAAAATACCTTTTCAGTCTCCATCCATTGACCCTAGTCTTGTGAATTCTCCCATCTGCTTCCATCAGCTTATAGCTGCCATTGTCATAGCATTTCTTGATGATGAATGGCCCTTCCCATCTGGGTTGAAATTTCTTATCCTTCCTAGTGTCAAATCTGTTGTCGTATCGTAGTACTAACATGCCTTTTTCCAGTCCTTTTTCTTTAAGCCCTTGATTGAAAGTGAGCCGACGTCGTTCTACCTGTGTTGCATAGTGATTGATTGCTTCTTCCCTATCGAGTTGGAGTCTCTCCAGATCCAAGATGTGGTTTCGGAGGTTTACAATTGGACGGTGTGTTTGGCTAGCCAAGACTCGTAAGCTGGCTATTTGTACCTCAATAGGTAGAATTGCCTCCTTCCCATAAACTAGATGGAAAGGAGTGAAACCTAGTGATGTTCGGAACGTTGTTTTGTAGGCCCAAAGAGCTGCCATGAGATGTTTATCCTAGTCCCCTATGTGGTTGTTCACCTGTTTTGTGATGATTTTGCAAATCATTTCATTTACCTTCTCTACCAGACCATTGCATTGTGAGTAGTATGGTGTGGAATGCCGACGTGTGATGCCTAACTTCTTCATCAGTTATCCCACCAAATCACCTCTGAATCCTGGTCCTCTATCTGATATTATCTCGAGAGGAGTGCCAAAACGGCAAACGATATGCTCAAAAATGAACTTTGCCACCTCTTGGGCTGTAATGCGGGTGGTGGACGTTGCTTCTGCCCATCGAGTCATGTAGTCTACAGCCACTATGATGTATAGTGTACCTGATTGGGCCCTTGGTAAGGGACCGATTGCATCTATTCCCCATTTCTCAAAAGGACCATATGAAATGATAGGGGTTTGTGGCTCGTAGGTTAACGTGCGATCACTGGCAACTTGACAAGCCTTACATGTTTTACACCAATGGTGTACATCTCTGTTCAAACTAGGCCAAAAGTATCCTGCCTGTAGAATCTTCCTACTGGTGATATCTAGAGCAAAATGACCCGCCGCAGACGCCGTCACGGCAACTTGAAATTACCTCTGTGATTTCACTGGAGGTTGGAACCCGCCTGAGAATTTGATCTTTGCCCTTACAATACAAGTGGTTGTCTATAAGGCGGTACCTAGTAGCCTTTCTTACCAGCCATTGTTTTTGGACTTTGGTGTGTCCTGCTGTACATTCTCCTGTACCTAGAAAACTGATGATATCAGGCATAGCATCACTACCTTGGAAGAGGGGTAGTTTTAATTTGATTGATGCTAAGGGAACGTCTTGTATTCTTTCTTTAGCTAGTGCATCTGCCTCTTGATTTTCTGCTCTAGGGACATGGAAGAGCTTCACTGCTTCAAACTTCTTCAGAAGGTCCTTAACTTGGTGAAGTTGACCAAGTAAAACCTGATTTTTGCACTCCCAGGTGCCATTTATCTGGCTTATCAAAATCAAAGCATCGCCGAACACATTCAGGCACTGAATTCTTGTGAAATACATTGTTCCAACCCAAGGATTAGGGCTACATATTCTGCTTCATTGTTGGAGTGGGAGTGTAATAACTGCCCCATGGAGAATACTCTTTCTTGTTGTTCATTGAAAATGACCATGCCTACTACAGATTGATCCATTGTTCTCTTGTATGCTCCGTCAAAGAAAAGAGAGTGAGCTCTCTCTAGCTTAGGACTCTCTATTGCTGGTGTTCCTTCCTTTGCTTCCGTGTTGACCTTTAGCTTCTTCTCATAATGGCGATGAGTGAGAATTCCTGCTAAACTAGCCCTGGTGGAGTTTTCTACTTGCATGGTGTAGTCAAACTCTTGTAGTCTAATTAACCACTTTGAGATCCTAGATGAGACATCCATGTGTCGCATTACATATGGGAAAACCTCTTCCATTGTCAGGATTACAAATGGTCTAGGCAGGAGATAGGAGCGGAACTTTGTGGTAGCAAACATTAGTGCCATAACCATGTGTTCTACTTCGGTAAATCCTTTTTTTGATGGGGTCATGACTCGACTAGAGAAGTAAATAGGGCGCATAAAAGAAGTTTTGGGATCCTTTTGCATTAGCACTGCTCCTAGTGTATCATTTCCCACACTAGGGTTCACATAAAATGGCTCGTCCCACTTAGGAGGTGAAATAGTGGGAAGCTCTTCACCTCAGTAAATTGCTGCTCGTTCTCTTCACTCCATGAGAAGACATCCCTCTGGGTGAGTTGTTGTAGGGGAAGGACCACTTGAGATAGCAGGTGAATGAACCAGCTTAAGTATCTTACCTTCTGAAGGAAAGAAACCAGCTGCTTGGCAGTGGTGGGTGATGATAAAGATACCAGAGCCTGAATCTTGCTAGGGTCAGCCTCGATTCCTTTTGTTGAAATTACATGACCAAGGAGAGTGACTTTGCTCTCACCAATGTGACACTTGTCCACGTTGAGTTGGCCACCCAAGGTTGCAGCCTGGTTAAGCCATCATAGACTTTGCTTAAGTGAAGGGCTCGTGAGCTATAGATACAAAAATCATCTATGAAAACCCATATTGATGTTCCAAAGTAGGGTTGGAAAACAAAAGTCACATAGCGTTGAAACGTGGCTGGGGTGTTAGTGAGGCCAAACGGCATCACTCTGTAGGCAAGACATCCCCAAGGTGTGATGATAATCTGGAATATCCTCCTCCGCAATGCTAATCTGGAAGTATCCTAAGTAGCCATCGCATACTGTGTATCGTTCGTGACATGCCACTTCATTGAGTATTTCATCCTGGAATGGGACCCGGGGTGGTCACTTTTTAGAATGTGTATGCTATCACATGAGTTAACCGGAGAGGATTATTGAAAGATCAAAATGTATCAAAATGTATACATACAGAGGGGGTGGGGGTTTTTTAAATAGGCATGTAGTGTAAATATAGTATGTATATTGAGGTATTATTAATAACCTCTTGAACGCACGTGATATAGGAAGCTTTTGATAAGTGATCGCCCCGGGGAATGGGAGGGGAAAGTGGTCTCTCTTCGTGGCTGCATTGAGATGTTTATAATCCACACAGACTCTCCACTTACCTTTTTTTTTTTGGTGTGACTACTACTGGGGAGACCCATTCTGAGTCTTCGACAGGATAGATGAAACCTGCTTGTAGCAAACTTCTCACTTCTTTAAGCAATGCCTCTTGTTGGATTACTCCAAGTCTTCTGAGCTTTTGTACTACAGGTTTACTGCCTTCCTTGAGCTTTTGTACTACGGGTTTACTGCTTATATGTGGTGTTGTACTACTGTAATCCCTGTGATCTTATCATAGCCATCAATGAACAAAGTAGTGAAGTTACTTAACATGGAGACATACTCCTTCCTTTCTTCATTGGTTAACTCATTTGAGAGAATTTTTTGTAGCTTACCTGCATCCTCCAATGATTGCATACCTGATGATCCCTCTTGTTTGCCAAGGTTGCTTCAGATTGTGTTAATTGCCTGGGTCTTTAAGAATGACTCCCATTACTTCGATGCTACTGTCACTCCCGTCGGTGGTGGTCGTCTCTTCTCTAGAGGTAGACAAGTAGTCGCTGGTGGACTCGTCTTCTGAAGCCTCCAAGATCATGTTGCACTGCTTTCCAGTCCTCATGTCGTAGAATATGGACTTCCCTTTAGCATCCTTCATCTGGATCATCCCGGTGCTCGAGTCTTGTTTAGCTTCCATAGCCATAAGCCAAGGCCTTCCAAGAATGATGGGGTAGCCCTCCCCTTTGTGTGGCATGACGAAGATGTCTACCTCCACTTCTGTATTGAATGCTTTTACTTTGACCACATTTACAATGCCTACGCATTTTACTCTTACATTGTTTGCCATCTTGGCTCGGCTACTTACCTCTAGACCTAGATGGTGCATCATCTTTTCACTCATGAAACATATTTGCGCGCCACCATCTATGTAGACATTTGAAATCCATTGCCCTTTGATGTGAGCATCCATGGTTGGCAGGATGTCATCAAGATCCCTCCCAGAGATAGCCCCAGCTATCCGTGGTCTTGATTTCCTGGTACTTACCATTTTCGTCCATTGCCTCCTCATACTGGGTGCAAGGTGGAGTAATTGGGGCCAAGTTATCTTCGGGCCCTGCATTAACACATCCTGAACTAAGTCATAGGGTTGTGCATACTCACCTAGTGAGAAGTCCACAATGTCTATCTTTCGCCGCAGTTTAGCTGCTTGCTTGCTAGACTCGGCCTTCCCTTTCATCTTCTCTTCTTTTTGAGATGCCTCCTCGTGCCTCGCACACTTCACTCCCATAGCATCCACTTCTTCTACCTTCGCTTTTCCTTTGTGCTTCTCTCAAGCTGACTCTTCTACCTTCGCCTTCCCCTTAGCCTCCAAGCTAATAACACTCACCGCTTGGTTCACAGCAAGTGGTGGGGGGTAGTGGCGGAATGAGAGGTTGGGGTGGTGGTTGATGTTGTACAAGTGGTCGCAGGATTTGGACCGGTGGGATTGGTCCTGGCTGCCTAGGTGGTGGTGGTCTTGCTCTTGGCGGAGAGATCTGATTCTGTCTCCCCCCTCTATTGAAATTCTGCCTCCTTGGGTGTGGGCAGTAGTACATTCCATGGCCATCTTCCCCGCAGTTGTAACAGTGGTACTCTGGGTTCTACCTTCGTTGTCCCCTTCCTTGTTCTAGGTTTCTGCCAGATGCATGCCCTTGTTGTACCAGATGCACAGATAAACTCTCTAGTTGGGTGGTGATGTGACTCAGTAGGTCTTGTTGTTCTTCTGATGCCTCCTGCGGTTGGACTCTATGATTGGCTGTTGCATCCACTGGGGTCGGTCGGGCCGAGCTTGTTTCCTCTGACTCGTTTACTCTTGCTTGCATGCACAGCTTCTTGTCTTTAAGGCGGGCTACTTCGACTGCCAACTCATATGTTGCAGGAAACCTTCCCTTCACCTTCTCTCTAAGCGGTGACCATAGACCAGCAATGAAATGGTCCTTCTTTAGGAAATTAGGCGCTCCTTCGCCTTCCTCCAGTGTGGCAACCCATCTCTCCCATAAGTCCACAAACTTTGACTCGTAGGTGGCATACTCCAGCAGGCCTCCCTGCTTTAATTCTGTCAGTAGCTGCCATAGCTTCTCCGAGGTTGTCCCTCCACCAAACCTCTTTACAAAAGCAGTCCTTACCACATCCCATGCATTCTTGGTAGCCTGGGGCAATGCATTATACCAAGACTTGGCCTCTACTTTCATCAGTAGAGGAAAAATTCTAAGTCGTGAAACGTCGTCATCTTTGTTGGAGACGACACAAGCAATGTCGAAATCATCCAAAAAGTCGGTGGTGAGATCCTCTCCCTTCTTTCCACTGAACGTGGGGAAAGAAACACTTGCCATGGTGGTGACTCGGGAAATTACAAACTCTTTCTTTTTTTCTTTTTCCCTTTTTTTTTCTTTTTTTTTTCAACATCAACAGTAGCGGCTCATAGCGGCTTTTTACAAGGGTGGATGGATAGGTTAAAACAGGATAAAAATAGAGACATTAAAGGAATGATGGTAATCTAATACGGGAAGAATGATAGGGTTCGGGGAATTGAAGATTTCTCCTAGTACCCCCGCACCGAATAGGTAAACGATCTTCTGTTGGTAGAAGACTTTCCTATCTACATAGATATTCACATGCATATGCTGCAGGAATCTGAACAGGAATGCCGTCGTCCCGTTTTCCATCATGCACAGAGGGTGCAATACTTACTTATACTCTTACCATGCCAGTGTTGATGAGTCGTCACATCCACAAGAGGTCGTCGCCTTTCATGTGCTCTACCTTTCCTTCGTTTCTCAACACGTACGGGGTGATGGCGACGCGTTTGACCACTCCCAGCCTCTTGGCTAACACCAATTGTAGGTAATTTCCGTAATCGGCGTGTTGCATGAATTCTACTCCATTTAGTTGCAGCTCATCTCCAGCCCATTGGGTTTCTCCCGTGGTAGAGAGCTTCTTCAGGATAAGTTGTACAGGCAGAGGAGGAAGGTCCTCCACTCGCTTCCCAAAACAGCGAGAGCAGTAGCCGAACTGTTAGGAAATAAGACGTAGTTAAATAGATAATTGAGTAGATTACTTAATGGAGAGAGACAGATTTATATACACGAGATTATAGAGTAGAGAGAGAGAGAGAGAGTACACACGATATACGTGGTTCACCCAATGTGGGCTACGTCCACGGGAAAGCAGCCACTCAATGGCTTTAGTACTTCAAAACAAGAAGTTTTTTACAAAGGGATTATACCCTTAATGGAGCTCCCGCCTTGCTTCACTCTCACCACCTCACACTCACCTTGTTGCATCAACTTCACACTATGAAATGTGTGTAGAAATGGCCTCCTTTTATAGGCCAAAAGGGCTGCCCTCTCTTATGAGAGACAGCCATGTGTAGCCGCCCTTGTGCGAATAAGTCCAAATCGGACCCTCCAATCCGCCCATGTGTGGCCGCCCTTGAGAAGACAAGTCCGCTTTTGAATTCAGCCACCGGCCACCGGCCATTGACTTCCGACCACCAGCCACCGGCCATTGACTTCCGATCACCGGCCATCGGCCATTGACTACCAGCCACTGGCCAACCGACCGGTTGTTTTCCGACCACTTTTCGGCCGCCGTCCGGCCATAATATTCCAGTGAAAAAGAATATTCCGACAGGAAAAAAAGTCTCAGGGGGCCTCCGCCCCCGAGGCCTTTAAAGTTGCCCCTGATTCTTGTCCGTGAAAATTTTGGTTTCCGGTGAGTGATTTTCCTTCACGCACGATGGCTTCTCCTCATAATGGGGGCCTTAAAAATGTGCGCTTTTACCACATAAAATTACAAGGGTAAATCAGGCTCCATACTTAACACGAACCACTCTTCTCTAGGACATGGGAATCTTTCTACCACTTCTTCTTCTGGATTGTCAAAGTGGATTGGTAGCACTCGCATGCGTCGTGCAAATCGATAGGCGACCTTCTACCGCTTAACTTCGGATGACTTCTTCTTTGACAAAGTGGGTACAACCCGGCTCTCTGAGCTTGAAGCACTTGCTTGGCCAGATGCTTCTCCCTTCGGGGTCATGTGTTTCCAGACTGTCTTATCTTCTCCTTGCCTTTGGCTCGAGCAACCCCTTTAGGCCACTTTGGAGTTATATCTTTGACTGTAGCTTCTTTAGGGAAAAGAGGTCTCACCGTTCGCTTCCCTTCCTTGACGTGAATGATTTCTTTGCGATGAATGTCGCTGTAGATGACTTCAGCCCTTTCGCTGCCTTCGTTGCTAGCACTCATTGACCGTGTGTCTTGGTTGACAACAGTGATGGCACTTCACCAATCTCCCACCTGATGCTTTCGATTTACAGTTAGAACGAGCGACACGAGATGGAGAAGTTACCTCTTGAATGCTGATGACACTGCAGCCTGGCAGTAGCACCTCAATGAAGGCGGCTAGTGCCTCCTTCGTCTCCTCTTCTTCCGTCCTCTAGTTAGAAAACTCCTTCAACCATTCGTCCATGATTGGTAGTGGGCGTCACTCTCAACATTGTAAACTGAAGGGTCTTAGAAAAGCCCTCCTCCGTGGGGGGCACCAAATGACGGACGCAAAGCGGACCCCGAACCCCGACGGCCTCTAAAATGCCGGGGGCCGAATGGCGCACCTCGAGCCTGCCACGATAAAGTGAACAGGGGGCACCACCTAGCTTTGAGCGGCTAGGACGCAAAACCACGATGATATGAACACCGCAAATCTACACACACACACACACACAGAGAGAGAGAGAGAGAGAGAGAGAGAGAGAGAGAGAGAGAGAGAGAGAGAGAGAGAGAGAGAGAGAGAGAGAGAGAGAGAGTATATTTGCAAATGATGAAAACCCTCGGGGGTGTGAGGGTGATTTATTTTTTCAATATTTACAAAGTGGCATGCCGTGATGGTAGAGAGGTAGGGGGGAGGAGGTGGTGCAACCTACGTGGTGCATTCTCTAAGATGGCTCAATGATCGTGAATATTTACTACCAAGAGCGTGCATACATGTGTGCATCGACCATTGGAGTCGAGAGATGGATGTGGTTCCCTTCGCATGGTGCAATTCCCAAGGCAAACCCAACACACAAGCCCCCTCCCCGTGATGGTGATAGTGTCAATCCTTCCCACTACACTCTACCAAATGCTTGGCTCCTCATGGATTGCCCCCCCTTCCGATAGTGACCTCTCAGTGCCAATTTATAGGTGTTGGCTGCTTGGATTATGGTAATCCCAGTGTGGTTAGGGTAAGCTTAATCGGGGAGACAAAGCAAGTGGTGGGCCCGGTGTGGTTGACCCTTGCTTTGTTTTGGGAGGTTATTAAAAGATGGGAATATCTAGGTGGGCCTTTGTGACTATCACCTAGAGAGAGAATATTTACAAAAAATGGAAATTTACAATGGTGCGGGTAAAAACTGAAGATGGCGTCGTGGTTGCGTGTTGCCGGCGAATGGTGTGCTGCTGGTGCGTCGGTGTCGAGCGTACTTCTTCTGGATTCGGCCGAGGCATGCCTTCGGGGCATTTTCTCTTTTTGTTGTTAGCGGCGCGTGCTTTGGATCCTTCTTCTTTTATTCGTTGATGTCGTATTCGTTTTTCTCCTTTGTATTTGTGGTGCGGTGCGTATATGCGTGTGTGTGTGTATGTATTCGTGCATGAGGGCGGGTGTGTGTGTATGTATATGTATGTGTGTGCAAAAACGTGCGTGGGAAGGGGGGCTGCGGCCTGTTTTTTTTCTTGTTGGATGGCCAACGGCCTGCTTCTGCGCGAGGCGGATGGGGGGGGGGGGGGGGGATATGGGGTAGGGGTAGAGAGAGTGTGTGTGCGGTGTGTGTGTGGCCTGTTGCCTGCGCGAGCGTCCGGGTGGGTGTGTGTGTGGTATGCGGACTGCGCGCACAACGCCGAAGGGAAGAAAGGGGAGAGGGGGGGGGTGATTGTGTGTGTGTGTGTGTGTGTGTGTGTGTGTGTGTGTGTGTGTGTGTGTATGGTGAGAGAGAGGGTGGTCCTATGTGACGTCCGTGAGGAGGAGAGAGAGAAAGAATTTTGCTTGCTTGCGTGGCCTGAGCGCCCGGGTGAGAGACAGAGAGAGAGAGAGTCCGCATTGACCTGAGAGAGAGAGATTGTGAGGGAGAGGGAAGGGTGAGGTGTGGAGTGGGGTAGGGGAGATGTGTGGGTGAGAGAGAGGGGGGGGGGGGGGGGGGGGGGGGTTCATTGTCTTGCATGGGAGCTTGAGGACGAGGGGGGGGGGGAACAAGTCAATGGGTGGAGTGAGGGAATATATCAGCGGGCCAAGAGGGGGGGGGGGGGGGGGGGGGGGGGGGGATGAGCCGAGGGGAGGGGAATGAGGCTGAGGGAGGGTGAGGCGAGCGGGTGGGGAAGAGGGAGGAGGGGTCGGGGAGGGAATATTAGCGGGCAAAAGGGGGGGGGGGGGGGGGGGGGGGGGTAATGAGAGTGGGGGGGGAGAAATGTGAGGGGGAATGTAAAGGGTGAGTGTAAGAATACGGAGAGCGGAGGGGGGGGTGGGGTTTCCATGTGGCTCACACCGAGGGAGAACGAGAGAGGGGTAGGGGGTGATATTTTCAAAGTTTCCGCCTGGCCGGGGAGGGTAAATTGGGAGAGAGAGATATTAGGGGAGGGGTATGTAGGGAAAATGAGAGAGAGAGAGAGAGAGAGAGAGAGAGAGGAGAGAGAGAGAGAGAGAGAGAGAGAGAGAGAGAGAGAGAGAGAGAGTGAGAGAGAGAGAGAGAGAGAGGTTGTTTTTATCCAATGCCCGTAGGGGGGGGGGGGGGGGGGGGGGGGGGGAATAAGCTACGGTGGGGGGGGTACTGAGAGTAGGGAGGGGAGAATTGAGTTTTTTTTCTTTTTTTGTCTTTGATTTCCGAAAGTTGGCTATCACTGCCTTCAAGCCCCCTTCAAGCCTAGCAGCTTTGGGTAGTTGAGCCACGTGGGGTGGCTTTTCTTCAGCACCTCTTGTTCTTTCCAGGTCCGCATCCTTGGTAGAGGGCAAAATCTAAGGTTGTCTCTGATTATTTTAGGCGCCTCTACCAGATGTACTAAATACTGGGGATATTTAGTTAGCCATGCCTTTCTCCATTTTGGCTGAGAGTCCATAATAAGCTTGACTCCTTCTCGTTTGGAGATATCTTCTTCGTATAGTGGCACTATCGGCTCCTCTTTAATCTGCTTGTTTATTGTAGAAGCTTCATACTTCAGAAGAGGATATGGGAGAGAAGGTTGTAGCCATTCATGTCGAACGACATTTGCATCTAACTTCTGAATGGTCATAGACTTTAATACCCTCTGCTCCCACTCCATTGCTTCTTTGGCGGTGTCTTTTATTGCCACTCCTATTGTCTTTTGTAGATTTTCTTCTTCTTCTTGTGTCAGATCCCGAGGCTCTTGGGATGGTCCCACAAGGATGTCCTCTTGCATTGTTGTGTCCACTGGATCTGACACATTGTCTATGTCAATTCCTTCCATTGTTGTTGGCCCTGTGCTCAAATGTGGCTCTTCAGTCTGCTGTTGGCCTTTCAGCTCATCAATCTGCTTCTGATATGCTTTCTTTTCCTGTTCAGCTTGATCCCCCATGTTCACTAAGAGGTCGTTCAATTCAGCATTGGCTTTTTCAGCCTCTTCTAGCTTCCTCTTGGTGTCTTAATTTTTTGTTTGCATCCTCTTTAGATCCTCGTCCATCTTCTTTTTCAAGGCTTCTAGCTCATCTTTCATGGCCTTGTTCTCATCTTCTAGATGGCTTTGCATCACTAGGGAGCCCTTGGCCAGCATCAATCTTTGTCTCTTCTCTAGTGTCAACTCCTTTTGGAGTTCCTTCATCTGTTCTTCATATATATCCTTCTTTGAAGCAATGCTAGTTGAGGTAGCAGCTTTGACTCTGGCCAGAGATTCCCTTAGCCTCTGGATGGTCTGATCTTTCACTTTCATTTGATCTTTTAGCTCTATAACTTCGTCCTGGCTTGACTCATGTTGTAGCTCAGCTTTTTCCTTAGCATTCCTCAAAGTTTCCACTTCTTTGGACTCATCAGCAAGTTGGAGTGTCAAGTTGTCCCTTTATTTCTCCTCATCCGTCAGTGATTTGCTGATTTTCTTGTACTCCTCCTCTGCTCTTTGAAGCTTTTGGTCTGCTGCCTGACTCTGTCTTTCCATCTCTTGGCATATTTTTAGTGCCGCGTCCAGATCGGCTTGCAACTTGGCTTGCTTCTGTGTGTTCTCTTGGTCCGGCTTTTGGAGCAAGTCCACCTCGGATTTGAATTAAACTTCATTTTCTTTGAGATTATGAATTTCACCCTCAATGGCTATAGACCTTGCTCTGAGCCCAGTGAGTCTTTGCATCACTTCATCCCAATCATTGGCTTGTGGCTGTAAATCCACTGTATCTGTGGCCATTTCCTTCAACTCCACTAACCAAGGGCTCAACATATATTCTTTGGGTTTAGTGATCGACAACTCAAAAGCTACATTAGCTGCCTCTTCTCGAGAGTATCCAGCAGCTAGGAGATCAAGAAATATTCTATAGTTTTTTTCTTCTGGATATGGCTTCTCATCTTTTGGTTCAACTTCTGCCTTCTGCTCTTCCTCTTTGTTCTTCTCTTCCTTGGAGTCTTGTTGCCCATCAGATTTGTTCATCTCCTCTTTTTGTCGCTTTTGAGGAGGACTAAGAGGAGGTGATGATAATGGAGGTTTGGATTCTCGGCTTGATGGTGGAGTTGGTTGCTTCTTCTTGAAATCCCGATCCACCTTTGTTTTCCTCTCTCTTTCTTGGCCTTCCTGCTCTTCTAGCAGCTGAGTCTCACATCATCAACCTCTTCTTCGGTAAAAGGTATATTTGGGATATTCTCTGGTGTAACATCTAAGATCTCAAAATTCTTGATATAATCTTCAAAATGATCCCTTTGAGTCCTTCGAGATGATCCAGACATAGCCTCAAGTGATGGCTTCCATAACTCGCTCAGATCCCCTTTTAGCGCTCTCTCAGCTCTGAAACTTTCCATTAGTCTTTCTAGCCTTGCTGCTTTCTGTGACTTTGTTTCCTTTACTGGCACCTGTAGAGTTTCTTTCTTTCCCTTCTTGGGCCCTCGCGGCTCTTCTAGCACTGTCTCTAAATGGCACTTCAACCTTGTGGCTACCCTTGGAGCCTTACAAGGCTCTTCTTCTTTGTCTTCCTTCAGCTTGAGCCAATCATTTTGGGAGGGAGGTAGAGGCCAATTTACCTTGGCATGCAATGCTCCATAGATGACTTTGGTTATCAACTCACCAGGCACAATATAAGTGGGATTTTTGGTCCCCATCTTCACAAGGTTGTCGTGAATGTAAGCGGCATAGTTTATCTCCTTCGGTTTGCTCTTCTGCATCGCCCAAGTGAAAGTGGTGGCAATAGCTCCAGGTGGCATCCTGTATTTCTGTGGCCGCTTGGTACACATGTGGAAGTACTGATTGTATAGTTGGCTCATGATGGCCACCTTCGGGTTTGCAATATCTTCAAATGTATAGTTATTTTTCTTTTTTGAGTAGACCTTAATGTCATCTCGCCTCTTAGTCACACTGTCTCCTTTGTTAGAGAGGTCAAGTGTTGCTGCCACCACCTTCTCTCTGATGACAATCATTGTATTAGGTTTTCCTTGCAGATCTGTAACTCTGGCTATGCCGTCCTCTTTGATTGTGGTGACAAATTCCACAGTCTTTTAACATCAATCCCTGCTGGCAAGGCTTCAAAGTAATTGTGGAGGTCCAGTTTCTCCAAGTAGTCCCCCATCTTGCTCCTGACAAATTCATTGAGCTCTTGAGGGATCATGGGTAGCTCCACTGCATTTCCCTCCGGATCTTTAAACACTCCTTGGTAGATTCTCAGATCATTGGTTTCTAGTAGGTCATCTTGAATCCAAGTGCTTGTGGGCTTCAGGGTTCCCTTTGGGATAACAAAAGACTCCACTTCTTCTAAGTAGTCCTTGATAGTCATCCTCTTCTTCTTTGCAGGTGACTTTGTGGCTGCCATGGATCCTGTTCCACTCAGTAGTCCAAAGTTAGCGTTTTTTTTACAGATTAGCTGATAAACCTAGTTATGTCTACCCAAATGACTTGAAAATTGAAATAAAACTCAAAAGGGACTAAGGAAACCATGCATGTGCCCACAACAGATTTTTGGCTAAAAAGTAAGCATGTAGACATCCTACAAATAGGATGTCTACCTTCTCTGATTTTGATGAAACTTGACAAGCTTGTGGCCCTTGACTTGTGCAACATGGCTATGTACTTGGAATTTGGTTTGGACATCAAAAAGTGCAATTTTGAGCAGATTTAGGCTTTTGGCTCACAAATTGGATAGGATGTCCTATATAGATGGCAAATGATATTCAATTGGGTTGAAATTTGATATATAGGCTTCTTGTACCATGTAAAAGACTCCCATGAAGTCAATTCCTGCACAGAAGGTCAATATGACACTGGAGAAATGCTACGCGTAGGATGTCTACTTTCTCAGAATCACTTGATTTTGGTTATGTTGGTAGCCCTTAGCATGTAGAACATGGCCCTGCTCTTAGATTTTGATTTGGATAAGCATTGGTGTTGTTAGGAGCATGTGTAGTGTTTTTTGGCTCATAAAAGTACATCTTTGAGGTTTTGGGGGCCAAATGTGATGGGTCTGGCTTGAAATTTGATACATGAGCTTGTGAAGATGTTATAAAGATATGTGGAACTCAAAAACACAAGCTGGAGGTCAAATAGGTCATTTAGACATCCTACGTGTAGGATGTCTATTTTATTAATTTTCATATCTGACCCCACAGTTAGCTTGGCAATGTGCTAATGAGTATATTATGCAAGTTTCATGTGATTTGGACTAGTTTTGGTAGGTCTATGACCCATTATTGTCTCTATGCTCTGACTTTCCGTTTTTATATGCATATGAGGTCAACTCTTGTCCAAATGTGATGAAACTTGATGGCTAGCATGTATAAGTTATGTAGAAGCTGTGTATGAGGTGAGATATTGAGTTTGGTGCCCAGACATGGCCTTGAGACATCCTACACATAGGATGTCTCCTGATGATTTTTTTAATGAGAAGTACTACTAGTATATGCCCCTTGAATCCCTTTTAAGCCTTATTTCAATAAAAAAGTCAAAAAGATAGATAGAAACTCCCTGTTTGGCTTTTAGAGCCTCTGAGTCGTTTTCTGACTCTTGGAGTGCTTTTCGGCGATGAGATTTCTTGATGCTAGTCTCCATAGCTTCATGGTTCCTTGGGGATCCTTGCCATATGGTTTTTGTTGGCTTTGGCTTCACTAGAGCTTTATTTGGCAATTTGTCGCTCTAGAAGCGCCCGTGGTTACGTTTACATATCATCGATGACTTGTGGTGGTCTACCACCATAGGACTTGGTTGTTGATGGTCTAGGGAATCTGCTCGTGAAGTTTGGTGGCAAACAGACATCCGGTTTGGCCGTGAGAGCCAGTTGATGCTTTGTGTGTCTGATGCCGTTTCTGAAGCTTAGTCCCGCTTTGGGTCGCCTTATGGCCATGTAGGCTATATAGCCTTGTAGAGCATGTCGAGATGCTCCTACCCATGAGTTTTGGTAGCATTTGGGCGACTTTCCACCGATTTACCACTTGGTGGCCTCTTGCAGGGCTCTAGAAGTTAGGGTTTTTCCAATGGTTTTTGGCCGCCTTTGTGCATTCAAGAGTGGTCTCCTATAAACCCCCTATGAAGCTTTATTGCTTTTGGGTTAGCCGTTAGGTGGCCACCTCTACCTGTAGGTCTATATTGCACGTTCCCGTGTAAACCCTACACTAGTTTTCGCGACAAAACATCAAACATACGCGAAAAGCTTAAGGTGTTGAGCCTACCTCTCATATCTGGAGCCAATCGGGTGGTCGTGCACGTCGTAGAAGTAGCTGCAAGTCCGGTTCGCTCTAGGTGGCAAGAGCTCTCTCTCAAGAAGGAAATAGTAGAAATGAGCTCTAAGTGAAGTGAAAAAATCTTATAATGGGGGTCCCCGAATCACTTTCTATGAAATTTGACATGTGCTCCCAACTTCTTGCGAGATGCGGTTTAGGCTCAAAAAGTTCTTGATTTGGACTCCGTTTTCCCAGTTTCCGAGAAATTTGACGTTTCGGTCAAAATCTAGCCAAAACACGCCTCTCACTCCATTCACATAATTGCATCCCCATTGTACCATAGGTTTTCCTATAGTCACTGGTTATCCCCATATTTTTTGTTTCTCATTACGATCGTATTTCACCTGCTTTTTTGAAGTTTTTCTGCCGATAAGTAATAAAATTCAAAAGAAAATAGCAAAATAAACCCAAAAAATCCTCAAAAATCACAATAACTCAAAAACATCTCCGCAAAACACTATGTACACTCACATGAAATTTTTATGGCCGGATTTCTTCGTTTTATCAATATTTTATCCGAAAGATGGCTATTTTTACATATATACACACACCTAGGGGCCTAATTTGGCGTTTGGCCCCATATACTTGTAGATTCATGCTGTATAAGGGCATATGTACTTAGGTTAGTCCAGAAAATTTTGCAATCAAATGAAAACCTTTCAAAATAGTCAAAAACATGTCCTTTTTTGCTCTTTTTACCTTCATTGGGTCCGCGTTGAGAATGCCTCCCCCCCTCCTAGTCGGAGTCCTTCCGGAAGACAAGGTATCACCTCGAGGTATGTGCAGTGCATGGGTTAAAAATTGTGCTAATGCGCGGCCTTGTAAGGTGGCCCTATTTGATGCATACTCAGTGAATGCATGGAAAAATCAATGTTATGCGAGAGGAGGGAATAAGCAAGTTATTGGCATTCGACGTCAAGGTTTCCTGTTTGTTTTTGATTTGGTTGGTGGATTTTCTTTGCAAGTAAAAGTTGTAACTCTACAACTCTCTGTTTGATCGTCTTCTTTGCAAAAGTTGCTTGGTTTGCCGCTATTGTCGATATGGCCATGGTTGTCTCCGTGGAGAGAATTGTCGTGGCTGAATTGGCCGTAGTATTTTTCTCTTTTGCTTGCCATTTGTAGCTTTGTTTTGGAGGCTTTTGTAGGTTTATTGCCTCGTCCGTGGTCGTCATTGTTGTTCTGCTGATCGGCACCCTCATAGTGTTGGGGTAAAGCCCCATGTGGCCGGTTAGGCCAGGTGCAGCCCTGCAAACACAAGGTCTCCTCTTCTCCATCGCTGCATACACACAAACACACGCTCTCTCTAGCGCACTTCAACTGGTATCAGAGCTCAGGGATTTAGAGCACCATTGGAGCTCATCGGGGAAGCAGGCAGAGAAGCAGCAAAAACTGCAGGACTTTTTTGAAGATCTATTTTGGCTTATCAAAATGTTTTTATTCAAGCCGATTCTCTCATTTCCTGTCCGGTTTTTTGTCCTCTTCAACTTTGCAGAAGAAAGTTTTCTCAAAATCTTTACCAATTTTGAGATACGTCACTCAGACTGCCTGCACGTCTAGAGTACTCAGATGCATATTTTTATAGATCTATTTTGACCTGTATAAACAGCACATTTCAGGTCCATTCCGCGTAAAGCCTAACCATTTTTGCGTGGTCTGCAACTTTGCAGAAGGAAGTTTCTGAAAATTCTGAGCGGTTTGGAAGATATGAGTTGACAGGCTGCAGGGTATTCGAAAAGTTGAAGATTATGTATGCATATTGTGGTGATTTGCTACATTCAGAGAGCTTGGATTGAGCTTTTTTCATTCTCTGGTTTTGCGCATTGATGTTTTTCTCTCAGTGAAGAGAGTATGGGTTGATATTTTCAACACATTTATGCGCACACATTGAGAACAGTTCGTGGATGTATGCATTCTTGTGGACTCTCAAGTTCGAGAGTGGTTTCATCACAGGTTATGTGCATTGACTTATGCGATTGAGCAGATTTCGGAAAGTGTGGTGCATAGATTTGCAGAGAGTTTTGCAAGCACTTTTGGCATAATTGTGAGCTGGATTTTCAGCTCATTTGGATGCTCTTTGATACACATTTGGTACATGCTTGATGCTCGTTTATATTGCCATGTGGATGCACATGATGTGCGCTTTTCAGCAGATGGTATTCTTCGCCTTGCAATTGCATATGTGGGCTGATTTTCAGCTATTTTGAGCATCAATTTGTGTCACATTTTGGTTGGTTTGCATCCAAGTTTATGCTAGTATATGCTTCGCTTGTAGAGTGCGGTTGATGCACTTTGTGTTTCAGATTACATGATTGTTTTCCACGTTTACGGAGTTGAGACTTTGGGGTAGCTCATGTATACTTGAGTGCAGATTTTGTGCATGATTTGCTCATGGTTTTGAGCATGTTTATGGCATGTATGGTTATTATGGTTAGATAGCCAAATACTGTCGAAACTCTGTCGGATTTTTCTTGCGAGTTTATTTGTTTATGCGCATGGTTTGCAATCGTGTTTTGATTGCATTTGGCACTCAGTGGTTGCTTTGCCATAGTGTTTTGGCATCGCATTGTGAGAGTGTTTGCTCACCGGATTATGTCATTTGACATACATGTGGTAATCTCTTCAGGAGGGAGATTGGTGATGATAGTTTCATCGATTACCACATAGTGCTCTTGGGATTAGAGCGGGTGTTTTGGCATCATTTGAGAGATTTTACTCACTTTGTTTCGTTACATTGATCGCCATATTTGTTGACACTTCTCTTAGATAGCTTATGCTAGCTTATGTTGTATTTTGACAGTACTTGGTGTATGAGTTAGCCACGCTTTGGCTATTGTCAGCTGATCGACTTGTGCTTGGTCTTGTCACAGGTTATCGCCATGGATTTGGCATGTACATCATTGTCAGGGTTTATGCTTTTCCATACAAAGTTTGATGGTTCAAACTTCGAGCATTGGAAAGCAGGTATGCATGATGCATTGACTCAGTTGGGCCAAGTGTTTCCACTACAGGGCATGGATGCTAGGCCAGCATCAATGACTGACGATGAGTGGGAGGACTTGGATGAACTTGCATGTTCAACGATCATGTTACACCTTGGTGAGCCTGTCTATCGCATTGGATTGGATGTATGTACAACTAGAGAGTTATGGAAAAGATTGTGCAATGCTTTTGGCACAAATGAGTCTAGAGAGATGTCTACAGTCAAAGGACGATCTTGTAGACATAGAGATGTTGTGTGTTGGCATTGCGGTCATATAGGGCATGTACGTAGGCGTTGTTTTCGGCGGATGAGACAGTGCAGGAGATAGCACAAGAGGGATGCTATCACTTTGGATGATGTGGGAGCAGATGTAGCGTATGTGGCTATGCATGACGGAGATGTCAACTTTGCTTCCATGTTTACTCTTGACTTTCTTATGTCGGTTTTTGACGACACATTACCTTCACACTGGATACTAGATGTGAGTGCTAGGTTTCACGTCACGCCGAGTCGTGAGTGGTTTAGCACATATGCTAGTGGTATGCTTGGACATGTGTGTCTAGCGGATGGTTCAGTGCATGACATAGTTGGTGCAGGAGATGTCATACTATCGTTGCCGAGTGGTGCATCATATGTGTTGCGAGATGTACGCCATGTGCCAGGTTTGACGTAGAGCTTGATCTCTGTGAGTCACTTACGAGACAGCGGATGCCAGGTAGTGCTGGATGAGCACAATTTCAGATTGCATCGTGGACAGCTAGTCATAGCTAGAGGTGCTAGTGTTGGCACGATTCATGCAATGCAAGTACATCATGTACGAGACGGCACAGTTTTTGTGAGTACACAGCCATGCAGAGAGACGAGGCATGTCTCCTTTGCGGATAGGTTGCATGATGCTCCAGTTTGTGAGCATGTCGAGCCAGTTGTGCAGATAGTTTTGCAACAGGGCATGTCATTTGTGGATATGATGACGGATATGGATGGCTTGAGTGCTGAGGATTCAGCCGTGATTCAGTCATTCATGGATATGCTTAGGCTAGAGGCCGATGTATGTGAGTTAGAGCTAGACATCGCTCTTACCACATAGGGTTCAGGACAGGACAGATGCTCTTGGTGCACATGTGACATGCGATGGACACGAGGATGGATTCCAAGGATCGGAGTTCGGATGTCAGGGTGATTTCCATGAGTGGAGTTCTGAGCCAGATTTGACTGAGATGGTCAAATTGGCGTATATTGCTAGGATTGCATCAGCATTCGGGAGACTCATGTACGAGATACTCATCTCGAGACCCGAGATTGCATTTGCAGTAGGTGCATTTGCAGTGGGAGCAGTTCGTTGTGCAGTGACTGACGTTGGCCTTGAGTATAGGGGTACTTTGCAGCGTATGATGACATACCGAGGTCATACTTGTCATGACCTTGTACAGGTTTTGTACGGTTTTCTTTTCTCTCTCATGGCCACATTGGCCTTTACGTGGGAGGTTGTTGGGGTAAAGCCCCATGTGGCCGGTTAGGCTAGGTTCCCACCCACTATACTTATTCATTATGTACATAATAGAATAAGGGGGCTCACATGTAGAGAGTGAGTTTTAGCCCCTGCAAACACAAGGTCTCCTCTCTTCTCCATTGTTGCACATACACACACGCTCCTGCTCGCGCACTTCACATAGATCGGTTTGCCAGTTTCATATGGTGTGTGTGTCTGCCTGCTGGTGTTGCTTGTACTGAAGGGAGTTCCTATTGCTTTGGTTTTGGGATCCAAATGCGAGTCACATTTAAGTGGTTACTGAGCATTCTCTTTGGGATCCATATTTTTTAATTCCTGTGGTTGTTGGTTCAATTGTGTTCTTCTGTTGACTTCTGGTGTTGTAGTGTGGATTGTATGCCAGGTCACCTATATCCTTCCGTACCCATACTTTTTTTTTGCGTGTTGCTAACCTTGATCTATGCACTGTGGTCTGTGTTGTCTTATTTTTGTAGTGAACATGGTTGGCATTTCCCTGGCTGTTCTCCATGTGTATCGTGTTGTGCTTTATTGGCACCCATCCTTTTTGTTCTTTATCCTGTTATGGTGGTGCTATCATTTGGTTCCTTTGGATTGTCTGAGCAAAGGCTACCACATATTGTTCTTGTGCATGCTGAAGTTTGACTGTATCCGAATTCCAATCTATCTACACATTATGCTCTTTCTGCAAAGGTTGTCCCAACAACATGGGGTGTAGTGTGCTCGCATCCTCAACAATGTAAAACTTGTGGGGATAAATATATTGATGTATTTGTACATGCAATATTGTCCAGCCCAATGTTCCCAGCGAATGTGATGTACTAATTTCCAGCACTTGTGGAGTAGGATGTAGTTGATCTTTGGGCTTGAGCTGTTTATATAATTTGTAAGAGATCAGATTTTCTTGAGCTCTGGAATCAAGCAATGCCGTCGATTCAACTTGATTGCTACCCACTTTGACTGCAATTATTGGTTCCACTGTGTCTTCACCAAAATTCGATAATCGAATAACATTTATTCACAACGGTGATCCACTTTGTTGTTGTTGTCGTAGAAGCCTTCTTTTTGCAATGCATTCTTTTGCTTCTGCTTTAGCTTCTTCTCGTACCCTCTGTTTCTCCTTCATCCATTGTTTTTCTTGATGGATTTGTTGAAGCATATCCTGTGTTAGTGGTAAATGATACTTTTTTAACTGGCACCCACTAATCCAATTTGGCATTTCTTCTCCTACCAATGTAGCAAGTTTGACAGCTCCACTTTGTGATAAGTCAGTAATCACAAAGGGTCCCATCCCTTGCTTTTTAAGTTTCTTGGCATGTTGCTTCAAAGTATAAACAAGTACATAATCACCTGTTTTGAACTCTTTCGTACGCACATGCTTGTCAAAAAACTCTTTTTGTCTTCTCTTTTTAGCATAGATCGAAGCTACAGCTCTTAGTCGAAGTTCAACTAGCTTTTCAAGATCATCTATTCTTGAAGAGAGCTCATGCCCTGTCCATTCTAAGCGTTTCTCTACTCGTAGAGTTAGAACTAAAAACTCTATGGGTAATATAGCGTTTAGACCAAACCCATGTTGTACGGTGTTGTTCCGATTGATGTTTTGTAAGCTACTCTGTATGCCATAGTGTTGAGTGTAATTGTTGATCCCAGTCTGTCCTTGACTCTAATACAATTTTAGTCAAAACAGTGCATAGTGTTTTATTTGTGGCCTCAGCTTGTCTATTTGTCTGTGGATGATATGGAGCAAATTTTCTATGTATGACCATGAATTCCTCTAGTAGATATTCAATGACTTCATTAAGAAAATGTGTTCCTCAATCACTGACAATTTCTATTGGTAATCTGTATCGTACAAAGACATTCTCATACAAAAATTGTGTAGTGGTTCTTGCGTTTGATTTTTGTGTTGCTTTGGCTTCCACCCATTTTGTGAGATAGTCCGTAGCCACAATGATACATTGGGTATGGGTGCAATATGCAAGGGGTGAAATAGGCCCCACAAAATCAATGCCCCATTTTGCAAATGCCCATGCTCCCATCATTGGCCGTAGTGGCATCTCATCTCTCTTTATCGGCACCTTAGTGCGCTGACATGCGTCACAACGCTTTACAAACTCCTCGGCATCCATGTGCAATGTAGGCCACCATATTCCTGCGATTATGACAAATTTTTCCGTCTTATCGCCTGAAAAATTGCCTCCACTTATTCCTCCATGTGCGTGTTCTAGAATCAGCAGGTATTTGCTTTCACTTGCACAGATTCTAAGTTGATTGTCCTTTCCTCGCTTGTAGAGTTGATTTCCAATTAAATTAAAGTCGCGAGCCTCCAACTCTATAGCCCTTTTTTGCGCTTTTGTTATGTTTTCGAGAAGTGTCCTTGTTGTTAAGAAATCAATGATATATTGACTCCATGCAGGTGCAATGCTTACCTGAAACAATGTCGCGTGATCCACCGGTTGTTTGGCACTACATATAGTACAATTGTTAACATAAGCATGTGTGTCAGCATACATAGTTGGCCAATAAAATCCTAAGTGTTTCAATCTTTGGTGTGTTTTCATTGTTGAACAATGAAATGCACAATCCTGGATGTGTGCTTCTTCAAGATAACACTTGAATTCCTCTGGATTTATACATAATCGTAGAATTTGGTCCGAGCCTAGATGGTACAATCGTCCTGCAATTTTTTGTTTGTCGAAATGTTTGTTATTTGGATCTGTCTTCCTTGTTATCAAATCTACCTCCAAATGAAAGAATGCTAACAATTTCATGAGACCATTTGGGTATCATTTCAATATTGAAAAGATAAGCATCAGGTATGTCACCGTCTACTCCTTCATGAGCTTCCCGTTTTGTAGCCTTGAAAGATGATCCGCCCGTAGATGAGTTTTACCCTTTTTTACTACCACTATGAATTCAAACTCTAGCAATATAATAAACCAGCGTACAATTCTCCCAGTATTGCATGGTTTATTTACTAGATACAAAGGAGCTTGATGATCTGTGAAGAACACAAATTTGTTTGCAAGCAAGTAATGCCGAAATTTCTTTACAGCATAAATCATTCTTAATCCCTCTCTTTCAGTGGTGGTGTAGTTCTTTTCTGCACTATTTAGCTGTCAGCTTGCATAACAAACTGGGAAATCCATTGTTCCGTCTCCAGGTTGAGCCAGAATAGTCCCAATTGCATATGCAGATGCATCAATGTGAACATGGAATATCTTTTTCCAATCTGGTGCTTTAAGTACAGGTGCTGATACAAGGTTTTCCTTAAGCTTTTGGAATGAAGTTTCACACTCCTCAGTCCAGTCAAAACTGACTAATAAGCGATACAGAGGTTGTGCAATGATTGCATACATATATATGAATCTTTGATAATATTCGTAGTGTCCCATGAAGGATTGTACTTGTTTGGCATTAGTAGACCTGGGCAAGTCTACTATGACTCTAATTTTATCTAGGTCAGTGGTTATGCCATTTCTCAAGACAATATGTCCTAAGATGCGGCCTTGCCTAACCATAAAAATGCACTTTTCCGGGTTGAGACAGATTTGATATGTTCTGCACTTCTCAAATACCTTTTGTAAATGGTCAATATGTTCTTCTTGTATAAGCGAGTGGACATAGAGATCATCCATATAAATTTCTAAGAATATTCTCAGGTATCCTTTGAACGCATGAGTCATTAACCTTTGGAAGGTAGTTGGGGCATTGGTTAGGCCAAAAGTCATAACTCTATACGCATATATTCCCCACTCTGTGGCAAATGCTGTTTTGTGTTGATCCTCTATTGCAATTGCCAATTGGTTATACCACAAAAACCCATCTAAAAAAGAATAAGCCCGTTTTCCAGTCACCATTTTAAGCACATGTTCTGTGATCAGCAAGGGATAATTATCCCTTATTGTGACTGCGTTCACTTTTTTTAGGTTCACACACACATGCAGCTTTCTGTTCTTTTTGGGGACAACCACAATGGGTGACACCCAATCTGTATACTCGATTTCATAGATGAATTCAGCATCCATCAGCTTGTCAATCTCCTCTTTGATTCGTTTAGCGAATGTGTCATTATATGTGTAAGGACGTTGTTTGCTAGGTTTGGCATCTGATTTCAAAGGAATTGTATGTTGGCATATCGATGGATCAACTCCTTTGAGGTCTTTGTAGAACCATGCAAACACATATTTATACTTCTTGAGAAGTTGTGTTAGCAGTTCTTCTTCTTCAGGCTCTAAATCAGTTGCTATATAGATAGACTGAGGCTCTTTGCCTGGCACAGCGAGGTCTATCCGTTTTGCATTTTCCGGCCCATTGCAAGATTCCTGGTTTATTCTTTCCCTTATTGGTGGTGTCATTATGATTTTTCTGTCTTGGTTGGTGAATTTTCGATAGTGGGATGGTACATTCATGTTTCCTTTTTCTGACTGCTCCTTACCATCACTTTCTCCCTCAATAGTCCATACCTCTCGTAACGATCGTTTTAGTTCTTGGTATTTCTTTTTACGCTCCATTTTGGTCCATTCTGGATCTTTTGTCTTTTCCTGTTTTGATTGTTGAGATTTTCTTGATTTTGTTTTTTTTTTAGTCTTTCGTGCTTGTTTTATTAACTCATGTGTCCTTTCCCTTTGAACTCTTGAGAATCTTCCTGATATTTGGTCTTTCACACAATCCTCTACCTTGACAAGCATTAGATAGTGAGTTTTATCTTTTATCCTGGGCATCAGGTTCTCGCTAATTTTGTTTTCTGCTCTTTTTTTCTTATAGCGTTCCTGGCGTCTAGGGTGTTAATTTGCAAAATCATAAAACTTGATATTCACGATTGTCTCCCCGCGCTCGCTTGAGCTGTCTGAACACTCGTTATCTGCATCATTATTTAACTCCAGATGCTCAGAGGAGTCATAAAACTCTTCTTGTTCTGGTGAGTCTACATTCTCATCTCATGCTGGTATAAGGCTTACCATGTAATAGGGTAGCATATCATAGCCATCCTTATCACAAAGTTTTGTCATTGGGCTATCTGTAATGGTACAGACATCCAATGTTGCTAGTATGTGTTCCCATTCCAGAGGTTCTAAGGCATCTTCAAGAAAAGGTTCCAAAATGTAATCCTTGTCCTCAATATCTCTTTCTAAAATGCATTCCTCTCTTTTTAAGCTCCCACAATGTGAAGCTCCGCACATCCATAGCTCTTTTTTCTTCCTAACCATGTTGGGAGTTCGACCCTGCCAATGTAGTGAATCAAACTCTTCCTGGTGTCTGATTCGCATCCTTATAACTATAGTCTTTTATGTATATTTTGGTTGTAGTCTCTCCATGTTTGAGGTATATGTGGTCATAACCCAATCTGGACATCTTTAATTGTCTCATGAATGGTCTTCCCAAGATGATCTCGTAATTTTTCTTTTTGTCAAAATCAACTATTGCAAATGTATGCTCATACTTGATTCTGCAAGAGGTGACAATTACTTTTTTTAAAAGTCCTAGAGGTTTTCCATGAACCCATCTACCAATTTCAATTTCATTCTGGTAGCTCTCAAAGTCGGTTTTCCCCATTTTTTCAGATTTCTTTGGTGGCGATAGCGACTCCCGCTCCACTGTCAAGAATAGCTTTGGAAATACTCCTTGGAATTCTACTGGTAGTGTGGTATTTCCATCTTCTCCTCGCAATATTCTCCAACCTTGTTTAAAGGTACTGGCCTAGTGTTTAGTTGAGGCTTGTCCAATTATCTGATCCCTTCTTGAAGCTTCGAGGTAGGGTCGTTTACTCCAAATTTTTCTAAATTTTTCCTATGGTGGTCCACATGCTGTTCATAACCTCAGGAGTTCGGCTAACGTGATTTGCATGCCACAGGGGTGGACAATACACAATCAAGCCTTGTGAATCCATCACTCTATTGGAAGAATACTTTGAGGATGGGATTCTCTCACCTCAGATGTAGCTTCATACCCCTATTAGGTAGGAGGGTAGATTTTTTAGTTGAGTTGGTTGGCTCTGCCCCGAACTAATTAACCATTACTCCCCTTGTGCATGCATATCAAAGTTCATTTGTGATCTTGCCTCAAATTCTTCAATGGGAGGTAAGATCTCATTTTCCTCCTTTCTCGTGCTATTTATTTGGTGGCACCCTGTAGCTTCATTTGCTTCCCGGATTTGCTTCCACAGGTCATCTAAACTGTTACAATCTTTACCCATTTCTACCAATGTTTTAGGTTGGAAACCATCAATAGTCT
Source organism: Adiantum capillus-veneris (assembly GCF_014529385.1). NCBI lineage: Eukaryota > Viridiplantae > Streptophyta > Polypodiopsida > Polypodiales > Pteridaceae > Adiantum > Adiantum capillus-veneris. Next base: position 87,803,984 of record NC_140932.1, read on the forward strand.
CATATGTCGTATTTGACACTATAGGTTCTCTCCTAAACTCAGAGGCAGTCGTGAGTCTCTCCTTCGTGTCTACTTGTTTCTCTAGAGTTGGTTTGATAGGGGTTGAAGGTGGTATCTCGTGCCAACTTGCAGGTTTTCCAAGCGGGTTTTCTATCAAGGATTGGGCTGTTTCAATCATCTTTCGACACATTTCCAACCTCTATTTTTCTATTTTTGCATATGGATAAGTCATCCATCTTTGCTCTTGGGTTTGGTTGTTTTTGAGTCTGGCTTCATATGCTTTTAAAAGTGCGTCTAACTGCTCATTTACTTTTTCTACCAGCACTGATCCTCCTGATCCTGCACTTTTGGGTTCTACTATTTCCTTGGACCCTAATGTTACCGCAGTGTGTGAGCTTAAACTAGTTAGACCCTCTAACCGCTCTAATCTATCCTTTGTGTGTTTTAACTCCTCAGATAGAGCCGTTTCCTCTCATTCTCTCCTGGATTTCATACGCGCCTTTCTAGATTTCCAAGTGCTTCTCTGATTTTTCATTTCTGCACTTGGGACATCGATCTTTGGCTCTTTAATTATGGGTTCATTTGTCATTCTTTGAGCTTGGGCTCGTGTCACTGCCTGAATAGGTATTACTGTTTCGTTTTCTGACCCTCCACTGGAAGGCACTACTTCCAGCATGTTCAAAGTAGTTTTTGCTCCTTTGCTCAGGTTCTTAGGGCAATCAGGAATCAAGTGAGTAATTCCACACTTGGTGCAATACGTGTTGGCTCTAATGATTTTATCATGAGGACAGTCTCTTAGCCAATGGTCTCCACCACACTTGTAGCAGGGTCCCTTAGGTTGTTGAGGTGCTCCTTGAGCTCCACTTTGTTGGTATGCATGCCTCTGCCCGCTCATGCCTCCGTTGGCTATGAACAAAAGTGTTTGTTCATTCAAGCTGTATCTTCCTTCTCCTGCTGCATGTGCAGTTGTTGGTGGTCCTGTACTTCCAATCATGCTCCAAGGTTCTGGCATTGTGGGTTCTTCTGGTGGATAATAGACAGGATTTGCAGCATATCCATTGGAATCTTTGTAATATGCATGCATAGGAACCAAAGCCTTCTCTTTTGTTTGTTTACCGTTGGTGTGTATCTTATGTCGAATGGTCGCAATCCTGGTAGGGGTGGTTGTTGCCCCAATACTGGTTGTGGTCTTTCTACACCTACAGGTCCTGGTAGGTTGCCTTCTTGTTACCTAGGCATCGATGGAAGTTGAGGAGATGCTACCTGAACTTGGGGATCATATGGTCGCTCTCTCACATATCCCTTGTTATAATAACATTCCTCCATCACATGGTTTGTCCATTTTTGTTCAATAGCACACCACTTCGGCTGTTTAGCCTGAGGCTTGGCATACATATTAATTTTTTTAGCACTTCCTCCACAAGCTGCTCCTAGCTTACAGCTACTTCTCCTTTCGGTGTTGTCTTAGCGGACTTGCTTCCACTTTGTTGTGAGGATGAATCGTCATCAAGATCCTTGAATTCACCCTCCTTGTCAACCGCACAATTGTCTACAAGGTAAAGAGCCTCCTTAGTTAACTCATTTAACATTGTGCTCCTCTTTATATGTAAGTCCTTCTGAAGATCTACGTTCCTTAGTCCTTGAATAAATATAAGCATACGTCTGGACTGAGTTGGCAGTTCTTCCACAGGGCAGAACTTCACATATCTTTTTAGTCGTAGGGCTGCCTTTCGCACAGATTTCCCTTCTTTCTATTTGAATTTATGGATTTATGAGACTGTATTATGAGCTATCCCGCTTTGTGAGAATTCCTCAATAAACTTGTCAATCACCTCCTCCATAGACTCAAAGTCTCTACGCTCCACAGAGTCAAACCAAGTAGCGGCATCCTCTTCTAGGATAAGTCCAAACCTTGCAAATTGAGTAGGGAAGTCCAACACTTCTTCAGCTCTAATCACACGCACAAAGACTGCTACATGATCCCTAGGATCTCTGTTTCCCGTGTATTTCTTGTTTACCCATTTTTGCACCTGAGAAGGTCTAATTCTACGATGGTCTACAAATCTCATCATTGGTTCTCCTCGTCCTACTCAATATACCTCCTCTGGCCTTCGGTAGTGGGAGGGTTCCTCTCCCAGAGGTGCCCCTAACCCATAATTTTTGATGGTTCTTGCAAGAGGTGGTTCATCTCTTCGAACTCGTTCTATGGGTTGTCTTCCAGGCTGTGCCGACTCTTGAGTTTTTGGCTTACTCTCGCCTTGATACTGTGAATAGAGTGGTGGTTCTTGTAAATCTCTTAGCCCTTGTGCGGCTGGATAACCATCTCTATTTCGGTCTTGTTCTAATGTCGCACTTTGTTGAAGCCATGCCTGCAATGATGGTTGGGTTGCTTGTTGGTTCTGGTAGTTGAACGTTTGTTGTCGGTTAGAATGTGGTGTTGCGTCGTACTCTCCTGAAAATGGATTTGTCGACTTGCTAGGGGTATAGGTGAACCTTGGTACTTCTTTGGGGGCATATGTTGATGTTTCTGGAACTGTTGCCTTTTCTACCTCCTCTGGGAGAATTCATTTGTATTCTCGCCCGTACGTGTCAACAAAAATGATATCCTTCCCCATAGCAATTTCATAAGAGAATAAGTAAAGAGCCTTGTCTTTGCTTAATTCATTTGGGTAGGGTTCTTTGCATAAAAAATAAGAGACTACTCCCTCGCTCTCATGCTTGTAAATTCCCACATTCTCATTATAGGTAGAGACCCTGGTTGTCTTTTTATCATACATAAAAAGAGCTGCAGGTCGATCAATTTTTGGAGGCAGCTCTTGAGCCTCTGAGACCATTTTTCCTTTTGCCACATTATCTCCATATCTATTGTAATCCTCAGGGTTACTAACTATTAGATAGTGTAAAGAATGAGGATGCAAGAGAGCTACACAAGACAATCACAAAGCACACAGAGATGGAAAGCTTCTTCTTCTTCTCATAGAAAAGAGAGTACAAAATGACTAAGTGCTAAAACTGAAAAAGTAGCACATATGTACATGCGGTCACTAAGTGTGAACTCGCTAGAAGCGTACTAGGCTGGCACTATAAGTGTAGTCCAGCTGTAGAATCACTGGCAGAGATCCTCCGTGTCGGTCACCTAATGCGCCAGTGAGTAAATGTCGTAAGCGGCCAAGACCCGTAGTGGATGCCAGCTCATGATGTAGAGCTCGATATCTCAACACTCCCCCTCGAGCTCTGCATGTCACAGAGTCCAAGCATAGTCCGGAAACTTCAAAGCTTCTCAGCTGCGAGGGCCTTGGTAAAGATATCCGATATCTGCTCCTCTGTGTGACGTAGACCAAGTCGATGTCGCCTGCCAACACTCTCTCTCGAACGTAGTGGTAATGGACCTCTATGTGCTTGGTCCTAGCATGGAACACTGGGTTCCTAGCCAACTACATGCTGCTGAGGTTGTCACAATGGATGACAATCTGCTGGTCCACCTGCACTCCCAAGTCCTCAATAATGTGCGTAGCCAAGCTACCTCGCACGCCGCAACTGCTGCACCTCTGTACTCGGTCTCTGTGCTCGATAAAGCAACCGTAGGCTGCTTTTTGTTGCTCCAAGTAATAGCAGCACTCCCAAAAGAGAACATGAAGCCACTCGTAGATCTCCTATCAACAATGCTACCTGCCCAATCTGCATCTGTATACCCATACAATGCTAATGGCGCATCTGCTGCATAGAACAATGCGTAGTCAAGAGTCCCTTGCACATACCAAAGTGTGCGTCGTACTCCATCCAAATGTGGCTTCCTTGGAAGCTGCATGAAGTGACTCTCCAAGCCTATTGTGTAGCTTAAGTCTGGCCTCGTGATAGTCAAGTAGATTAGACTACCCACAATCTTCGTGTACATCTTGACATCCTCAACAACATCACCCTTCTCTGCACTCAGCTTTGCATTCACATCCAAGGGAATAGAAATTGGCTTACAATCAGCCATACCATACTTTGACAACATGTCCAAAGCATACTGTCTCTATGACAGCCATACACCCTCTGGAGTCCTGATCACCTCAATGCCAAGAAAGTAGCGCAACTCGCCCAAATCTTTCATTTCAAACTCCTGTTTGAGAAGACCCTTCACATGGTCAATCTCCATAGCATTGTCACCCACAATAATAAGGTCATCTACATATATGGTAATGACCACAATTCCCACATCACTCTCACGTACATAGAGTGAATGATCAGCATGAGCTCTCCTAAAACCAATACTAACAAGGTACTTGGCAATCCTGTCATACCATGCTCTAGAGCCCTCCTTCAAACCATACAAAGCTTTGAGAAGCCTATATACATAATCTGGGTAACCTGGATCGACATAACCAGGTGGCTGATCCATATACACTTCCTCTTGCAACTCACCATTCAAGAAGGCATTCTTTACATCCATTTGATGCATAATCCATCCTTTAGATGTAGCCACTGCTATGACAGCTCTCACAGTCCTCATCTTTGCCATTGGAGCAAAGGTCTCCTCATAGTCTATGCCATACGTCTGTGCATAACCCTTTGCGACCAGCCTTGCCTTGTGACGCTCAATGTTACCATTAGCCTTATGCTTGGTTTTATACACCCATTTACAGTCAATAGCTTTCTTGCCACTTGACAATGGCACCAACTCCCATGTGTCGTTTGCTTCCAATGCAGCCATCTCTTCATTCATTGCATCATCCCAATGCACATTTCCAACTGCATCCTCAAAACATGTGGGCTCCACATCCTGTATCACCTTAGCCATGTAGGCTTGGTGATGCGCTAGATACCCATAATAAGTCAATTTCTAAACTGGATTTTTGACTCTGTTAGATCTGCGCGGTCCTGGGTCACTCCTTTGCCCTCTAGCATCTTCTTGTACTTTCCTTACACCAGGTGTCGTGACAGCCGGAATTCCAAATTCCTCATCAAGACTTTGTTCAGAACCATCTGAATCCATGTCTACATGTGAAAAACCTGATGATGCATCAGTCATAAAGGGAGGTTCATCAACCTTTCCTTTCCTTTTCGTGATACATTCCCTGTACCTGCTGGTGGAGTAACCTGCTTACGTAGTCTACCATTCCATGGCTTCTCAACAGATCCACGAGAAGACGACTCTTGTGGTCCACTCAAAACCTGTGACTGTGGCCTCACATTTTGTAGAGCCACATCATCTTTTACATCAGCCCCAATAGTGCCATGTGCATTACTGTACCAGCTGCTCATTTCATCAAAGACTACATCTCTGCTCACTCGTAATTCTCGTGTAGTAGGATTGTAGCACCTGTACCCCTTTTGTTCAAGGGAATATCCCACAAGAATACATTTCTCTGCTTTAGGATCCAATTTTCTATGCAACTCATCTGGTACATGCACATAAGCTATGCAGCCAAACACTTTCAAGTGTGCCAAATCAGGCTTTGTACCTGTAAACTTTTCCTCAGGTGTTACATCATGCACCGCGGCTGTAGGTGTCCTGTTCATAATGTACACAGCCGTATTTATAGATTCAGCCCAGAAATGATGAGGCATGTTCTTCTCATTCATCAATGCACGTGCAACCTCTACAATGTGCCTGTTTTTCCTTTCTGCGATCCCATTCTGCTGTGGAGTATATCTGCATGTAAACTGCCTGCGTATACCATGCATTCACAAAAAATCTGAAAAATCATTGGAGAAGTACTCTCCCCCTCCATCTGACCTCAATGTCTTGATTTTCATATCTATCTCCTTCTCAATCATGACTTTGAAGTCCTGAAAGTGACCAAACACTTCACTTTTGTTACACATGAAGTAGACCCATACTTTCCTTGTATGGTCATCAATGAAAGAGACATAATACCTGCAACCATGTATACTTGCAGTATCGGTTGGACCCCAAACATCTGTGTGCACCACCTCAAGTGGCTTTTTACATACATTGCGCTCATGTGGAAATGAGCCCTTTGACTGTTTTCCAAACTGACATGCTGCACACACTTTATGCATACCATCCACCTTGAATTTGGGCAAACCTTTTACAATCTGTTTTGATTGCATGCTGCGCAATCTCTGCTCATTGACATGGCCAATGCGTTTGTGCCAAATGTCAACATCAGCCACAACACCTGTGCCCTGTGCAAATAATGCAGCTTTTACCTCAGGCATGTCTACATTCAGCGTAAACATTCTGCCCACACATTTGCCCTGTGATGAGCTTACAGCCATTCTGGAAATCTTCTACATAACAGCCATTCGGATTGAAACAAACCTGCAAACCCTGCTCAACCATTTGTCCAACAGAAACAAGATTCTTTGTAATGTTTGGGACATGAAGTACATCTGCTAAGTACTTTGATTTCCCACTCTTCGTATTTAGAGATATGTCCCCTACATGAGAAATGGGGTGAGCTGTGTCATCTTCTATCTGTACATAGCCTGACACATCTGGTTTGCGCATATCTCTAAACCACTCTCCACGAGACTTCATGTGATTAGAGGCACCTGAATCCCAATACCAAACATCATCTTGGGTGGAATTCTCTGCAGTCATTGTATTCATTACATGCTACATAACAAACATGCACTCGTTTTTGCTGTCATCTGCATCTCTGCTAGTAGATGCATAGTTGCCCTGTTCTCTCTTTCCACTTGCTTTTCCCTTTGGACAGTCACGTGACATGTGACCTCTTTCACCACAAGTCCAACATTCTCTGCTATCTGCAGTATGTTGCTGCCTGCTTGATCCTGCACCACAACCTCTTTGACTCCCCCTGCCTTGAGACTGGTTTCCCCTGCCACCTCTATTGTTTTGATTTGATTGAACTTCTTGAAATTGGCCCCTGCAACCTCTTGGGCCTCGACCAGGACCTCTACCTCTACCTCTGTTGGAGTTAGAATAGAAGGCCTGTTCAGAATCATTTCTGCCATGAGAAGAAGATGTGTCAAGGTTCTTCTCCTCAAGAATAAGCATAGAAATCAAATCTTGGAACACGGGGATGTCGTCTCTTGTATTCATGGAAGACCTGAAATGTACATACTCATCTCCTAGACCATCCAAGCATGCACGGACAATGTCATCATCTTCCACTGAGACTTTAATAGATCCAAGAGCCTCAATGATACTCTTGATCTTCAAAGCATAATCATTGATGGAGAGGTTGTTCCTCTTAACCTGATTTAGCTCCGACTTTAGTTGAAGCTTCCTGGCCTTGGTGTTCACCTCAAACACTCTACCTAAGTTTTTCCATGCAATGGCAGGGGTTTCAGCATCCTGTAGATAGCCCATCATGCCATCTGTGATGCTCATAGAAAGCCAATACATCACTTTTCTCTGGCCTTGTTGCCAGTCCTTCAAAGCTTTCCTTTGTTCTGCTGCAGCATTTGCCTTGGGAATCTCTGGTTCCTTTTCATTGTCTCCTTCTACATAGTCCCAATAACCTTTTCCTTTTAGGAAATTTGTTATTCTGAACTTCCATGCATGGTAGTTATTTTTCTCAAGCTTCTCAGTAACAATCTGATTGAAACCGTCAGACATCTTGAAGCACACAGAGATGGAAAGCTTCTTCTTCTTCTCATAGAAAAGAGAGTACAAAATGACTAAGTGCTAAAACTGAAAAGTAGCACATATGTACTTGCGGTCACTAAGTGTGAACTCGCTAGAAGCGTACTAGGCTGGCACTATAAGTGCAGTCCAGCTGTAGAATCACTAGCAGAGATTCTCCGTGTCGGTCACCTAACGCGCCAATGAGTAAATATCGTAAGCGGCCAAGACCCGTAGTGGATGCCAGCTCATGATGTAGAGCTCGACATCTCAGCAGATAGTGGTTCCCCCTTTCGTCTCGGAATCTATCTCCATCATCATAGACTCGAATTATCTCCAGTCTCTGAGAAGGTCTTTCTTCTATACAAATACACTTGCGTCCCTGATAGTCAGAATAAACTAGGGATCCCCTAGAGTTTGTTCCTTCTAAGAAGATTATAGTGAACTTGGCATCGTTCAAAGGGTTTTGGGAGGTACTTACTCCTAGCATTGTCCTTCACCGAAGAAACCTCCTGGCTGTTGACTACGCATCATGAAGAAGGACTTATCTGATGAAGTGTCAGTATCACTACCCTCCTCAATGATTGGTGCTAATGGATCTAGCCTTGCCTAAGTTACACTCTCCTTAGTGGACACTAAGCTACCCTGATCACCTACCACTTTTTGGTCTCTAGGAATGTGTCTTCTTGATCTTAAATTCATCAAAATTAGCAATGCAATTTATCACAAATTCAACCACTCACCTGGCAAGGAATCAGTTTCCGCACAACTTCTTGCCTTGTGTCGCTGAATATACCTGTACATAAGCGTTTAATTTCGGCAATCGAATCAAAGCATTTAACCGCTAGAGGTGGTCTTAGTAATGATTGGTATAACTAGAGGGTTAACCTCAACCACTAATTTACTTTATACACTTCGGATGTTCTTGATTAGGTCTGCTAATCTGAAACTGTACTTCACTCGAATGTTTGTCAGTTTAGAAGGAAAGTCTCAATTCCATCTTTGCTCCATGAAAAGGTCAAACAAGGTTCAATTTCACTTCTAAAAGAAGTTCTAGAACTCTTAAGTCAATTGGAACATCACTCTATGTCCACAGTCAGATTTTGACTTCAATAAGCCCCTGTAGACATCCTACGTGTAGCATGTCTTCCTGCTCTGTTTTGGCTGAAATTTGCACTATAGATTCCCCTTCAGGTGCTAAGTCCACAGCTGCTCTCATTTTTTGATTTGGACACCTATAAGCTGGTCAACTCATCAGAAATTTGTTCCAGCAGCCTGATGTTGGTATGACCAGTCAAATCAACTCCAATTTGGACCAAAATTGACTAGGAGACTTGCATCAGCTATACAACACCCTCCTATGCCTATAGTCAGATTTTGACTTCAATATCATGCAGTAGACATCCTACACGTAGCATGTCTAACTGCTCAAAATTGCTTCAAATGCAAACCACAGACTCCTCTTAAGGTGGTGATCACTCTGGTAAGCTCACAATTCGATTTGGAGTGCTAAATCATTGTGAACACATCCTACGCGTAGGATGTCTAAGTGATCTGTTTGACCCCAAACTTGAGCCACAGCTTCCCCTTGATGTCAGCAACCCAATGCTATGCTTAGATTTTAGTTTGGATTTCACAAGATCCCAATTTTAGCTATCCTAGCCTTTTTTCAGTCAAAAATGCTAAAGTCTTCTTAAAACCCAATTTTCTCTCCCAATTGAGATGAAACCTTTCTCATGCACTCAATAAATCATGTAGATCATGCTCATGAAGCCATCCTATGGTTTTGGTCTTAAAATAATGCCTTGGCACAATTTGGGTAGGATGTCTGGCAATTTTCTTTCTCTTGGCCTTATCCTGTCAAGATATGGTCAAACTTCCACTTTCCAAGTGAAAATAGGATAAAACCTACCTTCTAAACACACTGGTCAACTCAGATTTTCAAAATTCTCACCAGAACACCCTGTAGACATCCTACGCGTAGCATGTCTACTGGCTTAAAATTTAACTTTTTTCTAACAGAAGTACTCCCTATGCTCTGCATCTCTCTCATAAATACTAACAAAAACTTTTGAACTTCAATTCAGCTTCTAAACACTCTTTTTCGTCTTTTACAACTCTTTGATGAGCCTAACAGCAAATATAACATGCATGAAGTGCTCCAGATCATAAATCATGATGTCCTACTTACCCTACTTCTACTCATCATGTGAGATGGTGATTTTGGTGTCTCGGTTGCTTCCTAGCCTCTCCGGACTCTCAAGCTATCCTTTCACCGCCTCTACCACTCCAACTCCTACTCTCTACACCACAACTTAACTAATACCGAAAACTACCTAAGTCAAAGGATCTAGGCCACAAACACACTCCCTAGACTCCTCCTAAGACCTAGAGAGTTCCCCACCCTCTGATCCTATCTAAATGTAAAACAAGACTCTGGAAAGCCAAAGAATCCATATCCTCAAGGACTAGTCTCGGTCACCTACCTAGGGTTTTCGTCCTCGGTAGCGGCGCCAATGTTGGCGAATACGCCGTGACGGACATCAGCATAGCGAGAACTCACCTAACAAGATTTGTCAGCTAAGGACGAAGCTCGATCCGCAGGCGTGTGGAAGCAAGCATAGGGTGTCAGCCTACGCTCTATTGACTACTTCCTACAGAGTTCTCTACCCAATGCCTAAGCTACAGCCTTCAAGAGTACACAAGAGGAGATTTCCTACAACACTTTCAGGAGGCAAATACCCATCAAACGTTCTCAAAACACTACGGAACTTGAGGGAAATCCTATTAACACCAATAGGTTGCTCTCCCTAAGGTCCAAGAACCAAAACTCCAACCCTAAACACCCGGTGCAAAATCACGTAGGATGTCTGGTCAAAATTTACAGGTCGATGTTTCTGAAAACTAAAGTGCCTAATGTGTAGCTCTACTCATTGCGAACGTGTGGATATGCTGAAATGCAAAAACGGATAACGTATGCTTACCGAATCACCAGATATAGCTCGTGGATCGAGCTGCAAAGCCGGGCTGTACACCTGCAATGTAGGTGTTGGCACGTAGCTCTCTTCGGGGGCAACACGTTGCACTTCTCCTCACTCGATTCCGACCACCAGTGCGTGTGTAGCGTCAAGATAAAACTCTCACTCTCTCTCGTACACAGAGTACGTCAAACTCACACAGAAAAAAACTTATAAAAATGACAAAGGTTTTTTGCATTAAGGTCAAAAGTGGTATAAATATCTTACAATCTCAAACCCTAATGTTCCAATTTAACCATTTACTAAGTCTAAATGTCAAAAATGGGATACAATTCGGAAGCTTCTACAAGCCCCACTATTTACAAAGGTGAAATGACAACTTCTTCTCAATTAAGGAAAAATTACAAAGGAAATTAATATCCTGCCGGACAATCATCCTCCGTTGGGTGTGTCCAGTCGCTAAAAGTCTTCTCCACGCTGTGTGTGTTTTCCTGCAACCCTAATTCCAACAACGCAAACTTGACCATAAATGAAAAATGAGCATAACTTGATCAAAATAAGTCCAAACTGGACCAAACTTCACCAGTGCATCTAAGACAACTATAGACACTAGGTCATATGGTTACAGGAAAGATTTGGCTTGGGGGGGGGGGGGGGGAATGCTATGGTTCACTTCTTTTCGAATATGGAACACTGGTTGGGAATTTATGCCACTTTTTGGAAATTTTCTCATATTTAGGAAATTTTGGCATTTTGGCAAGGGTTTTGAAGTTCAAATGACTTGAAACTCCAGGTTTAGGCTATTCTTGGCATTTGGGACCTCATGGTTTGATTTTGGTCAAGAAAGCTTACAGGGGGTCATGGACCACGATCCATGTTCTGCATCCTTTTGGGATGAAATTTGGGGCACCTGTTCCTATAACATATCCTAACACATTGGTGAAATTATTTTCAAATTTAGTCAAGTTTCCCCAATTTCCCAAGTTATGGACCAATTTGGCCAGCTTTGTCATATTTGGTTTTGGTTGGCCATTTTGATCCATTCTTGTGATTAATTTGTTTGGGATTCTTCTCTTCTGATGAGTTGGGATTGAAGTAGTGCCCAAATCGTAGCTATCTATTGGTTTCTGGCCCAATTGGAGTCTCTTTGACCCCTTTAGTCTCCCTGGCAATTTTTGCCCATTTCCAGGCATTTTTTGGCTTTTCTTGAGTTGACACTAGTTTACAAATTCTCTTGAATTTGCACTTTGACCAAAAACACACTTTCAGTCTCTAACACTCTGACATTGCTGAACTTTGACAAATGAAGCACTTTATATGTCCGAAGACTGAATTTTTGTCACATTCCATAATTCCTAGCCTGTACACACACTTTGCAAACAATTCTGACAAAATCTGCAGGTGGGGGTCATGGATTGCAATCCATGTTTTGAACCCACCAAATTGGACAAAACGTCAAGGGTAGTTTCATGGCATGTTCCTTAATCTATTGGTGCACTTTTTTCTAGGATTGGATCACTTTTTCCATCTGTGGGTCAAAATGACCATTTGGTGATTGAAATCCCAATTATACTTGGTTTTGTCCATTTGATACCAAATTTGTAGGGCACCTCCCAAGGCATTTTCAAATTGACTGTACCACAAAGTTTTTGTTTAGGCAAGTTAGGGGTCATGGATTGTGATCCATGTTCAACTTCAAATTTTCCTATGATTACTCTTGTGGATAGGCGCTTTTCTCAACATCATTTTGCACCACGTAGATTTGCAAATTGAGGTGGGGGTTCATGGATCGTGATCCATATTCAGCCAAATTTAAAAACTTTGATGGTATGGCCTGATTCTGGTATAAATTTAGGACATTCTTATCAACTTGCTTGTGAATTTGGGCTTGGTTAACCCTCCAAAATAACTCTATTAGTTCTCAAAAATCCCATCTTGGATTTGATTGATTTTGGTTTTTGTGAGTGTTTGTGTGCATATTTGACCATTCATAGTTGTTTATGCACTAATAAGGATCATACCTATGAAATTTGGTATAGTGTGGGTGTCTAGTGTGGCTGTAGCAGGGAAATCCTCGTTGAAATCTCTAAGTCAAAAAAGATCTCTCTCTCTCTTCTCTCTCTCTCTCTCTCTCTCTCTCTCTCTCTCTCTTTGAAAGTGTCTGACTGCAAATGAGGTTTGATTTGCGTATTTTTCTTTTATGTGACTGGCTTGTCCAAGTGCAATGTGCATACTTATCTTACTTGCCCACATTTTTCATTTCCTACCACTTGCGGCTCAAAAGGCTTGTCAATTGGTGGACGCCTGGTCATTGATTGGTCGTGATTCTACAATTTTGGTCCGTTGTAAGTTGGCCCAAATTTTGACATGTGCCAAATCCTTCCATATTTGACATGTAGATTTGGCGTTTGATTTTAGAACTCAAATCCGAATATCCTGACTCTGTTTATTTATTTCTTATCATTATTAGGTTAAAAAGGCAAGAAAATTACTCAAAACTATTGATAATTATTATTAACAGGCCAAAACATTTTAAAATGGCTTCTCACACACATATGTACATACTCTCACTCTAGACATCTCACCCATCCAAGTTTGTCAATATGGCTCAATATTATGCCTGAAAGAGCAACATTTTGATAAAATTTGAGAAGAAAACAAAAAATTAACGTCAAAACACACTTTATACACTCTATACATAATCTCTCATTATCTTGCAGGCTGAGATCTTGCAATATGCTGCAATGTGCATGGATGCAAACAACGTGTCTATGCAAGGCTCCAAAATGTGTCCCTATCATGCTGATGGAAGAGATGCATTGGGTAACACAATGATGTGCAAGATGTGGATACTTGTTAACCCTCACGGCTCACGGACACCATATCACCTATGACGGACGTTGTAACCTACGGCGGACATTGTATTATTTATTTCCTAGAGTCAGGGACCGGGCTTGTCGGTCCAATAGGAAAAGGGTAAGAGTGATCGCTGATGAAAGGCGCACTCTAACTGGAACATTCAAGGGATTAGTTGGCTAATCATAGGCGCCCAAGTGTGAATGGGGTGAGCTCATATAAAAGTCAACTAAACCTAAAATTCACTCATTCTCTCATTTGTGCAATAGAAGAGTGCTCTTGCTCCATCTCCATCTTCTTCTTCTTCATCTCCTTGTGTGTGTGTGTATGCGTGAGAGAGAGAGAGAGTGGGATCGAGCATTGCGACAACGGCACGGTGGCGGCAAAGCGGTTGAGCATGGTGAAGCAGCGGCTCCTTCTTCTTCGCGGCAAGGAATCCTCCATGAAGCAAGCGTAGAGCGGTGAGTGACACACCATCGCCTTCTTTGAGCTTACTAGTTTAGGCTTGTTGTGTGCTTGGAGCCATTTGTGGCTCGCACACGGTGTATCGACAAGTTCCTTGCATTGACACGTGCGACATACGCGCACATTTTTGGCGCCGCTGCCAGGGAATGCCGTGCATTAAGCTCGATTAGCACTCTGTGCTTCTCCGTGGTGCAATTTCTATTGTAGGAAAGGTAAGGAAGGAGTGTGTGTGTGTTGAGAAGAAGGATTTGGTGTTGTACTGTGTATTTTATTTTGTTAATGGAGTTTTCAAAGGTACTGTGTTTATTCTCTGTGTACTAAGGTTGTTAGTTTTCTGTGTACAGTAAGTAGGAAGTAGATCTGTGAGAGTTAATAGAATGTGTTAGTGTGTAACAGTAGGTGTATTAGTTAGAAGTAGGTAGATAGAGTGTGTGTGTGTGTGCTCTCGCGCAGGCCGCGGCGACCTTATCCTTAAATTTTTATTCTTATTTTTTAATTAAAATTTTAAAAAAATTAAAGGTAGGACCGGGATCGAGAATATCTCCCAGACCCAAGCCCAAGCTCACGCTTAGGCCTAGGCCTCAGTCGCCTTTTAAAAAAGCGAATTTTAGCTTCACACGTAGCTAAAAATTGATTTTTTGAGGACCAACGGAACGTCAGATGCCCGAAATTGTGTTGTAAAGCACACAGCGACCCTCTAAGTGATACGCTCATTTTGAGCTATAACACACTTTAATCAAAAAAAAATCAAACATTAAAAAAACATTAAAAACGTAAAAAACACGAGTGAAAACGGACTCTTAAAAAAGGTAAGCGGTTAACCTTCGAGGCTATTCGCCGGCGTTTGTAGGGTGCCATAGGCACATGCATCTGCGCTCTGATAATGTTCTAGAGACAAGGCAACTAGAGAGAATGTCGACTTACGCAAGTTCTCAATATCCACTTACTTTAGGTTTTGGACCCTCGGCGGGGACCCAAGGTAGTACAAACCAAGACCCGAACATAGCGGCTAGTTACTCTTCCTCTGACTACGACGTCATGGAGGGTTTCCCAATGCCTAATCCCGATATCTCAAGCCAAGACATGCATGCCATGGGTCCTCGGTCCGGGCGAGCGTGCTTAGCCACCTGAAGGAAACCTTTAGTAGAGCCACTCGCTCCGAACATGGAGCTAATGATGTAAATGAGGGGGTGGGGAAGTAAATTCTCCATTCGTGACAAACATAGACCCTATATCGTTAGAGAATGTGCACGTGAATACTTCATTCACTGCACCTCCTGACTCTTCAGAGTTATTTCCCTCCGAGGTCATATTACCCGATGGTAGAAGCCTTGCCGAAGTGCAAGAGGTTGAGCGATATATCCTTGCAGCGAGGGAAATGGAAGTCGAGAGCTTACGCAAGGCGGAGCAACGAAGAGAGTTAAAAGCAAAAGCTCCTATGTCAATATCCTTGCTAAGAGAGCAATCAAGTGCTCCTGATTTAGCAACCGCTAAGGGCCAACCCCTAGAA
This sequence comes from Adiantum capillus-veneris, assembly GCF_014529385.1. Classification (NCBI taxonomy): domain Eukaryota; kingdom Viridiplantae; phylum Streptophyta; class Polypodiopsida; order Polypodiales; family Pteridaceae; genus Adiantum; species Adiantum capillus-veneris. The sequence continues at coordinate 87,819,336 of NC_140932.1, forward strand.
AGCAACATTGCATCTAGCTCAAAGGACACCCCTAGCACCTCAATCCTAGATGGAGTGTTCTTAAATGAGAACTGGGAGTACGAATTACAAACAGAGACTCTGACCGACCTATACACAAGTCACACCTATCATGTGGGTTGGTTAGATGTCCTACAATCCACAATGGGTGCTACTAGTGTAGAGGATCAACAACAAAGAGTTTGTGAGGTCATCCATAGGGTCATTGAGTTCGAGAGACAGAACAAGGGGATCAACATGCCTTCAAGGGTCTCATGAGATTCTTGGATACAGGAAGGCTAAACAACCGACCTTATTGCAAATGGAGACTCCCTCGGTAAGTCCGATGGATCCCCATATGTTGTTTCTCCAGGGGTCTCAGTGGAATCTGAGCCCACAAGTGATAGCTTCACCTTTCCAAGTATAGCTCATCTTTCCCTTGATGACACCACGGCTACCATGCCTACCCCAATGATGGGCATGCCAAGAAACATGCCATGGACCTTATTTGTTAGTAAAGCACCACTACATGGTAGCTCAATGCCTGCAACAGTACCTACAAGTGTGTACTAATCGTATGCACCTATGGGTCATCACACTCATGTAGTCCCTACCCCTCCCATTGTTTCAACTACCTATGCTCCACAACCACAATACACAAGTTCTTATTTCCATGGGACTATACGGCTAGCATTAGCATGTCACATCCGAAGTCTTCTATGCCTAGGGCCACCCATATGAACTATGGACCACCACATGGCACAACATCTTACCCAACGTGGAACCCAAGGCCCTCCTATGCGCCAAGCCCAATGCCAATACCTACTCCACATGTAGTCTCTGGAGCGCCTTCACCCACGGTGCCTGCTCACTTAGGTGACTTGGCAACATTTGCTCAAGCTATTGGTCGATCTATTGCTGAGAATATGCGTTATGCGCCTGATAGAGAGCCTAGAAGTAAGGCAGTACAAATAGCCAAGCTCACACAAAAATTTAGTGGAGACGGGGATGTGAGAAAGCATATCGAAGTGTTTGAATAAATATGTGATTCTCTAGGAGAACACAATGACCTACATAAGAGCAATGCTTTAAGCCTAACCTTAAGTGGAAAGGCTGGGGATTGGTATAGAACCCTAAGGGGTGAAGAAAAAACGATTTACCCTACTCTTAGGAGACTGTTCTTAAAAGAATACATACGAGAGGGAGTGCTTTGGGGTGTAGCCTCTTAGCTCCAGAAAGCCCAACAAGAGGAAGGAGAGTCGGTGAGAGACTTTATAAGTTGCTTGAAGCATTTGAATTCTCGTTGTAATCCAAATGAGCGCTTCAACAATAACCAATTGCTTGATAGATTCATTAGGGGATTACGACATGAGGATATCTACAATGGCCTAGTCATTAGAGGTATCACCACTTGGGAAGCAGTCACCACCAATGCGATCCAATTGGAGGATAATTCAATGATTCAAGGAGAAAGAGTGTCTGTTGAGACTAAATCTATTAGCTCGCAAGCATCAGGGCATCAGCAATGACCCTAAAGCCTATTGCTAAGGAGCCAAAGATATCTGAGATGACTTTAGCAAATCTCACCAAGGCTATTCAAGAGAGTCTTAGAGACAATCGTGCTCCGCAAAACAATCATATGTATCCAAGAAGGGAGCAGCAATGGTGCTCAGTATGCTATGGACCGCATAGTACCAGTGAATGCCCTACTTTTAGAGTAAAATTCAATGGGAAATGCAATGCATGTGGAAGGTATGGTCATCAAGCTAAGGATTGCATAGTATTTAAGCGTGCGATGGCCAATAGATCAACCTTAGCATGGACAGACACACCTCGAGTGCCTGCATTGATGCCGGCCCCACCTCTTGAACAAACATCACAACACATGGTCCCTAGGGCCCAAAATGTTGTTCAAACAACACCTTTACCACCTCCAGTGCTAGGACCGCAACCACCACATCCAAGAATCACTTATGTGAATCAAGTGGGTTGTGATTCATCTATTTCTTGTTTGGAAGGTTGTGAGGAAGATATAGATCCTAATATCGCCTATGGGATGGATGTGCTTGAAGAAAGTCCACAATACTACATGGAGGACTATTGGGGACAAGTCAAACCTGTATATCAAGTAGCTGCTCTTGCGGCAAGAGGCCAAAATATCAATTACACTGCTAAGAGACCACCTCTTCAATGCTATGAGTGTGGAGGTCCACATCGTGTAGCCGAGTGTCCTATTAGGCTACAAAAGAATGCCACACTAATGCAAACCAATCAAGCGAGCATGTCTACAATGCCAATACTCATGTGTAATCGATGTGGCATAGATCATTTGATTGCCCAATGTCCAAATAATCCAAATGAACCAAAGATCACGCCATTAAACTTGATTGAAGTTACCGAGGAGCCATCACAAAGTACACCTATGGTACTAGTAAATGTACTCACACGATCGATGCTCCAAAAACAAAATTATATTCTTGAGGAAAGAGACACGGTATCAATTGCCCAATCTCAGAAAAAGAAGAAAACACGAAGAAAGAGATCGCAAAAAGCAGCGAAGTCAGACCCCAGTTCAAAGACCAACATAGGGACCGGTGACGACCCCGTATATATGAACGACGCTGAAGAAGATTCTGATTCAGGTGAAACCATGGAGACCAAAACGACCACTAACATAGAAACCAACAAGGAAGATCTTCATGAGCCACAATGGCCAGGATCCAAAAGAAGATAGGAACTTACCCAAACCCTACAGAGGAAATTGAGCAAGTCAAGCAATTAAGGAGTTTGGTAGAAGATACCCAAAGGGATCTAGAACCAGCACCTAGGAAGATCTAGATTACAGACACCGTGTTCCCTACACAACAACAACCTCACCAAGTCCATAGACCCTTGGACATACCTAGTATCATCCAAGAAGAAAGTGACTTAAAGTCATGTGAAAGTGGACGTACTCACTTCTTGATGGAAAGAATGTTTAAAGAGGGACTATTGGTAATGGGACACTTTTATGTCCTGTGAAGTGACCATTTTCCTTGAATTATGTCAAGAGTTTCAAAATAGATTTTGAGGTGCTATTTGTCTAGAAATTTGTCTCATGAGCTGAAAAAAACTCGACATTTTTTTGGAATATCAATTCTATCTTTAACCGTGTCCTTGCACAACATTTCACAGCCTAAACTGTGTGAAAAAACGGGTCTTGTTTTTGGCTTTTTTCAACTTTTTGCAACTATACCACTCTAGAATTTATGTTTGTGAGGTCTATAATGCTAGAGAACTATCTTTAGTAGCCCTCAACATGTCCTGATGCTTCTAGGGAGAAATAAATGTTAAAGTTGTAAGTTATGACCAAATTACAAAAATTGTCAAATCCTGTTTTTAAGCCAATTTTAGCTCTTCTATGATTTTTTTGGTGGCTTTCATGATATCCAAATGCAGTTTTGATTTTCCATGTCACATATTGTAACATAAAGCTAATATTCCTTGAGTTTTGGGGCACCTAATACCCTATTTTTCATAGTAGACAACGATGGTTGATTTTTTCAATTATCGAAGAAAATGAAATACTCTAGTATATCAAGTATAGCTTTTTCAATATTGTTAGTTTCTTGTGACAACTACATGCATTTTGTAGGTAGTAACCATATCTAGTCATAAGGATCAAATTTGGCTAGATATTGAATAGTCTCTATGGGATTCTACAACTTATAATGTTGAACCTAGTTTTTTCATGTTTGCTGTATTTAGCACTTCATCTTTGTCCCCAAGATTCCGCTTGGTAAGAGATGTATTATTCTTTTGACATGCTCCATGGCTTCTTATGAACCTAAAGGACAACAGGGAACTAAGAAAACATGCATATATTATTTGTATTGAGCGTGGCTATAGAAACTTTGATGATAGGTTTGCAGAATGGTAAACATTCAACTTTTTTGTACCTATTTATTTTGGCAAAACAAAAAATAGTGAGTGAGAAGCAATCATATGCTCTGATCACCAACCCATTGAAGTTAACTAGGGAATTTATCTCAAGTCCTACAAAAATCCCTAATCTTATTTCTATGCAACAAAACGTAAGAAATGACTGTTTTGATGAAAATGTACTGGTCCATCAACTTTGGAGGCTTGGTGTGACCAAAAGATGAGAAATTTTACAAGTTTCTTATTTTTTCCATGTGTAGTAAGCCTTGAACTATAACCTCATGAAAGGATTTCACAAAATGAGTGGATCTACTATGGTTTTGGAGGTTTTTTTCAAAACCCTGAAAGGAAACTTTTATGTCCTGTTAGGTTACCAACCTAGTGTTAAACCTATTGGGATGCTAGAAGATCTCAAGATCAAGGTCTTTGGACATAAAATAAGGATTACCTTCATTGTTATGGATTTCTCCAAACACACTATGACATCGGAGATGATCTTAGGACGTCCTTTCATGAGGAAAGCAAAAATGGTACATGACTGGTCTAAAAACCATGTCTACTTGCAGTTCGAAGATTCTGTCATTCAGTGGATCTTGTGACGGGTCGAGCACATCCTCTAGGAAATAGGTTTATAATTGATCATAGATGTGACACCACAGTTCACTCGGCCCCATTGCAGTATTGTTACACGTGTAAAGCGGACACTGATGTTGGGGAAGATTCTCCTTATATGGATGTTCTACCTGGGATGACTGAGTCTGACAATGTGGATTGGGTCCACCTAGCAGCAACCATAGACACTTGGGGAAACAGGGAGACGACCTGGGTAACACCTGAGGGGGATGAAATGCCCGTCCCCTTAAATATGCTACAAGCAATGCATATAGCTTCCGGCAAGACTCTTCCTAATATAACGAAGAAAACATACAAGTGGTTCCCTAAAGATTTTTTAACGACCATAGCTACTGCTAAAAAATAAAAGCCTTGTAAGAAACGTCCCACTCGCTCCAAGGAATGTAAAGAAACATTGCGTTGGATTCCTAAACAACTATTGGAAGCCCAAGGCTACTATAAAGGAAATGATCAAATCTGGGTACCAAAACGTAAATTGTACTCTTACCTGCCATCTGACCCATGTAAGCCCAATCCTGTAGCTCCAAAACAAATTGACAATCACAGACAGAAAAAAATTACAGAATGCTACACACCCGCTCCAGAGCTAGTTTGGGTACCGAAAAAAGGACAATTTGTTCCACCTAGCTCAGGAAGGGGGGAGTCCCATGAAGCCTCTAGCTCATCATGTAATGCATCCATAGAGGTAAAAGCTTCTCCACAGCCTCCACCTACAATAGTGGACCTCCATAAATCTACAAAGGAATCCACACCTCCTAGTGTTCAAGAATCACTTGATGAACCACTTCAAGTTCGATCCTTGGAGAGTACCTTACCACCCTTGCAACTCGGCGAGGCACCTAAGGTAATGAAAACTACTGGCAAAAATCCCCACCTATTACCAACTGGAACAATTGGTTTCAAAGGGTGACAAGCTCATTTCAAACGGTATGATCTACCCAAGGAAGGAGGGAGTGTTTGCTGACATCATCATTCACTTGCTTCCCTCTCAACCTTCCTCCATGATCTCTTAATCTCCAATCTTAGGGAATGTATATATAAAGCCTTATACTCACAAAAAACAAAAATAATAAAGATCAAGAGCAATTAGCAAACGAGTATGCACAATAAAAGTCAAAACATTGACCCAGACCTACACATTCACATCCGGTACACTGAAACAGAAACCTATGTCATAAAACACCTTTGATCCTCATCACTCAAGTGATGGAGGGTAGGTAAGATTAGTACGATAGGAGTGTTTCTGATTTAGAGTTGAGTGATTAGCAAAGTTCCTTTTTTCCCACTGATGTGCCTCCTAGAGGTATTCTTTGTGTTTCCTAGTGTGTAGAGAAACGTGTTGCTGTGGTTAGGATTTGGACCTTCATGGGATCTTTCTCTCGTTCACACTTCAAATCAAGTGCGACCATCAACACAAACAGGTGTTTCTTGTCCATTAGCATTGCCCTTATCTTTTTTCATCCATGTTTGTATGCTTTCATTGTGATTGGTAGCAAATATTCAGTGCATTTGCTTAGTATCAAACATTAAATTCAATGTAATTTTTTGTCATAATCACTTGTCTAGATTTAAAAATCAAGCAGTCCGACTAAGCTAGTTTGACCAAGTTAGGTGTTAGAGATCTTCTCTTAATACCATGGGTAACGCCTTCCTAATAATCAATGGTTACTTAGGTTCTTAATCCGATTTAGGCAGCATTGTGTGAAATGTATTAGGGATTTCTAGTGGGCTTGACCGTATTGACCTTTAGCTTAAGTATTATAAAGGGAGTTTAGAGCTTGGGATGAGCTGGGATGTGTTCAGTGTTATATGACCCCCAAAGTTACAAAACTAAAATGCTGAAAATGAACAAACAAAAAATCAAAGTGCCACATTGTAAAATCTTAAGCTGGAAGAGAAATCTCAGCTTGATTGGGTACTTCACTCACATGTATCACCTATGGTACTAGAGCCCTAGAGGTTCCCAGTGTGGGCGCTTTTCCTTGAAAAGCAAAAAACCCAAGGCATACAAAATAAGCACACACATCAAAATTGAATCACTGTGAAAAGACTTTTGGGGGTCAAAGAAAAGGTAATCAGTCAGGCGATGATTTCATGAGAAATTTCTTTTCTCGTAGCTTAACTACAAGGTCTTCTAGGTATAGCCTCTAGTCAACCTTCGAACATGAAATACTTGGCTCTTGTGATTAAACAACTTAATTGACCAGAGAAAATTAAGAAGCTTACCCATGGTATTAATAATCGATCTCTAGTGCCTTTCGACCGTTAAATTAGCGACCCCAGACTTGTTTAATTTTTTACCTTTACATCTGTTTATGCATTTGATTATATTCCAATTTAATGTTTATTGCTGACAAATTGTTTAAAATTTTGTTACCAATCAATTTGTCTGCCTAAAACTGCATATGCTTTTTAATCGCTTATGAGCATGCAATTACTGTGCCAATGTTGTTTGATTTTGTAGTGACTGAAGAAGGCTAAGGACATTCATCTCAAATGCTCTTCCACCTCGATGAACAAGCTTCGACTCAATAGCTTCCGAGGACGGAATCTAAATCAGGAAGGGGGACATGTTAACCCTCACGGCTCACAGACACCATATCACCCACGACGGACGTTGTAACCTACAGTGGACATTGTATTATTTATTTGGTAGAGTCAGGGGCCGGGCTTGTCGGTCCAATAGGAAAAGGGTAAGAGTGATTGCCGATGAGAGGCGCACTCTAACTGGAACATTCAAGGGATTAGTTGGCTAAGCATGGGCGCCCAAGTGTGAATGGAGCGAGCTCATATAAAAGTCAACTAAACCTAAAATTCACTCATTCTCTCATTTGTGCAATAGAAGTGTGCTCTTGCTCCATCTCCATCTTCTTCTTCTTCATCTCCTTGTGTGTGTGTGTATGCGTGAGAGAGAGAGAGAGAGAGAGTGCGATCAAGCATTGCGACGACGGCACGACGGCAGCGAAGCGGTTGAGCGCGGCAAAGCGGCGGCTCCTTCTTCTTCCCGGCGAGGAATCCTCCACGAAGCAAGCATAGAGCGGTGAGTGACACACCATCGCCTTCTTTGAACTTACTAGTTTAGGCTTGTTGTGTGCTTGGAGCCATTTGTGGCTCGCACACGGTGTATTGGCAAGTTCCTTGCATTGACACGTGCGACATACGCGCACAATACTAAACCAATTATTCAATGGTTTTTTCTGGCAAGGTTTATGGAAAGGTTTTATCCATGTTGCATTTTCCAAACAAAAGTTGTTGAAGATAAATCTATTGGGGTAAAGGCGGTGTGTCTCTTACCTCTATTGAACACATCAAAGACGTCCAATCGCCCATTACTTGTACACACCTTATTCTTTACTAGATAGAAGAATAAGGGTCTCTCTCACACACATAGTGTTGAGCTGCTCCACCCAAATCATGTGTTCACTCTATCTCCCCCTTCTCAATCTCTGCACATGCACCGCATTCGCGCACTCACAATTGGTATCAAAGCTACGACTTGGCAACAACGTGGAGCACGATGACTTTGAGAGCTTCAAGGAAATAGCTCGCTTGCTCTCAACAATGGAGAGATCAAGAAAGATTGAAAGCTTTTAGAAATGCAATGGGATCTTGTGAGCTCATTTGAGAGTGATGTATACTCGTGTGGAAGCTCAAAAGGAGTGTGGAAGATTGTGTGTAAGTGAAGGTGCTGCCCTAAAAATTATGTGCACAACAACACTATTTTTAGATTTGTTTTTCACCTTGTAGAAGACAAATTTGAATATTCAGCCCACCATGCCCATTAACGTGGTCTACAACTTTGTAAAAGAATTTTTTTGCAAATTCCTCACCGTTTTGCTGATATTTAGCTCATACTGACTGTATACAAAAATTGCAGGTTTTCTATTTTTGCATAGTGTGCAAGTTTGATGCACTTTTGGAAGCATGACAGATTCTCCAAGCGGGTGCATAAATTTTGAGCTGAAAATGCAATTTTAGCTTGTGCAAAGCTTTGTGGTTTGAGGGTTTCTGATAGATTTGGGCAAAGAGACACGGAGGCATTTACACAACACAAAAGCGGTCTCTTGAGAGACATGGTTTTTGGAGCACACATGTGGAGCTTCTTTCACAAGTTTTCACAAGATACTTTGGTAGTGATTTTGTGCTTGGATTCATGGTCTTTGCGTATGGTTTGCATATGGTGATGGCACATAGTTGATGCCCATTGTACATGCATTTTGGCAAGCACATTCAAGTGTCGATGAGCTCTCTTGAGAGCATTTTTTTTGCATTGATCAAGTTTTTGGATTGCAACTCTTTTGGCACTTGCTTATGCGGAGTCACTCTGTTGATATATGTTGAGTACAGATTGCCATTGTATGTGAAAATGTGGAGCCATTTTGGTATTTCTACTCATTGGCATTGAGTAGTGTTATGGTCTATGGTAGGGATTGTACTTGACTTTTTGCTTAGTTTTCAGAGAAAACTCTATCGTTTTTTCCTTAGATTCTTGCCATGGTTTATGCGTATTTGCAGTTTTCTCTTTGATGCTTTAGTGGTCGAGTTGAATCTCACTCTGGCAGTTATTTGCAGTTTTTTGCTTGCGGTTTGCGTTGAGTTTTGGCTCATTTTGTAACGGAAACTGTGCTTGTTTTTCCCGTCTTCTCCTCATATAGTTTGAAGTGTTATGCCATATTGGTCAATATATTCCCACTTTGATAGTGATCGAGTGTTTACTCTCACTTTGATAAGTTTTTTCAGCTTGGACACAATTTGGTGTTCTTCTACCCGCTCTCTCTAGGGAATGAGGATTTGCGTTTGCTTGTGTGGCTACAATACATGCAGTCACAGGTTTCAAAGGTTTTTGCAAATTTTTGGAGTCGGTTTCTCTTGTGGGATGCATTTTGAGCTAGTTTGCTCTCTACTCGCGTATATGGTTATGTGCTTTACGCTCGGTTGAGTAGTTTGTCTCACTTTATGTTTGCAAATAGCACATTATGGAGTTTGTTTATGCATATGTGAGCATTGGTTTTGATGCATTTGGTCATGCTTTTGATCATTGTGTAGTAGTCAAGTGATCTTTCACTTTGTTGCCACTTTGGCATTCACTTATGGCAGCAGAAATGTGTGACCATCTAGAGTCAACACTGATGACTCTTGAGAGATGGCGGTTATTGCCGATACTTACATTTTTGAAATTTGTGGTCACACAAGGCACATTAGAGATCTTTGTTTCATGAGACAACAACAAAGATCTATGCATGGTGCACATCAGGTTATGACACATGCTAGAGTAGTGGCTTCATATGCCAGTGATGGTGATGTCACATTTGCTTTTAACGTTCCTCCTGGTTACATGTCTTTGAGCAGTGGCGGTTCTCCATGTTGGTTGCTAGATGAGGATGCAATTTTCCATGTCACAACACATTGTGACATGTTTACCACCTTCTCTAGTGGGAGTTTTGGTTGTCTTCACTTGGCCGATGGTTCGGCGTTTGACATAGAGGTGCAGGAGATGTTTGTTTGTCATTGCCCAATGGTGCATCATACACGTTACGACATGTGCGCTATGTTCCTCAGCTGAGATAGAGATTGATCTCAGTGAGACAGTTATCAGACTTTGGTTGTCAGATGCTGCTTAGAGAACAGTCTTTCCAAATGCATTGCGATTCATTAGTGATTGCCAGAGGAGCCTGCAGTGGCCTGGTATATCGTATGCATGTGTCTGAGGTTTGAGTGTTGTTACTAGCATGATTTGAGCAAGAGATGAGACGTTTAATAGCATGCTTTGGTTTTGTTACTGGCATGCTCCACCATGCTCACAAGATAGAGCATTTACTTGTGCAGGATGTGCCAGTAGACTCTATAAAGATAGAGATAGAGTGGCAGTGCTCTAGTGAGACACAGTAGGTGTTGTTAGAGTTTGTGCAGGTAGAGGTAGAGCATGTATGCTCCCTAGAGACACAGATAGCACTCATAGATATGGAGTTCTTTAATATGCTCATGCTAAAGGCTTGAATCGGGTGCAAGCATGCATAGTTTTGCCTATGGGTAGAGGGCATGTAGCTTTCCCAGTAGTCAGTGTTGACACATCCATACGCGATGGGTAGTCTTGATGATGTAGTGATTGCAGATAGCATAGGGAGGTGAGTTTTGTGCAAATTATGTCAGCATTTGGGCGTCTCACATTTGACTTACTAGTGTCGGTGATGCATAATCTAGCAGCTGTAGTGGAAGCATTTGTAGAAGGGGCTGTCAATCATGTGATGGCTAAAACTAGCATGATGCATAGTGGAGTTTTGCAGACCATACAGAGTAGTTTGTGGGATTTACATACAGGCTCTAATGTGGGTATGTACGCTTGCCTACCACCAAAGCCGATGTGGCTGCGTGTAGATTGACAAAGTGAGCGAAGGGGCATAGGTTGAGAGAGTCTCTCACCTAGTTTCTTGTACATACTAATTTTTTAGCTAGTAGGTCTCACTTATCGATGCATCACCTTTAAGTGGGAGTTTGTTGGGGTAAAGGTGATGTGCCTCTTACCTCTGTCGGACACATCAAAGATTTTTGACCACCCATTACTTGTACACACCTTATTCTTTATTAGATAGAAGAATAAGGGGCTCTCTCACACACTGTTAACCCTCACGGCACACGGACACCCTATGATCTATAAACGTTGTATTATTTAGAGTCAGGTACCGGGCTTGTCGGACCAATAGGGAAAGGTAGAGTGATCGCCGATGAGAGGCGCACTCTAACTGGGACATTCAAGGATTAGTTGGCTAAGCATGGGCGCCCAAGTGTGAATGGGGTGAGCTCCTATAAAAGCCAACTAAACCTAATTTTTTACTCATTCTCTCATTTGTGCAATTGAAGAGTGCTCTTGCTCCATCTCCATCTTCTTCTTCTTCACCTCCTTGTGTGTGTGTGTGTGTGAGAGAGAGAGAGGGAGAGTGTGTGTGCGATCGAGCATTACGAAGGCACGACGGCGGCGAAGCGGTTGAGCGTGGCACGACTGCAGCTTCTTCTTCATCGCGGCGAGGAATCCACCACGAAGGCGAGCGTAGAGCGGTGAGTGACACACCCTTTGTTCTCTTGAGCTTGCTAGTTTAGGCTTGTTGTGTGCTTGGAGCCGTTTGTGGCTCGCATACGGTGTATTGGCAAGTCCCTTGCTTCGACAGTGCGGCAAGGAGCGCACATTTTTGGCGCCGCTGCCGGGGATATGCCCTACACTAAGCTCGGTTAGCACTTTACGCTTCCTTGTGGTGTAATTTCTATCATAGGAAAGGCAGTGAAGGAGTGTGTGGAGATTTCTGTTTTTTGCGTTTTTCGCATTTGCTGTCAAGTTTCAATTTTTGCTATTGTCTGCGTTTTTTCAATTTCTGTAATTTCTGCATTTTCAAGTTCGGCGTTTTCAATTTCTGCAATTTTCTGCATTTCTGCGTGTTTTTTAATTTCTGCAATTTCTGCATTTCCGCGTTTTCTGCAATTTCTGCAATTTCTGCATTTCTGCGTTTTTCAATTTTTTGCATTTCTGCATTTTCAATTTCTGCGTTTTCAAATTCTGTATTTTCTGCATTAAAAAAAAATAATAAAACAAAAAATTTGGAAAAAAAAATTTCTGAAAAAAATAATAATAATAATAATTTCGGAAATAAAAAACGCGAGTGAGCGGGCGGCGAAATTTTTCGAAAATAAAAAACATGACTCTTAAAACGGACGGGTTGGTTTGTATAAAAGAAAGATCGGGATCATTTGCCCAGGCCCAGGCCCAGGCCCAGGCCCAGGCTCAGTCCTCAGTCTTATGATATATACTAGACTCACTCTTATATATATACCCTACTCCCTCAAGAGAGAATGAGAGCATGTGGGACAAGTCCTCCACTCTCCTCCTTTCTCTTCCCCACTTGCACCCTTAGACTTTCTAGTTTGGGCTAGTTCCCTACTGGAAATTGACAGTTTTAGGGATTCCGAGGCATAGAGTGACCAAACGGAGGGCTGTAAAGCACGGCACGACCCCTGACCGATACGCTCGTTCGAGCTATCACACGGCCCTTCCACGACACCGCTCTAAAAAATCTAGCAAAAAAAACAAACAAAAAACACGCTAAAAACTAGTCACAAGGCCTCCTAGAGCAGCTTTTGACACCTTAGGGTATCAAAAGCACATGCACTTACGCTCTAGGCGGGTGCTAGAACACGAGCATATTGAGGGGTGCCTCTGTCATACGGACACCCATTACCCTTCCACGATAAGCTCTAGACCCTCAGCGGGACACAAGGTAGCACCACCCAACCCTAAAATACCCCTAGTGATTCCTCCTCCGACTCAGAAATCATGGAAGCATACCCACCCAAAACACGAGAGAGAAGACCATGCACCTCCCGAAGCTCCACAGCCTAGTACTAGTATGTTTTAGAAGCCGTTTCATGGAAACATTAGGTAGAGCTACTCCGCTCGGAACCTGATGCAAATGAAGCACACGAAGGGGGTGGGGAAGTGGACTCTCCTTTCACATCGCACGTGGACCCCACACCCCCAAAGAGTGTCCATGTGGATATCCTGCCAACTTCTTACCAAGAAGGCCCTGTTGAGCTGCCTCCTTCAGAAGTTCCCTCTAGAGTACCGTTGGTGACAAGTAAAACCACGGGGAGCAACATTGCTTCTACCTCACAAGAAACCGTTAACACGTCGACTCTAGAAGGATGGTTCATTAATGATCATTGGACATACGACCTCCACACTGAGGTGTTGACGGATCTACACTCTGGCCATGCCTACCATGTAGGATGGATAGAGATTGTACAATCCACCTCTAGTGCCACGAGCATCGAAGATCAACAGAAAATGATCTGTAATGTTATCCATGGCATTATTCAATTAGAAAGGCAAAACCGAGGGGTAAATATACTCTCAACTGGCCCCATGAGATTTCTGGATACGAGCAAGGCTCAACAGCCTACTCTATCACAAATGGAGACTCCTCTAATGAGTCCCATGGACCCATCTTACGTCATTTCACCTGGGTCTCTATGCAATCTGAGCCTCCGAGCGAAAACTTAGCTTCCCTAACTTGCTCAACCCTCTATCAAGGAAAACACAGTGCTCACTCCAGGGATAAGCCTGACAGAGAATGTACCTGATGACATCTACGGTTAGCGCAGTGCCACTACCTAGTGTCGCAGTACCTAATATGGGGCCTCGACCGTATGTGCCTCTAGCCCTTATGCACACATGGCCCCCACACCTCCAATAGTACCACTTGCTTATGCTCCTCGGGTGCCGCTCCCTAGCTCTTATCCGAGTGGACCTATGCCCGGTTATGTTCCATATCCTGCATCATCTACACATATGCCAAGACCGGTACCCGTTCCTCTCCCACATATGATTCCAAGAGTACCTCCACCGGCCCTATACTCCTCACATAGGTGACTTGGCAGCGTTTGCTCAAACCATAGGTCGATCTATCGCGGAAAATATGCGTCACGCATCTGATAGAGAGCCTAGAAGTAAGGCAGTACAAATTGCCAAACTCACGCAAAAATTCAATGGGGACGAAGATGCTAGGAAACACATTGAAGTGTTTGAACAAGTATGTGATTCCTTAGGGGAACGCAACGAACTACATAAGTGCAATGCCTTAAGCTTGACATTAAGTGGGAAGGCTGGAGATTGGTATAGGACCCTAAGGGTGGACGAGAAAACAATCTACCCTACCCTTCGAAGGTTGTTTCTAAAGGAGTACATACGAGAAGGTGTGCTTTGGGGTGTAGCATCTCAGCTACAGAAGGCCGAACGTAAAGAAGGAGAGTCAGTAAGGGACTTCATTAGTCGTCTAAAGCACTTAAACTCTCGTTGCCCTGTAAATGAGCGCTTCAACAATAACCAACTGCTCGATCGATTCATTCGAGGGTTGAGGAATGAAGGAATCTATAATGGACTAGTGATTAGAGGTATCACAACCTGGGAAGATGTCACTGCCAATGCAATCCAATTAGAGGACAACTTGATGATAGCAGGCATGAGGGTGTCTATGACTCGAGATCCACTAGCTCACAAGCCATTGAGTATGAACCCATGACTGCAAAGCCCATTGCCAATGAGCCAAAGGTATTTGAGACATTCTTGACAGACCTCACCAAGGCAATCCAAGAGTCTCTTAAGGATAATCGACCCCCTCAAATAGTCACATGTATCCAAGAAGGGAGCAACAATGGTGTTCCATTTGCTTAGGTCCACATAGCACTAGTGAGTGCCCTACGTTTAGAGTAAAATTTAATGGAACTTGCAACGCATGTGGTAGGTATGGTCACCAAGCTAAGGATTGTTTAATGATCAAACGTATGATGGCAAATAGACCACCTGTAGCCTGGACGGATGCACCTCGAGCTCCTGTATTGATGCCTACTCCACCTGTTGAGAAACTACCGCAACACATGGTCCCTAGACCTCAAAATGTTGTACAAGCTACACCGCTACCACCTCCTGTGCTAGGACCGCAGCCCCCGCATCCAAGAGTCGCCCCTATGAACCAAGTGGGTTGCGAGCCATCAAATGCTTATGCAGATGGCTGTGAGGAGGAAATAGACACTAGTATTGCCTACGGACTTGATACATTGGAAGAGTATCCTATATACTACATGGAAGATTGTTGGGGACAAGTCAAGCCGGTTTATCAAGCTGCTGCTCTCGCATCCAGAGGTCAAAATATCAACACCCAGGCTAGGAGGCCACCTCTTCAATGCTACGAGTGCGGTGGACCACATCGAGCAGCGGAGTGCCCTATTAGGCTGCAAAAGAATGCTGCACAGATGCAAGTGAATCAAGGGAGCACGTCTGCAATGCCAATACTCACATGTAATCGTTGTGGCATAGATCACTTGATTGCCCAATGCCCCTATAACCCAAATGCGCCTAAAATCACACCCCTGAATTTGGTCGAAATTGCTAGTGTGACATCGCCAATACCACCCGTCGCACCCGCTTATGCGATTACACGGTCCATGCTTCAAGGGCCAGGCATATCCCTCGAAGAGAGAGATACCGCGTCAATTATCCAAGCAAAGAAAAAGAAGACACGAAGGAAGAAGTCGCAGAATACGGAAAATTCAAAGCCAAGTTCCAAAACAAACATAGGAACAGGAGATGACCCCGTGTATATGAATGACCTCGAGGATGATTCAGATTCAGTCGAGACAATGGAGACTAGAACCAATACCACAAAGGGAAAGACCGACAAAGAAGACCGTAACATGGAACCAAATGAAAACCGAATGAGAGAAAACCATAAAGAGCCTCTGAAAACACCACAAGTGTTTCCAAATCCAATCCAAGACCCCCAAGATAAACCGTAGGGGCAAAAAGGGAAGAATCGTAAAAAGAAGATTGGGACGTACCCAAACCCAGTAGACGAGATTGAGCAGGTGAAACATCTAAGAGGTTTAGTGGAGGAGACTCAAAGGAAACTAGAACCAGAACCCATGCAGGTCAAAATTCATGACACAGTGTTTCCCATGCAAGTTCATCCACCCCACATGAACCATAGACCGTTAGCCATATCTAGTATCATCCAAAAAGGGAGTGAGGACGGGACATCAGAAAGTGAGCATACACCCTTCTTGTTGGAAAGGATGTTTAACGAAGGAATACCTGATCCCATTGAGGAATATGAGATTCCATCCTCACCAGTTCCTAGTCAAGGACCTACACCCTGCAAAACGCCAATGAATGTTGCCAAACTAGTGGACTTCATGTCTTCTGAGGTCCGAACCACGATCATAGCAAAGCTGTATGGAGATCCTGAGTTATTCCTTGCACTTCGAGCATTCCTTAACGGAGAGCTACAAACGGGATTACCGCAGTTTGCGCAACCAAATAGGCCTGACTCGATTATGATTGATGAGGAAAATCATGTGCAATCACTTGACTTAGATGGACACGAGTCTGTGATTGAGGTACCCATTAACGAATTAGGGCAGTATTTTGAAGGCGACGAGTCTAATGCGACCCTACCCATCACTACCAAGGGATTAACTATAAAGGGAATTCTTGATGGTGGTGCGGGAGTTAGCATCGTTACAAAAGATTGTTGGGAATCCATGGGAAAACCCCGCCTCAGTGTTACTAACATTGTGGTAAAGATGGCAAATGGTACCATAGCCAAACCTATGGGGATGCTCAAGGATCTTAAGATCAAAGTTCTAGGACACAAGGTACGACATACGTTCATTGTAATGGATTTCTCTAAACACCTTATGTCATATGAAATGATTTTAGGACGACCATTCATGAGGGAAGCACAAATGGTTCACGATTGGTCTAAAAATCATGTCTATTTGCAATTCCAAGACTCTGTCCTTAGAGTGGATTTGGTGACTGGTAAGGTACACCCCTTAGGGAGTAAAACCATTATTGATCATCGCTCTGACACCACAGTTCATCGGCCCCCACTACAATATTGTTACACTTGTAAGAAGGATACAGACATTGGCCAAGATTCTCCTTACATGGATGTGTTACCGGGTATGACGGAATCAGACAATGTGGATTGGGTCCACCTAGCATCAACCATAGACACTTGGGGAAATAGGGGACGACCTGGGTAACACCTGAGGGGGATGAAATGCCTATACCCTTAAATATGCTACAAGCAATGCATATCGCTTCCGACAAGACTCATCCTAATGTAACGAAGAAAACATACAAGTGGGTCCCTAAAGCTTCTTTAGTGACCATAGCTAGTGCTAAAAAACAGAAGCCTTGTAAGAAACGTACCACTCGCTCCAAGAAAAGTAAGAAAATGTTGCGATGATCCCTAAACGACTATTGGAAGCCCAAGGCTACTATCAAGGAAATGATCAAATCTGGGTGCCAAAACGTAGATTGTGCTCTTACCTATCACCTGACCCAAGTGAGCCCAATCCCGTAGCTCCAAAACGAATCAAGGATCGTGGAAAGAAAAAAATCACAGAATGCTACGCACCTAGTCCAGAGCTAGTTTGGGTACCAAAGAAAGAACGAATTGATCCACCTAGCTCAGGAAGGGGGGAGTCCCATGAAGATTCTAGCTCCTCATGTAATACATCCATAGAGGTAAAAGCTTCTACACAGCCTCCATCTATAGTAATGGACCTCAATGAAGCTACAAAAGAATCCACACCTCCCAGTGTTCAAGAATCACCTGATGAACCACTTCAAGTTCGATCCTGGAGATAACCTTACCACCGTTGCAACTTGACAAGGCACCTAGGGTAATAGAAAACTACTGGCAAAAATCCTCACCTATTACCAACTGGAACAATTGGTTTCAAAGGGTGGCAAGCTCATTTCAAACAGTATGATCTACCCAAGGAAGGGGGGAGTGTTTGCTGACAGTCATCATTCACTTGTTTCCCTCTCAACCTTTTTCCCTGACCTCTCAATTCCAATCTTAGGGAATGTACATATAAAGCTTTATCTCACAAAAAAAAAAAAAAAAAAAGAGCAAGAGCAATTAGCAATCGAGTATGCACATAAAAGTCAAAACATTGACTTAGACCTACACATGTCACATTTGGTACAGTGAAACAGAAACCTATGCCATAAAACACCTTTGATCCTCATCACTTGAGTGATGGAGGGTAGGTAAGATTAGTACGATAGAGTGTTTCTGTTTTAGAGTTGAGAGATTAGCGAAGTTCTCTTTTCCCACTAATGTGCCTCCTGGAGGTATTCCTTTTGTTTCCTAGTGTGTACAGGAGCGTGTTGCTATTGATAGGATTTGGACCTTTATGGAACCTTCAAATCAAGCGCGACCATCAACACAAACAGGTGTTTCTTGTCCATTAGCATTGCCCTTATCTTTTTGCATCTATGATTGTCTGCTTTGATTGTGATTGGTAGCATAATATTCAGCGCATTTGCTTAGTATCAAACATTTAATTCAATGTAATGTTTTGTCATAATCACTTGTTTAGGTGTAAAAATCAAGCAGTCCGACTAAGCTAGTTTGACCAAGCTAGGTATTAGAAATCTTCTCTTAATACCATGGGGAATGCCTTCCTAATAAACAATGGTTACTTAGGTTCTTAATCCGATTTAGGCAGCATTGTATGAAATGTACTAGGGCTTTCTAGTGGGCTTAACCCTAGTGACCTTTAGCTTAAGTATTATAAAGGGAGTTTACTAATGTGATGAGCCTGGGGAGGGTAACAGTGTTATATGACCCCCCAAAGTTACAAAATTAAAATGCTGAAAATGAACAAACAAAAAATCAAAGTGCCACAATGTAAAATTTTAAGCTGGAAGAGAAATCTCAGCTTGATTTGGTACTTCACTCACATGTATCGCCTATGGTACTAGAGCCCTAGAGGTTCCCAGTGTGGGCGCTTTTCCTTGAAAAGCAAAAAACCCAAGGCATACAAAATAAGCACACACATCATAATTGAATCAATGTGAAAAGACTTTGGGGGGTCAAAGAAAAAGTAATCACAGGCGATGATTTCATGAGAAATTCCTTTTATGGTAGCTTAACTACAAAGTTTTCTAGATATAGCCTCTAGTCAGCCCTCGAACATGAATACTTGGCTCTCGCGATTAAACAACTTAATTGACCACAGAAAATTAAGAAGCTTACCCATGGTATTAATATTCGATCTCTAGTGCTTTTCGACCGTCAAATTAGCGACCCCAGACTTGTTTAATTTTCTACCTTTACATCTGTTTATGCATTTGATTACATTGAAATTTAATGTTCATTGCTAACAAATTGTTTGAAATTCTTTTACCAATCAATGTGTCTACCTAAAACTGCATATGCTTTTTAAGAGAATGCAATTACTGTGCCAATGTTGTTTGATTTTGCAGTGACTGAAGAAGGCTAAGGACATTCATCTCAAATGCTCTTCCACCTAGACAAACCAGCTTCAACTCAATAGCTTCCGAGGACGGAATCTACATCAGGAAGGGGGGCATGTTAACCCTCACGGCACACGGACACCCTATGATCTATAAACGTTGTATTATTTAGAGTCAGGTACCGGGCTTGTCGGACCAATAGGGAAAGGTAGAGTGATCGCCGATGAGAGGCGCACTCTAACTGGGACATTCAAGGGATTAGTTGGCTAAGCATGGGCGCCCAAGTGTGAATGGGGTGAGCTCCTATAAAAGCCAACTAAACCTAATTTTTACTCATTCTCTCATTTGTGCAATTGAAGAGTGCTCTTGCTCCATCTCCATCTTCTTCTTCTTCACCTCCTTGTGTGTGTGTGTGTGTGAGAGAGAGAGAGAGAGAGAGAGAGAGAGAGGGAGAGTGTGTGTGCGATCGAGCATTACGAAGGCACGACGGCGGAGAAGCGGTTGAGTGCGGCACGACTGCAGCTTCTTCTTCATCGCGGCGAGGAATCCACCACGAAGGCGAGCGTAGAGCGGTGAGTGACACACCCTTTGTTCTCTTGAGCTTGCTAGTTTAGGCTTGTTGTGTGCTTGGAGCCGTTTGTGGCTCGCATACGGTGTATTGGCAAGTCCCTTGCTTCGACAGTGCGGCAAGGAGCGCACACACACATAGTGTTGAGCTGCTCCACCCACATCTCTCTCTCCCCTTCTCACTCTCTGCACATGCACAGCATTTGCACACTCATCAAATTGTCCGCTCTTTGATGGTTGATTTGGTGAGCACGATGGGTTGATTGTTGATTTGGATGCACCCCAGTATCTACAAGTGCTCTTTCTCTTTCTATCATTCCATCGGCTAGTTGGACATTGATCCGTGCATCCATTCCTCCAAGCCAGTTTTTCTCGATTTGGATGGTTGCGATAGGAGGAGAATGTGCTTCTAGTTGTCATAGTGGAGCGGGATTTTGTCATTCTTTGTGCTTTAAAATCCACAACCAAGGTTCCTCCTATGCTTGTTCTTGAATTTCTTGAAACTTTTGCTTAATATCCTTTGCTTTGTGTATCTTCTCTGACATTTCTGCAATAAGAGGTTGATGATACTTTTTCAGTTTGCATACATTGATCTAGTCAAAGGATTCTTAAAATGGATGTTGAGGTTGTCTTTGCCTTAGTTGATATGTATTCCAAGTGTGGAGTGGTTTCCACAACACCAAAAGTATGTGATGGGCTTTCAATTTGTGATCTAGTTTCTTGGCATGTACTAATAGCAGATTGTGCTAGCTCATTTCCCTTTGATCCAAGTTGCATACCAATGTTAAGATGACCTTATGTACATGATGTACATGCTTTGTATAGTCAATTTTTTGGTTGGATTGATGCTTCAATTAGTTGTTGCTTTTGAAAGATACAGTTAAAGTTTGGTGATAGTTTTCTAATTGTTAGATGATGTCAATCTTCAACTACTTTTTTCCATGTTTACTAGATGCATGTATGGAGCATAAATTCTCAACTTGGGATTGGGAAATGATGATGTAGTCAAGTTGGTATACATCTAAGTGTGTCACCAGGTAGGGTGGTTTGATGTCAGAAGCTCATAATGCTAGGTAAAATGCTACGAAAAGATGCAGGTAGCTAGTATGTAGCACATAGAGGACTAGCTCTTTGTGACTACAACAAGGAATTTTGAGTTGTTTTGAATCTCCAAAAATGGAATGAGAACATGTGGTGCTAGAGATTCTAGTGTTACACTATGTACCTTCTTTAGTCACAATCACTCCATTGAGTTTGGCAAACCCATTGTGCATGCATGCCCCACCCCAGTTGCTTCCCTAAGTATTGACATATTTTGCATGTTAGTGCTAACTAGCTATGCTATAGATGTGCATCATGACAATTCCTTAAATTTGACACCATTTATGGGGAATTGACCCTCCATTTCACTTTAGAAACATACTGGAAAGAACAAGGATTCTCTCACTTGATAGATACTAGAGGTTGAGGACATTCGGTAGATTCTAGAGGTTGAGGACTATCTAGAGTGGAATTTGGTAGCAAAGAGTATTGTGATTGAGTGTCTTTCAAGCATTTCAATCTCCAATGTTCTCTATGTTTTCACAGTGTTGTACACATCACCCCCATTAGAAAAAAATTTCACATTTTGTTTATTTTATTGTATGCTATCATTTCTAGACTAGAAATAGGCTATGTACATCAAAACTATCACTTGGGACCGTGCAAGTCAAAGAAAAACTCTTGGAAAACCATGTTCGGTCCAAAAATACTGAAGCTCTTAGAAATATGAAGAAGTGTTGGTAGACAAGGAAGAAGGTGACCAAAACTTAGAGAATCACCCAGTATAGTTTCCAAATACCTTGTACAATCAAATTGGAAAATCATAGTGCAATCTATGGAGGAACATGAATCACCATTTTATGTAGCTCAAGCAAGAGAGAGAGAGAGAGAGAGAGAGAGAGAGAGAGGAGAGAGAGAGAGGAGAGAGAGAGAGAGAGAGAGAGAGAGAAGAGAGAAGAGAGAGAGGGTAGTTCACGTTGGCTTAGAAGGACTTGAGTAGATCAAAACATGTCCCTTGAGCTTAAAGAAATTGCAAAACTCCACCTAAAACAAGAAAATTGGAAAGCACTACCTAGAAATTTCCAAACCCATAAAGAAATGGAATTGGGATACAAACCATGAACAAAGAAAGGAAGTAGTCTGAAACTTACGTCCTAGTTGCTAACAAAATTTGGTATCAAAACCCTACAAGTCATGAATCACAATTCATGTACCCTTTTAGGGTTTTGGACTAGAAATTATCCATTGCATAGAGCTAGCATCATCAAGCAAGACCAAGGATCTTGACAAATAGAGATCCAAAAATCTAGATAGCGAGCCTAACATTTCACTGAAAGTCAAAACCGTTGTGTAGACACAAAACACATGGCTTAACTCATCAACAAAAAGACAAATTTGGATAAAATAGTGGAATTCCACTAAGCATAACCAAAGAACACAGATGCCCAAGTTTCAGATCCAAACTCTAAGGAACCTGAATTGTGATTCATGTACCTCATATAAAAAAGTTGTAAATGGGTGTGAATATTGAACCACATCACTTTCTAAAACCAAGACCAATTTTTTGAGTCAAAAATTTCCAGACAAAACCAAGAATCTAGGATAATGGCTTGAGAAAGGGCAAAAGACATAAAGGATTGGACTTTTGATATTGACATCAACCATAAACTGGGGAAATAACCTTCAAGGAGCATGAGCTAGACACTACCAAATTTTGAAGCCCAAATTTGGAAGAACATGAATCTCGATTCATGTATCCCAGCCAATGAAGAAAAAATGGAAAATAGGTGAGTCCATCAATGTCCATACACAGAGGGTAGTCACCCACAAAACACTAACCAAAAATCTTGCTAAAGCTGGATCGCAATCCATCAATTTTCTCAAACAAAGGCAAGGTCAATATCACAGGTAGCCCCAGACATTAGAAACTCATAGGAGTTTTAAAAGCTGAATTTGGACTCATAAATTTGTATCATCCACCCACAATAAGATTTTAGAGTCTAGAATTAAAAAGTTTTTGTAGATTTGACCAAGATTTTTGTAACTAATAGTGAACTTACATTTCAAGTTGGAAATAAGGGCTATCTAACAAACTATATCCCAAGAAAGAAGGAAAACTACATCTCTAAACCCAGGTATCAGGTTGGGATTTTTCCTTGAATTTTTGCTACGAAATTGTTTTCAACATTCTAAGGTAAAGGAGGTTCTATTAGTCTAGAAGTCCCGTCCAACGAGATAGGGGCAGCACTATGTCCACTAAGGAGAGTATAAACCAAGAAGAGACTGAGCATCTAGAGAATATCTTAGAAGAAAGTCTATTGAACACTTCATCTCAAAAATCCTTCCATGTCATGTCAGATAGGTCACCCAATGTAAGCTTTGAAAATGAAGTTGCGGCCATTGGAATCGCTAGTGCCACTCCTAAGGTGAATCTCATGCATCTGCAACATTTGCCAATGACCAAGGGGAAAGACATGTAAATCCATCAATTCCACTCCACAAAGATACACCATTTGCAATGCGCATGCATGTGCTATTGCACATGTGTAAAAATAACTTTCCATAGTGATCCGACTCTTTCTCATCCAATGAAGTACGACTATACAAGTGAACTTTTTCCAACTCCTTTGAAGAAGTTCAACATTGGATTTTCTTGTTAGTTTATGTATGCCACCCCCACAATTCCATGGGTATTTATTGAAATTCTAAAAGCATACTTTCAAATGTTACTCGGTCTCATAGGTCAGGCATTCCTATTTGCTTGAGAAACTTGTCTCCTCATTCAGCACGTTTTCTTCATGAGAGATATCTTTGTTTTCCCTATTCCTCTCCTCATATGGCTTGCGATGCATATTTTGTTTCTTAATAGTGCAGTCTTTACATATAAAAAGTTTTGTATCCCTAAAATAAATCCAACTATTATCGTGGATAATCTTTCGTTTGATCACCGGCATGGTAAATAAAATTAGCCATTTTCGTGAGCGAGAAGCTCCTTTCTTACCGTGACTCTATGTGCTCCATAAACCATAACTCCTGACATTCCAAAGTGGGTTTTGAAGAAATCTTTGATAACAATAGAAAGAGAAGGAGGTGTCTCTAACTTTTTTTTAGAATTCCATCAATAACAATGTTCTTGGAATGTTGATCATGTTCCTTCAATTCTTATACATCCACATCCTCAATATTCTTTATTTGGGCCATAGCTTGCATGAGAGAGAAATTGGGAACCAAGTGGTTACCACGTACATCAGCCCAAGACTTGTTTGTGCATACATTTTTCATGTCTCATACATCTCATCTCATGGTGTCATATTTCTCCTCTTTCAATACATGGTCATACTCAACATTACTAATGTGCTCTTTCAAAGCATTCAAGTCCACAAGAGAGCATTTACATTCTTTGACTTCCTCTTCAAGTTCCATCAAATGTCTTGTTTGGATATCAAGTGTTCTCTTCAAATTCTCATTCTCAACAACAAGAAACCTTAGCATGCCATTCTCCATTGCAAGTGCTCGTAAGTCTTCATGTTGCTTGTTTATGATCTCTTCTAAATATAGCAAGTATGTCATAATTATGGTTTTTGATATTATTGGTTGAGTGGTTGTATTGCTATCTTCATACTTAGAAGATTTTGGATCATTTTCTACAATGGTTGTGGACCTTGTTAAAGAAGAAGAACCCTTGTGAGTGCCAAGAGACATTGTATGTAAAATAAGAGATGAGAGTCAACTTCTCCAAACCTATTCATTTCAAAAATGATGCTACAAAACAGGCTTCCATTACTCAATTTTTTTTTATTTTTTCATCAGTGCATAAAAGGGAATCTTTCTCTTTGATTGAGGCTATCAATCACCCAAATTGTGGATTTTCAATGAAGAAATTACAATCAAAAGAGTGAAGTACTATCTACAAGCTCCAAAACGGTTGCACTAGGGTTGAGAAGATGAGAGAGAGAGAGACACAGAGAGAGAGTGATAAAAGAGAGATATTTTTTTTATGTTTCCAATCCTACCCTCTATCTCTCTCTCTCTCTCTCCCCCTTGCCCTCTCCTCATCTCTCTTTAACTCTAAGGTGTGTGACTTTTGCCCAACCAATGATGCATCCTCTGTCGCAAGATCCATCTCTTATGTGTGCATCTTTCCACGCTCTTGCATGTCTCTAAGGCACGGGGCTTGCAAATCCAAAATAGACGGCAATTTGGTGGTGAAATCCTTGTTATCCTTAAATATCGTAACTATTTGGCCCATCTGGCTACACAGCAAAGCCAATGCCCCTGTGTCTCCTCCATACTTCACTATAACATCCTGCCATTTTTTGGGTATTGTTCAAGCAACTACCAAATAAAGAAATGCCCATGTACCATACATCTTGCAAAACCAAACAAAGTAAAACAAAGTTTTTTACATGTTGTTCTAATCATAACTCTCAAAGAATACCTCACAATGGAGTGTTGTCTTCTTCTTTTGTCCAATCATTTTCCTCAAGCGAGTCAAACCAAGTAGTGGTAGCTCTATGGCTTCTGCTAGTGAAGCAAGCTCTTTCCTCATTATAGAGACTAACAATGAGCACATAGTCTTGCTTTATTTCTTGCAAATGATGTCTTGCAGACTACTACATATGTGTGGTCCTCATGCCATCCAGTAGCACTTGAGATGTCACGTACCATGGCATAATTGTTAGCCTGGCAGACAACCACAAACACCCCTTTGTCTTTGTCAGTTGCATACGTGAGTCGAGTGAGTTGATCAAACGGCATACTTCCATTTTTTTTTACTATAGCACTTCAAATCTGGCAGCCCATGCACAGTAGTATTGGCATGACAAAAATAAGATCAACACGTTCATTGCAGACTCAATGACCGACCCATTACAAAACAAAATAAGACATTTCTCTACAATGTGTGGCTTTACAATGCTCAACAATGCATCCTTCTTTACCTCTTCTGTCTTGTCAAAACTGAAATGTGAAATTTGAGTATGACCGCCTTTACTATCTGCAACAATACACAACACACTAGGTAGTTAGTCCATCAACCCTCACCCTGTGCCACACGATAGCCAAAAAACACTTTTCAGGTCCTCCATACTGCCTGATGAATAGGTAGCTATTGGCAAGTCCAACACATCCAATATTTATGTTTCAAGACTTGTTGCTAAGAAGATTATTTCCTTTGCAAACAATTTAAACCTCTTTTCTGAACAAAGTTACAAATGAGACAATCAAAATTGAATATTCCTAAACTTTTTTTTTGAATGTGAACACAACCCACTTTTTTCTTTTGTGCGAGCAAGTTTTTGTGATCTTGTAGATTCTCTAGAATGCTCCAGTTGCTCAAAAAAATCAAATAGTTGTTAAATGTTAGTTCCTACTAGAAAAATGATAATCATATCTTCTTATAAAGTGACTGTTTGCATAGCTGAGACATAGTGGCTATCTCGTGTCTATGAGACACCTGCACAGTGGACTTTGTACTGATGGCATCACGGAAGCATGTTGTGATGCATGTTGTGTTGTACCATGAGCTTGAGTCTCTCTTTCCTTCATTTGTGTCATTGTGTGCCTTTAACTCATTTGGAGGGAAGTATCCCTCATTGTACTCCAAAAGCCATGGCATATCCTTGTAAACAGTGCTCTTGAAATTTTGTGTAATCTACATTGGGTTGAAAATGCATTTGGCTTTTATTTCATCAAGCAATGTGTGCAGACTTGTCACACTTTTAATGTTGAAGTTGCGCTTATGCAACCATCTAGCACAACAAAGTACGTGATTAGCATCTGAAGGAATAGTTCAAGCTAAGAAAAACAATGAAATTTCCGTGCTTGCATAGCCATCTTTTCTTTGCATTTTCCAATGCCTTTATCACTTCAACCAATGGTCCTTTCTTCATTAAGCCTAGCTCGTAAGCAAAGGTCTTACCCCTATGTTGCTTTTTGGCATCCTCAAAAAATGAATCGAGGTTCCAACCAAAAATTTCTTTCAAATGAAGACTCCTGATATAACTATACACATTTTCAACCTCTCTCTTAACAGACAACCATAAAACCTTGATCTTTTGTAACCACTCTCAAAAGACAATCAATTCTCTTGTTACAATTATACATCATATCTTTCAGACGATCTCAAACTCCAATCACAGCTTAGGCAGCTACAGTAGTAAGTCAATTTACAAGATTGGGGGATGTCCAAAAATTTTACATCATCAAGATTTCTTGAAGCCATCACACAAAGGAAGTAGGTATTTTTCCTTGTAGGGAGGTCTAACATTGTTCTTCTTGAATCCACTTGGGTCAGATGTTCCACTTGATTGTGTGTAGTGTCCTACAAGACTATTTTAATATCCACACCCTAAGGCTATTTGTGACTGATAATAATGTGCTATGTGCTACTTACCTCCATCAATCATCTCCCAATGCCGGATCAACAATTGCCAAAGCATGTTTTGTCATTCTCTTAGATGGCCTATCCATTTGAAAATGCATTTTTGTACAACAATTGGAACTCTCACGAGAGCATTGTTTTCTTCTTGGCCATAATCTTCTTCAGGGCAAGAGCATACTTTTCCTACAAATGATTTTCCAATGCAACTTCAATTCCCCACTAGTCACAAAAAGGTTTATGTCAATATCTACAAAAAGTTTTAAGTAACTCACTAGATGCAGAAGTTGTGATATGAGAGCAACAGGAACATTGTACGATAATTTCTTTCGGACTCTTTTGTCAATATTGGCTTGCATCCAATTGTATAAAACACACAAAATATTAGCCATGATAGCATCTTTTGAATCTAATCCCATTGCTTGCACCATCCATAACATGTTTGTCTAAAAGTGGCCACATAACTAGTGTCATTCAATCTACATGGTTATAATAAACAAAGGTGTTTAGTTAAAATGCACTTGAAGTTGTGAAGTTTTTAAGCAAGATAGGGGAGTCCAAAGTCACCAGTTCAACTCCAATTGTGGGGTGCAGATTGATGTCTCTCTCATAGGCAACACCTAAAATCAAAGGAATGGACAAATCATAATCGAGTTGCACACATCAGAACACCCATCCATGCGGCTAGCCTATGATTACCAATCCATGTGAAGAGCATTTTACCAGACAAATCAACTGAGCAAGTGTCTTTATTTTTGCCTCAAACTCTTTGTTCAATTCTTGCCACAAGGGATCCCATGTCTGCAAGATTGACATTGATAATAGGATGCCTTGATGCATCCACAATGAGCATATAAAGCATCCCTTTGGCTCATAATATCCTTCAAGCAAGAATGTATTGGCCAAGGGTTGTAGTTTCTTGGGGTCCCAACTAACCTATATTGCTTTCTCCAACTTTGTCATCCACAAAGTGGAACCCAAGGCAATGGAGTCTCTCTCTCCACGTGCAGGCAAGGGTCAAAAATGTTAAAATCCCATACATTGCTACCAATAATGTGCCATTGTACTCAAGAATCTCATAAGTACCTTAAGGTTTTTAAGATGCTTGGACAACATATCTTGACACAATGTAACATTTTTGTTTATCAAAAGTTCACCTCCAAGATTTTCTCCAACAAAAATGTATCCTCCATTTCTTTGTCATTGATTTCCTCTTCAGAGTCTTCAACGCTAGCAAAAACTTTGGAAGAGGTGCTCTCCTTCACTTTTGCCTTTCCTTTTGCACCTTTCTTTGATGTTGCTTTTGATGCCGCAATGGGTGGCAGTGGCACAACACTTAGAGGTTTGCTTTTGGGAAGAGAGACACTAGCAGATGGAGATGTTTTTTATGGTTCTTTACATGTCTTTGAAACTCATTGCAAAACACTCAACACAATATTAGTCCTAAATTTGTTTATATGAAAATGCAAACCATATATAAACACAGTAGAGACAGTGAGACATATCACCAGATTGCTTTTGGGCCATGCAATGATACTTTTCTTTGCCTTTTCTAGGGTGGTCATTTCCTTGCTTGTTGAAGGGACATGAGGAAATGGAGCATTCTTTCCATCAAATATCTCTATCACCACAACAAAATAGCATTCAATTGGCAATTTTCTTCCATGAATATGTGCCAAGTTTGATGCCTTATAAATCTGGCATAGACCAATTGCTTCTCCAATGTACATGAATTCAACATATGCTCCAACATCAGATTTCTTCACAGATGCCACCTTTAGACTCTTAACAAATTGCTACACAAACACCTTACAATCACTTTTACGCACACATGTTCTCTCTCTCTCTCTCTCTCTCTCTCTCTCTCTCTCTCTCTCTCTCTCTCTCTCTCCCTCACCTGCTCCTTGCTCCTCCCTCTCTCTTCCACTGTTCTCCCGCTACCCTCTCTCTCTCGCTATCTCTCTCACTCCCTACCCCTGATCCCGCTCCCCGCCCCCTCTGTCCCGCTACCCCTGCCCCCATCCTCTGCTCCCTCTCTCTCTCACACACACTGTCCTCCCGCTTGCTACCATATACATGCGGTAGTGATGTGTGTGAACACAATAGGACCGCAGGGCATTTTTTCCTCTTTAGGAGGTTTTTTCCCCCGTGCATGTATAAACGCCCATCACTCTAGGGCTATCTATCTTTCCATTGCACACTAAGTATATACCCTCAGTTGTGTGCCTTAAGCTTCCTTCATCTTCTCCAAGCTGTGTGCGTTTCCTTGCAACCCTAATTCCCAAAATTGGTATCAGAGCAGTTTGTATCCTCCCGGGCTCAGCCACCAGCAGCTCTAGCACACACGCTCGTGCAACTAACGTTGGTCGAAGCTAAGTGGTGGTCTATGCCATGCAAAGGGTTCCATCGAGTGCGGTGCAAAAGGCTAGGGTAGGTGTCGATGCCCTTGGCAGTCAAAGGATAGCGGGAAAGTGTGTTTGAAGCGGCTTTTTAGGCCAAAAGTTCTATGGAATGGTCCAGTTGGGATGGCAGGTCAAGGTGCCCGAAATGCCAAGTCAGTGCTCTAGAATGTAGAGTTCAACGTGCTCTAGAAGCAGGTCCAGACGGCCCGCCAAACGGAGTCCCGAGGCTCTAGAATATTGCAGTTTAAAGAAAGGGTGTGTAGCAGATCCCCGACGGGCAGGGCAGATAGGGACAGGTGGCCCGGTCTGATGTCAGTGCATATGTATGTAGTGCTCGAGTTATGGAGCATACCTGTCTTCTCGAAATGCAAATCGGAGCTCTGGTTAGCAAGTTATGGTCAGTTGAAGATTTTTCGAGGGCCGGATCCGAGCCCACATGGCCGCATTTGGAAGATGTGCCACCTGGTGGTTTTTAAGCCTCGCTAAAGTTCTCAGTGATAAAGCGAGCCATGAGGAGCTAGTAGGAGTCGACGGCACGTGAAACGGAGTTCAAAATGCAGAGATATGTCCGCCCGAGGTCAGCAGTTCATGGCAAACGTGAGGGGTCAGATGTTTTCTCCTCTCTTTTGAGAGCTCTGTTCGAGATCACCGTGATGTTGGAATGCGAAGGTGAGATGCGAGCTTGGTGCCAGATGTGTCGGGTTTTAGCCGAGCTAGACGGCCGGAGCGTCGGATTACCGAGCACCAAACAGGTGGTCGATCAAGTGGGATCAAAAAAAGGTGGAATTTTTTGTGGAAAAAGATGGTTCTCTTGAGGCTCAAAGGCCATATGATGTGGTGCTGCCACGTGGCACGGAGTGAGCCCACATGCAAGGGGAGGGCCGGAATCCCTGCGGTATATGAGGTGGGACATGGACGCCCATTAGTATCAAGGAAGCGCATGGGGAGGCCCGTGAGCTCATGGCTATGGCGCCATTGGCACAGCCCGGGGAGGCCGCTGTGAATGGTGGCGAGTGGTGGAGGTTTTGGCCAGTCAGGGGCGACACGCCCGCATGCGAGAGGGGAGGAAGATGGTGACGTGGTGCCCGCCCATGGGGGAGCCATTTCCCGCGGTCAAACCCGGTCCAAAGATTTTTTGAAGATAAAGTGCGCTCCTAGGAGCAACGACGGCGCCGTCGTTGCTCCCTGGAGAAAGCTCATGTGTGGAGTAAAGCGTGAGGCCTCGAATTGAGCACAAAGCTAGTCAAAGTGAGACCGAGCCTCCCAACGGAAGTGCCACATGTTGGCAAATCATGAAAATTGCTAAAAATCTAAAAAACGAGCCTGGAAACGGGCCAATTTTTTTTGTGAATGGGGGCTTTTGTTTTTTTGGACTGGACATTCAAGAGGAGCAAGCAAGAGTGTGAGAGAGAGCTCAATGGAACTGTGTAAGTTTTTTTGAAGCTATCAATGGGCAACCCTCTTGGTCTTTGGCTTGGTGTTGCTCCCCCCTTCCCCTTTTCTCTTCCCCTTCTCGTCTGTTGCCAGCCACGGTGCCGGTGAAGCGTGTGTACACCCGGATCGCTGGTGCTTTGCACAGAGAGAGAGAGAGAGAGAGAGAGAGAGAGAGAGAGAGAGAGAGAGAGAGAGAGAGAGAGAGAGAGAGAGAGAGAGAGAGAGAGAGAGAGAGGAGAGAGAGAGAGAGAGAGAGAGAGAGAGCGAGAGAGAGTAAGTGTATGGCAGAGGGAGGCAAAGAAGGTGCAGTGAGGTGTTGACTCATTTTGCGGCCTTGGATAGCGCGTGTGCGCTTGGAAGCTGAGCAGGTGAAGCGGATTAGGTGTAAATTGTCCTTTTGAAGGTGTTTTTGAGTGGATTGGGGTGCAATGTGTGCCCTGGGCTATAAGAGGTAACCGTGTTGGCGCGCTGGGCGTGCTCCCCATTCCCCCTCTCCATCTTCTAGTGCCCCCACTGAGGAGCACACTGATTGCTCCTAGTTGATCGAAAAGAAGCAGTTTTCGCGTTGGAAGTCATGGCAGGTAGAAGCTATGGACCAATTTTCACAGGAGAAGAGAGCCCTGATGAGTGGATGTCAGATTTCGAGCTGTACATGCTGTCATTGCGTATGCCGAATGAGGACAGCAAGATGCAAACTTTTCCTTTGGTGATGCGTGGTAGAGCTAAAGCATGGTACGATGCATTGGAGGTGAGCCGAAGCAAGCATCGCAACTCTTGCATCTGCTCGGATAAATCTTGCACTGTAAAATTGGGTGCGCACAGTGCAAGATTTATCCGAGCAGATGCAAGAGTTGCGGCTTAGTGTCATGGATAGAGGACAACCAAGAGGAGCAAGGGGCAGGGCTCGGCCACTGCCTGGTAGGTGTTACAATTGTGGAGAAGAAGGGCATTATGCACCTGATTGTCCTCAACCGCAGAGAGAAAGAGGAGGTATGTACCCGCTTTTTGGTAGAGGTCGAGGTCAAGGGCAATACAATGGTCCAAGAGAGCAAGCGGTGGAGAATCATGTGCAACCGGCTCAGCAAAACGGCGGGGGTGAGATTCCAAGAGTGAAACATCCATAGGGGTAGACAAGTAGGATGTCAAAGTTTTGGCCAATAAGAGGGCAAGAGTTGAGAGGGAAACAGAGGTAGAATGGGAAACTAGAGCTCGCAAGGGTAAAGAGAAGGTGTACGAAGGCAGAGAGAAGCCTGAGCCTAGCAAAAGAAGGAGGCGTCGCAAGATCAAGCAAGCGGATTTCCAGCTAGGAGGAGGCTATCTCGAGTACAATCTAGTGAGTGATGTTCAAAATCAAAAGGCAAATATTACATTTGGTCAGTTGTTAGCTTTAAATCCAAAGTTAAGAAGGCAGTGGTCTACAAGTGTTAGTACTAGGCTGCCAAGCGCTAAGGAAATGTCCAAGCAGTGCAAAACATGGCTTTGAGAGTGGGTATCCCCACTGATGTTCTTCCATTGGTGGATGCGATTATAGAGAAGAGGATGCAGGTACAAGCCTACATAGACGGTGGAGCACAGGTTTGTGTCATGACAAAAGCAGCCATGAAAGAGACGGGAGTCAAGGCAGTAGTCAGGTCAGATGTGTGCATGAGGATGGCTAACCATACTAAAGCCAGGTTTCTGGGTGTGGCGCAGGATGTGAAGGTCAAGGTGATGGGCATAGAGTGCCTGATTGACCTCTTTGTGATGAAAGCAGGGGATAATGCTTACCCTATCATTTTGGGTAGGCCATGGCTGTTGGCAATAGGTGCAAAGCAGGATTGGGAGAGCAAAGTGTTCACTTTGCCTGACAATGAGAGAGGCATACAAATTGTGCTTGATTTGAAGAACAAGGAGAGCAGTTCTCGTCCTATGGCAGTTAAAGATGAGGGCGACACAACGAGCTATCAGTACTAGACTGAGACGGGCTATGATGAAGGTTATACTAGCACAGAGGAAGAGGAGAGGGAGGATGACATGCTGAAGATAGATGCGGATTTGTTCGGAGTCACCATAGATGACTCTCCACCTAAAGAAGAAGTTATGCGGCCTCAAGCTCCTGGTTTAAGCATAGAGGAGGTTTCGAGCATGATAAGTGAAGACCTTACCAAAGGGGAAAAGGAGGGATATGTTCAGCTGTGTGAATCCTATCCCAATCTATTTGCTACGGAATACAAGCATTTGCGAGGTGCAAAAGGAGTGGAGCACAAGATTGTTCTTAAGGAGGGGTATAAGCCTAAAGCATAGAAGCTAAGAAGGCTAGGAGAAATTCAAAAAGAAGCCCTTTGGCAAGAGATCAATAAACTATTGGATGCAGGCATCATATATCCTGTGAAGGAGTCAGAGTGGGTCTCGTCAGTGGTCATAACCCCTAAGAAGAATGGAAATGGAGAGTGTGTGTCAACTACAAGCCATTGAATGCCGCGACCAAGAGGAATCACTACCCCTTGCCGTTTCAAGATGAAATCTTAAACCAGGTGGCTGGGCATGAGAGGTACTCGATTATGGATGGCTTTTTTGGGGTACTTTCAAATAGGGATTGCACTTGAGGACCAGCTGAAGACCACATTCATATCTCCATGGGGCTATTTTGCTTACCGCAGGATGCCATTCGGCTTAGTAAATGCATATGCCACCTTCCAGGATTGGATGAACAGGGTGTTTGGTCCATACTTGGGCCATTTTATTAGGGTCTTCATGGATGATATCGGTTGCTACAGTTCAAGGTTGGAGCACCTATCGAAGCTCCAACTATGCTTTCAAAGGCTTGATGAAGAAAGAGGCCAGTTGAATCCCAAGAAGTGCAAGTTAGCACAGCCTCGAGCACAGTTGTTAGGTCATGTGGTGTCGCAAAACGGTATAGAGGCAGACCCTGAGAAGGTGAAGGCATTGGTGCTAATGGAGCCGCCATCAAATGCTCAAGGTTTGGCTTCGTTTGTTCATAAGTTAAAGTATTTGTCACGTTTCTTTTGGATGCTGTCACAATATGTGCATCCTCTTCAAAAAAGGGCTCAGCAAGTGCATGGCTATGAATGGGATGGGGAAGCTCATGAGGCTTTTGATAGAGTCAAGGAGATTCTATGTCAGTTGCCAGCGGTGTGTCCTCCCAATCTAGAGGACGACTTTTATGTATCTATGACCATGGGCAAAGTTGCTATTGGAGCAGTTCTATTGCAAAAGGTAGGAAGAAGATACAAGCCGATATACTTCGAGAGCAGGGTTATTAGCCCAGGAGAGGCTACCTACACCGAGGCGGAGCAGTGGGTGATGGCTCTAGTCTTCGCTTGCAGGAAGTTCAAAGTCCATTTGATTGTGTGTAAGTTTTTTGTGTTGACGGCTAACAATCTATTGCAAGAGGTAGTGCTACATTTGAAGCCAGGAAGGAGGATTATGAAGTGGGTGTTGTAGCTACAAGAGTTCGAGTTTGAGTTTAAGGTGGATCACACGAGTCGGTCTCATCTGGCAGACATTCTTGTCAGCAAGGCTATCGATTTACCGACTTATCCAAGAGTGGTGCGAGATGAAGCTAAGGAGGAACCCGACTTGGAAGATGCTTTCACTATGTGGTTCGATGGAGCATATCGAAGGGTAATGCAGAAAGCAGGAGGAGGGGTGGTGATACACGACCCACACGGAAAAACAATATTTTCGAAGGCATACGATTTAGAGGATGTCCACACCAATAACGAGGCAAGAGTACAATGTATTTGTCGCCACAAAGGTTAAACGAAGAGGGGGAATTTACTCTAGATAACTTAATAGCGTAGAAAAATATATACACATATGAGGAAGAGAACGTTGAGTAGGCTGAGAAATGTTGCAAAAAGATGGTTACCATTTTATGCCACTCATATTAACCCTCCCCCAAGCCTAAAGATATTCATATCTTTAGGAGGACCGTGTTGCTTTTTTTTCTTTCTTTTTTTCTCTTTTTTTTGTCATTTTTCCTTTTCTATTTTTGTTTTTTCAATAGGAGGAGTGTCATGCACTCTTTTACTCCATTAGACCTGCTTTTCATTACCTCAATCCCATAAATCGGAGATGGGAGGGTTGCCTTGTGTATGTTCAGATTCCAAGGCTGGTTCTTCTTTGCACATCAAAGCTTTAAAAATAGGTGGAGCATTTGCCAAGCCAAAGGGAGCCATGCCAATTTGGAGCTTAGACGATGTAGGCAGATGACTGCCTATCAACGGATTGATACGTTGAAAGTAGGGCTTTAATCTCCATCCATTGACTCTGGTCTTGTGGAGTTTTCCTGATAAATTTGCTAATCTGTAACTACCATTCCCAAACTTTGTTTTTATCATGAAAGGTCCCTCCCATCTTTGCAAAAACTTTTTGTCAAGTCGAGTATCAAGTCGGTTATCATAGCGAAGAACCAACATACCTTCCTTCAATCCTTTCCCCTTTAGCTTCTTGTTGATTTTATCCCTTTGGCTTGTCGCTTTGGTGATGTAGTGATCAATGGACTCTTCTCTATCTAGCTCAAGTCGTTGGAGATCTAAGATCCTTTCATGTAGAACCTCTTTTGGTTTTTTTGCCACTCTTGCAAGAACGCGCAAGCTTGAGAGCTCTACCTCAATGGGGAGAAGTGCCTCCTGTCCATAAACTAGATGAAAAGGGGTGAATTGGGTAGATACCTTGAAAGATGTCCTAGACGCCCAAAGAGCAGCCATCAAATGGCGATCACAATCATTAGGCCGGTCCACAACCTGCTTAGAAATGATCTTACATATCATTCCATTCACTTTTTCCACCAATCCATTGCATTGAGGATAGTAGGGTGTGGAATGCAAGTGTTTCACTTTTAACCTACTCAAGAGATCATTCAGAAGGTCAGTCCTAAAACCCGGGCCTCGATCTGATAAGATTTCTAGGGGTGTTCCAAACCTACTACAAATATGATCAAAAATAAACTTTGATACCTCTTCAGCTGTGATTCGGGTTGTGCTTGTTGCTTCCGCCCATCGTGTCATGTAGTCAACACCCATGATGATGAAAACCTTCCCTGTAGAAGTACGAGGTAGGGGACCTATTGCATCCACACCCCACTTTTCAAAAGGGCCATAAGATATTATTGGGACTCGAGGCTCATATGTTAGTCGTCTATCCCCAGCAATTTGGCATGGCTTACATGCCTTACACCAATATTGGACATCACGATGTAAGCTCGGCCAAATAAACCCTGCTTGTAAAATCTTCCTACTTGTAATATCTTGAGAAAAGTGACCACCACAGACATCATCATGACATGAAAGAAGAATTTTCTCTATCTCTTGCACACCTGGTACTCTCCTCAAGACCAAATCTTTCCCTTTGTGATATAAATCATCCCCGATCAACCGGTAAGGTGTGGCCTTCTTAACTAGTCTATGTCTTTGCACCTTGTCTAAGTGTTTGGGACACTCACCTGCTTGACCTCGATATTTGGGTTCATATAGTTTCACACCTCCTACCGCCATTTGAAGCTTTTCATTTGCGAGTAAGTCTGCTTCCTTGTTATGAGTTCTCACAATGTGTTGTACCTGTGTTGCTTTAAAACCCTTCATCAAAGCTCTTACACTACTAAGCCACTCAAACAATGTACGATTCTTGCACCTCCAAGTCCCTTGGATTTGCCTGACCACTAGCAAAGAATCACCTTTTATAATAAGTCTTTGTATGCCTAATTCTTTGCATTCTTCTAACCCAAGGGTTAGAGCAGCATACTCAGCCTCATTGTTAGAGTGAACATTGGGTAGAGTGATACCTTTTCTAACCATTACCTCCTTTTGTGGGTTTAAAATGATGATCCCCCCTGCTGCTTTGTCTTGTTGGCGTTGATAAGCTCCGTCAAAGCATAAAGTATGGGCATTATCAATCTCCTTCACTTTGAACTGTTTTGAGCCTTCCTCTCTTTGTAGTCGTGATCCTTCCCTTTCTATCACTTTGTAGGTGAGAATGTCTGCAAGTCCTGCTCTTGTGCTATCTTCTACAAGGAAAGTGTATTCAAATTCTTGGAGTTCAAGCACCCACTTTGATATTCTAGATGAGAGGCTCATTTGTTGTACTACATATGGTAGATTGTGCTCTAAGGTGAGAAAAACAAATGGCACAGGGAGAAGATACGATCGAAACTTCCTTACCGCAAACAAGATTGCAAAGACCACTTTCTCCATTTCAGTGTATCCCTTCTCGGCCGGAGTCATCACCTTGCTTGCAAAACAGATCGGCCTCATGTATGATGTTTTAGGATGTTTTTGCATCAAAACAACACCAATTGCTTCGAAACCTACACTTGGAGTGACATAGTAGGTCTCCTTTGGATCTGGTGGCATTAGGATTGGGAGAGAGCTGAGAATGCCCTTCACTTCCTCAAAACATTTTGCATGTTCCCTCCCCCATTCAAATGTAGATTGGCTTGCCAACCTATGCAAAGGGGCGATGGCTTCTGCTAGGAGATGGATGAAGCAAGACATGTACCTCACTTTGTGGTTGAAGGTCATTAGCTCCTTAGTTGTTGTTGGTGGAGATAATGACAAAAGGGCCTCTACTTTAGAGGGATCCATTTGAATTCCTTGCAAAGAAACCACATGGCCTAGCAAAACCACCTGAGATTCACCGATAATAGCATTCACCTTCTCCCCATAAGAATACCCATAATACATCCAAACTGTTCCTCTCTCAAGCACTCATCAAAAAATCATGCGCACAAGACTTGCCTCTCAAACACACGAGAGAATCACTTACATCAAACTAACACACTTTGCATAGAGAGCTCATCTCCATCTATGCAATGCCGTGACACAAATAAAATCACCATGAGAGGTAGCCACATGCATATGTAATGAAGCAAACGAGAGTTGGAGTGAGAAATTTCTTTAGACCAATTGAATAAGTGTGGAGAAACAAACCAATGGTAAATTGAGAATAGAACACTTACTTGATTTCTCGCACACCTTTTAAGGGGAGGACAGACGTTGGCTAACCATCACGAAATGCAACACTTGAAAGTTTTGAAGATGATTTCATGATCATTAACATAACCATGAGAGAGATCATGATGTATTTACAAGTTATTGAGGTGCTACAAATGATTTATTGGGTTGATGGAGTAAGAGATTGTAGAATGGAAAGAGTGGAGAATAGAGTTGCACTTCCTCCAAGGAGGAGGGTTAGGAGGGAGGATGTGAAAGAGCGAGAGTTGGGGTTTTCTCTACTATTGATCAAGAAACAACATGAAGTTTAAAATATAGGTGTGTGTCCTTGAGTCTCTCCAAGGGGCTATTTATAGTTGTGTAGGAGTGGGATTATGCTACACTTAATTAGGGTGAGTGATTGGCCCTAATTAAGTGTCCTTTGACCACTCATTGAATATTGGACATAAAAGGGACTATTTTTTTACCAAAAATATCATTTTAGACCGTGAAGGCTCCATAGGGGTGCATAATGTAGGTGGGCCCCACCATGAGGCCCTACGGGTGGCTCCTGCGGGGTATCTCAACTTGTCTGTCTTGGCATTTAGAAAGCATCTTTAGGTTGGTCCCATCACATGCAAGTGATCTTGAACACTCATTGCTCTTCTAGAAGATGAGTAGGGGAAAAATAAGATCTCACTCTCTTGATTTACTTGATTTACAGTTCCCTTTTGCTGCGAATCTGACAGATTTACACTATTTTGACCATAACTTTTTACCTGTAGCTCGGAATGGCATGCTTCAAAAGGAAAATTTGACCTTCTCAACATGTTTGATATGAATTTGGACTATTCTTCACGCCCATGCACCAAGGAATTTGTTTTGGAAGGTCCACACTAGGCATAGGGAACCTTTTTCTTCAAAGTCTTCTTGTATGGCCCTTGCTTGTATGCATCCAAGGGGAATCATGCTTTTTAAAAAAGGCCATGATGCTTAAACAAATAGAGGAGGGCCCAATATTATTTTCTTGTGAAAAGAATATACAATTGGAGTCTTTTTGAAAGGAGAAAACTATATATGTATATTCTTAAGAGATATTGGGCCACCTATGTAGGGGCATAGAAGACTTGTAGAGATGGACCATAATCTTTGGTAAAGACAAGTGGAGAGCTGATTTCCATGGTAATTTATCTATATGGGATGGAAGATGGATATATTATTTTTCTACTACTAATTCACAAGAGGTAAGAAAGTTTGGGGGTAGATAGTTGGTTATTGTATGCTTACTTTTATTTACAAAGCAAAAAGAAAAGGGTGGTAATATAAATATATGACTAAGGTGACATTTTTGGAAGAGTACAATGTATGTGTCGCTACAAAGGTTAAACGAAGAGGGGGAATTTACTCTAGATAACTTAATAGCGTAGAAAAATATATACACATATGAGGAAGAGGACGTTGAGTAGGGTGAGAAATGTTGCAAAAAGATGGTTACCATTTTATGCCACTCACCATCTTCAACCCCGTGAAAAAGGATTTTCCTGCCCGCCATATTGCATATCAAAGCACCTTAATTTAGAATCCTTTCACAGAATTGGTGATCCGGACAGAGATAGCGGCGAGAGTAGACAAGTTCAACCTACCCACAAAGAAGCTGGAAAGAGGACATTTGACTACTAAAGACTCCAGAAAATTAGATTGAAGTCTAGATGTTGCTAAAGCCACAGACAAAGCTAAAGACAAAAAACAAGACAAAGTTTGCACAAGGGCGTGCATAGACTAAAAAGGGGCAAATGTTGGCAGATGGACCAAATGGGCGTCCTCCTAGTCAACCCCTTCTTCATGAGCCCTAAAACTTTGACATCCCATCATTATTTTTGCACAAAAACTTTGTAATTGTATGAGAGTCTTTGATTTTAGCAAGATGATCTCTGAGCTGGTTTATCTAAAAATCCGAGTTGTAGGTCGTATTTTGAGTGTGAGCCTTGTAAATTTGGCCCACTAGCCAAGAAAGCCCTAGGTATATAGCTCAATATTTGTAAATGAGAAAACACACATTATCATTATCAAAGTGGTTTTACGAGTTTTGGAGAGTACGACTGAGAGCGGCTACTCTCATGCGCTTTGTAATCAATCTATCTTGAGCTCTGGTAATCCAAATTCAATTCCAAAACTTGCATTGTGTTTCTTGTCTACTGCTCTTTAATTTCATTGTAATCACTGTCAATTCTATTATGGTTTTTGACTATGCATTATTAAGATAAATCGGTTGTTTTGAGTGCTTTAATGGTTGTTTTTTGACGTTTCGACCATATGAGAGTGTTCCTAGACCATAGGGAGACCCTTATAGTATGGTCTTTGTTAATTTTCAAGACCTTGATCATGATGGATCTTGATTTTGGTGCCTTGTTGGATTATGACCAAACTTGGTAGGATAGTGACCTAGGTGTCTTAGACCTCCTCCTAAAGTTTTGTTGCATTTGAACTTCATTTGAGTGCCGAAATGGCATGACAATTGAGTGGTGTGATATAGGACACAGACAGTTTACCAGATTTGAGAGTGATAGATTTTCTAGTGCGAGAGATGGCTCCGTTTCATAGGTTCACTTCTTGAGGTTGACACACTCAAACAGTTTCCATGTGCCATCCGAGTTGCTTCCCTGAGTATTGAAATTATGTTAGTGCCAAATAGCTATGCTATAGATGTCTGTCGTGGGGACCCGCTAACACTTGGAGTTTTGGATATACATAAATTGAACAAACACACATGTTCTGTAATGCATATAAAGAAGTTTGATCAGTAACTAAACACCATGACCGCACCGAAGTCCCTTGGTATCTCGTGAGAACCCAGTTTAAGAAGCTTCAATTCAAAAAGAAAATGAGGCCAACTGTGGGACGGATGTCTAGCCTCACTCCTATCTTATTGCACACATAGCAAGAACCACGAATATAATTGTCAATCCATGAGACGAAGTTGACTCGACTAGTGCATAGAGGCTACAAGAGGTTGTCAATCTCTTGGAAAACAACAAACAACTTGCATCTAACTCAAGCTACACTCACATGAGAGAAATCACCAAAAGCTAGCCGCTCATCGGCAAACAAATCACATCTGTTCCAACATCAAACGACATCCAAACGTACAAAACTTCTAGGACATGTTTATAAGACCTAAGCATACATGCTTGTGGTCTCAAATCTCACTTTAGGTCAAGTGAAAAATCACGATTATTAACAGCAACAAGTTTTTTACCTAGTCGTTTTCGACCCAAAATGCATCTAAATGCTTAGCAATGATGCCCCAATACCCACGGCCTAATTTCTACTTATGATGAAATTAGGCCACGGGTCGGCGATCCCAAAAGCTATAGATTACCATGAAATGCTTACATCGTTGCGTAGAGCTCTTACCTACGTTTGCAACGCAACAGACGGCACTGCAATGTGACAACCGGAAGGGAATAGGAAGAGCGAGAAGGAGAGAAGTGAGCGTCATTAGCTCACGCTGTGTTTCTATTATCCAAAACTTATAAAATACTTACAAAAACTGGCTTTTATACCTTAGCCAAGATTTTGGTGGTCAAAACTAATAATCTAGGAGCTCTAACTAAAGATAGGCTGATACAATTTGGAAGCTTGTAGCCCCGACCCATCAATTACCTTGTTTATCTGGAAAGTAGGAGTTACAACATTCCTGATTCATCAAAATAATAAGTGTTTTTACAATAAAAGCTTCAAAAAATGTTATCCAAGTTAGCTTGCTGCTAACGTTCCCCCCCTCTTCAACTATATCGTCCCTTGACACAGCTTCATGGACTGAAGTAGTCTTTGGGTTGACGGCTGGCGAGGCGGCCTTTAAGTGCATGTAGTGATTTCTCATATCTGATTCTTCGTTCTTTGTCACGAACTTGGAAGAACTACATGGTGACTTTGTTTTTAAGTTCAAAAGTTGAATAGCCAACAAATATGATGTACGATTACTTATCATTGGCCCAAATATCTTCATTCGCCAAGTGAAGAAACCTATATACAATGCTTCCTCAAATGCCAACATATTGCTAGAGGGGAAAAACATGCATCGGGCGTAGAAGCCGTAGAGGACTTCTTCTGAAGGCTGTCCACTTAAGTCATAACAGAGACCTTTATTGCCTTCGAGGAAAGACATCCATGGTACTCCGGCTTGCTCAGGCTCGTGAAAAGCTTGAATACAGGAGCATTCTACAAATCTTATACATCATGGCACATAAGAGGTCAAGGAGGCTCTTGAAGAAAGTCATGGCGGCCGTTAGGGTTCTCACCATGTATTCTTCCGTTGCTGGTCCCTGCTACGGAGTTGGTAGTCATGGGTAATTCATCCATGTAGGCCTCTTCTTTTTCAGTGGTACGTATTCCTGCCATGTCCTTACCCTTGGTACATGATAGAATATTGGGTCTTTCTAGAGGGTTGCAGGTGCCCTTGTGAACAGAATTAGATATCTCAAATTCTTGTTCAACCAGCTTTTTCTCCACTTGGGGTGGATATCCTTTGAGCCTTTTGCCTGCATATCTTTGTATAGTCTTTCCTTTACCTGTAGTAATTCCACTTTGATCAAGGGGTATGGTAGTGATTGATGATGCCACTGAGCATTGATTTGGTTGGGAGTGAGTTGAGTTACATTTATCGAGTGGAGAACTCTCAACTCCCAATCCATTGTTGCTTTCCATTCAGCATATGTTTCTTCGGCAATCTTTTAGTGCATCTTCCTCAGCTTTAGAAAGCTGGACCATGAACACTTCCTCAACTTCAGTGAGTGGTACCTGAAAGTATGATTCTTCTGCCACTCTTTCTCACGGCTGTGTTTCCATCTCAACAAATGAGACTGAGGGTATGTCGATTGTTGGTTGTTTAGTTGCTCTCTTCTTGATTTTTTTGGTTGTCCCTCCCTCAACAGCTGATTGAATCTTTTTAATTGTGCTATCTCTTTGAGCAATTTCTCTTCGCATTGGACCCGCATCAAGGCAAGGTCTCGTCTTTGTGATTGTTCTAGCTTCAGCTCAAGCTTGAGATCCTTGTTTCTCTTTTCCAAAGTCTTATAGAATTCATATGTACCCTTGATTGAAGCGATAGCAGGGTTGTCTCTTATCTGTCTCAAAAGTGCTACCTGATCGTTGATCCTTTGCGCAGAGTACTGCAAAGAAGCAAAGAAAAGCAGACTTATGAAAGGAGCCGCCAAGCTATAGGTCAGGACCCTGAAAGATGGGTTCCAAGAGATATAAGAGGACCCATAACCAAGAACCCTGCACGAAAAGGAACAGAGGATCCCAAGGATTTTCTTGAGTGCATGTATGCAAAGGCAGAAGCCTTAAAGTTGAAAGAAGCTCAAGAAGCTGAAAGAAAAGCAAAGGAAGAAGCGACCGAGCAACAAAGACAAGCCGAGACTACTAAACAGAGTGAATCACATCACGACTGGGGGAGATGTCTCCGAAACCCACTTTACCCACTACGGAGCAAGAAGACCAACCAATACCAAGCCCAAGCCCTTCACCAACAACTAAACCCAATGAAGGCAAAAAAGAGTCTGAAAAATAGGTAGAAGCAAGTTTTGAATAGCCAAAAGAAACAGAACAAACTAAGGCAGGACCTTGTACAACAACCCAGCCAGAAATAGCCAAGGCATCCATGAAGCCTCAAGAAGCAGCCAAGGCAACCGCAACGCCTCAAGGAAGAGAAGTAGAACCCCGCCAC
Organism: Adiantum capillus-veneris; assembly: GCF_014529385.1. NCBI lineage: Eukaryota > Viridiplantae > Streptophyta > Polypodiopsida > Polypodiales > Pteridaceae > Adiantum > Adiantum capillus-veneris. Next base: position 87,863,188 of record NC_140932.1, read on the forward strand.
AACCACGAGCAAAAACCACATCACCACCTAAAGAACCACAAACAAAAACGGACAAAACCTCTAGACAGCCCCAGGTAGAGCTTGTTGAATGGGAAACAAATGACGAAGTCATCATGCAGGTCAATGAATATGCCAAGCAGATGCAGTTGATGACATATAAAATGCGAACAACAGCACTTAGCGCAGTGCTAAGGCTAAGGAGATTGATCTAGTCATTGATGCTCTACAAGGAGAGCTACATGACAGTATGAACATCATTCTATATCTACAAAGACACATCAAAGAAATGAAAGATGAAGCAGAACAACACCACCTTGCAAAGGAGAAGCAGCAGAAAGAGATGGAAGAGCTGGGAGATCTTTTGACTAAATTATCCAATGCATGCAAGAGCAAAGATCAATAGCTAATAGAAGTAACCAATGAACAACACCAGCTTGCAAAGGAGAAGCAGCAGAAAGAGATGGAAGAGCTGGGAGAGCTTTTGACTAAATTATCCAATGCATGCAAGAGCAAAGATCAACAGCTAACAGAAGTAACCAATGAACTTCTAACCACTACTCTGTCAGTACAAAAGATCCAAGTGCAGCTCGATGTAGCTTCTTTTGCTGAGGTTCTTCTTGGTGTGCGGCTACTGTTTTCTTTTTCATTTCTTCAATTCTTGCCCGTCTTTCTTTGTTGTCCGAGCTTTCACTGCTATGAGCTTCATGGGAGCTTTCTGTAGATTCTTCGTCTGACTTATACACTCTCTTTCTTGAACAGGTGGTTCTTGGAGAAGGTTGAGTAGCCACAATCCAGGTGTTCTAATCTAGGGCTAGCGGTAAATTGTCGGCCATACCAGTAGCATGATATGCTATCCTTGTCAACACTTCAAGAGCACCCATATATGTGTATTTTTCCTTCTTTCTTTGTGCCTTTCAATGTCGTAAGTACATACTGTGCATGATCAATTTCCTGCCTGGTCAACACTTGAGTGAAGGTGGTCGCAGCCGCATGGTTTGGGTGGTGTACCGTGGTGGTCAATTTCATAAATGAATTCGGCTTCCTTTAGATTTTCTATCTCCTCTTTGATATTTCTGGAAAATGTTTCACTATAAGTATATGGCTTCTGTCTGCTTGGTTTTTCATCATCTCTCATAGGTATGGTATGTTGATAGATTTCTGGATCAAGACCCTTGAGATCCTTATAAGACCAAGCAAAGATATCTCGGTATTCTTTCAGTAAACTTAACAAAAGCTCTTCTTCTTCTTCTTCTATCAAGTCGTTTGCAATGTAGGAAGGTCTAGGCTCTTCTCCTGGTTCGGCCAGATCTATCTTTTTTGCGTTTTTCAGGTTCTTCGTAGAACTCACCCTGTTTTCATAGTTCCCTGACAGGTTGTTTGACTATGATTTTTTGGTTATTTCTTGTAATGGATGGAACACTCATTACATCTTTACCTTCCTCCTTGGTGGTTTCCATTTTAGTGGTATATATCTCCTTTAGATATTTCTTCAACTCTTGATACTTCTTTCTCCATTCAACTCGTGTCATGGTTGAATTCTTGTCCTGGTATTTAGGTTTTGCTTGAGTTTTCTTTCTTGTTTTCTTCAATGTTTTTGATATTTTGCGCTTTTCATTTAAAGGATATCTACTAGTGATTTTTTTTTTGACACAATCATGTGCATCTATTTGCATCAGAAGCTGTGTTCTACTGGAGACTGATGGCATAGGTCTAGATTTGAAGTTTCTCCTATTTCTTTTCCACTTATACCATTTCTGTCTTCTCGGTTTTTTGTTTGGAAAGTCAAAAAACTTTTCCTCCTCTCCTTTCATGAGTAGTTTAGCTCTCACATGTTCTTTTTCTGACCCCAAATCATCTGAGGTAGCTGAATATTCTTCTAACTCATCTGTTGCATTATAGTGGAGGTCCGAAAAGACTTGTTTAGCTTTCATTAAGTCCTTGGATTCTTGAATTTTGTCTTCTATGTGAAGGGTTGAGATCATTTGTATGGAAATTATATCATAGCCGTTCTCATTGCAAAATTGAGTAGGCATAGACCTATTTACACACACATCCATTGTTGCCAAAATTTGAGTCCACTCAAATGGCTCAAACAAATGCTCTGGAAAGGGTTCAGGTACATAGGCTTCATCTGTGTAGTCCCTTTATAAGATAAATTCTTCTCGTTTTAAGCTCCCATTTTTTGAGGCTATGCACATCCAAATAGGTGTGTCTTTGTTCAACCAAGATGGAAGCTTAGTTTCAGCTGAAGAGAGTAAGTCAAATTCTTGTATGGGCATTTTCATGGAATCTCTATAAGTGTGATCTTTTAGATTAACTCTTGTTATTGATCCCACTTGCTTCAAGTACAGATAATTGTTTTCCTAATCCTAGATAAGTTGTACTTGTCGCATGAAAGGTCTTCCCAAGATGATTTCATAATTGAGTTTCTTTCCAAAGTCCACTATTACAAAAGTGTGTTGATATGTTCCACAGGAACTAACTATCACTTTTTCAAGCAGTCCTAAGGGTTTTTTGATGTGTCCATTAGCCAATTGCAATTTCATTTGAGTTTGTCTAATGGTTGGCTTTCCCCATGATTCCCATACTGCTTTTGTGGCTATGGCTATTCTGCCCCACTACCCAGTATTGAATGGTTTCTATATCATTATATCTCACCGGAAGGGTTGTTTTTCCTTCTTCCCCTTTGTATTATTCTCCAACTTTGTTCATTGGAACAGATCTAATCTCTTTGTTATCCAATTTGTGTTTCAACTTTTCCAAAATTTTCACGATTAATCCTGTTATCCCCACCTTCTCTAGAGTTTTCTACAGGACATTCCATAAATATGGTCTGATTTGTAACAGTTCTCCAAAAGTAGGAGTGTATTGAATGGTTGTAGACATGATTGAATGGATGTTGTCTACCTCTAGGGTCTGTTCTGCTCTTTTTATCTGAGTGGTTTTACACACTATGGATTCATCTTTGTTACCTCCCAAGTAAGAGGGTAGTACTGTTTTCAAAGTCATTGGTTTAGACATTCCTGAAGCTTCAGAGCCGCAATCCCCATGCAAGGATTGTACATCCATGTCCATATCAGGAGGTAGATTGTCTAACCAAACTTCCTCTATAGGAGCTGACTTCAGAGTTAGGCTCCCATCATTACTCTCTCTAAGTTTTTCCCACAAGTGTCCTGGCCAGTCTTCTTCTATGAACGGAATTCCATCTAAGGCATCTTCACTGTCAGGCACTATGAGTTCTGGCTCTTTAGTTTCAAGGTGGGATTCTACCACCACTTCAGATTTCTCTTTACATGTTCCTTCCACAAGCTCCTCAGGTTTTGCTATACTCTCGAGCTTGGGTTTTTGTTTTTCCAGCATCACTTGAGTAATTCTTACCAGATTTTGATAAGCTTTAAGCTTAGCTGCTTCCATATCGGGAGAAGGACAGTTTTTCCATTTGTTTTCCATGTTTTGGCCTGCTTTAAGTCCCGCTTGGTAAGCTTCCAATGCTGCATTGATTGGCTCAAAAATTTTGTCTACCAAAATTGATCCTCCAGATTTCACGGTGGTTTCCTTGATTTCTCTTCCAGTTTCTTTCACTTTTTCTTGGAATAGTTTCTTGGATTTCTCCTCGATTTCAGCCCTTTGTTTTGTTTTCTCATCTCATATCTTTTGCTTTTACTTCTCTTGGTCTTTTGAGAGGAAATTTTAGTATTCTCCGAATCATCAGCGGAGTTATGTCTGTTTTTCTTAGCATGAGCTCTGGTAATTACCTTAATTGGAACAATAGGTTCACTCTCAGATGAGCTACTAGGTATCACTTGGACTACGCTGATTACTGTTTTATCCTTGTTTAAAGGATTTTTTGGACAATCTTCAGGGAAGTGTCCTTCCTTTTTGCAACATTGCATACAAAAAGCTTCCATTGGCTTAATTTTCTTGTCAAGCTCTGGGCATTCATTTTTCTAGTTATCATCTGTACCAGAGTTATAACAGTACCCCGTTCTTGGCTTAATCATGGGTCTTACCATCGGAGATCTAACACCTTGATTAGCTACATAGTACATCGCTGCAAGTTTTGGTGTAGTATAAGTCACATGTTCTTCCATTGGTGGTCGATGTGAATTATACCAATCTCATTCTACCATTACTGTAGATGGACTAGGCTCAACATAGGGTGTAACAGGCACTAGTGCTTGTTCATCTATGACTCCCTATGAATGGATGTACTTTACAGGCACTGCATTATGTCCTGGATATGGAGGTTGTTGACCCAACACGGGCTAAGGTCTTTCCATACCCATCGGTGGTCTTTGAGCTGGGGCCATATAGGTTGATATCTGTACATGGGTTGTCCGTGTGGCCTCATAGGCACGTATTGAACACTCCCATCATACTTTGGTCGGTAATAGCACTCATTGGTCTCATGGTTGGTCCATTTACCCTCGATTGTACACCATTTCTACGGCCTGATTGGTTGTTTCCGTTGAGGTATCCCTTGTCCTGGTCCCCTCATAGGTTCTTTTGCATGTTATTCATCATTTCATTCATCCTTTTGAGCATGTCTTCTTTGGCTGTAAGCGGTGATGCAAGAGCTGTTCCCACTTGTGCTTGTTTGTTGGATGTTGTTTTCTCACTTTGATTATTCTTAGGGACATCTTCTTCATTGAAAATATCACAATTGTCTCCTAAGCAAATAGCATCTGACACACACTCTTCTAGGGTCATATGTTTCTTGCTATACAATATAGCATGAAGTTCTTTATCTAGCAGTCCCTCTAGAAACAATGTATTGTTTCATTCTAGTTGCACAATCCCTAATAGACTCACCTTGTTTCTCTTTGAAGCTATAGATTTGAGCTACAATATTATGTATGATCCCCGTTTTGAAACATGCAGCTACAAATCCTTGAGCCAATATATTTAAGTCCATGATTGACCTTGGTGGAATGTTTTGGAACAAACAAAATTTTTCCAATTTATACTCAAGTTCTCGTTTTTCAGTGGACAGTCTTTTTATGATCTATTTTAAGCCTCTGGGTCAAGTCAAAACTTAATTGGCCTAAAATGTCAAGAAAAAGAAATAATTTGAGTTTTTGCAAACTCTTGAAATTTTATCTCGAATGCGTCCTTATGCTTACCCACTAGTTCATACAACTTTTAAAGCATAATCTCCAATCGGATTCAATGGTGGACAATCTTCTGGTGTTATTTCTAGCCGTAGACTGAAATTCTACAACTTCACATAAACAACTTACAATTGATTCTTTTGGATAGAGCAATGTTCTGAGATCCACATCGGATTCTACTTACCCTACTCCTAGGTCCTACTACAATGGGGTTGTGGAAAGTGTCCAGAAACACTCGTTTTCTTGTTTTTTATGGTTTTTTGAGCATTGATCTTAAGACTTGTCTCGTCCATCAATCATTCTCAAAATCCTAATCCAATCCTACATTCCCACAATCCTAAAAGGTACTTAACAAGTACAACCTACTTTCAAGCTACCTCTACACAGCAAAAGACGACAATCTTAAGCTATGCGACTTTAAAAAGAAAGTTTTGACTCTAGGTGATCCTAGAGGAAGTTAAAGGATAACTTCACAAGACGCTTGTGTTTTTCCCTAGTTTAGGTCACTTCAATCCCCGAAAGCGGTGCCAAATGTGGGACGGTTGTCTAACCTCACTCCTATCTTATTGCAGACATAGCGAGAACCACGAATATAGTTGTCAATCCATGGGACGAAGCTGACTCGACTAGTGTATAGAGGCTACAAGAGGTTGTCAGCTTCATGGAAAACAAAAAACAACTTGCATCTAACTCAAGCTATACTCAAATGACAGAAATCACCAAAAGCTAGTCGTTGATTGGCAAACAAATCACATCCGTTACAGCATCAAATGACATCCAAATGTTGCGAAATTTCTAGGACGTGTTTATAAGACCTAAGCACACATTCTTATGGTTTCAAAACTCACTTTAGGTCAAGTGAAAAAATCACGATTATTAACGGTAGTGAGTTTTTGACCTAGTCGTTTTCGACCCAGAATGCATCTAAATGCTTAGCAATGATACCCCAATACCTCGCCTATACTTAGTTTATGATTTTGAAGCTTAAATTCCTACTTATGATGAAATAAGGCCACAGGTCGGCGATGAAAAAAGCTACAAATTATCATGAATTTCTTACATCAATGTGTAGAGCTCTTACCTGCGGTTGCAACACAACAGACGACATTGCAATCTGACAACCGAGAAGGGAGTAGGAAGCGTGAGAAGGAGAGAAGTGAGCATCGTTAGCTCACGCTGTGATTCTATTATCCAAAACTTATAAAATACTTACAAAAATTGGCTTTTATACCTTAGCCAAGGTTTTTGTGGTCAAAACTAATAATCTAGGAGCTCTAGCTAAAGATAGGTTGATACAATCTAGAAGCTTGTAGCCCCGGCCAATCATTTACACTGTTTATCTAGAAAGTAGGAGTAACAACATTCCCGATTCATCAAAATAATAAGAGTTTTTACAATAAAAGCTCCAAAAAATGTTATTCGAGCTAGCTTGCTGCTAACACCAACAAAAAAAAAACATGTCGACAGTCAACAAATCAGACGGGACCTAACGGGTTTTGGCAGTCGAGTAACGAGGGAAGTTGGGGAGGCTGAGTACTAGGCACGATGGAATATGGTTTTGTAGTAGCGTGAGCACACGAACCGCAAAGGATTTTTTTTATGATGAGCACTCACAATGAGAGTCGACAAAAGAATCCAATGAATCACTAGGTGTAGATGATGCCGTACCTGGCTTTGGAGCAAGTCAAAGAGCTATTGCTCAATGTCTTGGATTCAAATCCGTGATGAGCAGAATCAAAACAAGGGAAGTGCAGCTACCAAAAGCAAAGTCCACCAGTAGGTAGAAGCAGCACCAAGCTTGCACGTCGTTAAGGTATTGAGCTTGGAGCTTGATGTCTTGTATAAAGCTTTGTAATGATGTGGATAGCACTGATAGGTGTAACTTAGCTGTGTTATACGAGAAGATAGCACAAAAATGGGCTTTTCCTGAGCTTTAATATGTTGGTGCAAGGATTTACAAAACAACTAGCAGATGTTGGTGGTTGCGGGCCTGTAGGCCACATGCTGTAGTGAAAGCTTGGGGTTGATTTCTAGCAAAGGGTGTAGCATGCACAGAGGACGCGTAGCATCACTTTGTGTGTGTGGGATGAATGTTGTTGACAAATGGGCATTCACTTTTTGGTAGAGGTCAAAAGCCCTTTAAAATAAAGAGCTATAGCACAATATGTACATAGTGATAGAGTTATCCCACACAGTCACAATGGCTCTGAGCATTAAATGCTCTCAAGTACTTACACACACACACACACACACACATACACTCAAACTTCAATCTGCAAGAAATCACAGAGAGAAAAATGCACTAATCTTGCAATGTAATTTGTTAATTAGTTGTCCATGCGAGGTCCGATTTGAGCAAGCAAATGGTCGTTCAGAAAGCTCTTGACAATAACTTCTCCCACACACGAGAAACGCTACAAGAACATGATGATGAAGAGATTAATTGAAGATAAAAATTATGTGTAAATACACTAAATGTGAAGACTAATTGACGATGAAAAACTATGCAAGGATTCAATGCTAATGAAAATTTTTCTTCTCCGAATCACCAAAGGGTAGTGGAGCATGCTCGTGCCCAAATGGTGATTAGGAAGTAGGATTATTGAGAGTGCTAATGCAATGGTAATTAATAGGCTTAGTTGTGAACCGACAGCTTTGATACCACATGTTGAGACTTGTGGCTATGGTGTAAATGATAGCAGTCCATTCAATTAGCAAATTAATTATAAGAGATTAGAGAGAGAGAGAGAGATTAACGCTAATGGAGATAGAAAATCATTAGTAGATTAATATATTGCAAAATGTATACAAAGTGGCTAGAATAGTGGGTATTGAGTGGATGGAAAGTCAGATACAAAACATGCAGCAAAGGCTTCTTTTATAAATTAGGGAGAGAGTCTTCTAATGATCTACACCATGATGTCAAATTGTTGACTTCCATTTTAGAGAGGGTTCTCACGTTGTCGGGGGATTTTTATGTGCACGAGTTGAGCCGGGTCAGCACCGGGCTGCTCGCTGTGGGAAACGGTGAGAGAAAGATGCACATTTCAAGAGAATATAGCACGAAAGAACACCTTGAATTGAATTACCTAAATGAACTAAAATCTAAATACAAAAAAAAATAATAACTTGATCGCAATAGGCAACAAGTGCTCTTGGTCCCACCGAGACTGTGAGCGGAAGAGAAAATTCCAAAAGTGTATGGCCTCAATGCTCTTCCCTTGCTCTTCTCGACCACCTTCACTTGCACTCACTTTGTCGTCACTTGCTTGAGTTTTCTTTAAATTCAAACAAACCTCTGAAAACTGCTAAAGATCTGCTTCTCCATTGTCATAACTCTTTGTGAACTTCAACTTCTCGTCCTTGCTTTATTCTGAACACTAACGATCTTCTTCCTTTGATGCTTTTGGTATCGATGAAGTTTCTACCCTTCGTGCCTTCCCGAATCACAAGTTAAATTTCTCGGTCTGCTCCTTGTTGGACACTGACATATCATGCCCAACTTGTCGTCCAAATAATAATACTCCTCTCTCGCTCGTGTTGGCCGCCCTGTCCTTAGCTTGCAGCCTTCCTTTGGAAATTTGTGGCACTGCTTTCATGCACGCAAAGGACACAATCCTCCTTCTCTATTCATGAGTGCCAATTGCCACCCTCTTGCTCATGCACTCGACAACAGAGCTAGCAGAGCCTCCTCGTGCTCTCTCCACCAGCTCCTGCAGTTCTCGGCCTGCCTCTGCTCGTTCGGCTTCCAAACCACCAGCAGCTCGATTCAACTCTTTCCTCTCCTGCTGTCTTCACCACAAGCAACCCCACTGTCAGCTCGTCCTCCTCTTCGTCATGGGCGGCCCCTGACAGTTATGCGCTCGTCAACCTGCTACTTTTCTTCTGGCGGCCTCGTCCCCTCTCTCTGACGGCTTTTTATCTTTCCCTGTGCTGTCTGCTTTTCGATGGCTCCGCCCTTGCGTGCCGTTTTTTTTTTTATAAAGCTCATCAACCTCTATTTTTACTGCAACCCCTTAACTCATAAAATATTTCCTTTAAAAAAAACCTTGCTTTTTATTACTTTAAGCGGCTGTTCACACTGGTCTTGCATGTGGGTTAAAATAATGCCGATCTTCACCTTCAAGGCATACGTATAGGTGAATGCATTGAAGAGAAGCCGTCCCTTTGCATCGAATATCTCCACTCTTTACTAAGCCATGCCGCCAAACTGATCTTGGTGGGCAACAAGCTCCTCAAACACATTTTAAGCTTCTTGAAGTACATCATATTGAAATACTTGAGAAATGGAACATCACATAGCACTTCTTATGGTTTACATATCAACCAAAGCATCTTCGAACACATAATATCGAACTGAAGTATCCTTGTCACCGCTATATTAGCCGCACCTACTGCTCTCTAAAGTACATTGCAGTAGTTATATGTATCAACAATGGCTTTGCCGAGTACAACAACACAAGCAATATACTCCAAGGGATGGCAATCAATAATCCGTCTGAGCAATAATAACGTCTAGAATCTTGTGTTATGTTAAAGCTTCACCTATGGACGTGGAGCGTCATGACATCCACTCCCTCTGAACCTGCACATCCTCCGGCATGTGCCAACCGTCTTCAGGTTGCTAATCATCATAAGCAAAAGTATCGCCAGAAGCTTCTTCTAGCGAATACATCTCATCATCTTCTTGGCATTCTCCAGAATCTATATCACCTAGAACCACCTGTCCTTCTCGCTTCTTGAATAATTTGATCCTCTTTCCTGCAATGGGTACTTTAAGCTTGGTGCCATCAAGTTCTCTAAGCTTGTAAGTTCCATTATCATAAACGTGCAGCACAACATAAGGTCCAAACCATCTCTTAACCATTTTACGCATGGCCGAATATTGATTTTCCAAACTGCTATCATAAACAAGTACCCAATCTCCATCTTTGATAGTATATGGTCTCAATCTATGCTTCTTGTCAAATGCAGCTTTATTCTTCAATCGTGCCTCCTTGAGCTTATCTATTGCCTGGTCAATGTCTTCTTGGCGTCTTTCAAGCTGCCGAATGCGCATAGCAAGCAAGTCTTCAGTTGACATTTCTGATTTCCATGGCAGTATGGTCCAAGAAACAATCGTCTCTTCTATAGGCATGATTGGCTTTTGCCCATACATAAGTTCAAATGGCATAAATCCTGTAACTAAGCTATGAGTAGCTCTGTCAGCCCATAAAGCAAAAGGTAAAAGTTTAGGCCAATCACCAATTCTTCCTCTACAAGTCTTGGCCAAAGCTTTAACAATAGGCGGATGTCCTCTTTCACTTTTCCATTACCTTCCGATTATATGCTGTAGTAAGAGCCAAATTGATTCCCAACCGATCGAAGAACTCATAAGCTTCATCTGCATCTAATTCTCCTCTATCTGCAGTAATCTTCCCAATGCAACCATATCGGCAAATCACATTCTCAAGCAAAAACTTGCATACTGAACTTGTAGCTTTGGTACGCAAACCTCTTCCTTCCACCTGGTTAGTGAGATCCTCTCTGGCAAGAACAATATACCTCATTTTCCAAATACCGACTGGCATAGTAATCAAATCTACAACCCACTTATAATGCATAGCCAATGGATAAGTAGGATGTAACTCATCTCGATGTCGCACATTTGAATACTGTTGACAAACCATGCAAGTCTCCACAAATCGAGCAATATCTATGTACATACCTTTCCACCAGTAGTGGTCTTTAATCTTGGCAAATGTTGCCCACACTCCTCTATGTCCTGCCCATAAATTCTCATGAAACTCTTTAATTACCTATTGTTGTTTTACTTTGTCACATACCACTCGTTGTGGTGATCCTCCTGGACGTTTTGGTTGCTTCCACAAGTGCCCATCTTTAAGGAAATAACCATAATCTTTCTTCCTGATCCTCCTGTATTCTTGATCACTCCATTCCTCTTGCTTGGTGAGAGTGCTGAGATAACGGCCTATCAAAAGCCACTCTCCATCGTACATCTCATCTAAAAAAGCTTCAAAAACACGAGCAAGAACACTACAACTTGCATGCAAATGAGAAGAAGTATAAAACTTTAAGCCCACATTATCACTCTCTGTAAGCATCTCTTCCTCATCTTCATACCTGGCTCTTGATAACATATCTGCTACCGGATTGTCCCTTCCTGCAATATGACAAAATTCAGGATTAAGAGACTTAATGAAAGCTATCCATCGTAACATAGCAATATCCGGAGTGGAGCAATTCGTAATCATTCCTATCAATGGTAAGCAATCAGTCTCCACTACAACTGAAGCTCCAATAAAACACTCCTTGTCAGACTTTAGAGCAGTAGCAACGCCCCAAAGCTCTCTCTTAACGTGTGAGTAACTTCGTTGACGAGTGTTAAGAACCTTTGCACCAAACCGAATAGCATATCTATGACCATCCTCATCATCTTGACCAATAGCCCAACCAATGCCTGTAGGACTAGTGTCAACCGTCAAAATCACTGGCCTTCCACATTTATAATCAACCTTCCTTAAGGTAGGAGCATCCAACAGCATCTTCTTCAATTTCATGATGGACTTTGTATGGACATCTTCCCACACAAATCTTTTCCCTTTTCTTAATATTGGTAAAGTACTTCTGCAACATGAGCAAAGTGAGGTAACCAAATACGATAAAACACGCAAGCACCCAAAAAACGACGGACTTCAGTAACTGATGTGCATGAATTCTTCATCCTTTGTATTGCTTCCACCTTAGCTGGACTTGGGCGTCGTCCATGTGGCCCACACATATGTCCAACAATCAATATTTCTTTGGCACCAAAAATTGATTTTTGACCTGAAAGTGTTAGATTTACCTCTTCAAGTTTAGATAGAATAGCTTCACAATCTGCAATATGTTGAGCAACAAAGCTTCGGCACCCCCTCTGATCTTTTACCTCGTCTTTCAAACCTTCTTCACAACCCTTGATTAGCAAATCATCAATAAAAGGCATAGTAATGTGAGGAATGAATTCTCTTAATACCTTGTTCATGCCATTCATCATGTGAGCAACAGAATTTGTGGCACCTTGCGGTAAAGTACACATCCTTACCAACCCAAGTGGAGTACACATAGTAGTGAGATCTCTACTCTTAAAAGCAACCTAAAACTGATCATAGCCTGAGTAAAGATCACCCATGGAATATATAGCCCTACCTGCAAAATCTTCTGCAAACTCGTCCACAATTGGTCATGTGCCAACATTACGAATTGTTACCTTATTTACTAGCTGCATGTCTTGAATAAATCGCAGGGCTCCATTCTTCTTTGGGACGGTGAACCATCGATTAGAATAAGGTGCACAAGATGGCTCCAAAATACCCATACGTATCTTTTCATTTAACAAGTCAATAAGTTGTGGTAGATGGGCTTTAGGAACAGGAATAGGACGCAAATTCCATGGCATATGTGGAACGGTAAAGATAATCATAGGTGCTACAACATTTGGATCTACACATCCAATTTCACTGGGCTCAAAAGCAAAGGCTTTACCATGTTTTGCAAGCATCTCTTGAAAGCACTTGACCTCCTCATCAGTAAGAAACCCTTCTTCACCAATGACTATTTGCTTCAAGGTCTCTTTAATAAATTTGTGGCCAATGTTCTTGGGATCCCTTAGCTTTGGTTGGTGTGAAGCTTTTTCGATAACCTCCTCACTCTCCCCTGGGAGTGGGGTAGCTACAGGCCTGACCTTCTTTGCAACAGTTTTGTACTTTGTATCCACCTGCACTTCAAAAGCACCACCCAATTCTTTACTTACCTCCATTAGAATGTAATACATGTCCATCGAATGCACTCGCACAAATTTAGTCCCACTTTGCAACCTACACTTCTTGATAACTTCGAGTTCTGACATCGTATCAACATAAGAAACTTCTTCAAAGACTCCTGAGATAACATCATCATGTTCAAGTACATCACATCCCTGCAAATCACTTTGAACACTTACCACATATTGCTTCTCCCACTTAGATAGCTCCATGAACTTCCTATATGAAACTAACCTTCAGATGTTAGTCCCAGAAACCCCGAAGAAAAAGTCTCTTCTTGCGAGAACTTCTTCTTCCCTATACCACTATCGTCCCGCTCTATAGTGGCACCCCAAGAAAATCCTGAGCAAACCTGTACTCTTTAAACTCTTTCCGAACCCTTGGCAAAGGCTCAGTATCTTAAGCTATCTTTATTCCTGACATGATCAACACAAACAGTCAAAAATTGAACCGCTCTCTTACCATCTTTACTTCGAATCCTTGCAAATGCTGAACCATCATCCAAAACCTTTGTTTCCATACACACAGTTGTGATGTAAGGTTGCCCTAGGATAAGTGGATGTTCCTGTATAAAAAAGTTATGTTCATCACAAATATCTCCAGTTGTAACCTTGACATTTGCACATGCACCATATAAATCGCCAGGCTGGGTGTTGGTAGCTCGAATCCGCCAACCATGATCCATATCAATAGGCCATTTCCCTCTCTGGTACAAGCTTTTTGACATCAAATTAATTTTTGAACCATGATCCACAAGTGCTAGAATAGGCTCATCAATATCACCAATCTTAACAATTGTCTCTGTAGTGGCTCTCGCCCAATGTGTTCTGAAAAAATGACTCCTAGGTACTGCTTCCTCACCATCATCATTATTGAAGTGAACATGTCTTACCTCGGGTGTAACTTGATTGGAGATCACTGTAGACTGTAAACTTTCTTCTTCAATCTCTAACTCATAAGCATCCAGAATCGATTCTACATGCTGAATCACTTGGCTCTTGACCGCATCAGGTTCTTGCTTGACTAGTACTTGCCGCTTTCTCTTTATAATATCAATGATCTCCTCATGAAATTCACGTTTAGCAATGCCCAAGACATCGCCCAAAGTAAGTTCCACCTTGCTATTGAGAATGCGTTCCTCAAATACCTTCTTCAGATTTGTAGCCAATTCAATATCAGATTTTAACTTGTAAGAAGGCCCTTTTGGCTTACCTTGCTTTTTATCTTTTGGTGCCTCTTCCATAACCACTTCAGGTGTAAGAACTTCTGTAGAACTTGCCCCTTCTTCCTTCTTGCCGCTAGTCCTCGTAGCTCGTTTTGATGAGCCCACAATGTCTTCATCTCTCTTGCGCTTCTCTTCCACCATAGCTTCATTAGCCTGAGATTTTGCAAGAAAGGCATACACAGAAAGAGAATCTACAGGATCTGACCACCCCGTAGTTTGTCGAATGTAATTCCCAGCTTGACTTAATGTGTCACGAGTTATTTTACCTTTGTCAGCTGTCCTCAAAGCATATGGGCATAGATTTCTTTTAGCCTTGGTACTTTCTTCATCCTCCGCACTGCATACGTGTAATCCATAAGTTGTTGCATCAACCCTAGAGACATTGTGCTGCATCTCCTCAACCAGCTTCTTCATACCGCCCTTCCCATAGTTAAAACGTAGACGTTCACCAGTTTCCTTAAGATGCAGCTTGCCGTCCTTCCAAAAAACTGTGTTCTTCTTATAAGCTTCATTAAAATCATCACAATTTTTGCGTATATGATCTAAGCTATCACACCACATGCATCCTTTATCCCATTCTTGTTGTGGAGGACGTTGTCTGGGTTCTGAAGAAGATCCACTTGCACTCAAACCATCAAGTTTAACAGCTTTCAAATTCAAATTCAACTCTTGTATACCTTTTACCAGCTCATCAAGGACTGGCTCCTCCAGCTTGGGCTTCGGCTTCTCCACTAGGTCCTCTTCGAGCACTTCCATAGGATCAGCCACTATGAACTTGTCCACCCTCTTTTGTCGCTTTACAATCATATTAACAGCTTCTGTAACCAGTTTCCAATCAGAAGTTAAGCCCAACTCACCAGATGGATCCTCGAGCAGGTGTACCAAGCTCTTCTGAAGGCGCGAATCTGCTGCTTGAATAAATAGCTCAACCTTTTCCGGTTGCATTGTTTTCTGCTCAGCAGTAGATAACTGTTCAAACTTCTTTTCAAAAGCTCGTAGCAATTCTCTCGCAGATAAACCTTTATCCTTCTGTTGTATCCATTTCATAAAGCTTTGCTTGGTAACTCGTTGAGAATCTTCGAGAAAATACTCTTCTTGTAAAGCCTTCTTAAACTCCTGCCAATTTGCACCATGTGTTATCGGAATTTCTTCAATTCGAGCCCTAAGCTCAGGAGCCGCAATTAAGTGAAAACCTTCCACTGAGTCATGATCATTAACTCCATAATCCTCCATAGATTGTTCATAAACAGTACAAAATTTTGAAATATCACGACCTTCAAATCTTTGCAGCTTTTTCAGTTACTGTATACCTTGCTTGACGAATACGTTCACTTTGTTGGTACTACTGTTGAGAAGCCTGTTGCTGCTCCATATAGGCTGCGAACAGCTGCATCATCTGTTGCATTGCTACTTCCTGTGGTGTCGACATCTTATGCTACCAAGTCCCACCCCGGCTCGCTTTCACGTCGGGTTCACCAAAGATGTCGGGGGATTTTTATGTGCACGAGTTGAGCCGGGTCAGCACCGGGCTGCTCGCTGTGGGAAACGGTGAGAGGAAGATGCACATTTCAAGAGAATATAGCACGAAAGAACACCTTGAATTGAATTACCTAAATGAACTAAAATCTAAATACAAAAAAAATAATAACTTGATCGCAATAGGCAACAAGTGCTCTTGGTCCCACCGAGACTGTGAGCGGAAGAAAAATGCCAAAATTGTATGGCCTCAATGCTCTTCCCTTGCTCTTCTCGACCACCTTCACTTGCACTCACTTTGTCGTCACTTGCTTGAGTTTTCTTTAAATTCAAACAAACCTGAAAATTGCTAAAGATCTGCTTCTCCATTGTCATTACTCTTTGTGAACTTCAACTTCTCGTCCTTGCTTTATTCTGAACACTAACGATCTTCTTCCTTTGATGTTTTTGGTCTCGATGAAGTTTCTACCCTTCGTGCCTTCCCGAATCACAAGTTAAATTTCTCGGTCTGCTCCTTGTTGGACACTGACATATCATGCCCAACTTGTCGTCCAAATAATAATACTCCTCTCTCGCTTGTGTTGGCCGCCCTGTCCTCAGCTTGCAGCCTTCCTTTGGAAGTTTGTGGCACTGCTTTCATGCACGCAAAGGACACAATCCTCCTTCTCTATTCATGAGTGCCAATTGCCACCCTCTTGCTCATGCACTCGACAACAGAGCTAGCAGAGCCTCCTCGTGCTCTCTCCACCAGCTCCTGCAGTTCTCGGCCTGCCTTGCTCGCGCGCGCACGCGTTCTCTTCCCTCTCAGGCCCGCCTCTGCTCCTTCAGCTTCCAAACCACCACCAGCTCGATTCAACTCTTTCCTCTCCTGCTGTCTTCACCACAAGCAACCCCACTGTCAGCTCGTCCTCCTCTTCGTCATGGGCGGCCCCTGACAGTTATGCGCTCGTCAACCTGCTACTTTTCTTCTGGCGGCCTCGTCCCCTCTCTCTGACGGCTTTTCATCTTCCCTGTGCTGTCTGCTTTTCGATGGCTCCGCCCTTGCGTGCCGTTTTTTTTTTTATAAAGCTCATCAACCTCTATTTTTACTGCAACCCCTTAACTCATGAAATATTTCCTTTAAAAAAAACCTTGCTTCTTATTACTTTAAGCGGCTGTTCACACTGGTCTTGCATGTGGGTTAAAATAATGCCGATCTTCACCTTCAAGGCATACGTATAGGTGAATGCATTGAAGAGAAGCCATCCCTTTGCATCGAATATCTCCACTCTTTACTAAGCCATGCCGCCAAACCGATCTCGGTGGGCAACAAGCTCCTCAAACACATTTTAAGCTTCTTGAAGTACATCATATTGAAATACTTGAGAAATGGAACATCACATAGCACTTCTTTTGGTTTACATATCAACCAAAGCATCTTCGAACACATATCGAACTGAAGTATCCTTGTCACCGCTATATTAGCCGCACTTACTGCTCTCTAAAGTACATTGTAGTAGTTATATGTATCAACAATGGCTTTGGCGAGTACAACAACACAAGCAATATACTCCAAGGGATGGCAATCAATAATCCGTTTGAGCAATAATAACGTCTAGAATCTTGTGTTATATTAAAGCTTCACCTATGGACGTGGAGCGTCACGACAACGTGTGGTGGTGCGGATGTGTCACACACCCCAATAGAGAATACAGAGAGAATGAGATGGTGGTTATGGAGTTTAGGATTCTTACTCTAAACAAGAAGTGATAATTGATGATTGAAAGGCTTATTGCTTTCCTGCAAGAGAGCAGTGATGAGAGCTACATATAGAATTATGTGACGAAGTTGATGTAGAGCATGTACACTATAAAAATAGAAGAGAATATAGTAAGATGAAAGATGGTTCTTCTTCTTCTTCTTTCCACAAATGAGAGAAGGATAGTTATAAAGATGGTGTTGCACCACCTCTGTATAATACGTACGTAGACTTTCGATGTATTCTATGTAACTACTAGCCCCCAAAATTGAGCTCTACCGCTCTTTATATGCTTCTCTTGCAGCTTGGAGTGTCCTCCAAGGCAAAATAGGGCACCCCCTTTCTAGCTTGGAATAGCTCCTTCTTGTGGGATTTTTGCTAAAAACATGGCCTTCCTTTTGCAAGTCAACTCTAGCCAAAGGATTTAATTTTCCTCCTGTAACCCAATCAGTAATATGATATCTAAGTAACTAATGAAATTGTACGTAATCTTAACTGCACCGCGAGCCTCGATATAATCACCACACTTACCGTACCGCTCCACAAATTTATGGTGCCATTTTTTATGAAAATAATTCTCGTAGAATTTTGTTGAATCTCGCTTCTTCACCATATGTTTTTTTTTCACTTATACGATAAATAAATATTTTTGGGGTTGGATAATGTTAACAAACGCATTGCTTTTTAGGAATGCCAAAAAGCGTGAAAAGCATATATTTTTTTTGAAATTGAACCATGGTTTCACCTAGCCTACCTAAACTAGGAAACGGACTTGCTTTTCACTAAAAAGTAAAAAACACCCAAAAAGAAGATTTTTATGAAATTGAACCCTAACTTCCCTAGACCTCGTAAGTTAAGGATCCGGACCTGCTTTTCACAAAAAAAAAAAAGCAAGAAAAAGCAAAAATGTTCAAAATTGAACAAATCAGGTCTCCCCAATCTCGAAAAAATAAAAAGTCTTTCAAAACATATTAAGTGCATAAGTAAAGAGTGAGTTTAGGAAATAAAAAGACAGATGAATGTGGAAAGTCAAAAGACATATGAAGGTGGAAAGTCAAAAGGCACATGAACGTGGAAAGTCAAAAGACCTTTTGTGTCCATATAAAGAGGTGGTTGACTTCACATTGTATATTTGTGTTTTTGCTTCTAATTTTCACAAAAAAAGCAAGAAAAGCAAAAATGTTCAAAATTGAACAAATTAGGTCTCCCCAATCTCCGAAAAATAAAAGTCTTTCAAAACATATTAAGTGCATAAGTAAAGAGGTGAGTTTAGGAAATAAAAAGACAATGAATGTGGAAAGTCAAAAGACATATGAAGATAGAAAGTCAAAAACACATGATTGTGAAAGTCAAAAGACCTTTTGTGTCCATATAAAAAGGTGGTGGACTTCACATTGTATATTTGTGTTTTGCTTCTACTTTATATTTCGTTCATTGTTTTCTCTCTTTAAACTGTCCTTGCAATCTCTCTCTCTCTCTCTCTCTCTCTCTCTCTCTCTCTCTCTCAATGTTGTATTCATCATTCTCACGTCCTGCTAATATTGTTGCAAATCTACATAACACATTGTTTTTATTGTTATTGAGGGAATCTTTGAATTAGGAATACCTTTTAATTTTTTTGAAACCATTAAGAATACCTTTTAATTTTTTAGTAGCCAAGAAACAATAAAGGAGCACCTCCCTACGCGAGCGAAATGAGCTTCTCTATAGCCAATTTGGTGAAGGTCATCTATTTGCTCGTGTGTGTGTGTGTGTGTGTGTGTGTGTGTGTGTGAAGGTGATACTTCCCGTGCCCTCTCCTCTCCTCGACCAAGCTTCTTGGCCACCCAAGTTTCCTCATGGTCATGCCTCAAATGGATGCATTATTGCATGCAAGCCCAAACAAGCCACACCAACTTAATTAAGCAAGAATTAAGTTGTATATTGTGATTTAATTTCATTGCAAGTCCAAATCGACACGCATGAATGAGAATTAAGCATAACTATGCAACAATCAAGCATAAATTGATAAAAAACTCAATTTTTCCTCAAAATTTAGTGCCAATCAATCATTGCTATCATATATGCCAAGAAAAATGACACTCCAATCATTGACTTGTAGGCACATGATCAAACTCCATGCCTCCTCTTCCCTTTGCATGCTTCATGTATCTTTCTAGCCGCTCTTCCATCCCCTCCTTCCTCAAGGTGCAAGAGAGAGAGATACCTAAGGTTTGATATTAGTGAAATGGCACAGATACTACTACATGCCCTTCTACACCCAACCTCTCTCCTTTTATAGGCTCTTAGGCTTTATTTTAAGAGACCCTTGAACCTGCATGCATAGCTTAGGGCTATGCCCCCTTGGTCCTACTCTTGCTGTGACAATCGACGTGATTTGTGTGTAGATTGTCTCTAGGGGTAGGTTCCCACCAACTATAGGGCGGATGCCCCTTTATGGTTTCATTTATATGTTCTTCAAATGCCATGGTGAAGGTGACAATATGAGTCTTTGAAGGTCACAAAGGTCATACAAACTACACATCAAAGGTGATGTGAGGCTTTAGGGTTTCCATCCCAAAACTACATGCCTCTTTCTTCAAGCATATGTGCTTGGCTCCACAACCTCTATGATTGGGCTTAGAATCAGATGCTTGGGTGTATCTGTCAGGGAATGTGCTCCCTTTTCTCTTATTTTATTGAGGCATAGGTTTTGAGTTATTTACATGTCCTCCCATTCCTCTTGCTTGAGCAACATCGCATATTTTCATGCTTGCACATCCCCTTTGTGTATCTGTATGTGTTGATTTGTGTATTTGTCTATAACAAGAAGACTAAGAAGTGATACGGACATTGAAAGAGCAAAACAAAGTGCTACATTGTCAACCCCACAAACCCAATGTGTTAGACAAGAGGAAAGGGATTGAACTTTCATTCTAGTCATCCAAGATGATTTAATGCTCCACATGTGATTGCACTTCTCAAGGAATTGGGCATGGGCTGGTCCTTCTGATCCTTGGGTTTCTTGCATGCAGCCTACCAAAAAAAACCAAGAAATATAAAAACAAAGTCTCAAAAATATGCCGATGATATCAAACCTCACTAGCCTTGCCAGTAATATTCACATGCAATTTTGGAACAATGTCATCTACAACCTATGAACTTGGCTAAGGGGCATCGTTGGATTTTCCTTGGACACCCTACACCCGAGACAAAACTTGCTTAAAAATTGGGCCCAATAATATAAACCAAGGTAAGCAGATAGGACTCCACCTGCCCCATGCTTGTCATTTTGGGCCTTTCTACTTTTTTCACTTGACACTGTGTCATAATAATCAATATCTAATTCTCCTAAATGATTTTCTCATATTAAACTGATCATTTAATGTGGGGAAGTGCTAGGGGAGAAAAAGCTAGAATATTGGTTAAGCTAGCAGACCGGCCACAGTAGGGATCCAAAGGAGGGAAAATAGGGATCCAAAGGGGGGGCATCTGCAAAAGAGCCATGTGCAACAATGGGCTAAAAAGACCCTAAGGTTCAGCCCATTAAGACTTCCAAAATGCTAAGGTTCCAAATTCAAAGGTTGTGTCCGAAGGTCAACCCTAGGGAAATTGGATGCTTTGTGTGTAACTAAAAAGTCTTTGCATATCCCTACTTGGGAGGGGGCGAGCCCTTCTTCTAGGGGATGAGAGAGAAAGTCACACACACACACACAGAGGCTCCTTTACACAAAGGAATTAGGGACACATGTCAGCTCCCTAGCCCAGATGCCCACAAGGTGTGCCCAATTCCTATTGGATGGCCTTGGAGGTGGACCAATGAGAATTAGGCTAGAGTAAATCTAGTTTAATTAATTTAAAAACAGTTAATAAAAAACCAATGAGAATTAAGTCTCCTAGAAGACTATTGGACAGTCTCCCAAGGGGTCCAATGAGCATTCAGGAGCCCATGGCTTGCCTGATTCCTATTGGCCAGGAGGCAAAGGGGTCCAATGAGAGTTTAGTTTAATTATTAAATTACCTAAAGCTCTCACAAAAGGGGAAAGGGGGACACATGTCAGAAGGCTATCACTTATGCTGCTTAATAGCCATTGGCTTGACTTGGGGAGGTCCAATGAGGAGCCTGCAAGAGCAATTAGCAAGAGGGCTCCAAGAGAGAGAGGGGGCTGATTTTTGCAAGGCATTATCACACGCACACTCACAAAATCTCATGTGTGAAGAAAGAGAAGACTATCTCTTCCCACGCTTTAATGGAGAACTCATCACCTACTCCAAGCTTGTGAGATAGAAGCCTACATCGACATACTCTTGGCATGTGGATGCAAATCCAACAAGAGCCAAGCTTCAATGCATGCTCATCTCCTCTACCAAGCTAATTACTAAGCTAATCTATGCTAGTATGAGTGATTATGTGAGGAGATGTACATCTTTCTCGAAGATACTCCTTTTCCTCTCAATCTACTCTCATACCCTGCTGGCTCTCACCATCTTCGAAGGTGTGTGAGGTCTTGAGTCTGAGAACGGGATAATTAAAGTTTGTTTGCTAAGTTTTTTTGCTTGGTGCATGAAGCTTTTCATCTTCATTGCACTACTAGTCTTGAAGAATCAAAGAATTTATTGTACAATGTCTCTCTTGATGGGAGAAACCATAATACAAAGCCTTTTGGAGGGGGGACCGGCTCCATGCAAATCCGATCCTCAACTGTTGTCAATAGCTTAATTTCTCTCTCTTTTGAAAGTATTGTTGATGCTATCTAACTAGGTGTTATGCTTTTTGTTGCTCTCTCCACCCAAGCACTCTTGTAATTCTCATTAGGAATCTATTCTAATGAAATGCCCACTATGTTCATGTTAATTTCCGCTACACACAAGTTATTAGGCCATTAAATGTTACATTGGTATGAGAGCACAAGGTTTCTCTTTTCTTGCTCAAGAAGGGAGGTCCTCAAGCTAGCTATAAATGGTTGGTATTATTAATTGCCTGTGAGTAAGTAGAATAGGGATTTTTCAGCCTTGCAGTGCGCCTGCCTTCGTGCAGTTAACGGGGCATCACCATCGAGAGCTATGGTCTTAATAGTGGAGTCCTATGGGGCTTGCCTATGGCTTAACCACTATTGAGCTATTAGAAGCTTGACAAGAGCCGGTGCTATTTTGGTGTTGAAAGACCCTCTCTTCTATTCCTTGCAATTAATGATATTCGAGCCGCGGGTATAGCAGCTTGAGTGCTTTTTCTAAAGGGGTAAAGAGGAGTAGCAACTAGGGCTTGAAGTGCCAAAGTACACCTAAAAGTTGTTAGAATGGCTGACAATAGTAAAGCGAGTGAAATTAATGTTGATAACTTTGATTTTGCTCATGAGCAAGCTACTAATAATGCTTCAATGCTTGTTAACTATCTTGTTTCTAGGCTTCAACAAGCCATGGGCAATCCATCTCTCCAAAGTGAAGTGCAACGGCAGCTCCGTGTTCACGGATTCTCCAAGCTCATCACCATGATGAGAGAACACCTAGGAAGCCTCCTTGTGAGACTACCAAAAGAGGTCTCTCTCCGATTCGGGAAGAAGAAGAGAATCCGTACGAAGGGCTCAAGAATTTACTTCTTGATGATGCATCTCCTTCTCAAAGGAGAACTCAAGAGCCT
Organism: Adiantum capillus-veneris; assembly: GCF_014529385.1. Classification (NCBI taxonomy): domain Eukaryota; kingdom Viridiplantae; phylum Streptophyta; class Polypodiopsida; order Polypodiales; family Pteridaceae; genus Adiantum; species Adiantum capillus-veneris. Next base: position 87,886,157 of record NC_140932.1, read on the forward strand.
CCACCGAAGGAACGAGAAAGAAGTGAGTCTCCCACCACCTCGACGGGGATGGCTCCATGAAGACGGCGGGCTAAACGCTCTCCATCACCACCAAAGCGGAGAATACCATCACACTCTTCTCCACGCCATAATTCAAAGAGGGATGATAAAAATGAAGAGAAGAAAAAGGCGAGAAAGAGGACACCCTCTTCTTCATCCTCTTCCTCTTATGAAAGTGATGGTGAAGACAACGAAGATCAAGACAAGAAAAAGGCGAGAAAGAGGTCACCCTCTTCTCCACCTTCTTCAAATTCTTCACCTTCTGAAGAAAGTGATGGTGCAACCTTTGAACCATCAAAAAGAAGAGGCCATAGGAAATCCTATGCCGCATGGAAGAGGTCATCCAAGCTAAAGAAGTTCAAGGAGGGAGGGAAGAGCATCTCTTTCCTTACCTATGATGGTACCTTTGGTGCTACGGACAAAGTCTTGGCCTTTATCCAACAGTTCGATGCGGCGTTTGGAGATGAGGGCTTCACGGAGTCCTCTAAGCTACGCCATGTAGCTATGCACTTTCAAAAGTCCACCAGGCAATGGTGGTCTAGCCTACGAGCCAACAATGAAGCTCCATGAACATGGAAAGCTTTGAGAGCTTCCATTATGAAGCAGTTTTTGGCCACCGATGCCAAAGACAAAGTACTCACCGAATGGCGAAGCTTGAATCTCTCTCCCAATGAATCCATCCACAAATATGTAGACAAGTTTTGGGACCTACAACTCAAAGCCACTGTCTTTCAAAAGTTGGATTTTGGAGAACAAAAGCAACAATTTTGTGCGGGCTTAACCGAAGAAATGGCGGAGTATGTCAACTCCCAAAGACCACGTACCATATCGGCGGTAATACACCATACTATGGTGGCCTCTCGAATCAATTTCCAAACGGGGGCTAAAAGAAATAATAAGCCCCCGGAAAACAAGGGTTCCAATGAGCCTAAGGGGAAGGACAATGTCCAAAAGTCTCCTAAGGGCAACTCCAACAAAGCTAAAGAGAAGGGAGTTTACAAAGGTAAGAACAAACTCTCTCCTGAAGAGCTTGAGCGTTATCGCAAGGATAACCGGTGTTTCAAGTGCGGCGAACAAGGGCATGCGTACCGCGCTTGTCCCCAAAAGAACAACCGCCAAGATCCTCCTAGAGCTTCCTTGGTTGAAATCCAAGAGGAGGAGACTCACCAAACTCACCACAAAGGATCTCCTCTATGCCATGCTTGGGGAAAGGTAAGAGAACATGATGCTTTTATTCTCTTTGACCCTGGTTCTACTCACAATTTTATATCTATAGAGTTGGCCACCAAGCTAGGCATACAATCTTACGAGATGGGAGATGTCCTACCCGCAGACAGTGCCTTCAAGGGGCAAGAAGCTTCAGTCACTCCCTTAATCGGGAAATTGAGGCTTCATGTCCAAGGCTATGTGGACAAAGAGGAATTCTTTATCTCTCCTCTCAAGCATGAGGATGTAATCCTAGGGGCACCATGGTTTGACCGCCTGGCTGCCGATGTTAAATTTCCTGAAAGGAAAATCTCCTTTAAGTTCAGGGAAAAAGACATGTATATATATGCTAAGGAAATGGGTAACACTATCCCCATTGTACATACACCAGCTTTCAACAAGTCAATAAAGAGCTCTATTTCCATGTACATGATTTTTGTTAAAGATTTTCAAAATGAACCTAATGCTTTAGCAAAAGAAAATAAAAGCAACCAAAAGGAATTAGAGTTATCCAATTTTCTCAAGGGGTTTCAAGATGTTTTTATTGATGACATCCCTTGTGAGCTACCTCCTAAACGAGGTAATGATGACCATGCAATTGAACTTCTTCGAGGAAGTTCACCGCCTAACAAACCTCCTTATAGAGTTTCTCAAGCTCAACAAGAGGAGATTATGCGGCAAGTGCATGAGCTAGTTGAGAAGGGCATGGTTAGGCCTAGCTCATCTCCATTTTGCTCACCGGTGCTATTAGTGCAAAAAAAAGACGGCACATATCGTATGTGTGTTAACTATAGAGCACTAAATAGGATCACTATCAAAAATAGGTTTCCTGTTCCACGGGTAGAAGACCTATTTGATAAGCTACAAGGATCAACCTACTTCAGTAGGATTGACCTAAAAAGTGGCTATCATCAAATAAGGATAGTTGATCAAGACATTGTAAAGACCGCATTTCGCACCACACTTGGTCTTTACGAATACATTGTCATGCCTTTTGGCTTGACCAATGCACCAGCCACATTCAACCGCTTGATGGAGAAGCTGTTCAGGCCTCATCGAACCTTCACTAGAGTGTTCTTTGATGATATTATCATCTACTCTAATTCATTAGACGAACACAAGCAACACCTCCAGGTAATATTTCAAGTTTTAAGAGAGAATAAACTTTATGTTAATCGAAAGAAAAGTGAATTTTTCTTGCAAGAGATTCAGTATTTAGGTCACATTATCTCTCAAGATGGCATCCAAATGGATCCATCAAAGTTAGAGGTAATAAAAGGATGGCCTAAACCAAGGAATCTTCATGAACTAAGAAGCTTTATAGGTATGTGTGCATACTATAGACGCTTCATAGAAAAGTTCTCACAAATTGCGGGACCATTACATGACCTAACAAAGAAAAGCGTTAGGTATACATGGTCTGCTAAGGAGAAAAATGCTTTCGAAAAGCTTAAAGAAAAGCTTATCTCTCAACCTGTGCTTACACTACTGGATCTCTCAAAACCATTTGAGGTCCAATGTGATGCTTGTGGTGATTGCCTTGGAGCTGTTTTGCTCCAAGAAGGGCACGCCATAGGCTATGAGAGTCGAAGGCTCGACCCTGTTGAGCAAGCTCTGGGCATATATGAAAAGGAACTCCTTGCAGTTCTACATGCCTTAGACTCATGGAAGCACTATTTATTGGGGACTCCTTTCATTCTGCGAACGGATCACCAAAGTCTTAAGTACTTCATGACGCACACCAAGCTCTCCGACAAACAAATGAGGTGGGCAAATTTCCTTTCGCAATTTCATTTTCATATTGCTCACATTGCTGGCAAGCATAATCAAGTAGCTGATGCACTCTCAAGACGGCCGAGAGTGAATGCGGTTTCCATAGCAACTCACAATGATCTATCTTCAATGATAGATGAGTACGCTATTGATCCCGACTTTAGAGATGTGATTTCAGCCCTTTCATTAGGGAAGAAAGAAGAACCATTTACTTTACAAGATGGTTATCTTCTCTATGGTAATAGACTATGTGTTACTAACTCACTACGTGAGAAAGTAATGTATGAATCTCATGCTCCACCTTATGCGGGGCATAGAGGGATTCAGTCTACCTTAAAGGGAATTGAAACATATTTCTATTGTCCTACCATGAAAGTGAACATACAAGAGTATGTTTCTAAATGTGTGGTATGCCAAAAGACAAAATTTGATAGAGGGAAGCAACTTGGATTGCTTCAACCCTTGCCAATCCCTAATTCACCATGGGAGAGCATATCCATGGATTTTATCTTTGGATTACCCTATCCATGGGAATACGGGAATATGGACGATAGTAGACAGGTTCAATAAACAAGCTCATTTTATACCTGTCAAAAAGACTATCAAAGCCCATCAAATGGCAACCCTCTTCATTTCACAAATTTTCAAGTACCATGGCTTGCCAATGTCCATAGTGTCGGATAGAGATCCTAGAATGACCAGTAATTTTTGGAAGGGTCTCTTTGAGAATTTAGGGACAAGGCTAAACTTCTCTTCAGCCTATCATCCACAAACAGATGGCCAAAGTGAAATAGCTAACCTAACCATTCTCGATCTACTAAAAGCCTATGTAATGGAAGTAGATCAAAGATCCCAATGGGAGAAGTACTTACCCTTAGTGGAGTATACTTACAATAACACTGTACATACTTCCACGGGAAAAGCACCTTTCGAGGTAATTGAGGGAAGATCAAAAAGTCCCTTGCTACTTAAGGTACATGGGAAGATATTTGCTGCAGATGAGTATAGCCGAGACCTACAAGAATCTTTTCAAAAGATTAAGGATCCTATCTCTATCTCACAGCAAAGGCAAAAGGCTGCTGCTGACAAGCACAGAAGAGCCCAAGCCTTTAAAGAAAACTATTGGGTCTTGTTAAAGTTTCCCAAGGCTCGATTAAGGCACACGACGGGCAAGAATCCTACGGGCCACCAAAAGTACTACGCTAAACTAGCAAAAAGGTACTATGGTCCCTTCCAGATTCTTAGGCCAATCAATGAGATGGCCTATCAACTCAAGTTTCCCAATCATTGGCTCATACACAATGCTTTCCATGTGAGCCTATTAAAGCCTTACAAAGGAGATCCACCTCAAGAACCAACTATTGAAGACCCACCGGAGATCGAGGACCAAGAGGAGGTGCTGCAGCCCGAGTCCATTCTCCGACATGAAGACAAGGTACTAAGAGGCAGTAAGACTATCCGACGATATCTTATTAAGTTTAAGAATTATCCTTTTGAAGATGCTAGATGGATGCAAGGCATACAATTAAAGGATAACCAAAACCTTGTCAATGCTTACAATGCTTCCCAAGAGTAAGAAAATGTACAAAATGTTAAAAATGAACAAAGTTTTTGTCTTATAAGACTCTCTTTTTCTTTATTGTGCACAAAAATGAAGTAGTATGCATGCTTAGATCAAGTTTGTGGAGACGACGTCTCCCAAACACCAAGTAGAGCTTGTCACTCTACTATGGAAGACTGATAGGACTAATGTGCAGACATGCTTGCGGCAGCCTCAGGCTCTCAAGCGCCAAATGGACTAGTCATCCATTGTGGAATGAGGTCGTAGGGTAACATAGGGATCCTCCACCCGCTAAGAAAAGGATTCATGAATATGCTTTATCTTCTCTACACCATAGTCGAGGACGACTATGATTTCAAGAGAATAGAAAATGTCATAATAATCAATATCTAATTCTCCTAAATGATTTTCTCATATTAAACTGATCATTTAATGTGGGGAAGTGCCATGGGAGAAAAAGCTAGAATATTGGTTAAGCTAGCAGACCGGCCACAGTAGGGATCCAAAGGAGGGAAAATAGGGATCCAAAGGGGGGGCCATCTGCAAAAGAGCCATGTGCAACAATGGGCTAAAAAGACCCTAAGGTTCAGCCCATTAAGACTTCCAAAATGCTAAGGTTCCAAAATTCAAAGGTTGTGTCCGAAGGTCAACCCTAGGGGAAATTGGATGCTTTGTGTGTAACTAAAAAGTCTTTGCATATCCCTTCTAGGGGATGAGAGAGAAAGTCACACACACACACACAAAGGCTCCCTTTACACAAAGGGAATTAGGGACACATGTCAGCTCCCTAGCCCAGATGCCCACAAGGTGTGCCCAATTCCTATTGGATGGCCTTGGAGGTGGACCAATGAGAATTATGTTGAGATGTCGAGCTCTACACCTTGAGCTGGCATCCACTACGGGGCTTGGCCGCTTACGGCATTTACTCACTGGCGCGTTAGGTGACCGACACGGAGGATCTCTGCCAGTGATTCTACAACTGGACTACACTTATAGTGCCAGCCTAGTACACTTCTAGCGAGTTCACACTTAGTGACCGCATGTACATATGTGCTACTTTTCAGCTTTAGCACTTAGTCATTTTGTACTCTCTTTTCTATGAAGAAGAAGAAGAAGCTTTCCATCTCTGTGTGCTTTGTGCTTGTCTTGTGTAGCTCTCTTGCATCCTCATTCTTTACATGGTATCAGAGCTTGGTGCATGCAAGAGAGGCTAAGAGAGCAAGAGCATCACAATCCCTTCGTTCGCAATCCAAAGTGCAGTATACAGAGATTTATTGTACAAGTACAGTGGTTGTATGTACGCTTGATTGTGGACACTGGTTGAGTGTATAAAGCGTTACAGGTACCACAATAGCAGGTTCAGCAGATTTGCAGGTTTTTGCAGATTGCATCTATTTTGTCTTAGTGCTTCAAGATGTCTGACGGTTTCAATCAGATTGTTACTGAGAAGCTTGAGAAAAATAACTACCCTGCATGGAAGTTCATAATAACAAATTTCCTAAAAGGAAAAGGTTATTGGGACTATGTAGAAGGAGACAATGAAAAGGAACCAGAGATTCCCGAGGCAAATGCTCCAGCAGAACAAAGGAAAGCTTTGAGGGACTGGTAACAAGGCTAGAGCAAAGTGATGTATTGGCTTTCTATGAGCATCACAGATGGCATGATGGGCTATCTACAGGATGCTGAAACCCCCGCCATTGCATGGAGAAACTTAGGCAGAGTGTTCGAGGTGAACACTAAGGCCGGGAAGCTTCAACTAAAGTCGGAGCTAAATCAGGTTAAGAGGAACAACCTCTCAATCAATGATTATGCCTTGAAGATCAAGAGTATCATTGAGGCTCTTGGATCTATTAAAGTCTCAGTGGAAGATGATGACATTGTCCGTGCATGCTTGGATGGTCTAGGAGATGAGTATGTACATTTTAGGTCTTCCATGAATACAAGAGACGACATCCCCGTGTTCCAAGATTTGATCTCTATGCTTATTCTTGAGGAGAAGAACCTTGACACATCTTCTTCTCATGGCAGAAATAATTCTGAACAGGCCTTCTATTCTAACTCCAACAGAGGTAGAGGTAGAGGTAGAGGTCGTGGTCGAGGCCCAAGGGGTTGCAGGGGCCAATTTCTGGAAGGTCAATCAAATCAAAACAATACAGGTGGCAGGGGAAACCAGTCTCAAGGCAGGGGGAGTCAAAGAGGTCGTGGTGCAGGATCAAGCAGGCAGCAACATACTCCAAATAGCAGAGAATGTTCGACTTGTGGTGAAAGAGGTCACATGTCACGTGACTGCCCAAAGGGAAAAGCAAGTGGAAAGAGAGAACAGGGCAACTATGCATCTACTAGCAGAGATGCAGATGACAGCAAAAACGAGCGCATGTTTGTTATGCAGCATGTAATGAATACAATGACTGTAGAGAATTCCACCCAAGATGATGTTTGGTATGTGGATTCAGGTGCCTCTAATCACATGACGTCTCGTGGAGAGTGGTTTAGAGATATGCGCAAACCAGATGTGTCAGGCTATGGTGCAGACAGGAGATGACACAGCTCACCCCATTGCTCATGTAGGGGACATACCTCTAAATACGAAGAGTGGGAAATCAAAGTACTTAGCAGATGTACTTCATGTCCCAAACATTACAAAGAATCTTGTTTCTGTTGGACAAATGGTTGAGCAGGGTTTGCAGGTTCGCTTCAATCCAAATGGCTGTTATGTAGAATATTTCCAGAATGGCTGTAAGCTGATCACAGAGGGCAAATGTGTGGGCAGAATGTTTACGCTGAATGTAGACATGCTTGAGGTAAAAGCTGCATTATTTGCACAGGGCACAGGTGTTGTGGCTGATGTTGACATTTGGCACAAACGCATTGGCCATGTCAATGAGCAGAGATTGCGCAGCATGCAATCAAAATAGATTGTAAAAGGTTTGCCCAAATTCAAGGTGGATGGTATGGATAAAGTGTGTGCAGCATGCCAGTTTGGAAAACAGTCAAAGGGCTCATTTCCACATGAGCGCAATGTATATAAAAAGCCACTTGAGGTGGTGCACACAAATGTTTGGGGTCCAACCGATACTGCAAGTATACATGGTTGCAGGTATTATCTCTCTTTCATTGATGACCATACAAGGAAAGTATGGGTCTACTTCATGCGTAACAAAAGTGAAGTGTTTGGTCACTTTCAAGACTTCAAAGTCATGATTGAGAAGGTGACAGATATGCAAATCAAGACATTGAGGTCAGATGGAGGGGGAGAGTACTTCTCCAATGATTTTTCAGACTTTCTGCGAGACAGATATGCAAATCAAGACATTGAGGTCAGATGGAGGGGGAGAGTACTTCTCCAATGATTTTTCAGATTTTCTGCGAATGCATGGTATACGCAGGCAGTTTACATGCAGATATACTCGACAACAGAATGGGGTCGTAGAAAGGAAAAATAGGCACATTGCAGAGGTTGCACGTGCATTGATGAATGAGAAGAACATGCCTCATCATTTCTGGGCTGAAGCCGTAAATACAGCTGTGTACATTATGAACAGGACACCTACAGCTGCGGTGCATGATGTAACACCTGAGGAAAAGTTTACAGGTACAAAGCCTGATTTGGCACACTTGAAAGTGTTTGACTGCATAGCTTACGTGCATGTACCAGATGACTTGTGTAGGAAATTGGATCCTAAAGCACAGAAATGTATTCTTGTGGGATATTCCCTTGAACAAAAGGGGTACAGGTGCTACAATCCTACTACACGAGAATTACGAGTGAGCAGAGATGTAGTCTTTGATGAGATGAGCAGCTGGTACAGTAATGCACATGGCACTATTGGGGCTGATGTAAAAGATTATGTGGTTGTACAAAATGTGAGGCCACAGTCACAGGTTTTGAGTGGACCACAAGAGTCCTCTTCTCGTGGCTCTGTTGAGAAACCATGGAATGGTAGACTACGTACGCAGGTTACTCCACCAACAGGTACAGGGAATGTATCACGAAAAGGAAAGGAAAAGGTTGATGAACCTCCCTTTATGGCTGATGCATCATCAGGTTTTTCACATGTAGACATGGATTCAGATGGTTCTGAACAAAGTCTTGATGAGGAATTTGGAATTCCGGCTGTCAGGACACCTGGTGTAAGGAAAGTACAAGAAGATGCTAGAGGGCAAAGGAGTGACCCAGGACCGCGCAGATCTAATAGAGTCAGAAATCCAGTTCAGAAATTGACTTATGATGGGTATCTAGCGCATCACCAAGCCTACATGGCTAAGGTGATACAGGATGTGGAGCCCACATGTTTTGAGGATGCAGTTGGAAATGTGCATTGGGATGATGCAATGAATGAAGAGATGGCTGCATTGGAAGCAAACGACACATGGGAGTTGGTGCCATTGCCAAGTGGCAAGAAAGCTATTGGCTGTAAATGGGTGTATAAAACCAAGCATAAGGCTGATGGTAACATTGAGCGTCACAAGGCAAGGCTGGTCGCAAAGGGTTATGCACAGACGTATGGCATAGACTATGAGGAGACCTTTGCTCCAGTGGCAAAGATGACGACTGTGAGAGCTGTCATAGCAGTGGCTGCATCTAGAGGATGGATTATGCATCAAATGGATGTAAAGAATGCCTTCTTGAATGGTGAGTTTCAAGAGGAAGTGTATATGGATCAGCCACCTGGTTATGTCGATCCAGGTTACCCAGATTATGTATGCAGACTTCTCAAAGCTTTGTATGGTTTGAAGCAGGGCTCTAGAGCATGGTATGACAGGATTGCCAAGTATCTTGTCAGTATTGGTTTTAGGAGAGCTCATGCTGATCATTCACTCTATGTATGTGAGAGTGATGTGGGGATTGTGGTCATTACCATATATGTAGATGACCTTATTATTGTTGGTGACAATGCTATGGAGATTGACCATGTGAAGGGTCTTCTCAAACAGGAGTTTGAAATGAAAGATTTAGGCGAGTTGCGCTACTTTCATGGCATTGAGGTGATCAGGACTCCAGAGGGTGTATGGCTATCACAGAGACAGTATGCTTTTGACATGTTGTCAAAGTATGGTATGGCTGATTGTAAGCCAATTTCTATTCCCTTGGATGTGAATGCAAAGCTGAGTGCAGAGAAGGGTGATGTTGTTGAGGATGTCAAGATGTACACGAAGATTGTGGGTAGTCTAATCTACTTGACTATCACGAGGCCAGACTTAAGCTACACAGTAGGCTTGGAGAGTCACTTAATGCAGCTTCCAAGGAAGCCACATTTGGATGGAGTACGACGCACACTTCGGTATGTGCAAGGGACTCTTGACTACGCATTGTTCTATGCAGCAGATGCACCATTAGCATTGTATGGGTATACAGATGCAGATTGGGCAGGTAGCATTGTTGATAGGAGATCTACGAGTGGCTTCATGTTCTCTTTTGGGAGTGCTGCTGTTACTTGGAGCAGCAAAAAGCAGCCTACGGTTGCTTTATCGAGCACATAGGCCGAGTACAGAGGTGCAGCAGTTGCGGCGTGCGAGGTAGCTTGGCTACGCACATTACTTGAGGACTTGGGAGTGCAGGTGGACCAGCAGATTGTCATTCATTGTGACAACCTCAGCAGCATGCAGTTGGCTAGGAACCCAGTGTTCCATGCTAGGACCAAACACATAGAGGTCCATTACCACTACGTTCGAGAGCGAGTGTTGGCGGGCGACATCGACTTGGTCTACGTCAGCCCAGAGGAGCAGATAGCGGATATCTTTACCAAGGCCCTCGGAGCTGAGAAGCTTCGACGTTTCCGGACTATGCTTGGACTCTGCGACATGCAGAGCTCGAGGGGGAGTGTTGAGATGTCGAGCTCTACACCTTGAGCTGGCATCCACTACCGGTCTTGGCCGCTTACGGCATTTACTCACTGGCGCATTAGGTGACCGACACGGAGGATCTCTGCCAGTGATTCTACAGCTAGACTACACTTATAGTGCCAGCCTAGTACGCTTCTAGCGAGTTCACACTTAGTGACCGCATGTACATATGTGCTACTTTTCAGCTTTAGCACTTAGTCATTTTGTACTCTCTTTTCTGTGAAGAAGAAGAAGAAGCTTTCCATCTCTGTGTGCTTTATGCTTGTCTTGTGTAGCTCTCTTGCATCCTCATTCTTTACAAATTAGGCTAGAGTAAATCTAGTTTAATTAATTTAAAAACAGTTAATAAAAGAACCAATGAGAATTAAGTCTCCTAGAAGACTATTGGACAGTCTCCCAAGGGGTCCAATGAGCATTCAGAAGCCCCATGGCTTGCCTGATTCCTATTGGCCAGGAGGCAAAGGGGTCCAATGAGAGTTTAGTTTAATTATTAAATTACCTAAAGCTCTCACAAAAGGGGAAAGGGGGACACATGTCAGAAGGCTATCACTTATGCTGCTTAATAGCCATTGGCTTGACTTGGGGAGGTCCAATGAGGAGCCTGCAAGATCAATTAGCAAGAGGGCTCGCCCAAGAAAGAGAGAAGGCTGATTTTTGCAAGGCATTATCACACACACACTCACACAATCTCATGTGTGAAGAAAGAGAAGACTATCTCTTCCCACGCTTTAATGGAGAACTCATCACCTACTCCAAGCTTGTGAGATAGAAGCCTACATCGACATACTCTTGGCATGTGGATGCAAATCCAACCAAGAGCCAAGCTTCAATGCATGCTCATCTTCTCTACCAAGCTAATTACTAAGCTAAGCTATGCTAATATGAGTGATTATGTGAGGAGATGTACATCTTTCTCGTAAGATACTCCTTCTTCCTCTCAATCTACTCTCATACCCTGCTAGCTCTCACCATCTTCGAAGGTGTGTGAGGTCTTGGGTCTGAGAACGGGGATAATTAAAGTTGTGTTTGCTAAGTGTTTTTCTTGGTGCATGAAGCTTTCATCTTCATTGCACTAGCTAGTCTCGAAGGAACACAAAGAATTGTATTGTACAATGTCTCTCTTGATGGGAGAAACCATAATACAAAGCCTTTTGGAGGGGGGACCGGCTCCATGCAAATCCGGTCCTCAACTGTTGTCAATAGCTTAATTTCTCTCTCTTTTGAAGCCGTCGGTGCAGTGTATGATTGGGGCATGGTGAACATTGACGAATTCCTTGGAAGGTCAAGCTTGAGTAATAGGCAGCGATCGTAAACCTCTGGCGGTTTCTTCAAAGTTCTATTGCAGCTTTCGTGTGTTGCTTCAAACTCCTTATGCTCTCTGACCATTCCTGTCTTCGCTATCACCAAACGTAGGTACCACCATTATTTTAAGTCTGCTGCAATGGTTCAACTATAGAAAATGTGCCATCACTTTGGACATGATAGCGTGGTTTCCTGTCTTCATCGAGCATACATATGAGCAAGAAGGTCTTCATGTCTCAAGGCGTATGCATGTTGTGGCACTACCCAATAAACACCATGGTGTCCCCGACTTTGGTGTAAATGAATACATGCATATAATCCATCCCCTTTACCAGAGTGCATGTTTACATGGCGGGGCTAAACTCAGGTCGGTGTGTCATCAAGCACTACAAAGTGTACTCCATAGTGACAAAAATCTTGCCGTGATGATATGAGTCTGGTCAGTGTTGGAAAGCAAGTCTCTGATAGTGAGATCAAGCCACCATGCGATGGTGTGATAGGATTTGCCTGATGGGTGTGAGTGGCCAGCCTGCAATAATTGAAGCCAAGCACGGGTCGAGTGGTTGAGAGCCACCTGCAAGTGTAGGTGATGACTGGTAGGGGATCAGAGAGAAAGGCAGTTGAACTGCAGAGAGAAACAGTGTGTGTGGTTGTTGAGTGTGCTAATTTGGTGGCGCCAATTTCGCATGGCTGTTTTAGAGAGGTTGGGTTTGTTGGACCATGAGTTGAGAGTCGGTGCTGATCACAGAGAGTGGATTGGAGTTGGTTGAGGAGGAGTGTGGTTGTTTTGCAGAAAGAGAGAGACTTAAGTCGAAAAGCATGCAGAGAGCTTGAGCCGTAAGGCAGTGCCAGTTGCCTTGCTAGGCAGCCATGGTTGTGTAGGTAGAAAATAAAAATCAAAATTGCGGCAACGGTGAATGAATGGAGTGACTGTAGGTTTTCCTTACTTCACAACCTCTGCATGGCAGTCCAAAAGAAGAAGTCACGCCGTCTGCGTGGACGAGGGGATTGGTGGGTGGTGATGGCTGCATGAGATGAAGATAGAGAGAGAGTACTACGGGTCTCGAGTCCCGAGCGCGTGATCCGGACATGAGGCGCATAAGGCCTGTGACGCCACTACATGGAGGCTAGGTGGTTGAACCAAATGAGAGAGAACATGTGGCTAGCAGTGGACCATACAAAGATAGAGTGAGATGGGGGGTTGAGCCGCTGCATGGCATTGGGAGATGGCGGCTGGAAATTACGAGAGAAAGAGAGAAAAAGAGAGACAGATACAGGGTGGTTCAGTAGGTAGGCTGGCTGGGAGGGGAGAGAGAGAGATTGCATGGGGCTGGGAGTGAGTGCAGCCTCCATGCAAATATGCATGTAACTAGTAGGAACTGCAACTATATGTAACTGGAGCAAGTGCACTGCATGTGAGCCGTCGTTAACTGATGTCGTGGCATGAGCTAGAGAGGCAGATCAACGCCATGCAGACATGCTTGGTGAGGTTGCATGGAAACATCTGCGCAAGGGTGGGTGGCGGGGAAAGGTCGAGTTGACATGAATGCCCATAGGCACTAAGTGTGTGTGCGTGCCCACCACGCTACTTGTGAGCCACACTCACAAAGACCACACTTATATAGGTTTGCGCCACTAACTAGAAGTGGCACAAAGACATCATTCACCAATGCATTGTATTCTCTTTTTGTGTGAACACAAATCAACAACTTGCACTCGATACTGTACTAGGCAAGCCCTTATGAATAAAGTGTAATTTCATGTACAAAAACAAAGAAAAGACTTTCTCGGACAACCGACTTGACAATGACGCTGCTGATTTTCATAGACGATTTAGGCATTTAATTTTAGTCTTAGTTTTTAAGTATTTCAGTTTACTTCATTTCATTTTGTACCCCGACATTGTCTTAGATCCACCAAGATCGTGTCCTTTTGTTCTCATAGGTAATTTTGTCTTTTCTTGACTGTTAATATAACATTTCATTTCATTTCTCTCTCTTCCCGTCAGGTGATAAATCTTTAAGGTCTCTTGGGATAGTTTTCTATGATGCTACGCTTCATAGCTAGCAAAAATCAATGTGGGGGACATTAGTGGGGTTTGGCAAGGCTCAAGGCACAATTGAACTTTTCTACGGCTTATCGTCCTAAGCATCAAGTATTGTCAAAACTGGTTAAATCACCTTCTTCTATCTTTATTGAACTCTCTCCTCCTTTGCACGTTTTAGCTCAAATTTCCTTTCACCATTAAGGAAGGTGTAGATGCCAAGGACCCCCCATTTTACACGTAGGTCGCATTCCTTTATTTTGTTTGTCTCAAATTAGTATGCTTGTAGTTTGCTATCATGCCCACGCCATATACACAATCACATCACACTTTAATACACACATACTCGTAATTGTTTCACTTCAACAAGCTGCACTACGAGGATCTGGCTCCTCTTTGTCAAACAAATCCCACTCAGGATTATCATGTGTATCACCCAATGTACTTAGCCCACACAAGTAGAAGCCGACGCCTTTCATACGACACCCACTTACAACCAATAAACATAATTATTTTTATGTAGTAACACACAACACGTACTGAACACCCCGTGATAACCACATTTTAATACAAGTTTCCCTTAACAATCTTGCCACTTTTATTCGAATTCTCATTTAGCTATACAAACAATTCCCTACTGACAACAAGCAACACCATTTCTATAATAATATCTTTTCAGTAATGTCCTCTTATGGACTTTGCACTTTGTACTTGTCTTCCATGTTATAGAATTGATGTTCTTACTGTATCTTTAGTGAAACATACATATTTAGTATGTTCGACAAACCCGGAAAAAAAAAATAGAGGTTGTTTGAGCGGTAACCAATTGAGATAGACTATTAAGTAAGTAGGTCATAGGCAAGGCGTGTGAATAATGACAACATTTTCAAAGAGAGTGGGAAGCATCCTCGAACAACATAGTTACAATCCTCGCCAGCTTGTACGAGCATTCTATTTTTGCGCGCCTCTCTACTCCGAATTTTCATTCTTTCAATTATAACTCTCTATGCACGCACACACAGGTATGTACATTTTGAGATACAGAATTATAACTCTCTATGCACACACACAGGTATGTACATTTTGAGATACAGAATATCCTCCAGGTATATACATCAAATATTTGATGTACATTTCTATGTCTTGTCTTCTATTATGAATACTCAAACATTGTTAAGGTCATGCCTTCCAATTGTATGGAAAGGAGTTTTCCCTCAGATAATTTGTCATTACGCTATGCAGCTACTTATCTGAGTTAAGGTGATCTGGGATGTTGAACAACAATTTGTAAGTACCCTCCTACTCCAGCATGCTCCAAATTGGTCTTACAACTGTGACAAATGTTAGATTTCTATGCCTAGCCTAGTCCATTGGTCACGGACACACAGATTCGCCGATTTAGGCAGTGTGTAGATACTCATCTTGGTGCAGATCCGCCGATTTAGACAGCACATTGATAAATCACAAATTCATGATTTTTAAGCAATTTCAAATGCAGATACGCTGATTTAGGCAGCATTAGTGTAGATTCGCCTATTTAGGCAGCACGTCTTATTGGTGTAGATTTGTCGATTTAGGCAACACCAATCACAAAATCATGCTACAGTGGCTGGCCACCATTGTAACTGGTATGATTTTGTTACCCGGATACATAATGAAAGTGATTTGGAGTTGGACTTATATTGTGGAATTGGAATTGGATTGGGAATTGGTATCTGATGGTACTTTATCACTGCAGTGTTTATGTGATGAGACTTAACATTATGAGATTGATGATGAGTGTGACCAATGATATCCTGATTCATCAGGGTATGACATATATTTCTTATTCTAGTGCTATGGGACACTAGAATAGGTAGTATGTGGATGACGACAGGCATAAGCAATGTTGTCTAATTTTATGAATTTCTTACTATTTCATACAGATTTCTAATCATTGTTTTTTACAAGTATTGTTTGCAGATTTTTATCTTCGCAACTGAGGATAGTTGCTTTCCAACGGCGAGGTATGTTATAGAATTGATATTTTATTATTTATTGCAGCTGACAGGTGGAAAATACTAGACCCAGCTTGGCCTATGCGAATGGATTTGTATATCATGTACATTTTATTATTCAAGGGCTCTTTTATGAGCTTTGGCCATTTCCCGGCCATTTATGACTAATCGGCCAGTTTGTACTCACATTTGACCATTCAAGAAATCTATAAAACAATTACGTACAAGAGGGAAATGGTCACTCTTGCACGGGGGGAGATTGCACCCAGTGTCTGTGTTATTCTCCTCTTCTTCCTCTCTTCTCTCTCGTTGCACCGGCGTAGCACTCCGCTCTAGGAGGTGCGCCTGCTCGTGCTCTTTTCTTCTATTCTCGCTCTCAATCCCTCTCTGCTTGCATACATCATGTTTTAATGCTATGGGAATCGCCAGGTATGCAGATTTGTCCGTTTATGCTAGATATTGTGGCATCTTTAGTATTTTGCAGGGCAGCCACGCATCCGTTTGTAGCAGAGTGATGATAAGTGAGGAACTATTTCTTTCTCCTATGGAATGTTTCTTCTTCCTCTTGCCTACCCTCATTCCCCGCTAGCTCTCTCCACCTTGGAAGGTGTTTGAGGCCTTGGAACTGAGGCTTGGGATAGTTAATGCTTTCTACAAAGTTTATGTTATGCTCGTGATGCATGAAGCTTTTCATCTTCATTGCATCACCTAGGTCACAAGGAACACAAAGATTGTATTGTACCAAGTCTCTCTTGATGGGAGAAAATCTTATACAAATGCCTATTGGAGGGGGGACTGGCTCCACATAAATCCGGTCCTCAACTGTTGTCATGTTCTCTAAACTCTCTCTCTTGCAAAAGTATTTTTCGTGCCAAGTTAACTAAGTACCATGTTCATGTTGCTACCATCAACTAAGTTCACCCGCTATGCTCACAAAGAAATCTCACAAAGTGCTTTTTTTAATTTCCTAATTCCGCTACTCCCAAGGTTCATAGGCCATTTCCATTACAAGGGTCAAGAATCATCATGAACAATTTGCAAGAACATGCAAGACCTGTGGACTATAGGGTAAAGGTATTCAACGGGACCGACAAGTTATTCAAATTAAAGAAGCCGGCAAGTATCTTTTTCTTTAGATTCGGTGCTCTAGGTTTGCTAGGGCATGACTCCTAGGCATGTTTTCGAACTCGATGTAGTTAGAAATGATCATGATCAACCCATTGTCGGCAAGCAAGATCTGATAATTTTTTAAGAGTGATTGGCAATAGGTGCATGCCACAAGTATTGGGCAACTTAGGTACACTTTTTTCTGTGACATTATCGTCGTTTATTTTTTGCTTCTAGTATAATATCCTCCTCGACAAGGTCAAAAAATTACTAGTACATCACGATACATGTTCGATCTATGGAGCATGGCTCTATCAATTTCGTTAGACATAGATTTCATTGACCTCTATTTCTTTGATATGTCTTCCTTGTGATTTCAAGCGGAGGGGAAAAACAAGGCTTTTAGGAGCATGGCTCCCTATGCATATTTATGCATTGGGGGCATGATTACTCCAAAGCAATTAAACTGGAGGCAAAATAAGTGCACGAAATACATTGAAAGCACAATCATGTCACAGGATGCTCCAACTTTTGATTCTAAGGGCGTGGTTACAAAATCGATAAGTACCTTAAATATAAATTTCAATTTTGAACTTATTCCATTTTGCAGGATTGTCTACAATGCCAATTTGACAAGCAAATGTTGCTTTGGTCAAGCGGAGTTTGGCATTTAGAGGAAGTTTGATAGCTATGGTTCCTAAGCTATTTATTGTCACAATATTGAGCAATCTCACGATTCTTGATAAGATGTATGTTTTGGCAAGGCCAATTCTTTATGAAAGCTTGACAAGGTAGATTCTCTTTTGTTTTTGGCATTTGGGTGTCAACAAGAGCACCTATTAGCTATGAGCACTCAAGAGGCGTTCTTTCTCATCTTGTCGATGACTTATGCGAAGCAACGCTTCAATTTAGGGAGTATTGCGTGTGAGCTTCCAAAGTTTCAAATATGCTACCAGCATAAGAACCTGAGAAAACTTGGCAACCTATTTTCCTCATGTTTTCTTGGAGACCAGTATGAACCAAGCCACAAGGGAATAGAGGGTACAACCGACAGCTCTAAATTTTCTCAAAATACAAAGCTGTGAGCTAGATTCATCAATATAGATGGCTATGAGCCTGGTTCAAGTACATGGACGACAAATGTAGACTAAAATTCACGCACAAACAAGAAACTCCTTCTAAATTTCAGGATCACAGGCCATGGAGGGGCGACAAGGTTAACCAATTTTAAGTTCTTCTTGTTTTTTGTGTTCAACCTTTAAATTGGACATGTTTCTTTGTCTGTGCAAAGAAAGTATTTTAACAGTTTTAATGAGAAGAAAGGCTTTCATTTTGCGCCAACATTGATTTAGGATCAAGGATCATGCCACACAAATTGGGCAAATAGTCAATAAAAGGATATAAGCTCAGAATTATGTTGGGCAAAAACAAATTGTGATGTATCCATGCCATTACAAATCGTGCAAGGCACGTATGCTAGTGGCTCAAACTGTTGAGACCATCATTGATGCAAAGGGTTTAACAAACTATTTTTCTGAGATGCATGCATGGCATGCCAATATGGTGGACTCGTTCCACTAACATATAGTTTATGCTTCCACTATAACATCACCTACTCTGTTCCGAAAGAGATGAGGCTAGTATATTTAGTTTTGCTTGTTGTATATGACTATAGTGACATGCAATTTATGTGCACAAGGTGTTGTCAATACAAAAGACTATTTTTGTGAATCGCAAATAGTCATGGTCTTGCTATCAAACAAATAATTCATGGAACGACATGCATAGATTAAGAGATCTTCAAAGAAGGTCAGCTCTTGTTTGGTGTGTTGAGAATATTTCTCTTCTATTCATGAAGATATATGATTCCTGCAAGCTCTAGTTGTGAATACGATCCCAACTTACTAATATGTGTTATTGAATATATAACACTAAGTATAGTTATAGGAGTGGTATTTCCAAGAGTATGACAATTATACTTTCTTGGAAATAAGTCTACGATCTACCAAAGGGTAGTGGACAAGTTCAACTTCCAAAGTTGAATTCAATCACTATTAGACATGGTAGATTATATTAGTCACTGTTGGCTGCTGGTTTGAGAAGTTCTCATATAGAGTCTAACCAAGGGGTTTGACATTCCAAATTTTAACTAAGGGGTTGGATTGCAAAGGCAACACTCAGGGTTACTAGGGTAATACTACTCAATTTTCACTGATCTTTCAATTAGTGTTATTAGACCTTTTTAGGTGAGAGATTTAGTCATGTGCCTTTGAATACAGGTAGGTGAACACTATGGTCAACCTCCAGGTATGCATCTGATTTGGTTTATTTTCATTTTCAAATATACTTTGATTGATTTTTCCAAGTAGGATGTATAAGCTTCAATGCTTTCATTGATTTTTCTCTTCAGAGACATGACAAGGTCATGTAGGAGCAAAGGATTTTGGGCCGTAGTGTCCTAGATACATTTCTGCATTAAGGTTTTAAGGACCTACATGGTAGAGTTTTGTTTGGTACATGTTGTCACAAGCACAGCAACATGGTCTAGGAACTCATGGAGTTCAGCTTAGCCACTGTGGAGAAAAGTTTATGAGAGTCCCTCTCACTCATGTTGCTGAGTGTTTACAGTTATCTCCACACACAAGTACCTCTCATACTCGATGAATTTCATTTTTTTTGACATTCTTATATGAGACATATTCCACATGTGGAGATTATGAGTCTCTGGGACTAGCACTAGCGCTTGTTATTTCAATTATGTGTTGCAACAAAGTCCCCAGATGCTGATCAAATCCGTTTATTAGACCATTTTTAGCACGTCGTATTCAGGAACAACGTCAATGGGCAAAAAATGTCGGATACCTAGTCAGGCTTGTTAAGGTTACAAGTACAGTTACTCAACTTTAACGGATGGTTGTTTACACATGCAACAAAGTTATGTTTTCTTAATGTACTAGTTGATTTGGTACCTAGATGTGATGGATTTTCACATTTTATCATGGTCCAAATATGTTAACATGGTTTTCACGTGGAAATTATTTTTCTTTTCCCGTGAGTCGTAAGCATAACATTAGCCATAATCATTGGCAAATACGGTTATGGATATGCAGGTTCATATACGTTTTTTGCTAAATGCATGCACACTATATGTTATGGGCCCTAGTGTTTAACAAAGATTGATTTGGAGCGGCATTCACATTCATGACATCAGTAGCTTCTATAACATTTTGCACCATATGTGAAATCTCTCTATGAGATTGATTGTAGATCTACCAATTACCAATAGAGGTCATGTCTTGGTTTGGGTGCTTGTAGATCAGCTCACTAAAGTTAACCAAGATGGTTGTTCCTAACATTGTTGATTAATCAACAATGCTGCAAGAAATTGTGTCTTATTTACCAGTCATTCTGGAGGACTGTTTGTAAATGGTGGGGATATACATATCAGTACTACTAGTCATCTAGGGAGGATATGCAAATTGCAAGTGTTAATCTTGTTCTAAAGGATATGCTAAGCACATACGTTAGCATCAAGCAATCCAATTGGAAAGCTTATCTCTCTAGTTGGAGTTTGCTTACCCTGAGGCAAAGGATGTTGCGAGACTAAGTTTAGTCCCTTCATGTTTACAGTAGGTTCTCAACCCCAATCAACAGTTACAATGGGGTTGTTTACTGATAGTAAGTCAAGGACTTATACTTTGCTGATGAGTTACGTCAATCAGTTACTTTCATGGAAAGTGAAAAGAGGTACTATTTTAGATGCATCTTACTTATAATAACGTGCTAAACATACTCAAGTGAGTTGTAAATGGAGTCTATTCGCTATGTTGGTGGATATGGGCCACTTACAGAAGAAACTGCAAAGGGACAACAATGTGGAAAATCAAGATGCTCTTCTTGATTTCATTGAAACTCCTATAAAACCATGTTCCGGTCAAATGGACAGCTGGATCCATGAAGGATGCCAATCAAGAAAACATTAGTGTTCTCAAGAAGAAGTTTCCCACTTTTCTTTTAAGGACAAAAAAACGTCTTCGAGGGGGGAGTAATGTAAGGCCAAGGGGAAACCCAAAGGGATCACGGACCCACGTCAAGGGCCGACTATTAGATGTGGACAGGGATTCTAGATATAGATGGCGTGCTAGGGTGGAGAATCCTCAAGGCAGTTCCCCTGGGTCTTTCACTTTGAACCTTTCAATTATGACCTGGAAATTCTAGATGACCAAGAAAATGGAAAGGGTGAAGATTTCATGATTCTACCCCCAAAGCTAATAGCAAAAATCATGATGCTCCAACCTATGACCCTGTGGCCAATAAAGATAAAGAAGCTATCAACCCTCCTCTTAGTCCTATGGAGCAAACAAGAGGAATGCCTTATGCCTCAACCTATGACTCTAAAGGTGAATCCATTCCAAATTTCCAAGTCCCTACTAACCAGGTTAATGCAGATCTCACTTTTGCTACACAATTAAAAGACAAGGATGAGATGATCAAAATCCCAGGTTTAGATCATTCAATAAACATCTAAATGACTCACCCAAAGTAAGAAAGGCTACCCCTTTCCCCCCATCTTTGACTTCAAAAAGGAAGAAGGAATCTTCCAAAGATCCCACAAGGATTTCAGTGTCCATGGCTAAACCTCCTAAAAGTAGTAAAAAAAGAGATTCCCTCCGGTAAGGGTTTTACTCATAATTGTAAAGGAGTGTCAGATCTTGCTAGAGCTCATGTCATTAAGCAATGGGTAAATTCCACTAACCTCCAACCTGATGTTATCTATCTACAGGAACTAAAGACCACTAGCCAAATTTTGTTATTAAATGTCCAAAGAATTAATTCTAGGTTCAAATGGTTTTTTATAGAGCATGCTCATGGGAGAGGAGAATCTACTCTTCCTATTTCTAAAAAATACTCTAAAGTCATCTCCCAAGTTCATAAATCAGGCAGTGGTTACTAGGTTGCTATCTCCCTAAGATCCCTCTCAACTATACAATGGTGTTAGTCTATGCTTCTAATTCCTTCTTTGAAGTTTTGAACAAAGTTCCTCTTGGGAGGAAATCTCCAATCTTCCTCTACCTATTATGATTCCAGGTGATTTTAATATGGTAGAGTTCATTGAGGACATATGGAATAATCTTGGGCAAACAATAAGAGGTTTTCAGAAAGTCAAATGGGAGAAGCTCTTGGATTCTCATAAACGACTAGACATTTCAAAGAATGCTAGCTTCACATGACCAACAAACAAATGGGAGACTGCCACAGAGCATCCATACTAGACATGATTTACATGAACTTTGACTTACTCTAAGAAATTTTCCAGGTAAGGTGCAACAATGATAACTCTCCATTGACTTCTAATCATGCTCCTATCATATTTCATGTATAAGGCTAGGTGGCCCCATCTGGAGCAATCTTTGTTTTCAATCAAAATTGTGAAACAAAAGGTGCAAGAAGTCTTTGATAGTGCTTTTGAGTTGCATTCATCATCTTTTATAGCTTGGGATCAAGACGTTAAACAAACTCTAACATTGTTGATTAATTATAAGAGAAAATCTAGGGAGATTAGGGCTCACAAAAGAGTCATGATTTCCAACCACATAGCTGAGTTAGAGGGTCAAGTCCTTTCCAATAGTCCTCCCCCTCCTTCCTCTATAGTATTAAAAGATTAGCTCATAAAAGGAAGAGTGCCTGAATGCTCAAGCCACACCAATGAGGATCAGAGAACATTGGGCAAGAAAAATAGATAGGCCTGATAAGAGTATGTTCACTTTACTCAAGGAAAAAAAAGGGGACTTCATCCCTGTATTGAAAGATAAACAAGGAAAAGTTGCTTGCTCCCACAAAGAGAATTTGAAGGTGGCTCAAGAGTTCTTTTCTGATATCTTCTCTACCCCCCCTCAAAGGGGGGACTAATCTTACCAAGGCTAGAGCTACCATTGCAGGTGTGAGAAAGAAAATGGTTCCTACTCACATACTGAAGCGGTCCGGGACGGGCAACAAGAAGAGCAACCTCTAGACACCCTTCAAGGCTCCCGTGCTGCTCAATGGGGCTGGGGCACAACACAACACAAACCAAAACAACAAACCCCCAGCCAAATCCCAACTACACAAGGGGCACCACCTAGTTTTGGATGCGAACTAGGACGCGTAAAGAGAGAGAGAGAGAGAGAGAGAGAGAGAGAGAGAGAGAGAGAGAGAGAGAGAGAGAGAGAGAGAGAGAGAGATAGTGCTCGGGCTGCTTTGAAACGTATCGGCAATGATCAAGCAAACACAATTATATATGTAAGAAAGAGAGAGAAGGGGGAGGGGGTGTTTGTTGCACTAATACCTTCTTACAAATCTGTCATGACCAATCAAAGTGATATTAGTATTTGTTCATCATAGCTTGAGTAAATTACACCACAACACATCACAAGAAAAGCCACCCCACTCACTGTCTTAAGGCCAGGGGAGTCCTCTCCACCCTGTCGCCCTCTTACAGTATGTGGGATTTATGGCTAAATTGATGACAACACTAGAGACAAGCTATCAAGAACTTAACAAAAAAAAAAAAAACACCAAGACACTTACACATCATTGTTGTCCATTACTTCACGTGGGAAGAGAGACAAAGTATCCAAGCTTAGTCCAAATCGACCCTCCTTGATTCAGCAAATGTTGAGCTTACACTAGTAGGAGAAATGATAGATTTCCTACTCTCAATTGAGTGATCACTCTCTCTCTCTTACAATGGCATAGAGTTCCCTTGCTAATCTCCTATTACAACACATGCACATGCATGAGACAATGAGCTTCCACTCAAGAGCTCCTTCTAGAGAGGTTGAGCTTGGCTTCTCAAGCTATAGCATAGTGCTCTTGCTTATGGCTCCCCCTTTTTGTGCTAGCTACACCCTCCTTTTATAGCAATTTTGAAGGCTAGGGTTACTCCTCTAACCATGGTTGGGTTAGATTTTCGGCAATTTATCTAATTTCTTTTGCTTGGAATTATCAAGAAGTTGGTGGGGAAAGAGAGAGGAGAGAAATGGAGGTGATAGGACTTTTCATAGTGGGTTAGTGTTAGTAGAGTTAGTATTAATTTACAAATGGAATTGGATATTTACAATGGGAGTATCCATGTAGGATACAAATAAGGAAGAAAAACTCTTAAGAGGTAAGAAAAGGTGGATTTCTTACAAGGTTGATGCTCCAAGTGTCTTGAGTAGGGCCAATTTTGACGCTTGTTGACGGTCCACTAGCTTTGACGGTATATTTTTTCTCCACTCTTGACCTTCCTTGAGAGACAAGGTAATTGAAGCTGAGTAATCAACCACCATGATGCTGTCTTTTAAGAGAAGAGGCTGAATTTTGTGGTTTTTTTGATAGATATGGTTAATTTGGAGGAGGAAAAATGAGACTAGGTGGTCAATTTTGGAATGGAATTGTGTGTGGGAGGTATGAGTTCACCATGGTTTCTCTTATTCTTCAAGGTTGAGGAGAAGGTGAGTAGGGTGCAGAGAGGAGTGGTGAGAGAGGTGGGGATGATGAGTGGAGAAGTGTGTGTGAAAGAGGAAAATGATAAAGTGGAAGAGAGAGTGTGGCTGCATAGCATGGGAAAACTGGGGTCCACTAATAAAATCATAGCTCACAGCTCGTAGCTCAAAAGAATATGAAAAAATTTGAGGCAAAAGTTCAGCCCACGAGCTACAACTTTTGTTTGTATCACCTTTTCAAATTCGGAGAGCAAGTGAACTTTAAAAATTCAGCAAAACCGATCGTTTTTTTCCACTGCACAAGGTCCTTGTGGGGTCCTTCTTTGGATGATTCTTTTGAATACCTCCAAGAGTGAGCCCTCCATAGTGCATGTATGCATGCCACCTACCCTTGACCTTATTTGGTAGGTCTATAATTGAAGATATTGTTGAGATCATGATATAAGTGAATAGTACAACTAAGAAAATCAAATATTGAGGGGTCTAAAAAATATGTACATGTCAAATATAAATAATATAAGTGAAAAAAATATAAAGGGGTCAAAAGAAATCTCTCTCATTATGAGGCTACCATAAAAAGATAAATATTTTTGGTGTTCTAATTTTTTAGAAAAAAAAACAAAATAGATGTAGGAAGGGAAAAATCATAATAGTGAAAAAATATACACATAAATAAAACTAGTTTTTTTGGAATTTTGTTGGGGTGGAGTTACACCAAATATAAGAGAAGCTTACATGAAAATATTTCTATATGGAATAAAGAGTATGAAAAATGGTAAGAAAAATTGTGGTAATGGTGAGGCAATGTACAAAGCATAAATAACACACACCTAGGTAGAAATATTTAAATAAATACCAAAATAATTATGAAAAAATCTTTTATTTAAGCCCTATATACAAAGAAATATTTACATACGCATGGGCCATAATATACTTATATTTTTTATATATATATATTTTTTTGGCTCAACTAGCCCAATGACTAGCTAATTGAGGGTTTTTTATTTCAGTAAGGAGATATGGGAAAAGTCCCCTAACTCACGCACGCCTATGTACAGTGAAATGGTAGGGATAGCCACAGTGTTTGGGTGATTTTGGTAGGGTGAGGTAACTCACTGTGGCAATTACAAAGAGCCGAAAAACGGCTATCAATAGCCCTCCCCCTGGATGAGGGTATATTCATGTACCATCATAGAGCATCTTTTCCAAAGAGAGTGCTTTAGAGTCCTTGACGAGATTTTTATTGTTTGGCCTCTCAGAATTTTGGCTAGAGTTACACTCATGCTTCATGTAACAATACTTACATGAGACAGTGGCCTTTTGACAGATCTTTGGTAGATCCTTTGGTAGAAGGCGACTCAAATAGGGCTTCAAGCGATACCCGTTTACTTTCCTGGAGTGCTCTTTACCATTCAAGTCCATAAGCTGATAGTAACTTGAATTGAAAGCCTTCTTGACTATGTATGGCCCTTGCCATCTTGTTTCAAATTTTGCATCAAAACGATTATCGAGTCGATTGTCATACCTTAGCACAAGATCTCCTTCATTGATGCCTTTGTCCTTCAGTTTCTTGTCAAGCTTCTCCTTTGTCTGTGTGGCTTTCCTCTTATAGCACTCGTATGCTGCTTCTCTTTTTCACTCAAGCTCAGCTAAGGTAAGAAGTCGATCCATCCATGCTTCTTGATCATCTTGTGCTGATTTGCCATGAAGTCGCATTGTTGGAATGTTTAGCTCAATTGGCTGAAAAGCCTCTTGACCATAGACCAAGTGAAATGGTGTGAACTCCGTGGCTTCCCTATATGTGGTTCGATACGCCCACAAGGCACCATCCAAGAAGTCATTCCACAACTTTGTCTTGTTTTTCACCATCTTTCTAATGATGCCTGCAATGACACCATTAGCTTTTTTTACCAAACCATTTAATTGGGGATAGTAGGGTGTACTGTGACGATGTAGAATGTGAAGTTCTTCATAGACTTCTGTGAGCAATCCCTTTCTAAACCCTGGACCATTATCAGAAACAATCTCCAAAGATGTGCCAAATCTACAACAAATGTGAGTGTAGACAAATTTGCTCACTGTCTTCTCATTTACCTTTGCCACACTTTGTGCTTCCACCCACCTAGTCATATAGTCTACAGCCACTAGAATGTAGAGTTTACCATTTTTAGTCCTAGGCAGAGGACCCATAGCATCAATGCCCCACTTTTCAAAGGGTCCATTTGCAAGCACGATTTGCCTTGGACCATAAACCAATCTTCTATTCCTATTTACTTGACAATTGTGACAACTTTTACACCAATGTTGGACATCCACATGCAGACTTGGCCAAATATACCCCGCAAGCAAAATCTTCTTCACAGTTAATTCTTGGGCAAAATGACCACCACATGCTTCTTCATGCAAACCTTTTAGAATGGCTGGAATTTCCTCAATAGTTGGTACTCTTCTACATACTTGATCCCTCCCTCTTTGATAGAGGGAGCCTTCTAGGAAGAGATATGCGCTTGCCTTCTTCATGAGTCTCCTCTTCTGAGCCTTCATGAAGTCTTGTGGAAACTCGCCCTCCAAAATGTAACTAATAATGGGAGTCAATGACTCCAATCCCTGGTATCTCGGTTGCTTGACAGTTGCTGCCACCATGATGACCCACACTTCTTTCTCAACACATGTAACTACTTGCTGTGCAAGTAAATCGGCATCTTCATTTTGTTTCCTAGGAATATGATATAGTTGCACTTCTTCAAATTGATTAAACAATCTACGAATGGCATGAACTTTTGTCCGTAAGCTTTCATTCTTGCATGCCCAAATGCCTAAAATCTGTTTAACAATGAGAAGTGCATCTCCCTTTACCATGAGGCATTGTATCCCTTGGCCAATGCACATCTTCAAACCATGAATTAGTGTGTCGTATTCTGCTTCATTGTTGCTAGCTGAACTTGGTAGATTGAACTTCTCTTTCATGACCACCTCTCCACTTGGGTTGAGCAACACTAGCCCTCCCCCTGCTTTTCCTGTGGCTCGACGAAAAGCTCCATCAAAGAACAAGGTAAAAGCATTAGGAATACTTTTTGGTGGTGGTAATGGTAGGGTCTTTACTTCAGGCACCTTAATCTCCTTTACATGCACCCTATAAGTGAGAATCCCTGCCAATTGTGCACGCACACTATCTTCTACCTTGAAAGAGTATTGAAACTCTTACAACTCCATAATCCACTTTGAGATCCTAGTACTAAGATTCATTTGAGATGACACCCAAGGGAACAAATTTTCTGCAGTGAGTATTACAAAAGGTTTTGGTAGTAGGTAGGATCTAAACTTTCTCACCGCAAACATGAGAGAAAGCATCATGAGTTCTTCTTCTGTGTAGTCTCTCTCCAAAGCATTCATGACCCTACTAGCAAAGTAGATGGGTCGCATCCTTGTACTGTGGGGATCTTGTTGTAGCAACACAGCACCAATTGTTTCCCTCCCAACACTAGAGCTAACAAAGAATGTGTACTCCCAACAAGGAGGCATGAGTGTTGGTAGCTCTGACAAAATGACTTTAATGTTACAAAAATACTCTTCAAGCTCATCAGACCATGCAAATTCTACTTGTTGTGTCAACTTTTGCAAAGGATGAAGCAACTCCGAGGCTAAGTGAATGAAGCGTGACATATACTTCACCTTCTAAATGAAAGAGATGACCTCCTTAAGACTCTTCGGTGATGGGAGCTCAATAAGAGCCTTTGCCTTTGAAGGATCCACCTCAATGCCTTTATAGGAAACCTTGTGACCGAGCAAGATCACTTCATCCTCACCTATGTGGCACTTGTCGGGGTTGAGTTGACCTCCCATGTCGTAGAGCTTCTTTAAACCTTCTTCTACCCTTTGTAGATGCAATGATTTTGAGCTATAAATGCAGAAATCATCAATGAACACCCTAATTGACTTTCCAAAGAATGCTTGAAACACCATGTTCATGAAACGTTGGAATGTTGCAGGAGCATTTGTCAGACCAAATGGCATGACTCTAAAAGCATAACAACCCCAAGGAGTGATAAAGGTTGTTTTCAATTGATCCTCCAATGAAATCCCTATTTGAAAGTAACCTGAGTAACCATCGCACACAGTGTACTTCTCATGACCAGCTACCTCATTTAGTATCTCATCCTGGAATGGGAGGGGAAAGTGATCTCTTTTTGTTGCCTCATTGAGGGGACGGTAATCCACACACACCCTCCACTTGCCATTTTTCTTAGGAGTGACAACAACAGGAGAGACCCACTCTGAATTCTCCACTGGATAAATGAAACCTGATGCTAGAAGCTTTCTTACCTCCTTGAGTAGAGCCTGTTCCTTTATAACTCCTAGCCTTCGTAGCTTCTGAGCTTTGGGTGTGGCCTCAGGCTTTAACTCAATCTTGTGTTGAACAACATCTACCCCACGCACGTCGGTGTAGTCTTTAGCAAAAAGCCTAGGAAACTTCCTTAGCACACATTTGAACTCCTCTCTTTCATCCTTTGTAAGTGTTCTTGATAGCATACCTTCCAGCATTCCTTCATCTTCCACCTTTTGGTTCTCTTGGGAACCTACCTCTTCCAAACCTCGAGAAGAGGTCTCCTGGTTGTTTGGCTTAAACCTTACCCCCATGACTTCGATGGAAGACTCCTCTTCAGTAATGCTGCCGCTACTTTCTTCTTCTGAAGTGCTATCGGTCCAACCTTCTTCCGTCTCACTTTGAGATGATTCTTCATGGAGCTCCTCTTGGCGTTGCTCCTTCATGTCAAAGACAACCTTCTTATGATTGCCATTCCTGCAAATTAATTTCCCACTCTCCCAATCCTGCAAAGCTCGCATTTTCATTAGCCATGGTCTTCCTAGGATAAATGGATAACCACTTCCTTTGGTCGACATAACATAAAAATCCACCGCTTTCTTAATGCCAAAGGCCTCTACAAAGACATTTTTACAAATGCCTACACACCTAGCCTTGCTATTGTTTGCCATCTTGACCTTGATTTCAGGTGTCTCCTGGATGTGCATGCCTAGTCTTTGCATGAGTCCCTCTGTCATGATGCAAATTTGTGCACCCCCATCCACTAGACCTTTCCTAACCAATCTTCCTTTTATGTAACAATCTAGCACAGGTGTAATATCCTCGTTCATTTCAGCATGTGCAA
Source organism: Adiantum capillus-veneris (assembly GCF_014529385.1). Taxonomy (NCBI): domain Eukaryota; kingdom Viridiplantae; phylum Streptophyta; class Polypodiopsida; order Polypodiales; family Pteridaceae; genus Adiantum; species Adiantum capillus-veneris. The sequence continues at coordinate 87,915,664 of NC_140932.1, forward strand.
TTTTTACAACAGGAAAACTCTCTTTTACCTTTCTCCTAGTGCTAACTGCCTTTGTTAAATCCCTCCTAACTTGTGGGCATAATGCAAGAAACTGAGGCCATGAGATATCAGGACCCTTACCTCACATGTCTTCCAACAGGTTGTATGGAGCCATACCATGTCCAAGAGGGAAGTCTTGGAAATTGATACGCCGTCGAGTCCTCTTAGCTTCCTTGGTCTCCTTTGCCTTCTTGCCTTGTCCATGGTCACTCTGTGATGGGACACCCTCTTTCTCTTTACCTTTTCCTCGGCCACGCTTAATGCCATTGGCTTCCATGTCAACCCCATTTGAATTTGTCACCTCTACCACATGCACATTTTGATCTGGCAAAGGTGGAACTCCTTCTACCCCTTGTGGAGGTGGTCTCGGTCCATTTGGCCTTTGTAGAAGCCTTGGTTGTTGACCAGCTCCTTCTCCTGCATTCATCACTGGGTAATTCAAGTTAGGTCTCCCTGGCTCTCCACGGGGCCAAGGACAATTATACATCCCATGTCCAGACTCTCCGCAATTCCAACATTGCAAGACTCTCCTAGTTCGTGGCTCTCTCTCTTCTGACTTCTTTGCTTGTCCCTTTGGACCTACGGCTTGTGCAAGGTGAATTGACAAGCTGCTTAAAGATTCATTTAACTTCTCAATTACTTCCGCCGTTACCTCAGGAAGCTCCTTAGATGTTGATGCTTGTGACTTACCTTTGGGTCTAAGACCTTCTATTGGAACCTCCCCCCTTAAGCACTTGAGTTTCCTATATTTCTCAGCAGCCTTAGTTTCAGCTGCATCAAAGGTAGAAGGTGCACCCGCCTCAACTTTTACCTTAAGGTCAGGAAAGAGTCCGGCTATGAACCTCTCCTTCTTTAGAAATTCTGCACCATCACCAAGGTTAGCAACATTTCGTATCCATAGAGCCCAAAGACGTAGGAACTCTTGCTTGTACAAGTAGTAGTCATCTAAGTCTTTTTGCTTATGAGAAACAATGTCTTGCCATAATTTCTGAGTGTTTTGGGGATCAAAGAAGTATTTCTTGAAACGATTCAAAACTTCTGTGTAATTCCCCTTAACTTCCTCAGGCAAAGAGTCAAACCAAGTACTAGCATCTTTCCTAAGGACCACCTCAAACATTTCTACACGTTCTTGATCGGTTACTATCCTCTTGATACGGCAAGACATCTTGAAATTTGCTAAAAATAATTCTGCATCCTCTCCAGGCTCTCCAAAGAAAAGAGGATATCCAGACATTTGGCGTTGGCTCTCCATTATTATGAAAGATTACAACACGAGTTACAATAAGGGATACAATAGAGATTTAGAACCACTCACCTGCAAATGAAGAGGTAAGAAAATACCACTCTAGGTTTTCTTCTTCAGCTATCCAAGCTTCAATGAGGTCTCGATTTGTTTGATCAAAACAAAAAGGTAGACTATTGATGAGCTCTAAGAAGGGTTGAAATTCTTCAAAACTAAGGCGATAAATAGAAATCTCTATAACTTCATTTTCTGGATCCAAAAGAGCAACCACGTCCCAGGTGATAAATTGCACTTGCTTTACAATTCCCAACGCACAAGCGGTTTGTATAAAAACCAGATCTTCATGCTCGTCGAAGACCGTGAGAAAGTAGCAATTGACTAGGAGCTCCTTTCCTTCGAGTTCCACACAGTCGGAGTGAGGCAACCTTCTCACAATTTCATAAAGAACATCCTCATCAAGTCCAATCAAGTTTGCAAGATTTAAAGACTCCACTTGTGCTACAAAATTCCTGGACAAAAACTCCTTAGGATTATGGTTAAATCATTCAAAAGCATAAAGAGATTTACAATGTCTCTGTGAACAAAGTGTCATAGAAAGTAGAGAAGGATGAGAATTTATACAAATTTGCAATCTTCTCTATGCTCTCTTTATTAAGACAAGCTCTGAATAGCTCCCTATCTCCTTTGTTGAAAGCGAAAGGAAGACTATAAATAAGACGCAAATGAGGAAAAAATTCACCAAATGTGAGTCTATGAAGCATGAACTCTGGCCGCAAGTTTCCTGAAGAGTCTTCCTCAATGGTGAAATGCACTCGCCAAACGCCAAATTTCACTCTATTTACCAATCTTAAGGCACACACTAGTTGGATGAATGCGCGGTCTTCCTTAGTGCCCAACAACAAGAGGAAAATGGAATCCACGCGTAGGACCTTCCGTCTTAACTTCACCACCCTCTTGTTATGAGGGAGACGCCTTACTACTTGCTCCTGCAACTCAATTGGTAATAGAGCTAGATCTCTAAGGATTGAACTTTCATTGCACACACATTCCCAGTTAGAACAAATGATCGTTTTTTTGTTTCTTGTAACAACTTGGACAAAGAAAAAACAAACATACACACTATTTTGCCGGGCTGCACTTCATTTTAAAATAAAATGAACACATGTACATCAAAAGAAGTGTGGTAGTTGATGAGAGGTAGAATGACAGGGTTTGGTGATGCAAGAATTTCTCCTACTCTTTGGGCACCAAACATGAACACCATTCGTTGTTGAAAATGGATCTTTCTACTAATTGCAACGTTTATTCTAATGTGTGGAGTAAAATGAAAGGGAAAAACCTCTATTCCTGGGCCATTATCCATGGCCTATGCATGTCCTAATGCTTAAAATAACACAAAAATATAGACGTCCAAGCTAATATCGTACCTAATGAGAGGCAAAATAAAAGGATTTATCGAAGTGTTTATCTCGGCTAACCTAAGAGGACCTAAAATTCTACGAATTACTCGCTGAAATTGCAACTTAGTACTAACAATTATGTGTACCTTTTGCCTTGCAATGGGAATGAAGGGATCATACAAATTCTCGTGATTCATGCAAGCTACTTGATTATGCTAAAGGTTGAGCCTTCACAAAACATACACAAGCCTGTCCTCAGTGGGGGTACCAATTTGAAGCGGTCCGGGGCAGGCAACAAGAAGAGCAACCTCTAGACACCCTTCAAGGCTCCCGTGCTGCTCACTGGGGCTGGGGCACAACACAACACAAACCAAAACAACAAACCCTCAGCCAAATCCCAACTACACAAGGGGCACCACCTAGTTTTGGATGCAAACTAGGACGCGTAAAGAGAGAGAGAGAGAGAGAGAGAGAGAGAGAGAGAGAGAGAGAGAGAGAGAGAGAGAGAGATAGTGCTCGGGCTGCTTTGAAACGTATCGGCAATGATCAAGCAAACACAATTATATATGTAAGAAAGAGAGAGAAGGGGGAGGGGATGTTTGTTGCACTATTACCTTCTTACAAATCTGTCAGGACCAATCAAAGTGATATTAGTATTTGTTCATCATAGCTTGAGTAAATTACACCACAACACATCACAAGAAAAGCCACCCCACTCACTGTCTTAAGGCCAGGGGAGTCCTCTCCACCCTGTCGCCCTCTTACAGTATGTGGGATTTATGGCTAAATTGATGACAACACTAGAGACAAGCTATCAAGAACTTAACAAAAAAAAAAAAACACCAAGACACTTACACATCATTGTTGTCCATTACTTCACGTGGGAAGAGAGACAAAGTATCCAAGCTTAGTCCAAATCCACCCTCCTTGATTCAGCAAATGTTGAGCTTACACTAGTAGGAGAAATGATAGATTTCCTACTCTCAATTGAGTGATCACTCTCTCTCTTACAATGGCATAGAGTTCCCTTGCTAATCTCCTATTACAACACATGCACATGCATAAGACAATGAGCTTCCACTCAAGAGATCCTTCTAGAGAGGTTGAGCTTGGCTTCTCAAGCTATAGCATAGTGCTCGTGCTTATGGCTCCCCCTTTTTGTGCTAGCTACACCATCCTTTTATAGCAATTTTGAAGGCTAGGGTTACTCCTCTAACCATGGTTGGGTTAGATTTTCGGCAATTTATCTAATTTCTTTTGCTTGGAATTATCAAGAAGTTGGTGGGGAAAGAGAGAGGAGAGAAATGGAGGTGATAGGACTTTTCATAGTGGGTTAGTGTTAGTAGAGTTAGTATTAATTTACAAATGGAATTGGATATTTACAATGGGAGTATCCATGTAGGATACAAATAAGGAAGAAAAACTCTTAAGAGGTAAGAAAAGGTGGATTTCTTACAAGGTTGATGCTCCAAGTGTCTTGAGTAGGGCCAATTTTGACGCTTGTTGACGGTCCACTAGCTTTGACGGTATATTTTTTCTCCACTCTTGACCTTCCTTGAGAGACAAGGTAATTGAAGCTGAGTAATCAACCACCATGATGCTGTCTTTTAAGAGAAGAGGCTGAATTTTGTGGTTTTTTTGATAGATATGGGTAATTTGGAGGAGGAAAAATGAGACTAGGTGGTCAATTTTGGAATGGAATTGTGTGTGGGAGGTATGAGTTCACCATGGTTTCTCTTATTCTTCAAGGTTGAGGAGAAGGTGAGTAGGGTGCAGAGAGGAGTGGTGAGAGAGGTGGGGATGATGAGTGGAGAAGTGTGTGTGAAAGAGGAAAATGATAAAGTGGAAGAGAGAGTGTGGTTACATAGCATGGGAAAATTGGGGTCCACTAATAAAATCATAGCTCACAGCTCGTAGCTCAAAAAAATATGAAAAAATTTGAGGCAAAAGTTCAGCCCACGAGCTACAACTTTTGTTTGTATCACCTTTTCAAATTCGGAGAGCAAGTGAACTTTAAAAATTCAGCAAAACCGATCGTTTTTTTCCACTGCACAAGGTCCTTGTGGGGTCCTTCTTTGGATGATTCTTTTGAATACCTCCAAGAGTGAGCCCTCCATAGTGCATGTATGCATGCCACCTACCCTTGACCTTATTTGGTAGGTCTATAATTGAAGATATTGTTGAGATCATGATATAAGTGAATAGTACAACTAAGAAAATCAAATATTGAGGGGTCTAAAAAATATGTACATGTCAAATATAAATAATATAAGTGAAAAAAATATAAAGGGGTCAAAAGAAATCTCTCTCATTATGAGGCTACCATAAAAAGATAAATATTTTTGGTGTTCTAATTTTTTAGAAAAAAAAACAAAATAGATGTAGGAAGGGAAAAATCATAATAGTGAAAAAATATACACATAAATAAAACTAGTTTTTTTGGAATTTTGTTGGGGTGGAGTTACACCAAATATAAGAGAAGCTTACATGAAAATATTTCTATATGGAATAAAAAGTATGAAAAATGGTAAGAAAAATTGTGGTAATGGTGAGGCAATGTACAAAGCATAAATAACACACACCTAGGTAGAAATATTTAAATAAATACCAAAATAATTATGAAAAAATCTTTTATTTAGGCCCTATATACAAAGAAATATTTACATACGCATGGGCCATAATATACTTATATTTTTTATAAATTTTTTTTTTTTGGCTCAACTAGCCCAATGACTAGCTAATTGAGGGTTTTTTATTTCAGTAAGGAGATATGGGAAAAGTCCCCTAACTCACGCACGCCTATGTACAGTGAAATGGTAGGGATAGCCACAGTGTTTGGGTGATTTTGGTAGGGTGAGGTAACTCACTGTGGCAATTACAAAGAGCCGAAAAACGGCTATCAATAGCTAACCTTCTAGCTCTTCCTTCTTCCATAAACACATGAGTGATCAAGTCGATTCTCAAAAGGGGAGGAAAGAGAGGACCTAGGGAACTGGAGACCCATCACATATCTGACTTCTATTTATAAAGTCTTTGCCCTAATCTAGCTAGAAGAATCAGCGCTCTCATGGTAGAAGGGCTTTATAAAAGGCAGATACTTTTTGGATATCATCATCACCTATGAGAAGCTTTTGAATGTGAACAAGATAGTGATTAGTAGTTCATGTTTTTTAAAATAGATTTTGACAAGACATATGATAGAATAGAATGGGATTTTATTTTTCAATCCATGTTTGACATTAAATTTGGTGAAATGTTCATCAAGTATGTGTATACTCTATTTGGTAATGCATTTGCAAGGATAGCAATAAATGGAAAACTTACTTCTGCTATTCCTTTAAGAAGATCCGTCAGGCAGGGCTATCCTATAACACCACTACTAATATGACATATGCTTAGATGCTTTGGGCTGGTTGGTACGGGATGCAATGATGAAGGGAAAAATTAAGGGCATCAAAATTCTAGGGGCTACTAAAGACATCTATTATTAATGTTGGAATTAGGGTTGCAGGGAAACACACACAGCTTGGAGAAGATGAAAGAAGCTCAAGGCACACAATAGAGAGTGTATTACTTAGTGTGCAATAGAAAGATAGATAGCCCTAGAATGAATGGGCGTATATACAATGCACGGGGGAAAAAACCTCCTAAAGAAGGAAAAAATGACCCGGCGGTCCTAAGTGTGTTCACACACATCACTACGACATGTATATGGTAACAAATCTCCCCTAAAGTGTGTGATACAGTGAACGAGATATGGCACATGAGTAAAGGGAAGTGCCATGTCTTAAGGACATGATCAATCCACAAAGGGGAGTAAGCCCAAAGCTTTATGGAAAGCTTCGAGCTTCTCATGAGACAATGCCTTTGTGAAAAGATCTGCAAGGTTGTCTTGTGTTGGCACATAAGCCAAGCTGATCTCTCCTGCTGAGAGCCTCTCCCTAACATAGTGGTATTGCACCTCAATTTTCTTTGTGCGAGCATGAAAAACTGGGTTTCTCAACTGCCAATGCGCTCTGACTGTCAGTGTAGATAGTGTTGGCAGTGTCTTGTCCAACACCCAAATCAGCCATAAGTCCTCTAAGCCATACACACTCAATCGTAGCTATGAAGACTGCCTTGTACTCAGTCTCACAACTTGAAAGGCCACAGTAGGTTGCTTCTTGCTCAGCCATGATATACATGAATTGCCAAGCATGAAATAAAAACCACTTGTGGACACTTGCGTCTCAAAACAATCAGCCCAAATTTGAGTCCGAAAAAGCATGTAAGTCGGGTGGCAATGATCCCCCTTAGGATAAAACAAGGCAAGATGTAAAGTGCCACTCAAGTAGCGGAAAATTCTCTTGAGATCTTGCCAATGCCTAGACCATGGACTATACATAAATCTGTTAACCTGTGAGACTGCAAACTGAATATCTGGCCTCGTGTTGCATACATAAATGAGGCATACAATAGTAGTTTGGTAAAGAGTGATATCTGCAAGATCACCATCATCATGATGACTCAATTTCAAATTTGTTTCCATGGGAGTGGCAATAGATTTGCAATCCTCAAGTCCAAACTTACATAGCAATGTTTCTATGTAACTTTTCTGACACAAGGCAATACCACCATCACATTGCTGAAATTGTATACACAAGTAATGATGCAGCAACCCCAAATCTTTCATCTTGAAAGTAGCATCTAAATCAGCCTTAAATTCAACAATATGTCTCTCATTTGGTCCAGTGATCAACAAATCATCTATACAAAGAACCACAATGAGAAGTACATCATCCTCATGCTTTACATATGATGTGCTTTCTGTTGGACTGTTATGAAAGCCTCGTTTGACCAAATGAGTATCAGCTTTCTCATACCAAGCATGAGGAGATTGCTTTAACCCATACAAAGCCTTCTTACATCTGCACACTTTGTCCTCTCGTCCTTTCTTGACATATCTGGAGGCTACGTTACATAAACTTCCTCAAATATATCACCATTCAAGAAAGCAGTAACAATGTCTGATTAATGTACATCCCAACCAAAATGAGATGCCAATGCACATACAAAACGAACAGTAGTCTTACGAAAGTGGGAGCAAAAGTTTCTTCATAATCATGCCTTTTTACTGCACAAAGCCTTTTGCAAAAAGTCGAGCCTTATGGCGATCAACCTCACCATTCGGCTTGCGTTTCAACTTGTAAACCCACTTTGTACCGATGGCCTTTTTGCCAGGAGGCAAATCACATAAAGTCCATGTGTCATTTTCTATAAGTGCATCATATTATGATTGCATGGCAGCCATCCAATTTTTTAAATTTTGTGCTTCATCAAAAGATAGAGGCTCCTCAACATCATGTAAGCTAGACACATCCAAAGCATAACAATCTGATGCATAAGATGCATGGTGAGAGCTTGAATGAGTACGACTAGACAGTGCATCCAATTTACTGTCATGCAATGTATGCACCAGCCATTTTGGCATACCTCTAGCCTGCTCATTTTCAGCCCTTTCCTCATCAAGTACACCATGTACATCTGCATCAGTAATAGGCTGATCTGTAACATTTTCAGAAAACCCCATAGGTTGTACATTTGCCTCCTTGGAATTTACATTCATATTTCCACCACTGAAAAGAGGCAACAAAGTGTCATAAATGTGCAGTGAGCTTACAATACTGTCTCTAGTACATGATAGCAAAGACTGAACAGAATCTTCCACAAACACAACATCACGTGAAACCAAAATACGCTTTGTTTGCGGATGGTACAACCTATAACCTTTTATTTCAGCTCTATAACCAACAAAAATACATTTGACAGCCTTATCATCCAATTTTTTACGCTGTGTTTGTGGCACCAAAGCATATGCCAAACATCCAAAAACACACATGTGCTCAATAGAAGGCTTTCTATCATGCCATGCTTCATATGGAGCAATAGACTGCAAAGCTTTTGTGGGACACCTGTTTAGTACATAAGTGGCACACGTGATGCCTCAAGCTAAAAAGAATGCGGCAAAGCTTGACTTTTGACCATACATCGTGCCATTTTTGTAAGTGACCGGTTTTTCCTCTCAACAACACCATTTTGCTGAGGTGTATAAGGCACTGTACATTGGTGTTTTATCCCACGACTAGCCAGAAATGCATTAAATTCATGAGACATATACTCCCCCCCTTGATCGGAATGGAGGGTGCCCATAGTACATTTCGAGACATTTTCAGCCATAGCCAGAAATTGTTTGAAGCACATAAAAACTTCGGACTTCGCTTTAAGCGAAAATACCCATGCATGCCTGGAGTAATCATCAATGAAAGTAACAAAGTAAAGGTAATTTCCCAAGGACGGAGTTTGCATGGGCCCACAAACATCACTATGCACAAGCTGCAACCTGCATGTGGCCCTAATTGAACCATCCTTAGGAAACTTAGAACGTTGCATTTTACCAAAAATACAGCCTTCACAAACATGTTTGACAGGTGCTTCAAGAGGTGGCAAAGAAGCAACCATATCAGACTTCTGCAAACGTAGCAAACTCGCAAATTCAAATGTCCAAAACGTGCATGCCACAGTTTTGCATTTGAAATAGCTCTTGAATCTGCAACTACATTTGCAAAATTTTGTCTACACTTGTCATACAAAGTGAGCTTATACATCCCATGACACAAAAGGCCAGATACAACAATTTCATCACCAAAACTAAGATCATGAACTGTACATCTGTCATTCACAAATTTTGAGTACAAGTCCAATTCTAGAGATTGCAGATATAGACAAAAGATTCTTCTTGATCCCAGGTACATAAAGTGCATCAACAAGTGTGAAAGAATTGCAATTTGCAGTAGTAAGCACAATCTTTCCAACTTCGTGAACCGGATAAGAGGCAGGCACAAGTGACTGAATTCCCATGAGGGACAGACTCGAGAGAGGTGAAAAAAACATGATGTGAGGTAATGTGCTTTGTAGCACCACTGTCAAAATACCACTGACATGCATGCATCATGGAAATCAGGATTACAGGTACACTCTGCACTAAAAGCCCATTCAGCATCAACATCAGCATCACAGTCTCCTTTCACAAAGACTCAACAATAGTTGCATTTGTAGTGGAACCAACATTTGCAGTGGAAACACCCTCTTTCTTCTTTGCGTCTTTGGCCTTCAACTTAGGACACCGCTTGATCAAGTGATCATTAGCTTTACCATAATGGCAACACATCTTCTTTTTGCCCTTATCACCAAAATTTCTAGATGATAGCAATATGGAGTATACCAATATGGTGGACTCATTCCACTAACATATAGTTTATGCTTCCACTATAACATCAGCTACTCCGTTCCAAAAGAGTTGAGGCTAGTATATTTAGTTTTGCTTGTTGTATATGACTATAGTGACATGCAATTTATGTGCACAAGGTGTTGTCAATACAAAAGACTATTTTTGTGAATAGCAAGTAGTCATGTTCTTGCTATCAAACAAATAATTCATGGAACGACATGCATAGATTAAGAGATCTTCAAAGAAGGTCATCTCTTGTTTGGTGTGTTGAGAATATTTCTCTTCTATTCATGAAGAGATATGATTCCTGCAAGATCTAGTTTTGAAGACGATCCCAACTTACTAATATGTGTTATTGAATATATAACACTAAGTATAGTTATAGGAGAGGTATTTCCAAGAGTATGACAATTATACTTTCTAGGAAATAACTCTACGATCTACCAAAGGGTAGTGGACAAGTTCAACTTCCATAGTTGAATTCAATCACTATTAGACATGGTAGATTATATTGGTCATTGTTGGCTGCTGGTTTGAGCAGTTCTCATATAGAGTCTAACCAAGGGGTTTGACATTCCAAATTTTAACTAAGGGGTTGGATTGCAAAGGCAACACTCAGGGTTACTTGGGTAATACTACTCAATTTTCACTAATCTTTCAATTAGTGTTATTAGACCTTTTTAGGTAAGAGATTTAGTCATGTGCCTTTGAATACAGGTAGGTGAACACTATGGTCAACCTCCACGTATGCATCTGATTTGGTTTATTTTCATTTTCAAATATACTTTGATTGATTTTTCCAAGTAGGATGTATAAGCTTCAATGCTTTCATTGATTTTTCTCTTCAGAGACATGACAAGGTCATGTAGGAGCAAAGGATTTTGGGCCGTAGTGTCCTAGATACATTTCTGCATTATGGTTTTAAGGACCTACATGGTAGAGTTTTGTTTGGTACATGTTGTCACAAGCACAGCAACATGGTCTAGGAACTCATGGAGTTCAGTTTAGCCACTGTGGAGAAAAGTTTATGAGAGTCCCTCTCACTCATGTCGCTGAGTGTTTGTACAGTTATCTCCACACACAAGTACCTCTCATTCTCGATGAATTTCATTTTTTCGGACATTCTTATATGAGACATATTCCACATGTGGAGATTATGAGTCTCTGGGACAAGCCTTAGCGCTTGTTATTTCAATTATGTGTTGCAACAAAGTCCCCAGTTGCTGGTCAAATCCGTTTATTAGACCATTTTTAGCACGTCGTATTCAGGAACAATTTCAATAGGCAAAAAATGTCGGATACCTAGTCAGGCTTGTTAAGGTTACAAGTACAGTTAAACAACTTTAACGGATAGTTTTTTACACATGCACCAAAGTTATGTATTCTTACTGTACTAGTTGATTTGGTACCTAGATGTGATGGATTTTCACATTTTATCATGGTCCAAATATGTTAACATGGTTTTCACGTGGAAATTATTTTTCTTTTCCCGTGAGTCGTAAGCATAACATTAGCCATAATCATTAGCAAATACGGTTATGGATATACAGGTTCAGATATGTTTTTTGCTAAATGCATGCACACTAGATATTATGGGCCCTAGTGTTTAACAAAGGCTGATTTGGAGTGGCATGCACATTCATGACATCAATAGCTTCTATAACATTTTGCACCATATGTGAAATCTCTCTATGAGATCTCTCTATGAGATTAATTATAGATCTACCAATTACCAATAGAGGTCATGTCTTGGTTTGGGTGCTTGTAGATCAGCTCACTAAAGTTAACCAAGATGGTTGTTCCTAACATTGTTGATTAATCAACAATGCTGCAAGGAATTGTGACCCTATTTACCAGTCATTCTAAAGGACTATTTGTAAATGGTGGGGATATACATATCAGTACTGCTAGTCATCTAGAGAGGATATGCAGATTGCAAGTGTTAATCTTGTGCTAAAGGATACTCTAAGCACGTACGTTAGCATCAAGAAATCCAATTGGAAAGCTTATCTCTCTAGTTGGAGTTTGCTTACCCTGTGGAAAATGATGTTGCGAGACTAAGTTTAGTCCCTTCATGTTTACACCAGGTTCTCAACCCCAATCAACAGTTACGATGGGGTTGTTTACTGATAGTAAGTCAAGGACTTATACTTTGCTGATGAGTTACGTCAGTCAGTTACTTTCATGGAAAGTGAAAAGAGGTACTATTTTAGATGCATCTTACTTATAATAACGCGTTAAAGATACTCAAGTGAGTTGTAAATGGAGTCTATTCGCTATGTTGGCGGATATGGGCCAGTTACACAAGACAACTGCAAACGGACAGCAATGTGGCAAAGCTTGACTTTTGACCATACATCGTGCCATTTTTGTAAATGATCTGTTTTTCCTCTCGGCAACACCATTTTGCTAAGGCGTATAAGGCATTGTACATTGGTGTTTTATCCCACGACTAGCCAGAAATGCAATAAATTCATGAGACATATACTCCCCCCCTTGATCGGAATGGAGGGTGTCCATAGTACATTTCGAGACATTTTCACCCATAGCCAGAAATTGTTTGAAGCACATAAAAACTTTGGACTTCGCTTTAAGCGAAAATACCCATGCATGCCTGGAGTAATCATCAATGAAAGCAACAAAGTAAAGGTAATTTCCCAAGGACGGAGTTTGCATGGGCCCACAAACATCACTATGCACAAGCTGCAACCTGCATGTGGCCCTAATTGAACCATCCTTGGGAAACTTAGAACGCTGCATTTTACCAAAAATACAGCCTTCACAAACATGTTTGACGGGTGCTTCAAGAGGCGGCAAAGAAGCAACTATATCAGATTTCTGCAAATGTAGCAAACTGGCAAAATTCAGATGTCCAAAACGTGCATGCCACAGTTTTGCATCTTAAATAGCTCTTGAATCTGCAACTACAGTTGCAAAATTTTGTCTACCCTTGTCATACAAAGTGAGCTTATACATCCCATGACACAAAAGGCCAGATGCAACAATTTCATCACCAAAACTGAGATCATGAACTGTACATCTGTCATTCACAAATTTGACTACAAGTCCAAGTCTAGAAAGTGCAGATATAGACAAAAAATTCGTCTTGATCCCAGGTACATAAAGTGCATCAACAAGTTTGAAAGAATTGCAATTTGCAGTACTAAGCACAATCTTTCCAACTTCGTGAACCGAATAAGAGGCAGGCACAAGTGACTGAATTCCCATGAGGGACAGACTCGAGAGAGGCGAAAAAAACACGATGTGAGGTAATGTGCTTTGTAGCACCACTTTCAAAATACCACACATGTGAATTTGCAACAACTGACATGCATGCATCATGGACATCAGGATTACAAGTACACTCTGCACTAAAATCCCATTCAGCATCAACATCAACATCACAGTCTCCTTTCACAAAGACTCAACAATAGCTGCATTTGTAGTGGAACCAGCATTTGCAGTGGAACCACCCTCTTGCTTCTGTGCGTCTTTGGCCTTTAACTTAGGACACCACTTGATCAAGTGATCATTAGCTTTACAATAATGGCAATGCATCTTCTTTTTGCCCTTATCACCAAAATTTCTAGACGAATTGCTGCCATGGTAAATACTGCACCTGATGTGAAAACTACCCGAAAAGAGGATAAACAAAGTGGGAACAACACGTGCTATATAACACAAACCGTAGAAGACTTTAAGGGACATGTTATGCAGAAAACGGCACTGACAGAAATTTTGCACAAAATGACAAAATAGCATGTGCAATACTGCCGGTAGTGGAAACGGAGGCCGAAATGAGTTCGAATCAGAAATCTGAGCAGACTAAGCTCTACGAGTGCTCTTAAAAATTTTGTCGACCCACGAACGCTCGCAAAAGCTCACTGAAATCGGCGAAAGTGAGCCGGCGTGTGCTGGATCTGCTGGCAACTAAGCCTGGGAGGATGCAACGTGCTCTGATACCGATTGTTGGAATTAGGGTTGCAGGGAAACACACACAGCTTGGAGAAGATGAAGGAAGATCAAGGCACACAATAGAGAGTGTATTACTTAGTGTGCAATGGAAAGATAGATAGCCCTAGAATGAATGGGTGTATATACAATGCACGGGGGAAAAAACCTCCTAAAGAGGGAAAAAATGTCCCGGCGGTCCTAAGTGTGTTCACACACATCACTACCACATGTATATGGTAACAATTAATCATGCTAAAATTTGTTACAAACTGTCTACATGGTTTGTACCTCAGATAATTGTTGATGCACGATGCAAGGCAATTGAAGAAGGGAAAGTGTTCAAGTCACTGGGCATTCCTATGGGTTTTAAGATTGCCTTTGCTTAGAGATGGGACTAGGTCCTAGCCAAGTTCAGGACAAAATTATTTAAGTGGCAAAATTATTGGTCTTCCCTCTCATCAAGGGCTTTTTCTTTGAACCACTATATCCTTCCCTCTCTAATTTATTTCTTCTCTTGTTGTTTGGCAGCCAGCTCAATACCAACTTAACAAGGTCTATAATTTGTCTAGATCCTTTTTATGGGGTCGTGATCCTAATCATCCAAAAATTTCCAAAGTTGCACGGGATATTTGTTGTCTTCCCAAATCCAAAGGAGGTTTTGGTCTCCTTAACCTGGATAGAATTGCAACCAAAATGGATGGAAAATGGATATTGAGAGCTACCAACTCTCAAGACTACTAGGTGTTATCGATAAAAAGGAACATACACAAGTTCAAGCTGAAGGAATACATGGCCTGGGTAAATCTTTCCTGTAGAGATATCCTCCTCCTCTCTCCTAACTTTTTCAGACTTGTAGGCTCTAACCTTGTGTGGAGGTTTTGGAATGCTTGGCAGACCACAAATGAAAAGTGGAGTGGAGCTCAAAACAATGGACCTACATATTTGAATGCATGTGGACATATTCAATAGAAACATGCATAACACATTAATGTGGCTCATCATGCATCAAGGGATCTGGAGTGGAGATAAGGCTGGGGTTAGTACTGGAGTTTGTCCGAGATGTAAGGCTGCAATTGAAGATGTTCCTCATCTCTTCTTCAATTGCAGGGACACTAAGAAATTTCTGGCCATCATTCAACATGCTTGCTCCAAGGTTGTTTTCAAGAAGGTGGCAGTCCATGACATTTTACTTGGCAACTGTAAGGGTATGGATATACCTCTATGAAACATATGGAGAGGAATTATCCTTTGGAATGTATGGACTCATAGGAATGCAATTGTCGTTACGCAGTTCTCAAAGTACTGCATATGGACTTCAATTTGATTTATCCAAAGCAATTGTCATGTGATGTGATCAGATTTTAGTTGCCTCTACCCCTGTTTCCCCTAATCAAACAGAGTTGCAGAAGACATTGCAATGGCAACAATGGAAAGCCATACTCACTAAGATGTATTCTCATGTGAGATTAAGGATGAGAGACTCTATCCTGTAAGATGTGTATGTTATGGGGTAGGGAAAGGTAATTGGCTGACCTTTCCCTGTAAACCAGGCGACTCATGGTGATCGACGGATGTCGGGAGCCATGGGGAGCATGGATTGCAGGGAAAGGTCATTGGCCAATGACCTTTCCCTCCTGTCAAGAGTTGGGGGGAGGAGGGCCAATCACCATGCACGAACTGTACACAAGGTTGCCGTAAGCAGGGGCCTATTACGATACACTGCACAGGAGCTGACGACAGACTGCACACAAGTTGGTGATAACTGCATTTTCCACTTGCTGACGTGCCAACCACCAATTGTCTGACAGTCTATAAATTACTTTCGCTTATGCGTCGACTGCTTAGCTTGTTCCGTTCGCTAACTTGGCATCGTCTGAGTGGAGGCTACAGTTGTCCATTCTAGCTGTTGACGTGCCACACATTGGCTTGTTGCAACGTCAGATTTTGCTCAATAATGTCAACGTGTTGGACGACTGAGATCTCCTGCCCTTCGACCCCCGACCTCGACGGGGCAATCCCTCCCCCTTCGTGAGGGATCTTTGTATATTTTTCTGTTGTTTGCTAATTTAAATTTCCTCTTCCTAAAAAAGAAGTGATTTCCACGTACAAAATCAGCGGTTGGCTGTTCATTGTGCTCATTACAAGAGAGGGGACGTTAAAAGTGGCCGGCATGCAAGAGCCACGTGTGTGAACCCAAAGGCCGCTGTAAGCGCGCGCACTCCCTTGCTATAGAGACGGAGGAGCAGGTCTGACGAGAAAAATGGGGGGCTCTTCTACGCGTTCGCACCTGCAAAAGCGCTAGCAGAAGTGTCTTCTTGCTGCCCTTCTTTGCGCTCTCTCTCTCTCTCTCTCTCTCCCCCGCGCGCGCAAACACACACACACACAAACACCCACGCACACACGCGCGCACAACGTACGGGGCACCCCCCTTGGCCCCTGCGACCATGGCGCATTCTGTTTTGCACCCTGCGTCCCAACCTTCGGGCCTTGATCGACGCCCTTACCCCTCCCTCTCTTCTCTGTTTTCCTCTTCTTCTTCCTTGGTCTCCCAATCGCCCTTCTCTTTGCGCCTCATCTCTGCACAGCAAACGCAAAATATCTGCATTGAACAAAGTTTGATCCTCTCTCATGGTGCGGCCATTCTCAAGAATCCTCTCTCCCCCCTCAGAAGTTGGCCTTTACGGAGAAAGGCATCCTCCCAAAGTTTTCCGCAACAGAGTCAGAGCCTCTCTGCTGGCAGTTTCGGTGGTGGCTATGGCCCAGGTGGAGGTGAAAGAGGCGGGGGAGGTGGCTGTGGCGATGGCTATGGGAGAGACGATGAAGAAGACGGTGGCCACCATGCATCCAATGAGCCCTGGCGATTTGGTCTCTTCTCCTCCCTTTTGGATGGGTGGAGGGAGCGGGTTCATGCTGACTCCCAATTTCCTTTCAAAATCCTGACAGAGGAGATCATTGGGGTTGCCGCCTCTGTGTTTGGTGACATGTCTTGCCGCCCAGGCTTTGGTCTTGGAGAGCTTGATTTTGTCTTCTCCAACTTGATTGTGTGTGCAATTGTCAATTTTGCGCTCATGTATGTCTTAGCACCGACATCTTCTGTAGCAGCAGCAAGTGGGGGCTTATTGCCGGGGATGTTCGCAAGTTGTCCACCAGGACACATGTGGGAGGTGGGAGCATACTCCTTTACACAGCGGGCGGGGACCTTCGTCTACAAGGGTGCTTTGTTCGCAACTGTGGGTTTTGGCGCCGGACTTGTGGGGACGGCTCTTTCCACTGTGCTTCTCAATGCCCGCAAGAAGGTCGACCCCTCCTTCTCACTGCAAAATTCACCTCCACCCACATTGCTCAACGCATGCACATGGGCGTTGCAGCTCGGAGTGAGCAGTAACTCGCGGTACCAGTTGCTGAATGGGTTGGAATTTGCGCTAGAGGGGGTGATGAACCCGAGCTTATTTAAGGGGCTTGTTTTCGCGGTCAGGTCGCTAAACAATGTGGTCGGGGGGATGTCATTTATGATGATGACTCGCTTGACGGGTTCTCAGGATAGGTCAAAGCAGTTACTAGAAATGCAGTCATAAAAGGCTCGTGGAGACGCTACTTTATTGCATGCACGGAATCGTTATAACGTATGAGGCGAGCTTTATTCAGGGTGGTACCAAGCCCACTGATACAATGCGATCCATTAGTTATCAAAGCAATGGAAAGCTTATACAAGGTATGAAATGTGCTGACAATTGCAATGGACTCAGCTTTTTACTTATAATTAGCGGTGTGACTGTTAGGGTTTACTGTTTGATTTGTGAAAGGCAAATTCTAGGTTTAATGGGCATAAATGATGAAAGCTGATGAAGGAAAAGTCTATGTCCCAACGTTTTGTCTTTTTGGGTTGGTGTTTTGTATTGAGTTGTCAAGTGAAGGAGTGTGCATAATGTTAACTAGTATGGCCAAAGGCGGCCGGCCTCTCTCTCTCTTTCTCTCTTCCTCTTTATCGCGTGCACAGGGGCTTCTCTCAGTTTTGGAGTTTAACCTTCATATCGGAGTTTAACCTTCATATCGCAGATTTTGACACTTGTAAAGGGCTCCCCCTTCTGCCATATTATGTTAGTTTAAATAGTCATGGTGAAATCCTAGGAATTGGCTTCAAGTGTCTTTTGAGAGAGCTCCAAATTTAAGGGATTTTTAAAAGGCACAAGTAGGACATTGTTGTAAAGCCAAAGCAGTTATAAATGAGTTTGTAGGTTTACCTTAAATAAGGTAGCAAATAGATGTCCTTAAAACTTGAGACATCTCTCTCTCTCTCTCTCTCTCTCTCTCTCTCTCTCTCTCACGCCCTTAACTAAACACCATGAAGTAACTTACGAATGTCTTATTATGTGCACAACCATGTAATGGATCGGTGTAAGAAGATCGGGAAGGTCGTGATGTCGTGAAGGATTTGTGGGTGGCCTCTATAACACCTCCATATTCATACCATAGATGAGGACACAAAAGCTGAGCTCCCACAAGATGATGTGCACCAATCTCCACTCACAAATTTCCTCACCCTTGCACATAGCCAACTCCACCTACACTCGACTAGCTTCCTTCTACAATGTCATAGCTCCAAGTTGAAACCAATTGCACTTAGAGGAAGAACAGTACTCCACTAAACATAAATCAACAGCAAACTAAGAAAAACCTGTATTTTTTATTACAAAAACCATAAGTTCACATTATCTCATCAGCCCTTACATATATGAGATGGGGCTCCATAGCCCCTTCCACCACGTCCATAAAAACATCAAGAATTATCCCAATCCAAACATTCACAAAACTCATTTTTGCAAATTGTTCTGTGGTTCTTGCTTCTCTTGCCTTTTCCACATCGTCTTTGTCTTTGTCGAAGGTTCTTTGGTTTTCCTTTGAGGTTGTTGAGGTGTCAATTTATGTTTGTACTTGGGTACCAAATATATTTGTGAATTTGCTTGAAGCATCTTCTTTGGTACCCAAGTTTTTCGGTTCTTTGCATGCATGTGCTTGGAAGTTATTCGAACTTGACTTGTATTGGAGGTTCTAAAAGTTGTTGCTTGTATAAAAAATCACTTAGAAAAAATGGTACTGTTTTGCATCCATATGGAGTCTTTATTCTCAAGGAATTGTTGTCCCAATTTAGTGCATCTTTGTAGGTCCTGACCCAAGGTGTCCATAGGATTCTCTTTGCCCCAAATTTTGCATCCCACAACACATAAAATAGGTGTTGATAAGCAACTCCATTTGTTGTGACATCCCTATGAACCTTACCTATGGTCTGGAATTGTTTGTAGTCCTCACATTGATGCAAATTTTGGTGTTCATTTTGAAATAGGTAGTGCGTTTCATAGCATTAACTAGCTCTCGTATCAACTAGTGCTCTTTTAGTATGTTCTATAGATGAGTCCACTACAATTGTAACATCCATTCTATTGTGTCAACTTGGATCTAAAATATGTCCAATTAATGGCACTTGTCTTTGTTGCGTTGCTTTCCTCTTCAAGATATGCATTCTGACTTCTTTTGTGGCGTGCTCTAGTGTTTTGTTATGGCTACATTTAATTTGCTAGCATCTCGTTGATTAGTGGCAATTAGTACTTTCACATTCTTCATTTACTAATCTAATTGTCCTTGATTTCTTCATCTAATGTGGTAAGCTTTGTAGTCCCACTAGGTGAAACATCACCAATTACAAATGAGCCACTTGTTCATGAAGGATCATGAACTCGTTTAGCAATTGCTCAATCACGTCATTTACTAAATGAGTATCCATATCACTTACTAGCTCAATAGGAAAGGTCTCATTAAAAACGTATACAAAATCAAATCTATTTGTCATGCCTCGTTCTTTCTTGTGGCATTTGCTTCAATCCACTTTGTCAAATAGTTCGTGGTTACAATAATAAATTGAGCTTGGCTCCTATATGTTGATGGTTGATATATGTTGGCAATTGAATGGGTCTCACAAAATCAATGCTCCATTTGGAAAATGTTTTGGCCTCCATGATTGGTCTCGATTGCATACTATATTTTCTTTGTGACACTTTTGCCCTTTGACAAGCATCACATTGTTTAACATACTCTTTTGCATCTAAAAACTATGCCACCAAATTAGGGCCTTATGATAGTCATCATGATTGATCTAGCTACTCTATTTACTAAATTTGATAGAGTAAGGAGGGAACGATTGCCAAAATCCTCAAACCTTCCACCCACACACACACACACACACACACACACACACACACACACACCTCCCCCTTTTTCAAGTACACACACAAGTACACAAAGACTAGCTCAATTTACACAAAAATAATTAAACATAGCAAAGAGATGGTGAAAGCTTATAAAAGCAAAGAGTGTGGGCAAATTACACACACAACACGAGAGAGAGAGAGAGAGAGAGAGAGAGAGAGAATCTTGTACAAAATTGACTTGAAATCTTAGGCCCCAAACTTCACGGTACACTTTTGCAGTTGGGTGTTTTGATATTTTATTAAACAAAAGCAGTGCAAAAAATTAAAGGCCTCAATTTACACTAGAGTTTGTTTTTGGTTCTCACTACTAATTATTGCATGAACCATAATGGGTTTTGTTTTCACTACTTACGTACAAAGTGAGCCATATAGTCTTATTGAGTAGAAATAAAATATCTAAGTATACTTGTGCTAAAAATGAATGGTCGAGATAGATTTAATGATTATTGCTCAATTCCATTGAAAATTTCTCCTCAACTTTTGGTGTTCCAATCTACATAGCATCAACTCACTATTAGATTTAAATTGAAGATAGAAATAGTAATTAACAATTACAAGCTCATTTATTCCAATTATAATTTTAACCACATACAATACAAGGATGACATCTTCTCTAGGGTGGCTCTTAAAGGTCAAAAGATACAGATTCTGATCCATGCCACTACATATAGTGGTGGTTTTATGGTCAACTATTTGTGCATGAATGAGTTTCTCTTGTTGATCACTAAGTGAAGGTACATCCTTATAAATGGAATGTACCAGCATGATAGTAGTTTTAAACAGGATGAAACATCATTTTGTTTATATAAAATGCACTGTGAATGTGCCATGTCAGGGTAGTTCTAAATGCAATGAAAGATCAACTATGGAAGTAGATATCTTGAAAAGACCATAAAAATGTTGGTGTCAACACTATTCATCCTTTTGTTTTCCAACTAGAAGCATAAGGTAATCACCTTTCTTAAACAATTGTGATGCTTAGTGTAAAGTTCCTATAAATATTTAATGATAGAATTATATGTACAAGCACGCACACGCTCCCACGTTGCACACTCACATTTGGTGTTAGAGTTAGGTTTAGCCATGTAACAAACCACTCCCACTTCAAATGCAATGTCTGGCTTCTTAGCCACTATACTACATGAAACTGGCCACAATTGAGAAATATAGATTCTTGCAATCGGCCTTCTCATTATCCAATTTAGGAGAATGGTCCTTGCTAAGTTTCACATTTGATAGTATTGGGGTACTAGATGTCTTCCCTCTCTAAATATTGAGAAGGTGCAAAACATAATGTGTCATAAAATCTAATATCTAACTAACCCAAATGATTTTCTCATATTAAATTGATCACTTAATGTGGGAGAATAAACGGGAACAAGTGTTAAGATATAGGTATGTGCTTTTAGATCTATCTCAACACGGGGCCAATGTAAAGGGGCCCAAAAGGGAGATGGTCTATCAAAGAGCAAGGCTAACCAATGGAGCATAAGACCTTAGGGTTAGCTTCATTGAAGACCTCCAATAAATATGTGTAAAAGTCCTTTTGACCTTAAGTAAGCTAAGGCTGAGCTTGAGGTGGGAACCCGGCCCAAGCTCGAGGTGCTTGTCCTGCTTGAGGTGCTTGTCATGCTTGAGGTGTTTTTCATGCTTGAGGTGCTTGATTAAGATGCTTGAGGTGCTTGACTGGCTCCATGCTTGAGGTGCTTGACTTGCTGCATGATTAAGGTACTTGAGGTGCCTTGAGAAGCTTGTCTGAGATGCTTGTGGGAACACCCCCTAGTTCAAGTGCTTTGTCATGCTTGATGAGTAAGGTGCTTGATCACCTAAAGTCAAAATCAATCCTACAAGAGGGGGGGCGAGCCCTTTTCCTAGGAGCTAGAGAGAGAACACCCACTCACACACACAAGGGAAGCCCCAACTTGAAGAGGCAGCAAGGACACATGTCAGGCCCCTACCCATGTTACCTTCGTGTGTTGCTTGAAGCCTATTGGCTAAGCTTCAAAGGGGTCCAATGATAAATTACATGAATTATCTAATTGTTTTAGCATTTATCAAGTCCTCTCTCTCAAAGGGGAAAGGGGGACACTTGTCCCAAGGCTACCCATGTTGCTTGTAATGGCTCCTGCTTGTGATTGGCTAGGCCTGGAGGGGTCCAATGAGCTTCAGGCATGAGCTACAAGGGGGGGTCGACCCAAGCAAGCTAGGGGGGTGCCTAGGGGGTATACTCACCCACACACACTCACAATCACTCTCATTGTGTGCTATGCAAAGTGCAAGAGCTCCCTCTCCAAGCAAGTAGAGGTTGAGAGCCTACACCAACACTCTTGGCTATGGAGTGCAAATCCAACCAAGAGCCATGCTTCAATGCTTAAGCTTGCCATCTCCTTCTTCTTCATTACTATGCTATTATGTATGCTAGCAACAAGAGTATGATAAGTGAGGAACTAATTCTTTCTCCTACGAAATGTTTCTTCTTCCTCTTCCCTACCCTCATTCCCTGCTCGCTCTCTCCACCTTCGAAGGTGTTTGAGGTCTTGGGACTGAGGCTTGGGATAGTTAAAGCTTTCTTCAAGTTTATGTTATGTTTGTGGTGCATGAAGCCTTCCATCTTCATGGCATCACCTAGGTCACAAGGAACACACAGACTGTATTGTAACAAGTCTCTCTTTATGGGAGAAATCATAATACAAATGCCTATTGGAGGGGGGACCGGCTCCACATAAATCCGGTCCTCAATTGTTGTCATGTTCTCTAAATTCTCTCTCTTGCAAAAGTATTGTCTATGCCAAGTTAACTAATTGCTATGATTATGTTGCTATCTTCAATTATGTCTACCCGCTATGCTCACAAAATCATTTCTTGAAAGTACTCTCATTAAATTCCGCTATTCTCAAATTGAATAGGCAAATTCCATTACATTGGTATCAGAGCATTTGGTTTCTCTTTTCTTGCTTAAGAAGAGAGGTCCTTAAGTAGCCTATAAATGGTTGATGTTGTTAATTATAATAGAGTAAGTGGAACTGGGATCTAATACCGGTTTTGTTAAGCCCACTATGTGGGGGATGGTGCACACCTCGGGAGCTTTGGACTTAATAATGGAGTCTTTTTAGACTTGCCTACGGCTTTACCATTATTGAGCCATAAGAAGTCCGAAAGGAGCTAGCCCTTGGCAACTCTGCTATGTTAGACCTACTCCTCTACTCTCTATAATTAACCACTTTGAGCCGTGGGTGTAGATACTTAAGAGCCGATTTTCAAAGGCTAAGAGGAGTGGCAACTAAGGTTTTGAATTGCCAAAGCATACACTAAGTACATACATAAAATTTTGTTATCATGGCTGACAATAATCAAGAGAGTAGAATGAACATTGATAGCTTTGATTTTGCACATGAAGGTGCTAATGATGATGCTCCCATGTTTGTGAATTATCTTGTGACTAGGTTGCAACAAGCTATGGGCAACCCTACCTTGCAAGCCGAAGTTACTCAACAACTTCGTGCTTATGGAATTTCCCTTCCTCTCCAAGAGGAGAGAGAGCTTAGGAGGCCTCTTGAAGAGACCCCCAAAAGAAGACTCTCTCCCATTCGAGAGGAGGAATCCAAAGAGAAAGAAAGCAATGAAAGTCTAAGTTCTTCTGAAGATGTGGCTCCACGAAGAAGGCGGTCTAGACGATCGCCTACTCCTCCCAAGAGGAAAAGAGCAACCCATAGTCCTTCTCCTCATCACTCTCAAAGGCAAGAGAGGAAACAAAGGAAGAAAAGGGCTAGGAAGAGGTCACCCTCTTCTCCTTCTTCTTCACCTTCCTTCTCTTCCGATGAAAGTTATGGCTATTCTCCTAGAGAATACAAGAGGGGAGGGCATCGCAAATCATTTCCTGCATGGCGAAGGTCACAAAAGCTAAAGAAGTTCAAGGAGGGAGGAAAGAGTATCTCTTTTCTCACCTACGATGGCACCTTTGGTGCTACCGACAAAGTGTTGGCCTTCATCCAGCAATTTGATGCGGCCTTTGGGGACGAGGGCTTCACAGAGTCCTCCAAGCTACGCCATGTAGCTATGCACTTCCAAAAATCAGCTCGTCAATGGTGGGCTAGCCTTCGTGGCAATGGAGAAGCCCCAAAGACATGGAAAACTCTACGAGTTTCCATCATGAAGCAATTTCTTCCAAGCGATACTAAAGATAAAGTTCTTACCGAATGGCGCGGCTTGAAGCTCCTCTCTCATGAGTCTATCAACAAGTATGTAGATAAGTTTTGGGATTTACATCTCAAAGCTACTGTCTTTCAAAGGATAGACTTTGCCGAGCAAAGACAACAATTCTGTGCGGGATTACCTGAAGAGATGGCCGAATATATCAACTCTCAACGGCCCGGTACTATTACCGAAGTAATCCACCACACCATGGTTGCTTCACGCATCAATTTCCATCAAGGGGCTAGACGTAATGTCAAGCCCATGGAAAACAAAGATAAAAATGATGCAAAGGGGAAATCCAATGCTCAAAATAATTCCCAAGGCACTTCCAACAACAACAACAACAATCGGTCCAAGGAGAAGGGAGTTTACAAAGGTAAAAACAAACTCTCTCCTGAAGAGCTTGAAGCTTTTCGCAAGGACCATAAGTGTTTCAAGTGTGGGGAGCAAGGACATGGCTATCGTTCTTGCCCCAAGAAGAATACTCGCAATGAGACTCCTAGGGCTTCCACCATCGAAGCTCCAAGAGAGGATGCTCATTGCAAAGGATCATCACTCTCCTATGCTTGGGGAAAGGTAAGAGAGCATGATGCCTTCATCTTGTTTGATCCTGGCTCTACTCTCAACTTCATATCAATAGAGTTGGCCACCAAGTTGGGCATTCAAGCTTTTGAGATGGGAGATATAGTAACAGCTGATGCAGCTTTCAAGGGACAACAAGCCTCCGTTACTCCCTTGATTGGGAAGTTGAGGCTTCATGTCCAAAGCTATGTCGACAAAGAAGACTTCTTCATCTCTCCCCTCCAACATCAGGATGTTATCCTAGGGGCACCATGGTTTGATCGCATGGCTGCCAACATGAAGTTCCCTGAAAGGAGAATTTACTTCACCTACAGGGGAAAGAACATGTATATAGATGCTAGTGAGCGTGGTCGCACTATTCCACTTGTAAATCCTCTTTCTTTTGATAAATCAATGAAGAGCTCAGTTTCTGCGTACATGATTTATGTCAAAGAGTCTCTAAAAGCTAATAATGTTTCATCAAATGAAAATGATAGGAATCAAGAAGAGTTAGGCTTGCCTACTTTTCTAAAAGGATTCCAAGATGTGTTCATCGATGATATCCCTATGGACCTACCTCCAAAACGAGGGGATGATGACCATCGTATTGAGCTCCTTCCAGGAAGCTCACCGCCTAACAAACCTCCTTATCGAGTCTCACAAGCTCAACAAGAGGAGATCATGAGGCAAGTACAAGAGCTGGTAGACAAAGGGATGGTGAGGCCTAGTTCCTCTCCCTTTTGTTCTCCAGTCCTTTTAGTGCAAAAGAAAGATGGTACATACCGTATGTGTGTGGACTATCGAGCACTAAACCATATCACTATCAAAAACAGATTTCCCGTACCTCGGGTAGAAGATCTGTTTGATAAGCTACAAGGCTCTACCTACTTCAGTAGGATTGACCTTAAGAGTGGCTATCATCAAATAAGGATAGTGGATGAGGATATCTTAAAGACCGCGTTTCGCACAACATTTGGTCTTTATGAATATCTAGTCATGCCTTTTGGCTTGACTAATGCACCAGCTACGTTCAATCGTTTGATGGAGAAAATTTTTAGACCATATCGAAAATTCACTGGAGTGTTCTTCGATGATATCATCATCTACTCCAAGTCTTTGGAGGAACATAAGCAACATCTCCAAGTGATTTTTCAAGCCTTGAGGGAGAACAAACTTTTTCTCAACCAAAAGAAAAGTGAATTCTTCCTTCAAGAGATTCAATATCTAGGCCATATTATCTCTCACGATGGTATTCGTATGGATCCATCAAAGTTAGAGGTAATAAAATCATGGCCTAACCCAAGGAATCTACATGAGCTAAGAAGCTTTATTGGTATGTGTGCATACTATAGACGCTTCATAGCAAAATTCTCTCAAGTAGCAGGACCACTACACGACTTAACCAAGAAGAACGTTAAGTTTGTATGGTCTGCTAAGGAGCAAAATGCTTTTCAAAAACTCAAAGAGAAGCTTACTTCCCAACCAGTCCTCGTGCTTCCGGATCTCTCAAAGCCATTTGAGGTCCAATGTGATGCTTGTGGTGATTGCCTTGGAGCAGTTTTGCTTCAAGAAGGGCATGCCATAGCATATGAGAGCCGAAGGCTCAATGGTGATGAACGAGTCTTGGGAATTTATGAGAAAGAGCTTTTAGCTGTTCTACATGCCCTAGACACATGGAAGCACTACCTATTGGGGACTCCATTTATCCTACGAACCGACCACCAAAGTCTCAAGTATTTCATGACTCAAACCAAGCTTTCCGACAAACAAATGAGGTGGGCAAATTTTCTTTCGCAATTTAATTTCCATATTGCTCACATAGCTGGTAAGCACAATCAAGTTGCCGATGCACTTTCACGACGACCAAAAGTTAATGCGGTGTCTATAGCTACTCACAATGATCTATCCTCTATGATAGATGAGTATGCTACTGACCCTGACTTTAGAGACATAATGTCAGCCCTTGCTTTGGGGAAGAAAGAGGAACCATTCACCTTGCAGGATGGTTATCTTCTCCACGGCAATAGGCTATGTGTTACCCATTCCCTTCGTGAGAAGGTTATGTATGAATCCCATGCTCCTCTATATGCAGGGCATAGAGGTATTCAACCTACTCTCCGAGGAGTAGAGACGTATTTCTATTGGCCTACCATGAAAGTGGACATACAAGAGTATGTTTCAAAATGTGTAGTATGCCAAAAGACCAAGTATGATAGAGGGAAGCAACCTGGATTACTCCAGCCATTGCCTATTCCAAATTCACCATGGGAGAGTATATCCATGGATTTCATCTTTGGATTACCCAAGTCTATCCATGGGAATACAGGAATATGGACAATAGTCGACAGGTTTAGCAAGCAAGCACATTTTATTCCTGTCAAAAAGACTATTAAGGCACATCAAATGGCAACTCTCTTCATATCTCAGATTTTCAAACACCATGGATTACCCACATCCATCGTGTCAGATAGAGATCCTAGAATGACCAGTAATTTCTGGAAAGGTCTCTTTGAAAATCTAGGAACAAGATTGAATTTCTCTTCGGCCTATCACCCACAAACGGATGGCCAAAGTGAGATAGCCAATCTTACGATACTCGATCTACTCAAGACTTATGTTACCGAAGTAGATCAACGCTCACAATGGGAAAAGTATTTACCGCTAGTAGAGTATGCCTACAATAATACTGTACATACTTCTACGGGCAAAGCACCTTTCGAGATCATAGAAGGAAGACCTAAAAGTCCCTTGCTACTGAAAGTACATGGGAAGATCTTCGCCGCCGATGAGTATAGCCGTGACCTACAAGAATCTTTTCAAAAGATTAGGGAGGCTATAGCCATCTCTCAACAAAGGCAAAAAGCTGCTGCTGATAAGCACAGAAGAGCCTTAATGTTCAAAGAAAATGATTGGGTCTTACTCAAGTTTCCTAAGGCTCGATTAAGGCAAACGACGGGCAAAAATCCTACGGGCCATCAAAAGTATTATGCTAAACTAGCAAAAAGATACTATGGTCCTTTCCAAATCTTGAAGCCTATCAATGAGACGGCTTATCAACTCAAGTTACCCAACCATTGGCTTATACACAATGCCTTTCATGTAAGCTTACTTAAGCCCTACAAAGGAGAGCCACCAATTGAACCAATTATTGAAGACCCTCCCGAAGTTGAAGACCAAGAAGAGGTGCTACAACCCGAAGCTATCCTTCGGCATGAAGACAAGGTACTACGACATGGTAAGATTATCCGACGGTATCTTATTAAGTTCAAAAATTATCCTTTTGAAGATGCTAAATGGATGCAAGGAGTACAACTTAAGGATAGTATGAACCTTGTCAATGCTTACAATGCTACATTAGAGTAAGCAAATGTACAAATTTCTTTTAAATAACTCATGTTTTTGTCTTATATGACTAGTCCTCTTTTTAATTGTGCACAAATTTAACTAGTATGCATGCTTAGAATCATGTTTGTGATGACGACGTCTCTCAAACACCAAGTAGAATTTGTCACTCTACTTTGGGAGAATGAAATGGACTAAAGAGCAGACATGCTTGCGGCAGCTATGTCTCCCAAGCACCAAATGGATTAGTCATCCATCTTGGAAAGATGTCGTAGGGTAAAAAGGGATCCTTTACCCGCTAAGTACGATTGACTAATGACTAAGACTTTATCTCTTCTACCTCATAGTCGAGGACGACTATGATTTCAAGAGAGAGGTAATGTCATAAAATCTAATATCTAACTAACCCAAATGATTTTCTCATATTAAATTGATCACTTAATGTGGGAGAATAAACGGGAACAAGTGTTAAGATATAGGTATGTGCTTTTAGATCTATCTCAACACGGGGCCAATGTAAAGGGGCCCAAAAGGGAGATGGTCTATCAAAGAGCAAGGCTAACCAATGGAGCATAAGACCTTAGGGTTAGCTTCATTGAAGACCTCCAATAAATATGTGTAAAAGTCCTTTTGACCTTAAGTAAGCTAAGGCTGAGCTTGAGGTGGGAACCCGGCCCAAGCTCGAGGTGCTTGTCCTGCTTGAGGTGCTTGTCATGCTTGAGGTGTTTTTCATGCTTGAGGTGCTTGATTAAGATGCTTGAGGTGCTTGTCATGCTTGAGGTGTTTTTCATGCTTGAGGTGCTTGATTAAGATGCTTGAGGTGCTTGACTGGCTCCATGCTTGAGGTGCTTGACTTGCTGCATGATTAAGGTACTTGAGGTGCCTTGAGAAGCTTGCCTGAGATGCTTGTGGGAACACCCCCTAGTTCAAGTGCTTTGTCATGCTTGATGAGTAAGGTGCTTGATCACCTAAAGTCAAAATCAATCCTACAAGAGGGGGGGCGAGCCCTTTTCCTAGGAGCTAGAGAGAGAACACCCACTCACACACACAAGGGAAGCCCCAACTTGAAGAGGCAGCAAGGACACATGTCAGGCCCCTACCCATGTTACCTTCATGTGTTGCTTGAAGCCTATTGGCTAAGCTTCAAAGGGGTCCAATGATAAATTACATGAATTATCTAATTGTTTTAGCATTTATCAAGTCCTCTCTCTCAAAGGGGAAAGGGGGACACTTGTCCCAAGGCTACCCATGTTGCTTGTAATGGCTCCTGCTTGTGATTGGCTAGGCCTGGAGGGGTCCAATGAGCTTCAGGCATGAGCTACAAGGGGGGGTCGACCCAAGCAAGCTAGGGGGGTGCCTAGGGGGTATACTCACCCACACACACTCACAATCACTCTCATTGTGTGCTATGCAAAGTGCAAGAGCTCCCTCTCCAAGCAAGTAGAGGTTGAGAGCCTACACCAACACTCTTGGCTATGGAGTGCAAATCCAACCAAGAGCCATGCTTCAATGCTTAAGCTTGCCATCTCCTTCTTCTTCATTACTATGCTATTATGTATGCTAGCAACAAGAGTATGATAAGTGAGGAACTAATTCTTTCTCCTACGAAATGTTTCTTCTTCCTCTTCCCTACCCTCATTCCCTGCTAGCTCTCTCCACCTTCGAAGGTGTTTGAGGTCTTGGGACTGAGGCTTGGGATAGTTAAAGCTTTCTTCAAGTTTATGTTATGTTTGTGGTGCATGAAGCCTTCCATCTTCATGGCATCACCTAGGTCACAAGGAACACAAAGACTGTATTGTAACAAGTCTCTCTTTATGGGAGAAATCATAATACAAATGCCTATTGGAGGGGGGACCGGCTCCACATAAATCCGGTCCTCAATTGTTGTCATGTTCTCTAAATTCTCTCTCTTGCAAAAGTATTGTCTATGCCAAGTTAACTAATTGCTATGATTATGTTGCTATCTTCAATTATGTCTACCCGCTATGCTCACAAAATCATTTCTTGAAAGTACTCTCATTAAATTCCGCTATTCCGCCTCAAGTTGGCGGTCCTAGATAACTTTTGCCCATTTTGGAAGCCTTGATTGGCGACCTCGGAGAGGTTGTAATGTGGTCAGGGTGGTAGTGTCGGCATGGAGAAATTTTAGTTGGTTTTTATGGCTCAAGGATTGGGGTGGTGAGCAGAGATTTGCAGCTCTTCAAAGTGAGGGGAGAAAAGGTGGCTTTTCAATGAAATTTGAGGGGGTTTTTGAACCCTTTGGGATTCAACTCACGTGAAAGCTCCATGTGACTACTCAGTAGTCCCGCATTCAGAAATGAAGGACATGATCCTATGGTATATATAACGGGCCATGTGGCCTCTTGGAAAGCATAGAGAGAGAGAGAGAGAGAGAGAGAGAGAGAGAGAGAGAGAGAGAGAGAGAGAGAGAGAAGAGAGAGAGAGAGAGAGGGAAGCTCTCCCTAGTGCTGGCTATGGTGCGGCCTCTGGGTGCTACGCCCTCGGTGGTGTTGGGTGGCGTTGTGGTGGTTTTGGCGGCCGTGTGGGTCCGTGTTATGATCGATGGTTGTAGTGGGTGCAGACGACGCTGTTCGGTAGTGCCGACAGGTGGATGACATGGCATCTCATAGGGGTGGTTTCTTGCGGCCCATTGAGCCCCCAACATTTTATTGAAGGCACATGGGAGAACTAGCGCTAGTAGCCCCCAACATTTTATTGAAGGCACATGGGAGAACTAGCGCTAGTGCTTGTGCCCCCCCCCCCCCCCCCCCCCCCCCCCCCCCCCCCCCCCTTCCCTCCATGGGAGTGTGGCAGAGAAAGGAGAGTTGGAGAGTCGATCCAAAGAGCTCCAAGCTTGTCTAAATGGCCAAATAAAGAGTCCAAAGGGTCCAATGAAATCAAGGCTGCTTAAAATGGACAGGGGTCCTCTATAAAACCAAATTTTTAGTTTTGTTAAGGGCCTTTTTGCACAGTAGAGGTATGTGAGAGCCAATTGAGGAGCCCTAGGGACTGTTTTTTCGTGAAGCTCACCGTATCCTCATTGTGGTGGTTGTAGAAGAACTTTGCTAAGCAACAACGAGCCATTCCCCTTGTTTCTGGTGTTTTTTTTTCCTTCCTCCCTCTTTTCTCTTACTCTTTGTGTGCATGTCAGTGCCAGCGGAGGTGTGTGTGCTCGCGGACCACTTTGTGGTGCAAAGAGAGTGAAAATGAGGTGTAACGTGTGTCGAAAGTGATGGAACGAGCATTAGCGGTGTGTCTATGTTGAAGGGTGATCTTGCTAAGCATGTGTTGTATCTTTTGAAGGTGTTTCTGAGAAGATAGGGGTGTTGTGAATGCCGTGATCTATAGAGAGGCATTTTTGGTGTGTGTTGGGTGTGTTCCCCATTTTTCCCCTCCATCTTCTGGTGCCCCCAGTGAGGAGCACATTGATTGCTCCGAGATAGAGGAGAAGGTGCAATTTTTTTTCATTGGTGGACATAGCGTCACGAAGCTATGGGCCAATTTTTATAGGTGAAGAGAATCCAGATGAGTGGACTGCAACACCCACCATTTTTGCACACATGGTGTGTATCTATTCATCAAAATGTTATCACATTCATCACGTAATAGCAAATAATAGGTTTTCCTACGGTCCATGTGTTGGAATTAGGGTTGCAGAGAAACTCACATAGCTTGGAGAAGATGAAGGAAGCTCAAGGCACACAATAGAGAGTGTATTACTTAGTGTGCAATGGAAAGATAGATAGCCCTAGAGTGATGGTCGTATATACAATGCACGGGGGAAAAAACCTCCTAAAGAGGGAAAAATGCCCCGGCGGTCCTAGTGTGTTCACACACATCACTACCACATGTATATGGTAACAAATCCCCCCTGGAGTGATGCGGTGAACGAGAGCTGGCACATGATTAAAGAGAAGTGCCATGCCCTGAGGACATGATCACTCCACAAAGGGGAGTAATCCCAAAGATTTGTAGAAAGCTTCGAGTTTCTCAGGAGACAATGCCTTTGTGAAAAGGTCTGCAAGGTTGTCTTGTGTTGGCACATAAGCGAAGCTGATCTCTCCTGCTGAGAGTCCTTCCCTGACATAGTGGTAATGCACCTGAATGTGTTTTGTGCGAGCATGAAAAACTGGGTTCCTCGCAACTGCCAATGCGCTCTAACCGGATAAGAGGCATTGTTGGCACAAGTGACTGAATTCCCATGAGAGACAGACTCGAGAGAGGTGAACAATTCACGATGTGAGGTAATGTGCTTTGTAGCACCACTATCAAAATACCACACATGTGAATCTGCAGCAACTAACATGCATGCATCATGGACATCAGGATTGTAAGTACACTCTGCACTAAAAGCCCATTCTGCATCAATATCAGCATCACAGTCTCCTTTCACAGAAGACTCAACAATGGCTGCATTTGTAGTGGAACCAGCATTTGCAGTGGAACAACCCTCTTTCTTCTTAGCCTCTTCGGCCTTCAACTTAGGACACTTCTTGATCAAGTGATCATTATCTATATAATAATGGCAACGCATCTTCTTTTTTACCTTATCACCAAAATTTCCAGACGAAGTGCTTCCAGCAGAAGCATTAAGAACAGAAGTTTTTCCACTCGCAGCAGAACCATAAGAAGTGGCTGCATCGTTGTTACCACCCTTTCTTTGAGAAGCAATAAAAGCCTGTTCAACTGCACGTTGTCTAGTCCTGTTTTTTTTGGAAAGTGACTAATATGCACAATGCATCAAACTTGACAACTTTAGGATTTCCTTGGGTCATAAGTCTCCAACTACTAGCAAAAGTTTGGTAAGAATTTGGTAGGCATCAAGAACAGTCTGCACAAGGGAACTATCTGAAATGACTTCACATGCAGAAATAAGTTGCTCATTGATATCCTTGACACCATCAAGGAAAGTGTCCATATCATTTTCTTCATGCATAATCTTCAATTCCAGCTCTTTTCGTAGTAAAGCAATTTTAGCCTCATTGCAACTTGCATAAAGACCAGCCAAAATATCCCAAGCTTGTTTTGCAGATTTTGTTGAATGAATGTGAGGAACAATGGTGTGCTTCATAGATAACGCAATCAATGCATGAGCTTGCGTATCCTTTACATCCCAACGAGATTGTTCTACCGTAGGCAAAACAACTCTAATAGCAGCAATCCTTGCAGCAAGACCTGCCACATCTTCAACATCGCCTACATCCTCAGAACCAGGACGTACATCAATGCCCTGCACAATATTCCAAACGCCCTTTGACACAAGAACATGTTGCATCATGTAAGCCCACATAGGGTAATTGTCCCCATCCAATCTGTCCTCAGTATCAAACATCTTGAACAGATCTGTGTTGTTGTCAGCCATAGTAAATGCTGCACCTGATGTGAAAACTGCCCGAAAAGAGGAGAAATGAAGCAGGAACAACACGTGCTATATAGCACAAACCGTAGAAGATTGTAAGGCACATGTTATGAAAGAAAACAACACTAATAAAAAATTTGCACAAAATGACGAAATAGCTTGTGCAGTATTGCTTGTAGTGGAAACGGAGGTCGAAATGAGCCCGAATAAGAAATCTGAGCAGACTAAGCTCTACGAGCTTATTGAAAATTTTTGTCAACCTGCGAACACTCGCCAAAGCTCACTGAAATCGGGGAAAATGAGCAGGCATGTGCTGGAGCAGCTGGCGACTAAGCCCGGGAGGACGCAACCTGCTCTGATACCAATTGTTGGAATTAGGATTGCAGAGAAACACACACAGCTTGGAGAAGATGAAGGAAGCTCAAGGCACACAATAGAGAGTGTATTACTTAGTGTGCAATGGAAAGATAGATATCCCTAGAGTGATGGGCGTATATACAATGCACGGGGAAAAAACCTCCTAAAGAGGGAAATAATGCCCCGGTGGTCCTAGTGTGTTCACACACATTGAGGCGGTCTGGGGCGGGCAACAAGAAGAGCTACCTCTAGACACCCTTCAAGGCTCCCGTGCTGCTCAATGGGGCTGGGGCACAACACAACACAAACCAAAACAACAAACCCCCAGCCAAATCCCAACTACACAAGGGGCACCACCTAGTTTAAGAGAGAACTAGGACGCAAAAGATGAGAATCGTTAGAGCAACCCACAAACAAGCAAGGAATTTACACTAACCCTAACACCAATGGAATACTCTCACACACTAAAACACGAGAGAGAGAGAGAGAGAGAGAGAGATGGTGCTCGGGCTGCTTTGAAGTGTATCGTTAATGATCAAGCAAACATAAATATATATATGTAAGAAAGAGAGAAAAAGGGGGAGAGGGTGCTTGTTGCATTAATACCTTCTTACAAATCTGTCATGACAAATCAAAGTGAGATTAGTATTTGTTCAACATAGCTTGCGTAAATTTCACCACAACGCTTCACAAGAAAAACCACCCCAATCACTGTCTTAAGGCCAGGGGAGTCCTCTCCACCCTGTCGCCCTCTTACAGTATGTGGGATTTATGGCTAGATTGATGACAACACCAGAGACAAGCTATCAAGAACTTAACAAAAAACACCAAGACACTTACGCATCATTGTTGTCCATTACTTCACGTTGGAAGGGAGACAAAGTATCCAAGCTTAGTCCAAATCCACCCTCCTTGATTCAGCAAATGTTGGGCTTACACTAGTAGGAGAAATGATAGATTTCCTACTCTCAATTGAATGAACACTCTCTCTCTTACAAATGGCATAGAGTTCCCTTGCTAATCCCCTATTACAACACATGCACATGCATAAGACAATGAGCTTCCACTCAAGAGCTCCTTCTAGAGAGGTTGAGCTTGGCTTCTCAAGCTATAGCATATGCTCTTGCTTATGGCTCCCCCTTGTTGTGCTAGCTACACCCTCCTTTTATAGCAATTTTGAAGGCTAGGGTTACTCCTCTAACCATGGTTGGGTTAGATTTTCAGCAATTTATCTAATTTCTTTTGCTTGGAATTATCAAGAAGTTGGTGGGGAAAGAGAGAGGAGAGAAATGGAGGTGATAGGACTTTTCATAGTGGGTTAGTGTTAGTAGAGTTAGTATTAATTTACAAATGGAATTGGATATTTACAATGGGAGTATCCATGTAGGATACAAATAAGGAAGAAAAACTCTTAAGAGGTAAGAAAAGGTGGATTTCTTACAAGGTTGATGCTCCAAGTGTCTTGAGTAGGGCCAATTTTGACGCTTGTTGACGGTCCACTAGCTTTGACGGTATATTTTTTCTCCACTCTTGACCTTCCTTGAGAGACAAGGTAATTGAAGCTGAGTAATCAACCACCATGATGCTGTCTTTTAAGAGAAGAGGCTGAATTTTGTGGTTTTTTTGATAGATATGGGTAATTTGGAGGAGGAAAAATGAGACTAGGTGATCAATTTTGGAATGGAATTGTGTGTGGGAGGTATGAATTCACCATGGTTTCTCTTATTCTTCAAGGTTGAGGAGAAGGTGAGTAGGGTGCAGAGAGGAGTGGTGAGAGAGGTGGGGATGATGAGTGGAGAAGTGTGTGTGAAAGAGGAAAATGATAAAGTGGAAGAGAGAGTGTGGCTGCATAGCATGGGAAAACTGGGGTCCACTAATAAAATCATAGCTCACAGCTCGTAGCTCAAAAAAATATGAAAAAATTTGAGGCAAAAGTTCAACCCACGAGCTACAACTTTTGTTTGTATTACCTTTTCAAATTCGGAGAGCAAGTGAACTTTAAAAATTCAGCAAAACCGACCGTTTTTTTCCACTGCACAAGGTCCTTGTGGGGTCCTTCTTTGGATGATTCTTTTGAATACCTCCAAGAGTGAGCCCTCCATAGTGCATGTATGCATGCCACCTACCCTTGACCTTATTTGGTAGGTCTATAATTGAAGATATTGTTGAGATCATGATATAAGTGAATAGTACAACTAAGAAAATCAAATATTGAGGGGTCTAAAAAATATGTACATGTCAAATATAAATAATATAAGTGGAAAAAATATAAAGGGGTCAAAAGAAATCTCTCTCATTATGAGGCTACCATAAAAAGATAAATATTTTTGGTGTTCTAATTTTTTAGAAAAAAAACAAAATAGATGTAGGAAGGGAAAAATCACAATAGTGAAAAAATATACACATAAATAAAACTAGTTTTTTTTGGATTTTTTTTGGGGTGGAGTTACACCAAATATAAGAGGAGCTTACATGAAAATATTTCTATATGGAATAAAGAGTATGAAAAATTGTAAGAAAAATTGTGGTAATGGTGAGACAATGTACAGAGCATAAATAACACACACCTAGGTAAAAATATTTAAATAAATACCAAAATAATTATGAAAAAATCTTTTATTTAGGCCCTATATACAAAGAAATATTTACATACGCATGGGTCATAATATACTTATATTTTTTATTTTTATTATTTTTTTGGCTCAACTAGCCCAATGCCTAGCTAATTGATGGTTTTTTATTTCAGTAAGGAGATATGGGAAAAGTCCCCTAACTCACACGCACCTATATACAGTGAAAGGGTGAGGGTAACCACAGTGTTTGAGTGATTTGATAGGGGGGGATAACTCACTATGGCAATCACAGAGAGCCGAAAAAACGGCTATCAACATCACTACCACATGTATATGGTAACACCATGCTTTTCCTAATGTTTTTTTCATGCAAAGCTCAACTATCTTCTTCATCAAGTAAACTTTGTTACTTAGTCTCGTGTATTGCACATTTTTCCAGAAGGCTTTAGCAATAGCTTCATCGATGATAGTAAAGTACAAAAACTCTTTGAGGTGTAGACGAATAGTGGACCTATCTTTAGCATGAATCATTTTTCATTGTGCAACCGTGTAGACATTGCCCTTTGGACACTCAAAGAGTGACTCTAATTGGCCTTTCTGGATTAACATGTCCTGAATTTTCTCTATCCATACAGAAAGTTCATGCCATAAAACTTCCTTATGTTTTAAATATTTTTTCAGAAGAGGCGGCCATAATTGCAATAGTTGAGCACTATGCCTAGAAGACCAAAACACTATGGTGAGAATCTTGGAGAGATTTTGACAAAATCCCCTCTCAAAAAAAATATAATCTCAACTCAAAATGCTGGCAAAAAAGCTATCAATGCATAAACTAAATTGTGGGAAGTATCTGATAGATTTTCCTTTGTAAGGGAGCGAAAACTCAACCTAAAATGTTCATATAATCAACCATAGAGCTACAAGAAGATAAATTTTGTACAAACAAGTCAAAACTAATCCAAAGTAGACCACCAATACGGCATCAAATGCACCTAGTCCACTCTAAATATAACCTACATTGAGGCCTCGTAAACGGGGATTCCTAGCAAATCTACTTCACCAAAGGTGTCTCAACATTTGAGAATATGCCACCTCAAAGAAAACCTCACCATGACCCTCCAAAAAGAATCAGTAAATACGACCATGGTCAACAACTATGGTCAAGCAGAGCAAGAACTATCTTTCGATCAAGCCTCAAAAATGGTCGGGATTGTCAAAACACTAAAATATGGCTCCATAAATGATAAACAAAGTTAGTGTCTGTAACTCAATGTATATGAGTAAACTATGCACAAACAGGTGCCAAATCAAATGCAAGCAGTAAACAATAATTCTTACAGGGATACAACTCTCAAAAGAGCAAACATGGCACTAGTGAGTGCCTGTTACCATAAATACTCACTGAAAATCTCTAGACTACATCTAGTGCACGGTTCTCCAAGGTCGATCAGGAAAGCACCGGGCCTCTAGCTGTAGACAGGAGCAGATAGACTTGAATAGGGTTTAATACATGTAATATTGATAATTAAAGAGAGTTGAGAGAGAAGGCTGCAAATAAGAACAATATCAATTGATACGACTATAAGAAACATAGATTTGAGACTCAAGATATCTATTCAACTGACAGGTGATACAACTTCAATTTTTTTTATTTCCCTTTTTACGATCCGGTTGTATACGCTGCATTGGTGCGCCCTTTGAATTGCAACCCTTCAACTAGAAAGCTTCCAAAAATTGAACGACCGTCGAGTCGTTTCGTGCTCTCGATGCTCTTTCCAACCCTTCTTTGATCCTTTCCCCCACTGCACCCAAGAACAAGCTCAAAGAAAAGAATCCCAACATCGCTATGGTTTCAGTTATTCGTGCTCTCTTCCCCAATAACCCTTTCCCCATAATTGCCAAGAGAAAAAGAACCCTTTCATCTTGATAAAAAAACTCCTCTTATAGGAGGTGCCAAACCCCACCCCCCCCCCCCCCCCCCCCCCCCCCTAAAAAAAAGGATTCCCTAGCTCGTGCATTCAACTTGAGCTTCTTTTGGTTTTTTTTTTTGCATTGCTTACACTTGCTTTGCTCATTTTAGAAACCCTTGCATGGGCTTGGCACACCACCAAGCTTCTATTCCCACTCTCTCTTTCACACATCATGTGATACTTCCCCTTACTTTGTTCTCTTTGAACTTCCCTCTTGGCTGCCCGGCTTTGCCCTTTGGGTTCTCTCTCTCTCTCTCTCTCTCTCTCTCTCTCTCTCTCTCTCTCTCTCTCTCTCTCTCTCTCTCTCTCTCTCTCTCTCTCTCTCTCTCTCTCTCTCTCTCTCTCTCTCTCTCTCTCTCTCTCACACACACACACACACACACACACACACACACACACACACACACACACACACACACACACACACACACACACACACAACTGCTGCGGGATGCCCCCCAAGCACTAGCGACGTCGCTAGTGGGGGCTCCCCTTTGCTCTCAAAAGGTTAGGGGGCCTTGGGCCCGTGGGAACCATCACTAGGCGGGCACTATTTCCACATCATCAACTGTCGATCACCTTCGCCGACGTTCTCCTCCAGCCAAAAGTCCAGTGCCGCGCGCCTCTGCAGGGCCGTGAGCACAACACAAGCAACACCCTAAGGCAACACCTCACCACACGCCATAGCCACATCAAGGGGAAGCTTCCCTTTCTCATCATCTCTTGCAAATGGGCCTCACGGCCTACTGCAAATACCCCGCTATGCCCTTCATGCAATGTGCATGTGGGTTTTTGTCTTTGCCACACGGTAGCCGATAGATGGCATTCAGCCCTCGACAACTCCCCAAAACCCCCTTTGCATTGCTCATTGGAATTCTTTTGGCCCACTAACTTCATAGCTCTGCCATTTGTGGCTCCAAGATCCGGCTCCCGATCCATAAAGCTCGGCCAAAAGATCACATGATTGGATCCCCCCTCCCCCGGCCTTGCTGCATTTCAAGATTCTCAAGACCGCGGACCGAGGCCGCCAAAATGCGAGGAAACCATCTGTAGCCAACCCCAAGCAATTGCACCCAATCTTTGACCCGTCATAACTTGCAGTACATACCTCCATTTGGAATGCATTTAGTTCTTGTTAGCTTCACTTGATGCATACCACCCTCTAGAACCTTGTCAAGGCCAAAGAAATGCCAAGTGGCACGCTTTCCCAAGCAGTTGAACTGTCACACATCTGGCCCCCGACACAACTTCGAAGCTCCATATCTTCATACATGTGACTCGAATCGTCAATCTAAAAAGACCAGCAGGCTCCATAAATCAAGAACTACACATCTATCTACTGAAACCGGCTCGAACTACCTGCATCACCTTCCCCGTCTGTCCCAGATCTGCAATGCACTGCACCTTCAAACCCATATATTTTGGGCTTTGTAGCTCGGTTTGAAGAGCCGTCTGGACCAGTTTACTCAGTACTTCAAGCTCTACTTTTGTAAGCAGAATACCATCCTCCCATACAATCTTCACTTGTCAGTCCAATTGGTTCACTTTGGTCTACAAAAAATCACATAATGCATACATTCCTGCTAATCTGATGCCATAAACAGTTCTAACATACATCATACAATTGTCAAAGTTCAAAGATACAAACAAAACTTTATTTTCATCTTGTGCATGCAAAGCGGCACGACATCCATCCCCTCTAAACCTGCACATCCTCCAGTATGTGCCAATCTCTAGAGGTTGTCCAAGCCAACATCTTCGTCAGAAATCACACCGTCATCTTCTAAATCTTTATCTTCGTCCACATTGAAGTCTTTGTCTACAATTTGAAGCTCTTCATTTCTCCTTTTATAAAGCTTGACACGCTTACCTACAACTAGAAGTTTCAACTCCGTACCATCCATCTCACATAATTTGTAGGTAGCATTAGGAAAAGCATGTTTAACCACATACAGGCCAAACCACCGCTTATTAACTATCTTTTGCATAGCTGTGTACTGGTTGTCCAAATTGTTGTCATAAACAAGAACCCAATTCCCTTCTTGAATAGCACATGGCCTTAGCCTATGCCGTTTGTCAAAAGCCTCCTTATTTTTCAAACGATCACTCCTCAATTTCTTCTTTGCAGCTTCTATATCTTTGTTTCTCCGCTCTAGCTATTGAATCTTTGAAGCAATAAAATCTTCTCTGCTCATTTCTAGATCCCAAGGCAATATACTCCATGTAGTCACTACCTCTTCAAGAGGCATAATAGGCTTTTGTCCATGCATAAGCTCTGATGGCATGAAACATATAATTGAGTTGTGTGTAGTACGGTCCGTCCACAAAGCATAAGGAAGTAACCGAGGCCAATCGCCAATACGGTCCTTACATGCGTTAGCCAATAGGAGGATGCCCTCTTTCACTTTTCCCATTCCCTTCGCGATTGCATGCAGTAGTGAGCGTTAACTTGACACCCATATGAGCAAAAAAGTATCTAGCTTCGTCAGCATCCAACTCTCCTCTATCTGCAATAATTCTTCCAACACAGTCATATTTACATATTATATCTTCTAGCAAAAATTTGCATACCATACTTGTGGCTTTGGTTCGCAAAGCCCTCCCTTCAACCTGGTTTGTCAAATCTT
The DNA here is from genome assembly GCF_014529385.1 of Adiantum capillus-veneris. Classification (NCBI taxonomy): domain Eukaryota; kingdom Viridiplantae; phylum Streptophyta; class Polypodiopsida; order Polypodiales; family Pteridaceae; genus Adiantum; species Adiantum capillus-veneris. The sequence goes on from NC_140932.1 coordinate 87,956,813, forward strand.
CCCTGGCAAGAATGATGTATCTCATTTTCCATAACCATGTGGGCATTGTAATCAGATCGACTACCCATTTTGAATGCACACACAATGGATACTTTGGATGTAATCCATCTTGATTCTTTACATTTGAGTACATTTGACATACAGTACAAGTTTCAACAAAGTGCTCCATATCTTTATGCATACACTTCCACCAATATCGTTCTTTAATTTTAGCAAAAGTGGCCCAAACTCCCTTGTGTCCTGCCCATAGCGACTCATGGGATTCTTTAAGTACTTGAAGTTGTGTTACCTTATCACAAAAAACTCATTAAGTGGTTCCTCTCGGCTTCTTTGGATGCTTCCATAGAAACCCATCATGTAAGAAATACCCATAAGCCTTCTTTTGAATACGTTTAAACTCTTGTTCACTCCAGTCCTACTGCTTCTTCAATGTTCTCAATACTTTTCCAATCAACAACCACTCATCTTCATACTTGTCCTCAGCAGAAGACTGCAATGCAAAAACTGTGTGTTTATATTCTACATGCAGTTTTGAAGAGGTAAAGAACCTCAATCCCACATCCTCAGCTTCAGAAATCATAGTCTCTTCATCTTCAAACATAGCCCTGGACAACATGTCAGCTACCAGATTATCCTTCCGTGCAATATGATGAAACTCGAGATTTAATGACTTAATATATGTTATCCAGCATAGCATGGCTATGACTAGTGTAGAACAACTTGTGATCATCCCAAGTAATGGTAAGAAATTTGTCTATACTATTTGAAATTGATCATAACCTGAATACAAGCCTCCCAAAGAATAGATGGCTCTACCAGCAAAACCCTCCACAAATTCATCAACCACTGGACCTATACCTACATTTCTGATAGTTACCTTGATTACTGGTTGCATATCCTGTATAAACCTCAATGTACCATTCATTTTGGGAACTATAAACCACATGTTAGAGTAAGGAGCACAAGAGGGCTCCAAAATGCCCATATTAATCTTCTCATTTAACAGATGAATCAACTTAGGAAGTTGAGATTTCGGAATAGGTATAGGTTGCAGATTCCAAGGGAGGTGTGGAATAGTGATATCACCATGGGAGCCACAACGCTAGGATCCACACAACCAATCTCACTTGGTTAGAAGGCAAAAGCCCTCCCATGCTTCTTTAACATTTCTCAAAAACATTCCATCTCTTCTTAATTTACAAAATCTGCATCATCAATCTACAATTCCTGCAAAGTTTCTTCAGTAAATGAGTGCCCAATTTTATGTTCTCGGAGAATAGGTTGTCGAGATGCTTTCTCCATAACTGTATCACTCTCTTTTGGCAATGAAGTAGCCACAGGTTTGTCCTTCTTTGCCACTATTTTGTATTTTGTATTTACCGGTATCTCCTCTGCATCCAACTCTTCTTTGAATAGGAAAAGGATGCCATACATATCAAGAGAGTTTACCTTAACAATCTCCATCCCAGCTTGATCTTTGGATTGTATAGTTGCATCCAATTTCCCCATTCCACAAATGCATATCCTTTGAAATCCCTGAAATTGCTTCATTTGGATCCAATTTGCAAATTCCTGAAACATACCTTGGGCACTACAAACATGTTGCTTCTCCCATCTGCATAAGTCATTGAATTTCCTGTAAGATACTGATCCTTCTAAAGATAAACCCAAAAATCCTTAAGAAAAAGCCTCTCTATAAACACCCGTTGTCAGTGAGAACTTCTCCTTCAAAGCACCATCATAGTCTCGTTTTACAATGGCACTTGGAAAAAATCCAGGAAACCCCTGTTCTCTTTGAATTCTTTTGTCAACTTTGGCAATGGATGATCCCTTAAGGTGTCCCTGTTCCTAGCATGGTCTACACAAACAGTTAGAAATTGTACCGCTTTCTTCCCATCACGATTTCGGATCCTAGCATATGCAGATCCATCATCCAAAACTTTTGTTTCCATTCGCACTACAGTAATATAAGGTTGTCCCGATATAATTGGATAAGTTGAGTACTCTTGCACAAACAAATTTTGTTCATCACTTACATCCCCTATAGTTACTTTAACATTAGGACATGCACCATACAAATCATGTGATTGTGCATTAGCAGCTCGGATACGCCACCCATATTCGACGACAACGGGCCACTTTCCTTTCGAATATAAGCTCTTTGACATAAGGTTTACTTATGAACCATGATCTACCAATGCGACAATCAGTTCCTCCGAATCGCCTGTCTTCACCAAAGTTACAGTAGTAGCCTTGGCTCAATGATTCCTTGTAAAATGGCCGCGAGGTACATCTTCATGATACTTGTCCTCATGAAATATACTTTACTCGCCTTGGAAGCTCGTTGTTGTCCACTATGCTTTCCCATTCATCATCCCCAGATTCTTCTTCATTAACACTGCTCAATATGGCTTCAATTTGTTCATAAATGCTCTGCACTCATTGTGTCCTGGTTGGATAATTCTTAGGCCCATACGATATTTGGCGCTTCCTCTTCATAAGATCAATGATGCCGTCATGAAATTCCCACTTTGCAAAAACTAGGATTTCTCTTAGGGTAAACTCCACTCGACTGTTCAGAATCCACTCCTCAAGTACCCTCTTTGCATCAGTTGCCTATTCAATATCAGATCTTAGTTTATATGACGGACCTCGAGCTTTCCCTGCTTTCTTCTCCTTCTCGAATTCATCCATTGGAACATCAAGTGGGGTAGGAGCCACACCTAAGCTAGATTCTTTTTCCTTTTGTACTCCTGACCTAGTTGTCTTCTTCAAAGTTCCCGCTAGATCTTCTTCCCTTTTCCGCTTTTCTTCTACAAAAGCCTCATTGTTTTGAGACCTTGCTATATATGCGTATATTGAGAGGGAATCTACAGGATCCCCACCTTGTAGTATTTTTAATGCAATTTCCCACTTGACATAGTTGTTGATATTCAACCTTTCCCTTTTGTATCATTGTCATGGCATATGGCCAGAAAGTTTCCTTTTTGTGAGAAACTTCAATAGTTTTTTCCTGTAATTTTCTTTCAAATTTCACTTCATCAGTCAAGCCTTAGCTACACTTGCATGATGTTCTTGCAGCATCTCTTCCATACTCTTCTTCATTCCACCTTTCCCATATTTGGTCTTTAGAGGCAAACCTGTTTCCCAAAGATGTATTAGCCCATTCTTCCAAAAAACCACGTTTTTACGCTTGGCTTCTGCAAACTCATCGCACTCACTTATGACATGGTCAAGACTGTCGCACTACGTGCAGTTTTGATTACCACTTCCCCTCTGCGGACTGCCTTGTTTTTATCGAGATGTTGAACTTTTTTCTTCAAGCTTCACAGCTTTCAAATTGATGTTTAACTCCTGGATTCCCTTCACAAGCTCATCCATGAAAGACTCCTCTAGCTTTGGGGTCTTCTCCTTTAATAGCACATGGATCTCTTGTTCTTTTTCTTCCACATCTCTATTCATCCCCACTAAATTGTCCAACCTTTTCTGTCACTTCACCACCATATTGACCACTTCAATCACTTCTTTCCAATCTGAGTTCAACCCTAAATCCCCTGCTAGATCCTCAAGGAGATCCACTAAGCTCCTTTGGAGTTTTAAGTTTTCAGTTTGCACAAACAATTCTACTTTTTTAATATTCAAAGCGGTACGTTCAGTGGCATATAAATGACCAAATCTCTTCTCAAATTCCCGTAGCAATTCACGTGCAGAAAGTCCCTTATTGCGTTGTTGCACCCACTTCAAACATCTTTTCTTTGTAACACGCTCCTTATCTTCGAGAAAATATTCGTCTTTGAGAGCTTGCTTAAACACCGCCCATGTTCCCCCATGCGCAGTTTGAAGCTCCTCAACCCGTGCCCGCAATTCAAGGACGACTACCAACACAAAATTTTCCACTACAGCTTGCTCATCTGCTCCCTTTTCTTCCATAGCCTGTTCATATATTTGACAGAATTTTGCAACATCACGACCTTCAAACCACCCCACTTTATCTGTCAATGTTTTCCTAGCTTCACGAATCCAAGCTTCCATTTATCTTTTTGAGCTTTGAGTCATCATCTACTGATGGTGCAGATGTTGTTGATGCATAAGCGCAGCAACTTGCTGCATCCCATTATCTTGGCCTGACTACCTCTAGGGTCGATCGGGAAAGCACTGGTCTTCTAGCCATAGAAAAGAGCTTAGCAGACGTTCAAACTCGGATAAACGAGTGCAGATAGACTTGAATAGGGTTTAATACATGTAATACTGATGATTAAAGAGAGTTTGAGAGAGAAGGATGCAAGTAAGAACATTATTAATTGATACGACGATAAGAAACGTAGATTCGAGACTCAAGAGATCTATTCAAATGACACGTGATACAACTTCATTTTCTTTTATTGCCCTTTTTACAATCCAGTTGCATACGCCGAATCGGTGCCCCCTCTAAATCGCAACCCTTCAAGTAGAACGCATCCAAAAATTGAACCACCGTTGAAGTCGTTTCATGCTCTCGATGCTCTTTCCAACCCTTCTTTGATCCTTTCCCCCATTGCACCAAAGAACAAACTCGAAGAAAAGAGTCCCAACACCGCTATGGTTTTAGCCGGTTTGTGCCAAAAACTCTCTTCCCCAATAACCCCTTCCGCAAAACTGCCAAGAGAAAAAGAACCCTTTCATCTTGATAAAAAAACTCCTCTTATAGGAGGTACCAAAAACCAAAAAAAAAAAAAATGGATTCCATAGCTCGTGCATTCAACTTGAGCTTTTTTTTGGTATTTTTGCATTGCTTACACTTGCTCTACTCATTTTAGAAACCCTTGCATGGGCTCGCCACATCCACAAGCTTCTATTCCCACTCTCTCTCACACACATCATGTGATACTTCCCCTTGTTTTGTCCGCTTTGAACTGCCCTCTTGGCCACCTGGCTTTGCCCTTTGGGTTCTCTCTCTCTCTCTCTCTCTCTCTCTCTCTCTCTCTCTCTCTCTCTCTCTCTCTCTCTCTCTCTCTCTCTCTCTCTCTCTCTCTCTCTCTTTTTTACAACTACCGCGGAATGCCCCTCGAAGCACTAGCAACGTCGCTAGTGGGGGCTCCCCTTTGTTCTCATAAAGTCAGCGGCCTTGGGCCCGTGGGAACCATCTCTAGGCGGACACCATTGCCACGTCATCAGCTGTCGACCACCTTCGCCGACATTCTCCTCCGGCCAAAAGTCCAGTGTCGGGCGCCCTTGCAAGGCCGCGAGCACAACACAAGCAACGCCCTAAGGCAACACCTCACCACATGCCATAGCCACATCAAGGGTAAGCTCCCCTCTCATCACCTCTTCCAAATGCCTCACGGCCTACTACAAATACCCCGTTATGCCCTTCATGCGATGCCCATGTGGATTTTTGTCTTCGCCACGTGACAGTCACATGGCGTTCAACCCTTGACAACTCCCCAAAACCCCCTTTGCATTGCTCATTGAAATTCTTTTGGCCCACTAACTTCATAGCTCTGCCATTTGTGGCTCCAAGATCCGGCTCCTGATCCATAAAGCCCATCCAAAAGATCACATGATTGGCTCCAAACCCCCCCCCCCCCCCCCCCCCCCCCCCTGCGGCCTTACCGCATTCCAATATTCTCAAGTCCGCGGACCGAGACCGCTTGAATGTGAGGAAACCATCTGTAGCCAACCCCGAGCAACTGCACCCAATCTTATACCGATCATAACTTGCAATCCATACCTCTGTTTTGCGAGCACTCAATTCCTGTTAGCTTCACTTGATGCATATCACCCTAGAACCCTGTCGAGGCCAAAGAAATACCAAGTGCCACTCTTTCCCAAGCAGTTGAACTATCACACACCTGGCACGCCGGCACAACTTTGAAGCTCCATATCTTGATACCCGTGACTCGAATCGTCAATCTAAAAAGACCAGCAGGCTCCATAAATCAAGCACTACGCATCTATCCATTGAAACTGTCTCGAACTACCGGACATCACATGTCCCGTCTATCCAAATGTGCAATGCACTGCACCGCACCGCCAAACTCAAATATCTTGGGCTCTATAGCTCGGTTTGACGAGCCGTCTGGACCAGTTTACACAACACTTCAAGCTCCACCTTTGTAAACAGAATATCAGCCTCCCATACACTTCACTTGTCAACCCAATTGGTTCACTTTGGTTTACAAAAAACCACATATTGCATACATTTCTTGCTAATCTGATGCCATAAACAATTTTAACATAGATCATAGATTTGTCAAAGTTCATAGATACAAGCAAAACTTTGTTTTTCATCTTGTGCACGCAAAAGGCATGATACTATGCCTTCACAAGTGGATGGGACTGCTAGCTAGCTCATATGCTAGCTTGTTGACAAGCCAAGAAGACGCCGAAAAGACGATGTTGATGTTGATGTGGACCTTGAAACGCGTATCCAGAGAGATATACAATATATCTCTCGCTCCCCCTCTCCCTCGTAGCCATGAAGCTAAATCAAAAGCTGAAGACAAATTGCTTTTTGTGTGTGGGTGTGTGTGGGTGTGTGTGTGTGTGTGTGTGTGTGCGCGCGCACGCGCACACACGCAAGCGCGTGTTTTGGAAGCATACAATCACCCTCCCTCTCTCAAATCTCTATGTGTGTGTGTGTGTGTGTGTGGTACACACAATCCAAAGCCGATAACCAGTGCAGGTGCGTCGAAAGCACACGCACACTCTCTAGCTTTCTAGTGCTTGCCTGAGCCACCAAGAGCTCCTTTTCCCTCTGATCTCTTCCACTCACCTACTTTCAAGTTGAGCGCTACTACATGGTGTTCTCTTGCATTTTAATTCTTGTTGCACGGTTGTATGATTGCGTTAATTTTGTATATTTGTAAGGCCTTCACTTTGCTTGTTTTGATTCGCCTGCTTCCTGATCTGAGAACCAATTGCTCTCCTTTGCTTCCCCCTTTCCCGTATCAATTACATGCAATGTCGATCTACAAGAAATGCACGATCAGCTTTCTCACCGATAAGGTTCCGGCCTTAGGTTTGGGGTAAAGGGAATGCACGTGTGGAGAAGCCGTTCCGATAGACGGGAAACACACTTCTAGAAGAGTAAATGTGTATGGGTACCTTTTTTTTTAATGGGAAAATTACCAAAATACCCCTCTAATTTGTGGAAATTCCCAAAATACCCCCGATATTTTGTCATAAGTTCCCAAAATGCCCCTCAAATTTTCCAAAATACCTAAAATACCCCTTGTTGTGAAATTAAATTTTTCCAAAGATTAAAAAAATTGTACCTTTCATAAGAAGACTGATTGTCTATCAATACAAGATTCTAAAACTAGATATTGGGGGTATCAAGGAGAAGTATATTACGAGCTAGTTAGTGACTAGGGAGTTAGTCACTAGCCAAGGCGGCCAATACTTCCCGCTTCCCCAACACCTTTCTGCCTCCCAACAAAATGCTAACAGAAGAATGGCTCTTAGAGTTGTTCATGACAATGTATAGCTCAATTTTCAAGTTTTCAGTGCATTTAATGATGAAATTCCTATAGCTACTAGCAAAAAGTATTGAAGATGGGAGAGAAATCACTCTCGTGCATCCTATGATGTATAGGTTCAACATAGAAGAACAAGGAATGGCATTTGAACCCAATGATCTATTGGTAGAAGAACATGTGTTGCAATGTTTCTTTGTCGAGGCACAATTTTTTCCAAGCAACTATCCCTTTGTAGTCGAAGAAATGGTGCAAAGAGTGTTCTTCTAGTATTTGGAACACACGCCTCATTCAACTAGGATGCACATCCGTCGAGGCACATCCAATGCACAAAATCGAAGCCCTCCACCATTCCCCCAAGGAAAGACGACTCTATCAGCCCTCCACCAGTCCCTCAAGGAAAGACGGTTGTATCTTGATTGGCAAGGGGACCCTACAAGAAGAAGAAATTATGCCCAAGTCCACCAAACCCTAGAAACCTTAGAACCAAGAAAAGTGCCACTTGCATAGCTGCAATCCAAACTACTTGCAAAGATTTAAGGCCACATTGAGCGATTGGATCATGGTGATTCGTAGAACACACAACACAAAACTCACCAACAAGAACACGGCAATGTCGTACATGAGCTCCCATATGACACGGTTGACTCTTGTAGCCAAAACATTCTTGAAGCCAATAGTGAGTGTTACCTAGATAAAGAAAAAAATTGACAAGCAAAAAACACCAGTCCACTCACTGCCACCACCAACAAAATGACCCTAATAGCCAATCTAATCCCTCTTTCACAATTGACACCACTAGATTCTAGATCGATCTAGAAGATGAAAAAGAAAGTGCAAGGGTCAAGACCTTTCACCTCAACCAAAGTAGAGATCAACATCCTCCAAGGATGGAGTGCTAATTGAGCATCATCGGGAAGGTCTAGACCCTTCACCTCAATCTCCTTGAAAGTAAAGATCAACGGCCTCCAAGGATGGAGTGCTAACTGAAATGAATCACAAGGCAAATGAGGAAGAAAGGATTCAAGAGGAATAAAGGACTCAAGAGGACAAGCATGTCCAAGTGGAGTCACCAATTTTGATTGATTTTTTGCAAAAGCCACTATTTTTATCAGAGTGATTATAACTATGTCATCCCTATTTCTTATATCTCGTGTGACATCATCTATACAATTCCTATTTTATTGGACTAGATAACCTTAGGAGAGGATCAAGAATCATGGGAACTTTTTTTTGTATTTTTTGGATGTTCACAAAAGCTCTAAACTAGGTTATAGGACTATTTTATAACGCTTTCGACCGATCAAGTATGAACCCTAGTTTTATAACCTCAGTATGTTAAATACCTCTTTTTGAGTCATGTTGAGAATTCCAAAGTTGGTCCATCGTAACCTTGAAAGCTTTGTGAACACCAAGGAGCTCCATAGCTTCCCTATCCTCTCAAGAGCTTCTACCTTGTATTATTCATGTTCTCCCCTATGATTCCTTATGGATGGTGATTTGAGATTTTGAATAGAACCAATCAATATGTCTACACTTCTCTTGTGCATGTTGAATTGACTGCTTAATCCATGTATGGTGCTTCTTGAATCCCCAGTTCGTGTTTTAGGTCGTAGCATAATAGTAAGAATGGAGCAATTGACAATGCACATGGTCTCCTCTTCTATGCAAAGAGTAGCTACATCCCTCTTTGAGGCTTGTGTGAGAGCGCATTGAGAATTTATGTCAACAAGTGCATTGCATTAGTAGGAAAATACACTCTTTGTGTTCCAAGTAGATTCATATATTTTGTAGGAATGGTAGCTACTTGTATTACACACAAGCTTCATCTTTTAAGATCACCAATGTAGTGGTAGGTGTAGATAGTTTGCATGCTCTAATCTAGGGTTAAGTTCCTTGTTTTGCCACATTAACATTCTAGTTGGTTTGTTGCAAACAATATACTACGGTGGTTGTACAATTCTCAATGAAAAAAAATCATACCCCTAGCAAGGTTCATCTTAGGATTCACAAAATGTCTTTGATTTTGCTATATAATTCACTTACATAGTGTATGAATCAGCATGGCGCACATTGAAGAAAAGATATATTTTTATTTAAAAAATGTAGGGACTTTACAATTGTTCCAACTTGTAATTTGAGATTTCCTTATCTTAGCATTAAATTAGGATCATCTTTTTGTCTTTTCTCAGGAGGGTGCTTTCATCTTCCCAAGTAGCATCTTCCACATGGTAATCCTTCCATGTAGCAAGAGGGTGATTTCATCATTCCAAGTAGCATCTTCCACATGGTAACTCTTCCATGATACAGATGTTCTTGGGTATTTTCATTGCTAAGCTTTCTTTCTTAGATTTCCATGATAACATGAGGCTAAAGATGAAGAACGTCTTGAGCAAGAAAAATGACTTGGGCATCATCAAGGACATGATCTAGGTTGAGTATATAAGGCTTGAGGGTTGTACCTCTAGACATGTTAACCACATAAGCTCAAAATAAGGGATGCTAGGGGCTCTTTGGGAAACAAACTTATAACTTTTCCAAGAAAAAGGGGTCATATTATAACCTCATAGCATGTAAGTATATGATTTTTCTAACACCTTTTGAACGTAGGTGGCATGGATGCTTTCTTCTAGGTGAATTTTGCAAAGCTTAAGGTTTTAAGAGACTTCTATAGTATACATCTATGGAATACATCATGAACTTTGAGGTGACAAGGGAAATTTAGCTTGTAAGAGACTACATCGAGATTCTTGAGGTGATGAACGAGCTTTAGCTTGTAAGCTTGATTGCTTATAATTGAAAATGTTGTAGGGTTCATAGCAATAATAGCTAAGCTCTTGTTACTTACCCACAGATAGGTGATCTTCTTGGGTTTTACTTTTAAAGAAAGCTTGTCACCTTCCTTGAAAACTCTCTTTGATCTTGTGTGGTCTACATATTCCTTTCTTCGATCGTGGGCAGCTTGAATATCTTTTTAAATAGCTTGAGTTTTAGCTCTATATCTTGAAACATCTACTTTGAAGCTTTTACCCTTATAGTAGGGTAAAAAAGATTTAATGGAGAGACACAATTGACAATACAAAGCATTGAAAGGCATCTTTCCAATACTTGTATGATAGAGGAATTGTATGTATATTCCACCTAAGGAAGATATGCAATCCAAGTACAAGGTTTCCTATTGAAGGGCACAAGCGGGAGCGTGTGTGAGTGTGTGCACAGCAATGGAGAAGAGAGGAGAAGAGGAGACTTCTGTTTGCAGGGGCTAAAACTCACTATCAACATGTGAGTCCCCCCTTATTATATTATGTACATAATGAATAAGTATAGTGGGCAGGCACCTAGCCTAATCGGTCACATGGGGCTTTACCCCAACAACCTCCCACGTAAAGTCCAATGTAGCCATGAGGGAGAAAACAAAAGAAAACTGTATAAAATTTCTACAAGGCCGTTACAAGTATGACCTCAGCCAACGCCCACTGGCTCACTGAATCTATGTGCATCCAGCTCTAATTGTAGAGGAAGTATAAAGCCATCGACCACATACTCCTCACCAAAGCCACACACATCCCACGGGTATCTCACCATATGCTACAAACTGCCCATATTCTCAAGTCCAATATCAGTCATTGCATGGCTAATTTCTCCCACTGCAAATGCACCTACCGCAAATGCAATCTTGAGTCTTGAGATCAGTATCACATACATGAGACTCTTGAATGCTGATGCAATCCTAGCAATCTCTGCCAATTTGACCATCTTATTCAATTGTGGCTCAAAACTTCACTCATGGAAATCACTCTGACACCCAAACTCCGATCCCTAGAATCCATCCTCGTGTCCATCACATGTCACATGTGCACCAAGAGCATCTGTCTATCATGAACCATGTGAGGCAAGAGCAACGCCTAGCTCCAACTCACATGCGTCAGCCTCTGGCCTAAGCATATCCATGAATGACTGAATCACGGTTGAATCCTTAGCACTCAAGCCATCCATATATGTCATCGCATCCACAAATGACATGCCTTGTTGCACAAATGTCTGCACAACTCGCTCAACATGCTCACAAACTGGAGCATCATACAACCTATCCACAAAGGAGACATGCGTCGTCTCTATGCATGGTTGCATACTCACAAAGATTGTGTTGTCTTGCACGTGACGTACTCGCATCCCATGAATGGTGCCAACACTAGCACCTGTCGCTATGACTAGTTGTCCATGATGCAATCTGAAATTGTGCTCGTCCCAGCACTACCTGGCATCCGCTTTCTTGTAACTGACTCACACAGATCAAGCTCTGCATCAAACCTAACACATGGCGTACATCTCGTAACATTTATGATGCACCAGACGACAACAATAATCTGACATCTCCTGCACCAACTATGTCATGCACTGAACCATCAGCTAGACACACATGTCCAAGCATACCACTAGCATATGTGTTAAACCACTCACAACTCGGCGTGATGTGGAATTTAGCACTCACATCTAGTATCCAATGTGAAGATAATGTGTCGTCAAAAATCGACATAAGAAAGTCAGGAGTAATCATGGAAGCAAAGTTCATATCTCTGTCATGCATAGCCACATACGCTGCATCTTCTCCCACATCATCCAAAGTGATAGCATCTCTCATGTGATATCTCTTGCATTGTCTCATCCGCCGAAAACAACGCCTACGTACATGCCATGTATGACCACAATGCCAACACCATCTCTATGTCTGCAAGATTGTCCTTTGACTGTAGGCATCTCTCTACACTCATTTGTGCCAAAAGCATTGCACAATCTTTTCCATGAATCTCTTGCTATACATGCATCCAAACCAATGCGATCGATAGACTCACCAAGGTGTAACATGATTGTCGAACGTGCAAGCTCCTCCAAGTCCTCCCATTCATCCTCAGTCATAGACTCTGGCCTAGCATCCATGCCCTGTAGTGGCAACCCTTGGCCCAACTAAGTCAATGCATCATGCATACTTTCTTTTCAATGCTCAAAGTTTGAACCATCAAACTTCCTAAGGAAAAGCATAAACCCTGACAATGATGTACATGCCAAATGCATGGTGATAGCTCATGACAAGATCAAACAAAAATCGATCAATTGAATAGCCAAAGCCTAGCTAACTCACACACCAAGTATTGTCAAAATATAGCATAAGCTGTCCAAGAGAGCTGTCAGAAAATATGGAAATCGATGTAATAAGACAAGTGAGCAAAACCGCTCAAATGATGCCAAAAACCCACTCTAATCCAAGAGCACTATCTATCATCAACAATCTCCCTCCTAAAGATTATCGCATACATATCAAATGACACAATCCAGTGAGAAAACACTCTCACAATGCGATGTCAAAACAATATGGCAAAGCAACCACCGAGTGCCAAATGCAATCAAATGCGATTGCAAACCATGCGCATGAACACATAAACTTGCAAGAAAAATACGACGACAGTGTCTTGGCTATCTAACCATAAGAACCATACATGCCATAAACATGCTCAAAACCATGAGCAAATCAAGCGTAAAATCCCCAATCGAGTATACATGAGCTGCCCCAAAGTCTCAACTCCGTGAACATGGAAAACAATCCTATAATCCGAAACACAAAGTGCATAACTGCACTCTACAAGTGAGGCACATACTAGCATAAACTTGCATGCAAACCAACCAAAATATGGCACATATTGATACTCAAAACAACTAAAAATCAGCCCACATATTTCCTCGCAAGGCGAAAAATATCATCCGCCGAAAAGTGCACATCATGTGCATCCACATGGCAATACAAACGAGCATCAAGCATGCACCAAATGTGTATCAAATGAGCATCTAGATCAGCTGAAAATTCAGCTCATAATCATGCTAGAAATGCTTGCAAAACTCTCTGCAAGTCCGTGCACCACACTTTCCAAAATCTGCTCAATCGCACAAGTCAATGTACACCTGTGATGAATCCATTCTCGAATCATGCAAGTCCACAAGAGTGCATACATCCACAAGATGTTCTCAACATATGCGCATAAATTTGTTGAAATTTTCAGCCCACACTCTCTTCACTGAGAGAAAATCATATATGCACAAAACAAGAGAACCAACAAGCTCAATCCAAGCTCTTTGGATGTAGCGAATCAGCTCAGAAAGCACTCATAATCACCACAATATGTATACATCATCTGCAGATCAATCTGCAAGTGTATCTTTGTGTATGTATACATATACACACTCCAAAAAACTCATGCAATGTAAAGGACCTATAAGTAGAAGAACCTGCAAACGTAGACCATCCTGCTGTCTGAACTAGATATCTCCCACTATGCAAAATTTGCAAAAATTTCCTTCTGCAAATTTGTAGAGCATAAAAAAACGGGTTGAAATGCAAGGAATTGACTTGAAACATTGATTCTAACCAAAAGAAATCTGATTTGCAAAATCTACAACCTGTGCTACAAGACCTGCAGGCAGTCTGAGTGAAGTATCTCAAAATCGATGAGGATTTTGAGAAAACTTTCTTCTGCAAAGTTGCAGAGCACAAAAAAACCGTCAAGAACTAGGAGACTTGGTCTGAATGAAAACCTTTTGACAGACCAAAACAGACCTACAAAAACGTGTTGTAGTTTTTTTTTATGCTTCCCTGTCGAGCTCCAATGGTGCTCTCCAATCCTCAAGCTTTGATACCAGTTGAAGTATGTGAGCAAGAGCATGTGTGAGTGTGTGTGCAGCATAGGAGAAGAGAGAAGAAGAGGAGGCTTGTGTTTGTAGGGGTCGAAACTCACTATCAACATGTGAGCCCCCTTTATTCTATTATGTGCATAATGAATAAGTATAGTGGACGGGCACCGGCCTAACCGACCACATGGGACTTTACCCCAACACCTATTACAATAAGCCCTTAGCATATCCTCTATAAATTAATTCACGCTTTTTATTTGGTTACCTATCTAAGGATGATTAATACTAAAGTACAATTGGAGTGTGGCCACACAAGATAACCAAGCAGCCTTGCAAAAAACAATCTGCAAACGAAGGAAGCATCCAAGGCCATCAACAAGGAAAGAAGATTAAAGCAAATAGAAGGCGCTAGGAAGAAGGAAGCCAAAGAAGTTGAGCTAAAAAAAAAAAATGGAGGACAAGCAGCTTAAAGCTAGGCTGTTCCCAAAAGGCTTACAAATCAGGTCAAGCACTTCATTTGTGCACATCGATCCACATATATTTGATAAAGGTAGGGAAGATTCTAAAGATTTCAAACATCCATGGAAGTTTGTTTGCACAACCTTTAAATCCCTTGCAGCATCTCAAAAGAGAAGGTCGTTGAACGCTTAGATATCATGAAAGATCTTCACTTCTACCAACTAGATGTTGATATCTACCTACCTATGGCCATCTTGAAGATGGAAATTAATAGAGAATGGGAAGACTAGGAGATCAAGCGTGCCTCTCCAACTCAAGGGGGGTATGATTTTCAAGATCACCCTACCAATACGATAGCCAAGAGTTTTAACAAAGGTCAACCTAAGTGGAGAATTAATGGTCTAGGAAATTCCTTAAATTTCAAATGTGTATTATGACTCTACAAGGGAACAAAAAGGAGATCCAACATACTATGCAATCCATTGCGACGCACATGTGGATGACATGAAAATGGTGAGGTGAAGCTATCCTCTTGCAAAAAACTTGCCAAGGTTCCCATGTGTAGCTCTCAATATGCAATGATAGAAGACTCATTGTATGTATTTGCTCGTGCCTAGATTTTATGTCCAATCGATGATGGAATTTTTGTGAGTGTTGATCAAGTTGATTGAAGATGGAAGATAAAGCAAAAGACACAAGCTCAAAGTTGAAGACTCAAGTAAAGCTGAGGTGACATCTTTTTTTTTTTTTTTTTGGGGTGGGGGGGGGGGGTCTTTACAAGGAAGGGGAGACTCTCTCTCTCTCTCTCTCTCTCTCTCTCTCTCTCTCTCAACACATACACACAACACACACACACACCTTCCTATTAACTTCCCTGGACAACAGCTCTTGGTAGATCTCTCTCACGCTGGCCAACTTGCACACCATCTGTCTTTAGGAGATGTTTAGAACCAGTTAATTAAGGGGGATCATGGCTCAGCCACCCACCATCCATACAAGGCTCCGCACCTTCTACTTGCTTGACTATTTGTAGTTCAAAAATGCTCTAGTTTTTTTCACATAAAGTTTATTTTTTTTAAGATTACCCAAGAGGAAAAATGCCACCCTCATCAGAGTCGAGGGTGTCAAGGGCCAAAAATTCCTAACCGTCCAAGGTGACTTTCTGAAGCGGATTGCATGCATGCAATCGTTGGATGTTTGACAACTCAACATCCAAAAGTTGAGAGCAGCCATCCAATGATTGCATGCAAAATCAGCGTTCATAATGATTTTTGACGTGACTTGCAGCCACACACATTTCACCACGTCAACATGCAAAGTTTCATTGCATTGGAACAAATCACATTTGACCAAATAAGATGGCGTAATCATGTTTTTTGCCCCCTTCCTTGCCAGGAATAGTTTGTCAGACACCATTCCCCAGGAATGAGGCTCCCACCATGGCCCCCTTCTCCCCATCGATCACCATGCGACTACATCCTTGGGAATGGTCTGTTTCCAAAATCCAGCTGGCTTGAAGGAGTTTTGAATCTCTTCAAGACTGCCTACCCTTGCAAATTATAGGTTCCAATGGCTGATTTTTGTATCAAGTTACTTCTTCTCCAAATCAAAAGCGGTTTCTTATTGAAACCACATGCATGGCATGTTGTGATTGCTTAATTAAGTTGCATGCCCTTCCATGTACTCTTTTATTGAAGCAACTAATTTTTGCATTAACAAATTCTCCTTCTAAGTGCAGCATGCAAGTGCAGGACATTCCTCAAATCTCAATTTTTATCACAAATTTACAAGTTTTGCATATGCAAGGTGGGGTAACCATATTTTGTTATGGAAGACGTCCATATTATACTATTTTGCAAAATTGGTGAGTGGTGTTCTCTCCAACCTCTCCATCTCACATTTGCTCAATACCCAAGTACACAATACACCATGGATTTAAATTTTCCATTCACTTACCTTTTCGACTTGAGAAAAGCTCACCAATTTGTGGGCAAGTCAATCTTCCTCAAACCTTCATGGCTGGTGCAGATATGGATTCTCCTTAGAACAAGGAATTCTCCTTGGTCAAAACCAAGAATGTTAAAGAAATTCACGTACAAAGTACATTAGAGGCACTTCTTCACACTTGATGAGAACATGGACCACCACATAAAAGGAATTGCAAATTTTTTGCATCAAGTTGCACTAATGCTGAACAAATGCCCAAGGGATGCTCCCTCAAGACAAACCCACCCAACGGATAGCTTTCTCATGACAACCTACCCAAGAGGAAGGTTCTACCCATGAGATTGGGACAAGTGCACTTCATAAACGTCTACTACAGATGGAAATCAGCTTATGAGACAAAGATATGGACTTTGGTGTGGTGGGCGGTTTTTTTTTTTTTTGAACGGGGAAGGGGGGAGGGGGGGGGGGAGGGGGGGGGGGGGGGGGGGGGGGGGGGGGGAGAGAGAGAGAGAGAGAGAGAGAGAGAGAGAGAGAGAGAGAGAGAGAGGTTGCTCAAGAAAGCACAACATTTGAACTATTGATGGTTTAATCATGGCTTACTTTGGGGTGTTGGTGGTGGTGGTGGGCTTTTTTTTTTCTTTTTCTTTTTTTTTTGGGGAGGGGGGGGGGGGGCAACAGATTAAGCTTAAGTGCACAAAAGTTAGGCCTTTGAGATGCTTTACATACAAATGAGAATGTTCACATTCCCCTTCAACAGCGTTAAAAATGTCTCAACCATTTGTTGAACAGATACAACCTTTAGCCCGAAGAAAGAGGCTTCTTCAGCAGCTACTAGCATAGCATCAGGAGAGCCCAGTGCAACAGAAGATAAGTAAAGAAAGAAGACTTTCAAAGGAGCTGCTCTTGAAATCCAGAGTATGAACCGCTTTAGGTGATGAGATGATCGCTGCCTTTTAAAAATCCCATGCTGCCAACTGCCAAGCGCACAGTTTTTAGCCCAAATTTTCCACAAACAAGAGCTGTATAGATGTACCACCTACTATAGAAACCACCCATGATAGAAAAACAGCTAGAATAGGTTGATCTCACGCACTGTAAATGAGCCAACAGTTCAATGGTCACACGCAATATCAACGGTTCAAAAATATTATAAATCAAGACTTTATGAACAAAGAGAGGCAATTGATGTCTTTGTTTAAGCAAGAAAGAAATGTGGTAGGTTTAAGCCTGTCACTTTACATATCACATATAAAATGTCACGAAATGATGACGTGTATGACAGTACCAGACCGGACGAATGTTGCGACAGGATTCCCTGAGGGAAATGCGGTAGCAGTATGGACAGGTGCGGACGTGGCACATACAGTGCTGGCATGGCAGTACAGACACCACTGCTTTCCAAATTCCAGCTGAAGTTATTGAAGGCATTGACTTTTTCGTCGCCAGAGCTTTTAGGTTCAGTTTTGCATAACAATTGCTTTTTGGGCCTACGAGCCTTTATAAGAGAGGCTTTGGGATCATTCCATGGTTGCAGATTGCAGAGCAACTCCCCAGCAGTTGTGTTGCTAAATTGGCTTTATCTGATAGAAAAATAATTCTAAATGAATTATTGGATTTATAAGTGAGAGGGTTTTCTCGCTTGGAACACCAAGGAAAATAATTCTAAATGAATTACTGGAATTTTAAGTGAGAGGGTTTTCTCACTGGAGACATCCGAGTAAAGATATTTCTAGTGCGTCATTCATAGTGATGACGGGAGCACTGTGAAAGGGAATATCTGTAAGGCCACCAAGAACCGGTACTTCTGATGCGTCACACATCGGATAGGTGACAGGGACCATCAAGAAGAAGTATCCGACCATTTGGGAACAGACATCTCTGATGCGTCATAGGATGGGTGACATAGAGCATCGCGAAGGAAATTGTACCGTAAGTTCGGTAGGAAACGACTAGGTGATGGGTATTCCTGATGCGTCACAAGGTGGGTGACGGGTGCATCGGAAAGGGAACGTCCATAGTCGAGAGGAAATTCCGAACTGCATTAGAATTGTGCACAAGGAAGAGCAAGCACTTGAATGAAGATGGGTTCATAGTAAACTTTGAGGAAATACAATTTCTTTCTCAGAAAGCAGGTTGCTTTTTGAGAAAGCAAATGCTTTCCCAAGAGGCAGTCTGTGTCTGCATTGCATTTGTGCATGTGGTAGCATCCAGGGACGCCTGGAGAGTATTGTGAAAGCATTGTTTTTAACTTATAAGGATTTATTAAGTTTTCGGCAGGTTCAAAACATTTTTAAGTGACCGGCCGCCCACTTAAGAAGTGACAGCCATCTGATAAAAGCAGCAAAAACCAGCCAATGCTTTCTCTCTCCCTCTTTATGGCAGAAGCGCACCAAAAAAAAAAAACGACAGCGATCTCTACGCGGGCAGCCAGCGCTGAACTATTCCTGCCGTGGCCAGGGAGCTATAAAAGCATCACACGCCCTCTCTGAGAACAGGAGTTGCCAGCGCAAGCAAGAGGAGACTTTGCCGCCAGAAGATACAAGAGATCGCGAGACTACAAGGCACGGAGGTCGTTTTTCCCGCGCAAAGAGTGACAGATATCAATTGTGGATTCGCCAAACGAATTGTTGTTCCATGTTTGAGTGTGTTTGCACATGCACTACCTCTTCATGAGGGAGTAGGAGCAGAGGAAGGCATGAGCCTCTGCAGGAGAAAAGGGCTCTAGAGCCAGATCAGCCCAAGGGTTTTGTGCCCGAATTTGGGAAGTACATCCACGGATCCGAGAGTGGTAGACTCTCGAGATGTGATCCGGAAGTTGAAATTCCCAAGGGAAGGACTTCGTGTCCAGGAAAGTAGAGTTATTCTGCAAGAAGAGGACTATGGAAACCAAGTCGGAAGAGAGTTGTAGGGATGCTATACCCTGAGTCTGGAAGGTGAGATCCAGAGGCGAGAACCTTGGTTCTTGAGAATTGGGAATAAGGAACGGAAGTTCCTTGGAATAGGGTTTTGCCCTAGGAAAAGGAGGCCGAGGCTTCCAGGAACCATCAAGTCTTATTCTAGAACGAACGTGGTATTACGTTCGGTTCAAGTGCTTGTATAGACTTCTCCTCAGTAATAAAGATAATATTACGGGGAGGGGGGGACCAACCCATCTTCTGGTCTCCACTACTGTGTTGATCTTCTCACTCTCTATCTCTATCACACTCTCTCTATTTCTCTCTATCTACCCTCTCGCTTCAGTAATAAGTGATAAATCCTTTTTATCCGAGTATATTTTATATTGTTATGCTCCCCGTTTGTGAAAAGTTGTATCTGTGATCATGAATTAACAAAGTAGTACCACAAGGGGTGCCTGACTTAGAGAACTCCGCTCCACTCTCTTTTGCAAGTTCGACCGTTTGTTGTTCTTAGTTCAATCGTGGGCGGAGAACTCCGCTACACTGTGTCTTTTTTTCAAGTTCGAGTGTTTGTTGTTCTTAATTCAATCGTGGGTCTGTTGTCAATTCACCGCCTTGTCAATGACTTGCCAGTACAATGGTATCAAAGATCTAGTCAATTTCTCTTGTGGAGGATCCAATCCCCGACAGCTTACAATAGACGTCGTGGACGCAGCAGCAGCAGATACACACTGACGCATAGCAACTATAACATTCGTGTTATATTTAAAATACACGACTTCACGTTTTTTTAAGGTAGCGTACGTAGCATTGACGAAAAATGGGTTTTTGAACCTTATTTTTAATCAAAAGAAGGATGGTACGTTATGCCTTTGTATTGATTATCTTAGATTAAATTAGGTAACAGTCAAGAATAAGTATGCAATATCAAGGATTGATGAGTTACTTGTTCTGGTACTGAAGCATTATGGACAGCCACTACAGGTGAAAAGTCATCTCTACCATTTTTAGTGTGAATAGCAAGAGGCTTTTTATGGTCTTGCTTACTCTTATATATTGAAAGTTAAGTTTTAGAATTAACATTTAAGTTTTGAATCTTGACAGTTTGGTTAGTGAAAGTTGAAAATTGAATCTATTTATGAATATTTGTGTCACGTCCTACAATTCATAATAAAACCTATCATACCTAACTTACACCTAGGGCTGCTACCGCCTCATGTTGCTCTCTCGCTTCTGCCTCTTCGTTAGCCTTCTCTTCTACTGCTACATACTCGTACTCTTCGTTAGAGCATTACAACCGGGTACAGGACGGGATGTATAATATGTGTTCAAGGACCCAAATAGAAAACGTGGTTTTTTTTATTTTCTTCCATGCCACGAGGGAAGGATAGTCCGGTTGTGGAGCCCGAGGGCTGACGGCCCAACACCCAACCTGAACTTGCAGAGATTGCAGAACAAAGGTGATGAGAGGAGGTGTAGCTCCACATGGATTGCCTTCTAGCTTTTTTTACACCAAGAGTGGCAGGGTATAGTCGGCCCTAAATCCACGACACCGATGAAGGGCAAAGCACAGCCGAAGACATCTACCAACAAGAAGGGTTCCAACTCAATCTATCAGTCAAAGAAATTCAGCGAGATCCAACGACAAGAGTGCCAGCAGTTGGTTAGTATGGGGTATGTTCCGCTCACAAGCAACTGAAGCGAACTCTTTTCTGTGCAAGGCAGAAAGCCCCTTTTTTTCAAACATGGCGGTCATGGGTGCTTGCGTTGATGAATTTGATTCTCAAGGCGTTGGTAGGGATGCTTATGGGAAACATCACAGAGATGCAAATGACTTGGACGAGGAGGACTTGGACAGCATCAACGAGCAAGAAGAGAAGATCTTGGGGCCTCGAAAGAAGAGAGCCATGCCTTGCAAATACAGAAATCACTATAGATTACCCTAAGGGCGATGAAGATGAGGACGAAGATGAAGAGCATGATGAGGAAGACCACATGTCTCCTCCGGCCTTTGGTACACCTATATGTGATGACTTCCAAGACTAGAAGGGCAAAGAAAGATATCAGATGGTGGACTAGGTGTCAAGTAACTCAAATTTGATACTTTCTTCGAATTTCGAGAAAGGAATAAAGCCTTGGTGTTTATTCGGCAATTCGGCACAGCTTCCTCAGGAAGCAGCTCCCAAAGTCACGAAGGCAGCCTCTCTCATACGAACTTGGTGGTCAACATTGTTGTTGCGCAGACAAACACCATGCAATTGGGTGGGCTTTAAGCACCAATTCTCATCATTGTGGTTGATGCCGAAGTATGGAGCCAATAATTTGACTGCTTCAAACCATTTTCAGATAATAGAGGATGACACACTTGACAATTGTACAATCAAAGACTTCGGGGATGTTTTTCTACATGTAGCTTCTCTACATGTAGCATGTTTCAAAAAGGTCCTCCGCCATGCTTCCGACGGATACTCATTGCGAAGAAGATCCTTGATTTTCTAATTAAGTCAATAAAGAAGAAGACCTCCAAATGAAAGCATAAGGCTAAAAAGTAACTATAACGGAAGAAGTCGGTCACTCCACGGATGTGTCCCAAGCAAAAGGCAAAGTAGTTCGAGCAAGGGAAGTGCTATGGTTGTGATGAGGTTGGGCACATTTTGGTAGTGTGTACAAAGAAACAAGAAAAGCTAGAAGACAAACCAAAGACTTCAAAGGCAGCAGAAAAGCGGACAGTAGAGAAGGAAAAACAAAAGCACGACCTTTAGCCAATCTCATGAGGATGCCTAAGCATCACGAGCATGACAGTACTAAGCTCTTCACAGCGCGGAGCAAAGTATGCGACCAAGCGGCCTTGATTTTCTTCAACAAAAAAGCGTTTAATTCACCTAAGATGGCGGCTCAACTAGGACTTAAGCCTAAGGAGATGGGGCCACAAATGGACATAATCTTAACAGCACCAACGAATGAGGTAGTTATGTCACCTCTCATAGGCAAGCGTCACTAGCATTGTCAGGACTTTAATATCATGCCACTTGAGGGGTGTGATATTCTCTTAGGGATGTTCTCTTAAGGATGCCTTGGCACCACAAGCACAATGTGTTAGTGGACTCTGGGGGTAGGGAGCTAGTTGAAGAATAGCAAAGGCAAAGATCTTGTATAGGATGAAATCTAGGGGGAATTGGTCCCTAATGTAAGAGTGTGCAACGAAAAGAGAGAGAGAGAGAGAGAGAGAGAGAGAGAGAGAGAGAGAGAGAGAGATGCATGGATGAAAGGCTGGTGAGCCCAGGCCACAAATATAGTTAACCAAAGGAAGGTTGGTGGACAAACATTTTTGATATTTAACAAAAATGTTTGTCTGCGAACCTTACTTTGGCTAATTTAACACAACCAAGTATAAAACCCTCATCCTAAAAATATGAAAATAGCCAAAACAGGTCTAAGATGGGCAAAATGCTCATCCAAACCCAAAATATGCTTGAGATCCTTATGCAGCAGGTGTACGAGTAGCCAACCCACAACCAAGGGCCATTGCACGTGAGATGAAAAGTTTGTAAGCAAGAGGAAAATGGAAGGTGAGCATAATGCTCTAACACCCTCCTTACAGCAAATGCTAAAAAGCTACTGATGAAAATACAAGAATCGTGACAAATATGGAGGAGAAAAATTCCCGAAAGAATGAGCGTCAAACCCACAAAACAACGACCGATATAGCACCAATGTGATGATGACCGAGACTGAGATGACATCGATGAAGTCACATGAGGAAGCTAATAGAGTGACCATGTACGAAACAAGTCACTGAAAGTTTTAGAGGAAGAGACCAAAAACAAGTGTAAGATAGCTCATTGATGACGATCACTGTCACAAACGGGAGCGCGCACGAATATTCAATAGACTTAAATAAATAAAATGTGATAAGAGAGAATAGGGAGAAGAGCAAATAAGATGATCGAAACAGTATGGGTTGGTCCCCCCCCCAAAAGAGTATCCTTATCAATGGGAAGAATCTTATACAAGCCCAAGAGCCAGAGAAACCCTCTGTTTTAAATCTCACAGGTAATTCCTTTCCTTTTCAGGAACTCTAGGAACGAAGCTCTCTAATCAGTGGTCCACCAATTTGATCTCAAAGCACAACCGCTCTGCAGACCGTATTGAATTCTTTCTGGAATCCCTCGAGCCCACGCTGAAGCATCCTTGCTCAAATCTCAAAGATTGAGTACTTGCAAAACACAGTTTTCAGAAAGCAATTGCATTTCTTGAAAGCTACTCGAAACCCATCTTCATTCAAGTGCTTGCGTGCTAAGCGTAAATCATCCTCAATTTGGATTTCCTGCTCAAACCAAAGAATATTCGCTTATTGATGCTTCCGTCACCCATCATGTGACGCATCAAGAATCTCCTCTATAAGTCTCTCATCCATCAAACTTGTGGAACAACTCCTTAGCAATGCTCTACATCACCAATCAAATGACACATCAGAGATGTCCGTTCTTGATGGCTTATTCAATCCCCTAGATCTTCATATCTAACTTAACGATTCTAGTATGCACAAATGTAAATAGTCCCAATTTCATATAATTGCCGATGCTTTGAATGTTTTAAAACCGGGCATACTTTCAATACATGTCCTCAAAGAGCCTCGACGTCTTCAAAGCAACCTCCCGCTCCAACGGCAGATAGATCCCCAAGGCACCCCCATCTAAGAGAGCTAGACTTGCTATTGGACTAGTACATAATATTTATGGCATAAACCTTGAAAGTTCAAATAAATTGTGTGAAGCATATGGCAAAGTCAACGGCTTGAAAGCCCTGATTTCCTTTGATCCAAGCACTACTGAAAATTTCATCCATCCAGAACTCCTCAAACAGATGGATTTTGACTACGATGCATAGGGTGGAGAGCTTGAAGTGTTTTGTTTTGTTTTAGGAGTCGGCTTGGACACTCCCGACCGTTCCCCTCATACACCAAAAAGTGCACAAGAAGAATGACCAAGACTATGCACCCAAGCTCCTAGGGCAAACGCTTTTGTCACTAGTTTACTCTGGACTACGTGAGGCTTTGCTTCCCCAAGAGGCCAGAATTATCTACACTCTTAGGGTAGTGCCCTTGAGAGACCCATCTCGATGACTAGTTATGAGCGTGACAGCGACCAAGTACCTCTGTTCAAACTCGGAAATCGGTTCCGCTCATTGGTGCTCTTCCGGTGACCATTTAGGAAAAGCCAATTTCCACATTATGAAGTTGGGCAATTGCGATGTTCTTTTGGGCATGCCTTGGCACGACAAGAATGACGCAACACTCCAGATCCCAACTCGCACGATCACTTTGATGCAAAAGGACAAGCCACCTGTCCTTAGAGTTCGTATGTCTGAACAAAAACCCGAATGAATTTTCTGGTTGCTTTGTATTTAGGTACTTTTGGAGCTTTGTTTGAGAAAGTATTGATTGAAAATTGTTTGAAATAAATTGTATATGGTTTAAACCTGTCTTGGTGCCAATTTGAGAATTGTTTGAATCTAGCTTTAATGTTGGTTTCAATGATTTGTGATTTACTCCCACGTGGCACTATCAGTGCGATTTGCGGGATGGCCCGTACAATCGTCCACGTCAGCATGTCAATGTGAATTGCAACGGTTCCGTACCCAGCAATCCACGTCATCACTTTTTATGCTAGCCAAGGTGTGTGGGTCTTGCTTTATTTTAGGCCCCATTAGTCGGGGTCCTGAAGTTGGTGAAAACTTTTGCTTCTATTGCCTCTAGGGTTTAGGCCCCTAGGTCGGGATCTACAAGTTGGCTCGGGTCTTTAGTGGCTTGACGTGTCAACAGTTTGTGACATCCCTCCTTGAAAGAAGAGTAATCGTCAGCAATTATAGTATATCTGCAAAACAACTCAAGTTGGTTAAACAATATCCAAGGGACATTCATTTTTCTCATTCCAAAGCGGAGCTCTTGATATTCTGGAGTAGCAAAATTAGCCATCACACCCACGTAGCAAAATTGGCCATCACACCCAGACCGCGCTGATCTGTAACAAGTGTCTCGATGCACTAAAATTAAATACCCAAGCAATCTCACCCAATTAGGAATATTCACTTGTTGACACATCACAATGCAACACAAATGCTCACATATGCACACAACGAACAGCGCCGCTAAGCACTCCTCCGGGACAGACGGTCTGCGGCATGAAGCTACTCAAC
The DNA here is from genome assembly GCF_014529385.1 of Adiantum capillus-veneris. Taxonomy (NCBI): domain Eukaryota; kingdom Viridiplantae; phylum Streptophyta; class Polypodiopsida; order Polypodiales; family Pteridaceae; genus Adiantum; species Adiantum capillus-veneris. Next base: position 87,982,452 of record NC_140932.1, read on the forward strand.
GACTACCTTGTCACTCCCCCCGCAAGTAACCTAAGAAGCTCCGGGTCATGAGCTCAGAGGACTGATACAACCAAACACTCCACAGACACCCGGTCTACGTAGTTTAGAGGTTTTTCAACATACAATGAAACGCTCCCTAGACAACTTGGATGAAGAAGAAACCAATGCGGATTTCAACGCGACTCGACCTCCTTCCAACGATAGTCGACTCCCATCCGATCACCTCTCGAGTCAGCTTTGAAGAAGAAACCTACACCGGCGGCATCTAGACAGAGAGTGTACTCAGAGGATGAATATGACGAAGCGCTAGAGCGACGAGTCAGCAAACTCATGAAGACCAAGAGGGAGTCATGAAAAAAACGAGTCCAGCAGTAGACTATCCCCGCTACTTGGGTCGCAAATCTACCTTTGAGGCCGCCAGTAAACCAAAGAAGCGTGTTCGCTTCAAGGATGATCCCAGTTCATCATCGCCCTCTTCTGATATTTTGGAGAGTTTCTCTTTCTGTCACAAGACGGGCACCACGTGCCAATAGAAAAGAACAGACTTAACATACTTTTAGCACTTCAATAACAACTAAAACTGAAAGAGAGAGAGCACACGCGACACAGAGTGGCGGTATTCCACCCCAGAGAGTATTGACCCCAAACCTTGGCGCCCCTTTCAATATTTCTTTATATTACTTGAACTCAGTACAATGCCGATACTCGCGCTCTACACCTTCACCCAGAAGAGTGCCAAAGACTGAGCCCTCTAAACTTATTTCAAGGCCCTTGGCCTTGAAAAGCAGTTTACATGAAAAGCTTGAAACTTAAAAGCAACTCGCCCAAGAGTTGGCGCTGAAAATTAGACACCATAAATCACGGAAATCCGTACAGGCTGCCATGTCAGCAAGTCATCGCAAACTCCGGAATTCCGTATTAGCCCGCCACGTCATCAGGCTCCACGCAAAAAAGCTTGTGTATGTGTGTGTGTGTGTGTGTGTGTGTGTGTGTGTGTGTGTGTGTGTGTGTGTGTGTGTGTGTGTGTGTGTCACGTGCACACCTAACCCTACGTACATGTGGACAAGCTACTTCAGGTCTAGGGTTCAGGTCAGCTTAGGAAGTGTTATGGCACCTTTGTGAGCCTGTGCGCAGGCCCTGCATGTCCAAGCACTTAAGAGTAAGTGTATATCCGCTAGCATGATCATCAACATGACATTCAGTAACCATCATGAGCATTTTACAATGCATAGAACCCATTTTCCCCAATTAATCAATTTTTTACTTATTATTTAATAAGTGATTTTGTTGGGAAACTGGGTAGAGCAAATTTGCTAAGTGTCTATAAAAGAAACCTAGCACTAGCACTTTCTGGCAAAAGAGGTAACAGAAGTTCCAGTAGCTTGCAGTGCACCTTCTCAACAAGACCGGCAAGAGACCTAGCGTTTTCAGCCAACAGAAGCTGAACAACCAAGCGTTGATTAGCTTGGCCTTTGCCAGTTTGCAGATTCAGCCTAGCGTTTGCAGATTCCAACGTCAAATCAGCCCAAACACATCAATGGTTTCAGTTTTCAGCACTTAGACACCGCAGAATCAGCCCTTAGCCACGCAGATGTCACCTACCCGCAGCAGATCCTCGCCGTACCGTCAGATCAGCCAGCGTTTTCAGATTTCAGCCCACTGTTCGCAAATTCAGCATCTGCGTTTTCAGCGCATCGTCATGCGTCATCGCCATCACCTTCCTCGCTGACACAGTGTCAGTATCCAGCAGAAACTCAGAAGATTGCAGATTTCAGATTTTCAGCCCTAGCGTTTTCAGATTTCAGCCCGTCCTCGTCCTCGTCATCGTCATCATTGTCGTCGGCATCGTCCGCAAGTCCATTGCATCTAGACTATTGTACTAGATTTGTGCAATCAATAGCATAGACCATAGCCGCGTTCCCTAGGCCCTGGAACGCTAGAACGCCGTTCCCTCCAACCCTGCAAGGCCGAATGTCCCGGAACGTTTTGCTGTTCCAAGTGACCACCTGATACTAGAACGGCCAGCTCTCAAAAATGGGCAGAAATGGGCAGTTTTTTGCAAATTTGTAGTTAACATTAGGAGTTTTCTAGAAAACAGTATCAGAGCTTCGACAGTGTTCTATATCACTCAAGGAAAGAACCACAATAATTTTTTTGCTTGTTGCCATCGCACGTAACCCAAGCCCACTTGGGCGTGTCGATTACTAATCGTGTTTTTGAAGAGTGACAGGTAACCCAAGAGAGAAGGGCTTGTCCGGCCTCCCCTCGTTCCTCTTTTCACTCATTAAGAGCGGACTGTGCACTTAGCGGCCGGCCAATCGACGTGAGGTGGGCAAAAGCAACCTTGGTGTGAGCGCAAGGCCGCCAAGGGGTGCGCCCCCACAGGGAAGAGTCGAGCTCGGGTAAGAGAAAAGCCTCTTCTCAAACATCGATTGCAAGCTAAAGAACTCAGAACCTCAAGAACTCAAGAACTCAAGAACTCAAGAACCTCAAGAACCCAAGAACCTCAAGAACCCAAGTTCCTCGTGAACTTAAGTACCCAAGATCTCAGTGTATGGTCATCACTCGAAGCGGAATGGATACTTTGCGTGAAGGTGATGAGCATGGAGGTGGTGTAGAAGAATTTTCTCCACCAGCAGATTTTTTCGACCCTCCCCCTTCCCCATCTACGCCACGGGTTGTACCAAAACCTATGGAGACTTTAGTCAAAACGATGATGGACATGATGCTACAACAAGAGGCGCAACGCGCAGCCTTGGATCGTGAGCGTGATCAAGCGCGCTTGGCGGCCGAAAAAAGAAAGGCAGCCTTGGATGGCTAGCGTGATCAAGCACGCTTGGCGGCCAAAGAAAGAAAGGCAGTCTTGGATCGCGAGCGCAAAGAAAGAAAGGCAGCTTTGGAGCTCGAGCGTGAGCAAGCACGCGAAGCTCAACGCATAGCAGCCGAAGAAAGACGAGCTGCCTTGGAATTAGAGCGTGAGGCGTAGAGAGACCAACGCATGCAAGAGTTGGTCCTACAGGTACTCACCTCGAAACCCGAGCCGGTCAAACATGTGGGCAATTCATCAGGTAGCACAAGCAAAGATTCGGAATCCAACAATCCAATCATTGAGACGTTGACGTTCAGTAAGTATGACGGTAAGATGGATGGTAATCTTATTCATTCTTGGTTGCATCAATTTAATGCTTACTTTGTGACAACTAAGAAAACAGGAAATAGCAAAGTTTTGACGACATCCATGTATCTTGTCGGTGATGCCATTAATTGGTATCACGCATGGCAAGCATAGTCACTAGGGAGGCGTCCCGAGGAGTGGGAACGGGGGACAAGGGACAGGGCTCAAATGGATTTTTAGTGTAAAAAAGAGGACGGGACGGCAAGTGGGGACAAGAAACCCAAAAATGGGCATCCCTTGTGACTATGATGGCAAGAGGCACAGTTGACCGCGCACCTAGAGGAAGCCCAAGAAGGCATGCCACTTTCCTTCAATTGGGCCGACTTTCAAGACAAGCTCAAGGCAAGGTTTATGCCACCTCAGACTTAGCGCGGTTGAAAGAAGATTGGCGCAATCTCAAGCAAAATGGTATGCCACTCATGTCTTTCTCTAACTGTGTTTTGCAGCTCGGCACCCAATTATGCAAATCAGATGATGAGCGCAAAGAGACATTCCTTTTCGGGTTGGACGAGTATATCAAGTTTGATGTAGAAGTATTCGACCCCGTGGATCTCAACAAGGCAAAAGGGAAAGCCTAAGGAGAACAAGTCTTCTCACAGTACCTCTCAGACTCCTCAGAACCCACGGAACGGTAAGAACGGTAAGAATGGTAAGAACGATAACTCTTCTAGCCAATCTTCCTCTAATCCTTCGGAAAAGAACTCTCAAAATGAATCTAACGCACCTGCTAAACCTAAGCTAACCCCATATGAAAAGGCCGCACAAGGAATTATAGGAGGATACATAACGGCAGAAGAACAAGTCATTTATGCTAAGAAAGGTCGATGTTATCAATGTCAAGTCAAGGGTCACATTAAGAAGGCTTGTCCTAAGACAGCACCACCTAAAGAACCCAAAGCACCGATAGCTACCACAAGCACTTTAATGTACCAATCTGAGTCTCCACATGTTTCTGACACACACATTGATGAGTCTCTCAATGTTATGGTCATGTGAAGGGTCAGCGTTTTGTCATATTGTTTGATTCGGGCAATATGCATGATGTGATTGGTGCCCCTCTTGTAGAGAGATCCCGCCTAGAGGTTAGCCAGAGAACTCCTCTCGAGGTGTCAGGCTTCGCTCCCGGTATGGACTCTCATGACGCAAGAGTGCCTTGATGTGTTATTCAGTGTTCAACAAGCTTCCTTCCGTAGAAAATTTGCCGTGTCTCCTCTCTCAGGATGTGATATGATTTTGGGCATTAGATGGTTTCATGAGCATAACCCTCTCATTGATTGGGCGGACAATACTCTCACTCTAAATGCCAAAAATAACTCTCCCATGATCATTTCTAGTGAGGAGGGTCTACATTCTTTACCTCTCATTTCTAAAATCCGATCAAATAACACGTTTATTCATGTACAATGTGTTTAAGTACCATGGTATGCCACAATCGATTGTCAGTGATTGTGATCCTCGCATGGCAAGTTTGTTCTGGAGAGGATTGTTTGAGAACATGGGCACTACGCTAAGTTCTCGTTTTCATTTCATCCACAAACTGATGGACAGTCAAAAGAGGCTAATTCTATTGTCTTGGATCTGCCAAAATGTTATGTGTCAGATAATAAGAGCAAGTGGGAACAGTATTTGCCTATGCTTGAGTATGCGTACAACAATACGGTGCATTGGTCGATTGACAAAGCACCTTTTGAGATTGTTGAAGGCGGCAAAAAAGTTCCTCCCGTTTTGCATACAAAGGACAAGATCTTTGAGGCAGATCGATAGGTTGAGAACATGGATGAAATGTACAAGAAAATTAAAGTTGCCTTGGAGAACACTCAGACGAAGCAAAAAAAGGTTGATCGTCACCGTCGTGAATTGCTGTTATCGCCTAATGATTGGGTTCTGTTAAGGTTTGAGAAGGCAAGGTTAAAGAAGATGAAGGGCAAGCAACGGCTATTTCCTAAGCTCAGGATATGTTACTATGGGCCCTTTCAAGTGCTTAATAAGATCAATAATCTGGCTTACAGGCTGAAATTGCCTGATGCGTGGAAGATCACAATGCATTTCACGTGAGTCTTCTAAGACCCTTCGTGAGTGATGTGCCAGAAGATATGCCAGAGGAGGATCAGCCAGAAGTTGAGGAACATGATGAGATAATGGTACCTGAGCAAGTTTTGGCACATAAGGACAAAAAAGTTAAAGGACAGTATGCAAGACGCTTCTTCGTGAAGTTCAAGAACTATCCACCTATGGATGCAAAGCGGATGAAAGAGTATGAACTGTCAGAGGCACCAAATGTATTGCAGCTTTACCTGGAAGCCTTTGGGTTACGGTCTACTTATGCCCCAACCCAACCAAATCCCATACCCGCAGCAGATCCTCACCGTACCGTCAGATCAGCCAACGTTTTCAGATTTCAGCCCGCTGTTTGCAGATTTCAGCATCTACGTTTTCAGCGCATCGTCGTGTCGTCATCGTCATCGCCATCGCCGTCATCGCCATCGCCGTCCTCGCCGACAGAGTGTCGGTATTCAGCAAAAAGTCAGAAGATTGCAGATTTCAGATTTTCAGCCCTAGCGTTTTCAGGGTTCAACTCGTCCTCATCATCGTCATCATTGTCGTCGGCAAGACAATTGCATCTAGACCATTGTACCAGATTTGTGCAATCAATAGCATAGACCACTCTCGCCATAGAAAAGGGGGCCCTTGGAGGAGGGATTGAGAACCGCTGTCTAGTGTCGTATTCTTCTCTCTCTCTCTCTCTCTCTCTCTCTCTCTCTCTCTCTCTCTCTCTCTCTCTCAGCACCTTCATTCACAATGTCATTCACTTTGGTTGTGATCATTGCACTCTCTCACTAAAGGAAAGGAAGGCTCTCCCTCCCGTAAGTAAAAGGAACCCTTGAGCACAATTCGAAGCACTCATCTTGAGCAAAGAACAACACACACTTCCGTTGCACCTTACAGTGTGCATGTTGGGTCCAGCTTTATTTTAATGCCTTTATGTCAATTGGGCCCCATCCTCAGACGGGGTCCCATAAATTGGTGGAAACTTCTTCCGCTTCTTCTTCTTCTACTGCTTCTGCTTCTGAAACCGGCCCGTGGGGCGATAGGCGTTGGCTTTCACCCGAAACTCTCTACTTTAGACACACACAGAGAGAACGTGCAAAGGAAACCTGCGACAAGAATTAACACTTAAGTACACACACGGCTCGGAAGCTAGAATGCTCCGAGCAGACGCCGACAACCTGTAGGCCCCAAAATTGGCGCCCCTTTCAATATTTCTTTATACTTTGAGAGGGTAAATTTACAAAGTAGAGTCCTGGGAATCCTTTGTCTATATCCAACTAGATACCACTTGATTTGGCCAGATTTCGGCAACATAACAATCCCAAAACTTGCGTGAAACCAATTCCCCTGCCCGAACTCACTTCCACTGGCATAAACCCTTTGATTCCTGCCCAAAAACAGTAAATTCAGCACACTGTATTTACTGGTTTTTTCCCTGTTTTCAGCCCCAAACAGTCCCCTAACTGTCCTCTGCCAGTGGGGCACTATTCCCATTGGTTCTCGCATCCCCATGGCTGAAAAACAGTCAATTTTCTGCGCATACACAGTGCTGAATTTGCACCTGTACGGTGAGGTTATGACCCTCACCGGTGCCTGCTTTGGAGTAGCAGCTAGCTACCCCTGTTCCTACTTAAGGAGGCTCTTGCCTCAGCACAAAAGCATGAACCCACACAACTGTACATCAGTCAAATGAAGAGCCCTCTTGTGGGGCATCACGTAACTGCACGTAGGGGGGGGAGAGAGCATTGTGTAGCCTGCAGGGCATCACTCCTAGCACCACACTTTACATAGAGGGAAAGGAAGCACTCCATAGCTCTTAACCTATGGCAGGTTCTCAATGAAGCATCCCCCTAGCATAAATCAAGCGCCCCCTCTTCTGCCCTTGACATGTAATGCATCTGTGAACAAATAGATGCAAAAAGGGGAAGATTTCCATGGCTGCTAAAACCTGTGTATCGCTGAAAACGCAGCAAAACAGCCCTGTAAACACACATCTGATGCCTTCCAATGCTGAAAATGAGCTCCTTGGACCTAGGCAAAGTCATGGGAAGCTCAAAAATGAAGAGAAATGGCTGAAAATCAGAGTTATAATCCTCCAAAAAGTCAGTTACGAGTTTTGTTCTCCCAAACTTGGTATATTGGCCAAAAAGTGCCGCTTGGCACTCATACATGCAATCTCCCCGCATTGGGCTTCCTGCTTAAAAATCTCTCAACTGGTGCATCAGTTGACTTCGGAGCAGAGTAATAAAATGTTCCCCTTGTCATACCGAAGGTAATGACGCGAACACATTTCGTGGCCCAAAATAGAAATTCCCTAAATTTTAGGAGATGCTTCCGTTGGGCTCCCATTGGTCTTCTGACCGTCTATCCTCATGGGGACCGCATCCAAAAGTGCAATGTGGCCCAACTGTTGGATACTTTCTGTTGGTAGTCCCACCTTGACTTTATGCCTTTATTGAGTTCACTTCCTAGTATCCACCAACTTGCTAAGTGCGACGGGGGGACCTACATGATCTTGAAGTGAGCCTAGACATCCTTTTACTTTACGAGTTCCAGTGTCGACCAACTTTCCGTCTACGGCTGAAACTACCGTTCACATTGGCCATACAATGTCCGACCATTTGCAACTTCAAAAAGAGGGTCTCAAAAATTAAACAAAAATCATTGGAAAGAAACCAACAACTAAGGTTAGCAGTTGCCACGTCCTTGTGACAGCTTCTTAGGGTTTAGGCCCCTCAGCCGTTATCTGAAGGTTGGCTCTGTTCTTCAGTGGCTTGGCACGTCAGCAGTTTGTGACATCCCCCCTTCTTGAAGGAAAGTAATTGTCCGCGATTACAACATATCTACAAAACAACTCAAGTTAGCTCAAAATCTACGAGGGACATTCAGTTTGCTCTTCTTTTGGTTTTTATTAAGGAGTTGGCTTCTCTTTTTGGCTCTTTTGTTAAGGAGTTGGCTTCTCCTTTCGTCCAAATCGAAACTCTTTGATATTCCGGCATAGTAAAATTAGCAATCACACCCAGACCGCACTGATCTTCCACGGGTGTCTTGATGCGCTAAAATTACATACCCAAGCAATCTCATCCAATTAGGAATATTCATTGGTTGGCACATCACGATGCGACATGAATGCTCACATATGCATGTTACAAGACATAGAAACGTAAAGTCGCCGATGAACACTCCTCCCACATAACCTAACAAGGTCCGGGCCGGGAGATATTCAACGACTTCCTCATCAATCCTCCCTCATAACCTAGAAAGGTCCGGACCGGGAGATATAGAGCCTCTTACAACCAAGCACCCCCCAGACCGCAGCCTGCGTCGTTCGGAGGTGCTAAGAGTAACCACTACTCAGACTTCTTAATACTCTTCCCACATAACCGTCCAGGTCCGGGCCGGAGTAACAACAACAATATTTTTCAAGCATTCAATACTCCCACCGCAAATAACCACAAGGGTCCGGGCCATGAGTATGTGCAAGCATTCTCAAACACCATTTCTCACTACTCCACCCGAGAGTAAATCACCAAGAATTGAAACCAGTATTCAAACTAAAGTCAAACAATTCAAATTGGCACCAAGAAAGGTTCAAAACAAATACCATCCATTTCAAACAAATTCCAAACAGGATCACCAAACAAGTTCTCAAACAAAATTCAAACTTAAAAAGTAATCTCGCATCAGCAGAGCTCGAAAATTCGACTAACTTTCCATCTTGAAACCTGCACCGAAATTAGGGTTAGGTTCCTTCCATAAGGTCGTAGCCGACCAGAGCATGGTCCATCAGCTCTTGGACAGAAAATGTTCCTTTGGCGACGATGGTAGTCCCATAGCAATCACACCGGATCTCCAAGGTTATCAGCTTGAGAAGAGCGAGGTGTCCAAAAATTTCAAGTAGCATTCTGCTAGGGTTTCCGTGGCAAGCATTTCAGGATACCCCACTTTGCTAGAAGTTGCACTTCGAATGAAGATGTCAAAAACCGTATTCAGGCAACTTTCTTGAAAGCTTGCCAAGTCCTTGGAGCATGCGGCTTGATAGCTGTAGACTTCCTCCACTGCATGACACTGCATTTGAGAAAAACAGCAAGTTGAAAACAAATCTTGGATCCTTCTCTTGCAAGTGATCTTTTTGGCTTATGCCCAGTAGGACATGAGCGGTGAAGACGGGAGCGCGCCCGATGCGCGATGGAGTAAGGGTGGGAGTGGCTAATAAGTCCGGGGTCGGGAACCGAAGATACTTCAAACAAGATTCCAATCGACTTTGGAAGCGCCAGTTTGCACTATCTGCTCTTTTGTAAGACCAGTATGCTTTCAGAAAAGCACACGCCTGATGCTCTGATACCACTATCACAAGATGGACACCACGTGTCGATAGAAAAGAACAGACTGAATAGATTTTTAGCACTTCCATAACAACTAAAACCGAAAGAGAGAGAGCACACGCGACACGGAGTGGCGGAATTCCACCGTAGAGAGTATTGGTCCCAAACCTTGGCGCCCCTTTCGGTATTTCTTTATATTACTTGAACTCGGTACAATGTCGGTACTCGCGTTCTGCACCTTCACCTTGAAGAGTGCCAGAGACTGAGTCCTCTGCACTTCTTTCAAGGCCCTTGGCCTTGAAAAGCAATTTACATGAAAAGCTTAAAACTCAAAAGCAATCGGCCCAAAAGCTGAGACTGGAAATCAGCCAACGTAAATCACAGAATTCCATACAGGCTGCTACGTCAACACAATCAGCGTGAAACGCCAAAATCCGTACAAGCTGCCACGTCAACAAGCCCGCAAAATCCGGATTTCCGTACTGGCTTGCCATGTCATCAAGCCCCACGCAAATAAGCGTGTGTGTGTGTGTGCGCGCATGCTGAGTCCAGGTTTATTTTAATGCCTTTATGTCACTTGGGCCCCATCGGACGGGGTCCCATAAGTTGGTGGGAACTTCTTTCGCTTCTTCTTCTTCTACTGCTTCTGCTTCTTAGGATTTAGGCCCCTCGGTCGTGATCTGAAGGTTGGCTCTCTTCTTCAATGACTTGACACGTCAGCAGTTTGTCACACTTCCTCTGACTCCAATGATGAGAGTAGAAAAGACACGAAGCGGACAAAGACTCCGAAAACAAGAAAGGCAAGAAGAAGGCAAAACAGAGCAGATCCCGCACATAGTCTCGGAAGGTTTTGATAATTCAAATAAGGACTTTTCGTCCTTTGAGCGTTCAAACTCCGATGAGCCGATGTACACAACAAAGAGAAAACATATGCATCAAGCAAACTAGTAAGACTATCTTGAGGATATTTAAAGCATGAAGGAAAGCGGCGGAAGAGCTAAACGTCGTTTTTATTCTCTCACAACACTAAGGAGAGCAAGAAGGGAGGCATAAAGGAGGATCGTAAGCAGAGAAATAAGAAGAGGATCAGGAGAAGAATTGAAGAGAGGAGGAAAGAGCTCTTAGCAATTGCAGCAAAGGAGAGCTCCATCATCATCAAGATCATCAAAGTTTTTTTTTCTATTAATCAGAGTGTTAAATCGGGTTGACCCGTTGTAAGGAGCTTAAACTCCTTAACCCTGATGTAATCTAAGTTATGGTGCCGTTAACGGCCCACTTTGATTATTCAGAAAGCTTTACTTGAGGTCTATTTATGCTCATGGTGATTTTCGAATCTATCTGATCTGTTGTTCTGTCTCTCTCTCTCTCTCATCTCTCACAGCCAAAGGCCCCACGCCTTCCTAGCTCACCTTTCGGACACATATCCCCCTGACAGCGGGGAACAGGGGCATGTGCTTGCCAAGTGTCCTAACAAAGCGTCCAGGCTAAGGACAAGCCAGAGAGTTCCAAAGTGACAGAGGAGAGAGCAAAGAAAGGAAAGACCAAGGTAGGACTAGTGTTGGATTTTGTGGGGACCGACCCACAACAGATGGATAAAAGTTCGGAGCTCTACAAAGCGTGGGCAAAGTACAAGATCAAGAAGCCCTTATCTTCTTTGATGGAGGAGCCAAGTCCAACTTCATCTTGACTAAATTAGCAGCTTGACCTGGGATTGCGCCCGAAGAAATGGGACCACTGACTGAGGTAGTTCTAGCAGCACCAGGACGGGATGTTTCCATTACACCTATCATAGGCAAACTTGCATTGTCAAGGGTAAGTAGGGCACAAGGACTCTTCTACATCATGCCTTTGGAACAGTGTGACATCCTTTTGAGAATCCCCTAGGTACCATAAGAACGGCATTGTGGTCACCTTGTCACAAGACGGGCACCACGTGCCAACGAAAAAGAACAAACTGAACAAACTTTTAGCACTTCAATAACAATTGAACTGAAAGAGAGAGAGAAAGAGAGAGAGAGAGCACGCACGACACGGAGTTGCGGAATTCCACAACAGAGAGTATTGGCCCCAAACCTTGGTCCCCCTTTCGGTATTTTTTTTATATTGCTTCAACTCAGTACAATGCCGGTACTCCAATCCCTGCACCTTCACATCGAAGCATGCAAGAGAATGAGCCCTCTACACATATTTGAAGGCCCTTGGCCTTGAAAAGCAATCAAACTCAAAAGCAACTAGTCCCAAAAGCTGCCAGCACGAAATCCGGAAATCCGTCGAGCCTGTCAATGCAAAATCCGGGACTGTCCGTACGATTTGCCACGTCATCATGTCAGTGCGAAATCAACAAATCCGTATTGTTGCCACGTCATCACATCCGTGTGTGTGTGTGTGTGTGGCGGGGGGGGGGGGGGGGGGGGGTTGCTTTATTTTTAATGCCTTTATGTCACTTGGGCCCCATCAGACGAAATCCCATAAGTTGGTGGGAACTCCTTTAAAAATAGGCCACTCGGCAAGACTTTGCAAGTTGGTAAAACTTCTTCTGTTGCTTCTACAACTTCTGCTTCTTCACTTAGGGTTTACGCCCATCGGCCAGGATCTAAAGGTTGGTTCCGTTCTTCAATGACTTGATACGTCAATAGTTAGTGACACGACTTGTTACGTGTACATGGCTCTGTGTGCCAGGTGGACGTGCGTCATCAACTTCCAGAGCCAATTTTCTACCTATCCCTAGATAGGAGTGTCTAGAATCCTAGAAGGATTAGTAATGGCGATTTTGTGAGCCTGTTCGCAGGACCTGCATGTCTGGACAAATCCAAAAATCCGTACAGCCTACAAATGCAAAATTCGAGACTGTATGTACAGTCTGACACGTCATCATGTCAGCACGAAATCAACAAATCGGTACTGCCGCCACGCCATCACAGCCCTCCATGTGTGTGTGTGTGTGTGTGTGTGTGTGTGTGTGTGTGTGTGTGTGTGTGTGTACTTGCTTTATTTTTCATGCCTTTATGTCACTTGGGCCCCATTGGACAGGGTCCCATAAGTTGGTGGGAACTCTTCTTTAAAAATAGGCCACTCGGCAAGTTGGTAAAACTTCTTCTGCTACTTCTGCTTATTCACTTAGGCTTTAGGCCCCTCGGCCGGCATCTTAACGTTGGCTCCGTTCTTCAATGACTTGACACGTCAGCAATTTGTGACATCCCTGCTTCTTGAAAGAAAGTAGTCGTCCGCAATTACAGCATATCTGCAAAACAACTCAAGTTTGCTCAAAAAATCCCGAGGGACAATCCGGGGGACAATCAATTTTCTCATTCCAAATCAGAGCTCTTGATTTCTTGGGTCATTGGCTTCCCGAAAGAATCTCATCCAACAAGGAGTCTCATTCCAGATCAGAACTCTTGATATCCTACGTCGTTGGTGTGACAAATTGCTGACGTGTCGACCTACTAAAGAACGGAGCTACCGGCCGAGGGGCCTAAACCCTAAGAAGAACAAGCAACAGAGGAAGTGTCACAGAGTGATGACGTGGTTGCCCGAGTGCAGAAAAACCCTAACCCTAATTTCTGCCAGAAACCCTAATTGCTGAAACCCTAATTCTGGAAACCCTAACACTAAAACCTGCAAACCCTAATTTCTGCCAGAAACCCTAACTGCTGCAAACCCTAATTCTGAAAACGCTAACCCTAAAACCTGCAAACCCTAATTTCTGCCAGAAACTCTAACCCTAACCCTAAGGCAACAGACAAATTCCGAAAATTGCGCTGACATGATGACGTGGCAGGCTGTACGGATTTCCGTAAATTACGCTGGCAGCTTTTGGCATTGCTTTTGGGACCATAAGCTTTTGAGTTTGAAAGTTTTTCATGTAAACTGCTTTTTGGACCAGAAGCTTTTGAGTTTTAAAGGCTTTTTACTATAACTGCTTTTCAAGCCAAGGGCCTTTAAATATGAGGCTAGGGCTCATTCTCTGGCATGCTTCCTGGAGAAGGTGCAGAGTTTGGAGTACCGGCTTGTACTTTGATGATGCAATATAAAGAAATACAGAAAGGGGCGCCAAGGTTTGGGGCCAATACTCTTTGGAGTGAAATTCCGCCACTCCGTGTCGCGTGTCGTCTCTCTCTTTCAGTTGAGTTGTTATTGAAGTGCTAAAAGTCTGTTCAGTCTGTTCTTTTCTATTGGCACGTGGTGCCCGCATTTGTGACAGTGGTATCAGAGCATCAGGCGTGTGCTTTTCTAAAAGCATACCGGTCCTACAAAGAGCAACAGAGCTATTGGAATTTTGATTCGAGGTATCTTTCGCCCTTCAACCCCGGACTTATTAGCCACCCCACCCTTACTTATCGCGCATCGGGCGCGCTCCCCCCGTTTCACCGCAGTGTCTTACATGGGCACTAAGCCAATTAAGATCACTTGCAAGAGAAGGATCCAGATTTATTTCAAGTCACTGTTTTTTTTCTCAGAAGCAGTGTCATGCAGATGTTGATGTCTACAACTACCAAGCAGCATACTCCAAGTACTTGGCAAGCTTTCAAGAAAATATTTGCCCGAAGTTATATGGTTTCTGACATCTTCCTTCGGAGTGCAACTTCTAGCACAGTGGGGTATCCTGAAATCCTTGCCATGGAAACCCTAGCAGATTATAACTTGAAGTTTCTCGACATCTCCCAGTAGATGTCTCTTCACGAGCAGATGAACTTGGAGATCGAGTGCGATTGCTATCTTGGGACTACTATCGCCGCCAAAGAAACACTGTTTGTCCAAGAGCTGATGGACCATGCTGTGCTCGCCTATGACCTTATGGAATGAACCTAACCCTAATTTTGGTGCAGGCTTAAGGATGGGAAGTCAATCGACTTTTCGAGCTCGACTGATGTCGAGATTGCTTTTTAAGTTTGAAATCTGTTTGAGAACTTGTTTGGTGATCCTGTTTGAAATTTGTTTGAAATGGATGGTATCTGTTTTGAACCTGTTTTGGTGCCGATTTGAATTGTTTGACTCTGGTTTGATACTGGTTTCAATGATTGGTGATTTTACTCCCGGGTGGAGAAGTGAGAAATACTGTTTTGGTATTGTTTGAACCTCGGAACGACACAGGCCGATGCCTGGGGAGCGTTTCGTTGTATGTTTGAAAACCTCCGAACGACGCAGGCGGATGCTTGGGGAGTGTTTGGTTGTATGCTTGTAAAATAATTGTTGTTGTGACTCCCGGCCCGGACCTGGATGGTTATGCGGGAGGAGTATTAAGAAGTCTGAGCAGTGGTTACTCTCAGCACCTCCAAACGACGCAGGCTGCGGTCTGGGGGGCGTTTGGTTGTAAAAGGCCTCTATATCTCCCGGCCCGGACCTTTTTAGGTTATGCGGGAGGAGTGATGAGGGAGTCGTTGAATATCTCCCGGCCCGGACCTTGTTAGGTTATGCGGGAGGAGTGTTCATCGGCGGCTTTATGTTTCTATGTCTTGTAACATGCATATGTGAGCATTTGTGTTGCATTGTGATGTGCCAACTACTGAATATTCCTAATTGGATGAGATTGCCTGGGTATGTAATTTTAGTGCATCAAGACGCCCGTGGAAGATCAGTACGGTCTAGGTGTGATGGCTAATTTTACTACGCCGGAATATCAAGAGTTCCGATCTGCACGAAAGGAGAAGCTAACTCCTTGATCAAAACAGCCGATAGGAGCAGCTAACTCCTTGATCAAAAGAGCAGAAAGGAGAAGCTAACTCCTTAATAAAAAGAGCAAATTCATTGTCCCTCGGAATGACCCTCAGAAAAACTTTGAACTAACTTGAGTTGTTTTGCAGATATGCTGTAATCGCGGACGATTACTCTCTTTCAAGAAGGGGAGATGTGACAAATTGCTGACGTGTCGACCTACTAAAGAACGGAGCTACCGGCCGAGGGGCCTAAACCCTAAGAAGAACAAGCAACAGAGGAAGTGTCACAGAGTGATGACGTGGTTGCCCGAGTGCAGAAAAAACCCTAACCCTAATTTCTGCCAGAAACCCTAATTGCTGAAACCCTAATTCTGGAAACCCTAACCCTAAAACCTGCAAACCCTAATTTCTGCCAGAAACCCTAATTGCTGCAAACCCTAATTCTGAAAACCCTAACCCTAAAACCTGCAAACCCTAATTTCTGCCAGAAACCCTAACCCTAACCCTAAGGCAGCAGACAAATTCCGAAAATTGCGCTGACATGATGAGGTGGCAGGCTGTACGGATTTCCGTAAATTACGCTGGCAGCTTTTGGCATTGCTTTTGGGACCATAAGCTTTTGAGTTTGAAAGTTTTTCATGTAAACTGCTTTTTGGACCAGAAGCTTTTGAGTTTTAAAGGCTTTTTACTATAACTGCTTTTAGGGTTTAGGGTTTAGGGTTTAGGGTTTGGGGCCAATACTCTGGAGTGGAATTCCGCCACTCCGTGTCGCGTGTCGTCTCTCTCCTTCAGTTCAGTTGTTATTGAAGTGCTAAAAGTCTGTTCAGTCTGTTCTTTTCTATTGGCACGTGGTGCCCGCATTTGTGACAGTGGTATCAGAGCATCAGGCGTGTGCTTTTCTAAAAGCATACCGGTCCTACAAAAGAGCAGACAGAGCTATTGGAATTTGATTCGAGGTATCTTTGCCCTTCAACCCGAACTTATTAGCCACCCCCACCCTTACTTCATCGCGCATTGGGCACGCTCCCGTCTTCACCGCAGTGTCTTACAGGGCATAAGCCAATTAAGATCACTTGCAAGAGAAGGATCCAGATTTGTTTCAAGTCACTGTTTTTTTTCTCAGAAGCAGTGTCATGCAGATGTTGATGTCTATAACTACCAAGCAGCATACTCCAAGTACTTCGCAAGCTTTCAAGAAAATATTTGCCCGAAGTTATATGGTTTCTGACATCTTCCTTCGGAGTGCAACTTCTAGCACAGTGGGGTATCCTGAAATGCTTGCCATGGAAACCCTAGCAGATTATAACTTGAAGTTTCTCGACATCTCCCAGTAGATGTCTCTTCACGAGCAGATGAACTTGGAGATCGAGTGCGATTGCTATCTTGGGACTACTATCGCCGCCAAAGAAACACTGTTTGTCCAAGAGCTGATGGACCATGCTGTGCTCGCCTATGACCTTATGGAATGAACCTAACCCTAATTTTGGTGCAGGTTTAAGGATGGGAAGTCAATCGACTTTTCGAGCTCGACTGATGTCGAGATTGCTTTTTAAGTTTGAAATCTGTTTGAGAACTTGTTTGGTGATCCTGTTTGAAATTTGTTTGAAATGGATGGTATCTGTTTTGAACCTGTTTTGGTGCCGATTTGAATTGTTTGACTCTGGTTTGATACTGGTTTCAATGATTGGTGATTTTACTCCCGGGTGGAGAAGTGAGAAATACTGTTTTGGTATTGTTTGAACCTCGGAACGACACAGGCCGATGCTTGGGGAGCGTTTCGTTGTATGTTTGAAAACCTTCGAACGACGCAGGCCGATGCCTGGGGAGCGTTTGGTTGTATGCTTGTAAAATAATTGTTGTTGTGACTCCCGGCCCGGACCTGGATGGTTATGCGGGAGGAGTATTAAGAAGTCTGAGCAGTGGTTACTCTCAGCACCTCCAAACGACGCAGGCTGCGGTCTGGGGGGCGTTTGGTTGTAAAAGGCCTCTATATCTCCCGGCCCGGACCTTTTTAGGTTATGCGGGAGGAGTGATGAGGGAGTCGTTGAATATCTCTCGACCCGGACCTTGTTAGGTTATGCGGGAGGAGTGTTCATCGGCGGCTTTATGTTTCTATGTCTTGTAACATGCATATGTGAGCATTTGTGTTGCATTGTGATGTGCCAACTACTGAATATTCCTAATTGGATGAGATTGCCTGGGTATGTAATTTTAGTGCATCAAGACGCCCGTGGAAGATCAGTACGGTCTAGGTGTGATGGCTAATTTTACTACGCCGGAATATCAAGAGTTCTGATCTGCACGAAAGGAGAAGCTAACTCCTTGATCAAAACAGCCGATAGGAGCAGCTAACTCCTTGATCAAAAGAGCAGAAAGGAGAAGCTAACTCCTTAATAAAAAGAGCAAATTGATTGTCCCTCGGAATGACCCTCAGAAAAACTTTGAACTAACTTGAGTTGTTTTGCAGATATGCTGTAATCGCGGACGATTACTCTCTTTCAAGAAGGGGAGATGTGACAAATTGCTGACGTGTCGACCTACTAAAGAACGGAGCTACCGGCCGAGGGGCCTAAACCCTAAGAAGAACAAGCAACAGAGGAAGTGTCACAGAGTGATGACGTGGTTGCCCGAGTGCAGAAAAACCCTAACCCTAATTTCTGCCAGAAACCCTAATTGCTGAAACCCTAATTCTGGAAACCCTAACCCTAAAACCTGCAAACCCTAATTTCTGCCAGAAACCCTAATTGCTGCAAACCCTAATTCTGAAAACCCTAACCCTAAAACCTGCAAACCCTAATTTCTGCCAGAAACCCTAACCCTAACCCTAAGGCAGCAGACAAATTCCGAAAATTGCGCTGACATGATGAGGTGGCAAGCTGTACGGATTTCCGTAAATTACGCTGGCAGCTTTTGGCATTGCTTTTGGGACCATAAGCTTTTGAGTTTGAAAGTTTTTCATGTAAACTGCTTTTTGGACCAGAAGCTTTTGAGTTTTAAAGGCTTTTTACTATAACTGCTTTTCAGGCCAAGGGCCTTTAAATATGAGGCTAGGGCTCATTCTCTGGCATGCTTCTTGGAGAAGGTGCAGAGTTTGGAGTACCGGCTTGTACTTTGATGATGCAATATAAAGAAATACCGAAAGGGGCGCCAAGGTTTGGGGCCAATACTCTCTGGAGTGGAATTCCGCCACTCCGTGTCGCGTGTCGTCTCTCCCTTTCAATTCAGTTGTTATTGAAGTGCTAAAAGTCTGTTCAGTCTGTTCTTTTCTATTGGCACATGGTGCCCGCATTTGTGACAGTTGGTTTCCTAGAAGTATCTCATCTAATAAGGAGTATTTACTGGTTGGCACATCACATATGTATGTTACAAGACACAACGAACAACGCCGCAGAGCACTCCCCCGAGACAGATGGTATGTGGTATGAAGCTACTCAACAACTACCTCGTCACTCCCCCCACAAATAACCTAAAAAGGTGCGGGCCATGAGTTCAGAGGATTGGTACAACCAAACGCTCCCTAGACCGCACCCTGCATCATTTGGAGGTTCAAGCATACAACCAAACACTCCCCAGACATCCCGGTTGCGTCGTTCAGAGGTTTTCCAACATACAACGAAACGCTCCCTAGACATCCCGTCTGCGTCGTTCCGAGGTCCAGACAATCCTAGAACAGCATTTCTCACTACTCTACCGAGAGTGAAATCATCAATCATTGAAACCAGTATTAAAACTAGAGCCAAACATTTCAAATCGGCACCAAGACACGTTCAAAACAGATACCATCCATTTCAAACAAATTCCAAACAAGATGACCAAACAAGTTCTCAAACAGAACTCAAACTTAAAAATAATCTCGACATCATTGGAGCTCGAAAAGACAATTGGTTTTCAATCCTGAAACCTGCAGCAAGATTAGGGTTAGATTTCTTCCATAAGGTTGTAGCCGACCGCACCATGGTCCATACGCTCTTGGACAAACAGTGTTCCTGTGGCGGTGATGGTAGTCCCAAGACATAGCAATCACACTGGACGTCTAAGGTTATCAGCTCGAGAAGAGACCTTTTGAGAGATGTCGAGAAATCTCAAATTATGATCTGCTAGGATTTCCATGGCAAGCATTTCAAGATACCCCACTCTGCCAGAAGTTGCACTCCGAAGGAAGATGTCAGAAACCATATAACTTTGAGCAAAAAGTTTCTTGAAAGCATGCGGCTTGATACTATAGACTTCCCCCAATGCATGGCACTGCATCTAAGAAAAACAGCAACTCAAAACAAATGTTGGATCCTTCTCTTTGCAAGTGATCTTTATGGCTTATGCCATGTAAGACAGAGCGATGAAGACGAGAGTACGCCCGATGATGAAGTAAGGGTGGGAGTGGCTAATAAGTACGAGGTCAAGACACGAAGATTCTTCAATATAATTTTTGGAAGCGACACCTTGCTCTGTCTGCTCTTTGGTAGGACCAGTATGCTTTCAGAAAAGCAAACGCCTGAAGCTCTGATACCACTGTCATACGACGAGCACCACGTGCCAACCGGAAAGAACAGACTATACAAACTTTTAGCACTTCATAACAACTGAATTGAAAGAGAGAGAGAGAGAGAGAGAGAGAGAGAGAGAGCACACACGATACGGAGTGGCGGGATTCCACCCCAGAAAGTATTGGCCCCAAACCTTGGCGCCCCTTTAGGTATTTCTTTATATTGTTTCAATCGAGTACAATGCCGATACTCCAATCCCTACACCTTCACACTCAAGCATGCCAGTGAATGAGCCCTCTACACATATTTGAAGGCCCTTGGCCTTGAAAAGCAGTCAAACTCAAAAGCAGGAAAATCCGTACAGCCGCCACTTCATCATCTGCCACCGCGAAATCCGGAAATCCGTACAGCCTCTCAACGCAAAATCGAGGATTGTCCGTACAGTCTGCCACGTCATCATGACAGCGCGAATCAACAAAACCGTATTGTTGCCATATCATCACAACCCTCTGCATGTGTGTGTGTGTGTGTGTGGGGGGGGGGGGGGGGGGGGGGGGGGGGGGGGGGGGGGGGGGGGGGGGATAGGGGGGGGGGGGGGGGGGGGGGGGGGGGGGGGGGGGGGGGGGGGGGGGGGGGGGGGGGGGGGGGGGGGGGGGGGGGGGGGGGGGGGGGGGGGGGGGGGGGGGGGGGGGGGGGTGGGGGGGGGGGGTTGCTTCTACTTCTTCACTTAGGGTTTAGCCCCTCGGCCGGGATCTGAAGGTTGGCTCCGTTCTTCAGTGACTTGATATGTTAGTAGTTTGTGACACAACTTGTTACGTGTACATGGCTCTGTGTGCCACTAGACATTTTGTGAGCCTGTTTGTAGGACCTACAAGTCTGGAAGAGTCCATTAGATTAGGTTTTCTAGTTTTGAAACTCTCTTGCATAAACGATATGTACAAGCGTTTTGACAAATGTTGTTGAAGGTGATAAGATTTGGAAAGGTTTGTCAAGTACGGTAAGGTTTCGAAACGTAAGGGATGCACTTCTGTGTCAAATACTTTTTTAGCTACGTAATGACGTTTATAAACAATCCTATATTTATTCAATTTTTCATGGACCTTTGACCCAATGACCTGCTAGACTTACAATGAATACATTGTACAATGCTTCAAACGTAAACTAAAAACTCAAGCAGCAAGCTAGACACTTAAACAAGTTACAACATAACATGAAAAGACAGACAAACTGATCTTCTGCATCAATGATGAAACAAACTACAAAGTTCAAACCATGTCCATGGCATATGCCGTAAGTACATACAAACAAAACAAGAAAGACTACATCCAATGTCCATCATGGCCAAAACAAAACAAAAAAATATAATGATCATGTATGGATCCATACGTACTTGGATCCGTACAGTACGTACAGATTCATACCGTATGGATGTACCGTATTGTACAGACCAGCTCGTACATATGAATGCAACCTTGATGTTGTTACACTATGGTGGGCATCTGGCATGACATGCATGTAGTTAAATGGCAATAGCATGTCCAATATGTCCGATCTTGAGAAGGAACGACAAGATTTCGGTTGATTTGATTCCCGGCAGCACGCCACCAAACCGGTCACCTTACCGAGTTAGCAAAGCCCAGAACAAGGAAATTATGACCCCAGTACATCACCTTATTGTTCGTCAGTGTCTTTAGTATTAAAAAAAGATGGATCTTGGAGAATAAGCATTGACTATAGAGCTCTCAATAAAATCACCATCAAGAACAGGTTTCCAATACCTAGGATTGATGATAAACTGGACAGGTCACAAGATTCTACATGTTTTAGCATAATCAACCTCAAAAGTGGCTATCATCATAACAAGACCGTGTTTAGGACATCCTTTGGATTGTACAAGTATTTGATGATGCCTTTGATCTCACGAATGCTCTTGTAACGTTCAATCGGATGATGGATAGGATTTTTTGAGAGTACCGATTATTCGTGGACACCTTTTTTGACGACATCATTGCATTCTCCAAGAGTGAGGCAGAGCACAAACACCATCTGTTACAGGTTTTCCAAGCACTACGGCAACATAGATTGGTGGTTCATGGGAGATAGAGCAAGTTTTTCCTACCAAAGATACACTTTTTTGGAACACAATTTCTCTAGGGAGTGTGTAAAGATGGACCCTGCCAAGCTTGAAACCATTAGAGATTGGCCAGATTTGAAGAATGTACATGAAGTTCGCAGCTTTTTGGGCTTATGTTCGTATTATAGGCGGTTCATTCAAAGTTTGCGGAGATTGCTCCTTCGTTACACAATTTGACTCAAAAAGGGGTTCTTTTTTCTTGGGGACCTTCAGAGATTGCAACATTCAAGACTCTAAAGGAAAAGTTGACAATTGGTCAATGGTGATATTACCATATTTGCAGAAGCCATTTGAGTTTTACTGTGATGCATGTGGTCGAACTCTGGGAGCAGTCTTAATGCAAGAGGGCCATGTTGTAGCTTATGAGAGGAGAATGTTCTTGCGACCAGAGCGGGTTACACAGATTTATGAAAAGGAGCTATTGGCAGTCACCCATGCTCTTACTCAGTGGCACCGTTTTCTACTCTAAGCATATTTTACAACGTTCACCAATCGCCAAAGTTTGAGATACTTCTTGTCCCAGAAAGAGCTCTCAAACAAACAAATGAGATGGGCAAATATTTTGACGCAATTTCATTTTTAGATCGTCCATGTTGAGGGAAAGAAGAACTTGGTGGCAGACGCGTTGTTTTGCAAGCCAAAGATATCCACTATTTCAACGATTCACCATCATAACTTCGAGGATATGGTTGATCAGTTTGCCACAAATCTAGAATTTCATCTTTGACCGATTACAGAGTAGAGAAACACTTGCAGCTTTGAAGGAAGGTTATTTAATGCGGAAGACAATACTGTGTGTTACTCAAGGATTGAGGAACAAGGTTTTGACAGAGTGCCATTGTCCACCTTTTGCGGGCCATCACGGCATTGACATCACCTTTTTGAGCCTTGGTGGTGTGGAGAAGTATTTCTATTGTCCAAGGCTCAAAAAGGATGTGGACAAGTTTATTCGCAGTTGTTTGGTATGGCAAAAGGTCAAGTTTGATCGGCATAAGGCACTTGATCTCCTACAACCTTTACCTATTCCTAGCCGACCGTTGGAGAGTATAGCAATGGACTTCATTTTTTATCTTCCCAAACTCAGAGTGGGCATGATGGCATTTGGACAACCATTAACCGATTCAACAAACAGGCTCACTTTATTCTGGTAAAGAAGACAGTTAAAGCTGACCATTTGGCTAAGATGTTTGTCTCACAGATTTTCGAGTAAACATGGTATGCCTGAATCTATTCAGATAGAGATCCCTGTTTCACGACTTTGTTTTGGAGGGCGATTTGCAAGAATATAGGCACAAGGATCAAATTCTTGTCCTCCTTTCAACCACACGCACATGGGTAGTCTGTCACGTGTGCACTGCAATTGCGCCACGTGGACATGCTTCTGCTACAGTCTAGCGTCAATCTTAGCTTAGGACCCAGCCTGGCACTTTGTGAGCCTCTAGCAGGACGTGCATGTCCAGGCCGGTCATAGTTGCATACCCTCACTTGCACAGTTAAGTCACTTAAGCATATAGGCATATGAACAGTCAAGTCATTTATTGATAAGTGACTTTCACATGACATTTATTAAAAGTAGGTAGGGCAAATGGCTAAAGGACCTAAAAAAGAAGCCCTTTGGGCGCCAGTAGAAGGCAGAGGAGCAGTAAAAGAGCCTCTCAACAGTACCAACGCTTGGGCAGCCATCAGCAAGCGTTTCTCCAACAGCCATCAGCGTTTTCAGCCCTATGATCGCATTAGATTTCAGACCTAAGAGTTTTCAGCATAGCCTTGCCGCGATTGCAATCCTTGCCGCATAACCACCAGCGTTTTCAGATTTCAGCCATCTTCATCTTTTGCGCTTTCAATTTTCAGCCCATCGCCGTCCCCAGAATAGCAAATCAGCCCACAGCCTCGTCGTCGTCGTCGTCGCCGTCGCAGTACCAAGCATCTCCTGCAGTACCCATTAGTACCTCAACACCACCGCAATGCAAGTATTCTTCGTCGTCAAAGTCGTCAAAGTCATCGTCGTCGTCGTCGACGCAGTACCCCAGCATCTAGCACCCCTTGCGTTTTCGCTTGGCTCCTGCCTAGCTCAACATAGGGACCATCAGGACCTCCGTGTCCTTAGCACCCAAGTACCTTCAGTACCCAAGGTACCTCGCAGTACCAAGTACCAAGAACCCACAGTACCAAGCACCAAGTACCCGCAGTACCCCTAAACTTCTCAGCAATACTAAGCATCAGTAGCATCAAGTACCCATTAGCATCTCAGCATTTAGTCATTGTATCAACATTTGTGCAAGTAATAAAGCAAGTACTTGCTCTAGCAACAGAGCAAGGGGAGTCAGGACCCTTGAGGGTGGTTGGGACCAGACATGCTGTGTCGTCTCTCTCTCTCTCTCTCTCTCTCTCTCTCTCTCTCTCTCTCTCTCTCTCTCTCTCTCTCTCTCTCTCTCTCTCTCTCTCTCTCTCTGCGTCTCTCTTTCATTCAACTCAGTTCAAGTGAAGGAAACACTTCCATTGCACCTGACACAATCAAAGATAGCCAATTCTTCATACGTCTACGAGGAAGGCACCATTTGAGATTATTGAGGGTGTCACGAAGGTTCCACCTGTTCTTAGCACCAAAGATGATATGGACACTACTTTTGCCAAGGTATGGGAGGCTTTGGAGAAATCGCAAGCACAACATAAGAAGGCAGCAGACAAGCATCGACGTGACTTGCAGCTGAAGGACAATGATTGGGTACTACTACGGTTTGAGAAGGCATGCCTATGGAAACAGAAGGGTAAGGAGAGGCTTTTTCCAAAGCTAAGTATGCAATACTATGGACCTTTCCATGCCCAAGAAAAGATAAATGATGTATCCTTCAGATTGAAGTTACCAGATACTTGGAAGGTTCACAATGCATTTCATGTGAGTCTATTGAGACCTTTCAAAGGTGAAGTGCCAGTGGACAAGGAGCCAGATGAGCAAGCGGAAGTGGCAGAGACAAAGGAGATTCTCATTCCCAAAGGAGTCCTCACTCGCAAGGAAAGGAAAGTGAAAGGTAAGGTGAAGCGTCGGTATTTAGTCAAGTGGATTGAGGAGGAGGACATAGCAGATACTCCTCAGATATTATCTGGCTCTCGATGCCAAGTGGCTGGAGGAGGAGGACCTAGCGAATACTCCTCAGATATTAGAGCTTTACCTTAAAGCTTTTGGTTTAGCACCGACTATTCCAAGAGTTACGGATAAATCAGCGCGTTGAATCTAGTGCGGTGCAAACTACACAAGAGGGGAGTTACTCGGCTCCTTTGTCACTCACACATTACCTCAAGGAATAAAGTCGCTGATTTCTTTTGAGATTTTAGGGATACTTACAGGTTGACTATCACGAGGACGTGGCAAGTGCTAACCTTAGTTGTTGGTTTCTTTCCGATAATTTTTGCTTGATTTTTAAGACCCTCTTTTTGAAGTTGCAAATGGCCGGACATTGTATGGATAGTGTGAAACGATAGTTTCACCCGCAGACGGGAAGTTGGCCGGCACTGGAATTCTAGTAGTAAAAGGGTGTCTAGGCTCAGATCAAAGTCATCTAAGTCCCCTCGCCGCACTTAATAAGTTGGTGAATACTAGGAAATTAACTCCATAGAGGCACAGTGACAAGGTGGGGTCACCCAGAAAAATCACCCAAGAACTGGGCTACATTACATTTTTGGACGTGGTCCCAGTGGTGAAAGATGGTCAAATGACCAGTGAGAGTGAAATCTCTTCACGTCATTAGCTCCAGAATGACAAGAGGAACATCTTATTATTCTGCTGCAAAGTCAACTGATGCACCAGTTGAGAGATTTTTAAGCCGAAAGCCCAGTGTGGGGACATTGCATGCGTGAGTACCAAGTGGCACTCTTTGGCCAATTTACGAAGCTTGGGAGAACACAACTCGTAACTAACTTTTTGGAGCAATTTTGGAGGCTGATAACTCTAATTTTTAGCCATTTCTTTGCATTTTTTAGCTTCCCATGACTTTACCTGAGCCAAGAAGCTCATTTTCAGCATTGGAAGGCATCTGATTCATGTTTACAAGGCTGTTTTGCTGCGTTTTCAGCGATACGCAGGTTTTGGCAGCCATGGAACTCTTCCCCTTTTCCATCTATTTGTTTACATATGCATTACAAGTCAAGCGCAGAAGAGGGGGCACTTGATTTATGCTAGGGGGATGCTTCATTGAGAACTTGTCACAGGTTAAGAGCTATTGTGTGCAAGCTTTCCCTCTCATGTACAGTGTAGTGCAAGAAGTGATGTCCTGCACACTCTACACTGCTCTCTCTCCCCCCTACGTGCGGTAACGTGATGCCCCACAAGAGGGCTCTTCATTTGACCTATGTACAGTTGTGTGGTCTTATGCTTCTGCGCAGAGGTAAGAGCCTCTTTGAGCAGGAACAGGAATAGAGAACTGCTACTCCAAAAGCAGGCACCAGTAAGGGTGATAACCTCACCTTACAAGTGCATTTTCAACACTGGTTATGCGTTGTTTTTGGATTGTTTTGCAACCGTATGGATGCCAGAAGCATTGGGAATAGTGCCCCACTGTTAGAGGACAATTTTGGGACTGTTTAGGGCTGAAAACAGGGTGAATACCAATAAATACAGCGAGCTGCAATTGCTGTTTTTGGGCTGAAAACAAAGGGTTTAAGTCCTTGGAAGTGAGTTCTAGCAAGGGGATTTGTCCGGGGCGAGTTTTGGGGCCGTTATGTTGCCGAAATTTTGCCTGAACAGGTGTAATCTAGTTGGATACAGGTGAAGATCCCCAAGACTCTAGTTTTGTAAGTTTACCCTCTAAAGGAATAAAGAAATACCGAAAGGGGCGCTAGTTTTTGGGGCCTACACGTCGTCGAGGTCTGCTCAGAGCATTCTAGCTTCCGAGCCGTGTGTGCTTTGAAGTGTTAATTCCCGTTACATGCTCCCGGGTGAAAGCCAAAGTCTACCGCCCTGCGGGCCGGTTTCACAAACAATATTCTACTGAATGACTTTCTGTAAAGAAGTACTTTGAAATGGGTATTCCCAAAATGAGTCTGTTAAATGTGCTCTCTCATGTGTGTATTGTTTGAGTGCATGTTTGAAAGAGGAAATGACTACAGCATTTTGTCTTGTTCCTGAGGGGTGATGTGGATATGCTAGTAACGAGATTTAGTAGATCAAAACATCAGTGAAAAGATCAACGCGGTTTGGACGTGATTGCTAAGCAAGTTACAATGATCATGATTCTCATCTAAGATCTTGACGGGGATACTGACGTAAATGTGATGTGAATGTTCAATGATTGTCGTCTTCGTGCAAGTGTTGGATATATGTGGTCTAGTAAGTCGGTACTTCAACGTCTGTTGAACTAGTTTTTATCCTATGTTTGTTTTGCAAGCGTAATCAAGGATGATTACATTTTCCTTGATTACATTTCTTTCAAGAGGGGGGTATGCCACAAAAGTAATGACGTGGCATGGCCTTATAGGATGGAACCAACTTGCACGCTCCTATCGAGGGGCCCAAAGGGGTTAAGAGTTAAAACCCTAACCCACTTAACTTATGGAACCCGGCTGAGGGGCCAAAACCCTTAAAATTAAAGCAGAACCCCAAAAATTGCGCAAAGAGCTGATGACGTGGCAAGCTGTACGGACATCTACGTTTTGCGACGCAAATCGTTGAAGTAGTGCTGGCGTGGCAACACGAACAAACAGCCCATAGGCGCTTGCTTTTGGGACACCAGATGCTTTTAGAATGTATGCTTTGCCTGCAACTGCTTTTAGGCCAAGCCAAGGGCCTTTATAAGTGTGTCAAGGCCTCCTCTCCGAGCTGATTAGCTTGGGAGCTTGCCAGAGAGAGAGGACCCTCAGATATTGTACTTGTTGAAGCTTAATTAATAAAGAAATACCGAGAAGGGACGCCAGTCTATGGGGTCAGTGCCTATAAGCGCGGACCTCCGCCATTCCATGTCGTCTCTCTCCCAGTTTGGCTCAAATGTTTCAGTTTCTCTCGCGTGTGTTATTAGATCTTTGACTTGGAGTGTCCAAGTCTATTACACTATTGTTGCACAAGGAAGCACCTAAAATTCAAACACGTCTTCACTTCTGCTTGGCTTACACTAGAATACGAAGAGAATCTCATTACCGCTTGGAATCATCTGAAGATGACCAAGGAAGACACCTTAAACAACTATTGCCAACATAGATGGATAGTCAACGAGAAAAAGAGCGATATGCTTTTTGTGTCTATAGAGGGTGTAAAGATGGACCCGGCCAAAATAGAAACCATCAAGGATTGGCCAGATTTGAAAAATGTACATGGAGTTCAAAGGCTTCTGGCTTATGTTCGTACTACAGACGGTTCATTAGAAAATTTGCGGAGATTGCTTCTCCCTTACACATTTGACTAAGAAAGGAGTTCCCTTTCCTTGGAAATCATCAAAAATTCTAGCATTCAACACTCTCAAGGAAAACTTGACAACTGGTCCAGATTTTACCAGATTTGCAAAAACAATTTGAGGTTTATTGTGATGTGTGTGGACGCAGTCTGTGGACAGTTGCAGGCTATACTTTTGAAGGAAAGTTAAAACCTTATAAGCTAAACACCATGCTTACACAATCACAACCCAAGCGTCCTTGATGTAGTCTCATGCACAGATGCAATGCTAACATACACTCCCTTACAAAAAAGCATTAGCTTTCCTGAAAAGCAATTTCAAAAAGCAACTCCTCAAAGCTTACTCAAAACCCATTTCATTCAAGTGCTTGTCTCATTTCTTATGCACAACTCTAACTCAATTCGGAATACCTCTTGATTATGGAATATCCCCTATCCAATGCTCCCGTCACACACCATGTTACGCATCAAGAATACCCATCACTTAGCCGTTTCTCAACGAACTTACCAAACAACTCCTTCTCGATGCTCTATGTCACCCATCCCATGACGCATTAGAGGTATCGGTTTTGGATGCTCCAATACTTCTCGATGCTCTCGATCACATGTGATGCATCAGAAGTATCCGTTCTTCGTGGCCTACAGACATTCCCGTTCACAATGCTCTTGTCATTCCTCTAAATGACGCACTAGAAACATCTGTACTCGGATGTCTCAAGCGAGAAAAGCCTATCAATTATGAATCCAGTGATTCATTTAAAATTATATTTCTTTCAGATAAAGCTAGCAACAATTTCTTGTATTTCATAATTTCAAGATTTCGCTCTCTGGTTCGATCAATTTCCTCTAATGTCGAAAGAGAAGTCTTCGGATTAGCTTTCGGCCTTTGCTTTCACTGTCAAACGAGGCAAAATCTCTCAACTATCCACACCAAAGCACAGGAGGAAGGGGTCTAATAGCACGGAGAAATCTGTGGTGGTGTGATGTTATGATTGAAATTACTTAAAACTGATTGATTGAGTACTCTTGCAAATGTGTGTGTTTTTTAGTGCATCTAGACATCTGCTAGAGATCTGCGAGAACTAGATGTGATGGCTACACGATTCATAATGATCACAGTTCGCATCTGAGATCTTGACGGGCATAAAGATGTGAATGTGATTGATGATTGTTCAGTGACCAATGTTCTTTGTGGGAGTGCATGGTTTGAGTACTCTTTGGTGGACGACAATCAAATGCATGTCTACATGAAGTCACTGATTACATTTCTTTTAAGAGGGGGGTATATCACAAAGTGCTGGCATGGCATGACCGTACCGGACCAGATGAGGAAAGCATTGGAATAGTCAAAGCCGCAGACCAAAGCAAACAACCCGAATGAGAGCCCGGTGATTTATGGTGAAATTCCCTGCGAGAAACGTCGCAGTGACGTGGCACCATATAGTGTTGACGTGGTAGTATGGATGTGGGCTGCTTTGCAGCCAAAGTTATTGAAGGCGTTGACTTTTCAGCCGCAAAAGCTTTGGGCTCAATTTTTCATAGCAATTGCTTTTTGGGCTGTGTGCCTTTACAAGCAAGGTCTTGGGAGCAATTTGTAGATCGGTGCAGTTGCAAAATGCAGAGCGGCTCCCCGGCAACTGTATCTGTGATTATCGATTAACAAAGGAGCACCACAAGGAATGCCTGACTTAGGGGCCAGTGCTTCTGGGTGGAGAACTCCGCTCCACCATGTCTATTTGCACGTTCAAGTGTTTGCTGTTCTCAATTCAGTCGTGGGTCTGTTGTCGATACACTGCCTTGTCTGTGACTTGCCGGTTACTTAAAATGTCTATAAGAAGAAATCTTTCACTAAAGGTGAAGTCTCTGATTCCCTGTCTTTACACCACATATACATATACTCCACACACAAAAATTCGAGGAAAAGCCCATATTCACGTATCTGTAGACCCTCATTACCCATCCTATCCTGTCATGATTATGCTCAAACAAAAACAGAGAATTAAAAGTGCCAACCATGCAAGAAGAAAGTCGGACTCCTGGCGTAACTGTGAACCTGCAAAAATTGCATGTTCAAAGTTCAGAATACATCAGCAGATTGAGTCCTGCAATAATCTTTGTTATGAGGAGGAGGAAAAACCTGTGAAGCATTGGATCCTTTCGCATATCATCCAGCCAATCGGAGGTCCTTCGCTTTCTGGACTTTTTCTTTTCCTTGAATGGAGAGGATTCCAATTCACTGAGTCTTGGGCTCACATCTACGTCGCTGTCATCCTTTTCTGATGACTTCTCCATGCCTTCATCCTTGCATACTAATCAATCAGCCAAAAATACAGGACTACCTTAAATTAAATAGCATTCCCTTTGATCATTTAACCATCCTGAAGAGAAAATTCTATGAGCAAAGCAAACCTTTAGGAGGATGACTTGAAGCTTCAACTGCTGAGTGTGACAGTGCTGACCTATCAACCACAAAATTCTTCTTCAAGACTTCAAAAACTTTACCGCTGTAATTGCGAGGCAGCCGTTTATCTACCCTCTCTGCAGCACTCAAATTAAAATAAGAAATCTGCTTCGAAACAATTACGCTTTCATAGCCATGGATTGTCTTGAAAGGCTTCCACAACCTATTCCACCTATATACACATTGTTGCCACGTTTTATGGACTCGCAAGTTTTCTAGAAAAGCTGCCACAAACTCCCAACGCTGTTGCTTGGACTTGAACAATGCTGAAGAGGGGCTGGCTCGCATTTCTTCTGCAAGCTTCCGTTTCCCATCAATTAACAAAAAGGTTTCATGCTCTGACCAGTTGCACCCCCTGGCATGTTTAACAACATCAAAGCAAATATTACTAAAATTTGGCATGAAATGATAAGATAAAACCCCTGCGCTCTATAATTTACTTGAAACCTAAGAAAAAACAAGCAGACACCCCTTTCAAAATAGAGGAAGACAATAACTGACAAAAGGGTCATAACCAGGTGGTTGATGATTGTGAAAGAACACATAGATCCACGGCTAATTTCAGTAGGCTGCGGTCTTCAAGTTATTCCCAACAAAAAATAACAAAACATAAGACCCTGGCTGCTGCTGTGCCAAAACCTTCCACCTCAGCCTGACATCGCCATCAGTGACCCCCCCATCCTCACCCCCTTTCGCACCCAGCTCCCTGCCCTCTGCCTCCCCTCCCCGCACGCTCTTGACTTGCTATCTCACTAACACACTCTAACAGCTCAAGCGCTCTTGGGCTCACCTTGGTTGTGTTGGCACTCCTAGAGGCTCACATTGTCACGTGCACATCTAACCCTATATGCATGTGGACAAGCTGTAACTCCTACTTCTAGGGTTTAGGTCACACACTCAACTGCTCAAGCGCTCTTGGGCTCCCCTTGGTTGTGTTGGCACTCCCAGAGGATCACATTGTCATGTGCACATCAAACCCTATGTGCATGTGGACAAGCTGTAACTCCTAATTCTGGGGTTTAGGTCAGCCTAGGAAGTGTTCTTGCACCCTTGTAAGCCTGTACATAGGACATGCATGTCCAAGCACTTTAGAGTACTTTCATACCCTCTGATTGCACACTCCATTAGTACCAAGTATAAGCATTTTACCGCATGTGAACCACCTCTTATTATTGGACTCAATAATAAGCGACATCTTGCACTACAAAATCGTGGGGGTCGGAGAGACACAGCTTGACCCAGCCTTTTGCTATATAGGCAGCCCATGAGCGGCGCTTGGAAGCAAGAAGCAGAAGTGCCAATAGGACCTGCAGCACAAGGACCCAAGGCCAACCTTTTTCAACCCTCAACCACCGTCTTTCCAGCCATCTTTAGCACCATCAATCCAGCATTTTCAGCATTCCCCTATCAGCGTTTTCACCCGCCATCATCAACGTTTTTCAGCATTAGCAGATTTCAGCCATGATCGCCAGCAGATTGCAGTTTCAAGCCAAAGTTCATTAGCATTTTCAACATTCACCCATAGCCTCGTCGCGCTCACAGATCCTAGCCTCAACATCATTAGCGTTTTCAGATTTCAGCTTTTAGCCTTGCAGTACCCAGCACCTACAACAAGTACCATCAGCATTCCCCCATTTAGAACCAGTTGTTCCAGCATTTGTGGAATCTAAAGCAAGCAATAGAAGGGGGGAACGGGGGGGGGGGGGGGCCTTGGAGGGGGGTTTGGGATCCCATCTAATGTCGCTCTCTCTCTCTCTCTCTCTCTCTCTCTCTCTCTCTCTCTCTCTCTCTCTCTCTCTCTCTCTCTCTCTTACACACACACACGGCACGCACTCACAGTTTTCAATCTCTTTCTCGCTCTAGTCTATTACACAATTCTCATAAAGTAAAAGGGGGGGTCTCTCTCCCCTCAGTAAAAGGAACCTTGAGTACGTACTGAGCACTCATCCTGAGCATTCACCATCAATCACTTTCGCTGCACATTACACACATATAGCAATAATTCATAACCCCTCCCATGCTCTTGCCGACTTCCGATATGTGAGAGGCAGAGGGGGCAACCTATTGCTCCACCCGGGTTCGTCGAGCACTATGTGTTGGTGATTCTTGGGATAGACAACTAGCTTGGCAACCCGCCTACTAAGTATCTTGGGCGGCATTTGTTGAAAGTCTTTAAGTTTGAGAAACTACGGTCATGATGTCTTCATGAGAAGATTGTGGATGGCATGGACGTAATGTGTTAATGATTCTCGCTATCAGATTGATAGGAGCACTAAGCAAGATGTGTTCACAGCTTGAGTAACAAAGCAACAGGTTGTGTTCTATGCTCAAGAATAAAATGAAACATAATGTGTTCACCATTCGTGAATGTGGAATCTTGGTCCACGAGCCTTCATTTGTTAGCCAATGTTGTTAGATGCAACGGACGTGACTTATGGTGATAACTCACGATGAGTGCTCAGTGTGTACTCAAGGTTCCTTTTACTTCAAGAAAGAGATGTGCAATAAACTAGAGAGAGAAGAGAATGATACTATGAATAAAGGTTTTGCGAGTGATAGAGAGAGAAAGAAGACTAGCACCGGATGGGGTCCCAAACCCTCCTCCAAGGGCACCCTCTCTATCGCTAGAGAGGAATTTGCTTTAGATTGCACAAATGCTCATACAATGCATCTAGATGTTGAGATGTTGATGGGATTTGCAAACTCAATGAGGCTATGGGCTGATCTAGTATGACTGATGTCAAGGATGGGCTGAAAACTGAAAACGCTAGTGAAGAAGCTGAGATTTTTCCACCTTTCTAGCAATGGAGGTTGAGCTTTGTTGTTGGACATTGTCGCTAGGGATGCTTGGTGCTGATGGCTGAAATCTGCTACTAGGTTGAAAAAGCGCCAATGATGCAAATGGAGTGGGAAATGCTAGAGGTAAAAACATGTAATGTGCAACAAAAGTGAATGATGGTGATGCTCAGGTTGAGTGCTCAGTGCGTACTCAAGGTTCCTTTTACTAAAGAGAAGAGAGAGCCTCCCTTTCTACTTTCGGAGAGATTGTGCAATGACCAAAACAAAAGAGAGTGAAACTGTGAGAGAAAATGTTGTGAGTGATGGGAGAGAGAGAGAGAGAGAATTGACACCAGATGGGGTCCCAAAGCCCTCTTCTCTATTGCTAGAGAGGTCTTTGCTTTAAATTGCACAAAGTCTGGTACAATGGTTCTAAAGGCTAAGAGGCTTGACGACACCGACGACGATGACGATGACAATGCTTGAGGTAAATGATGAGACTGCGAGGCTAATGGGCTGAAATCTGAAAACGCTATGGATGCTGATGGGAAACTGCGAATGCAACGAGGCTAAGGGCTGATGCAAAAACGCTGGTGCTGGTGGTACACCAGGTGCTTGGTATTGTTGGTACTGAGAGGCACCTTCACTGCTCCTCTGCCCGACTCCAGTGACCCAAGGGTTACATTTAGAGGTGCTAATGCCTGGGTCAAGCAGCCTCCAGTAAAACCCCACTAATTGGGAAATTGAAGAGTCATTTATTAATTAAAATGCCTATAGGAGGTGGTTCATGCACGGTAGGGAAAATGGTTCCATGCAGTGAAAATGATTATGCTTGGTGCCGGGTACTGATGCTAAATGCTAATGGGTTGTGCAATCAGAGGGTATGCAACTACTCTTAAGTGCCTAGACATGCACGTCCTCCGTACAGACTCACAAGGTTGCCAGAACACTTCATAGGCTGTCCTAAACCCTAGAAATAGGAGTTACAGCTTGTCCACATGCACATAAGGTTAAATGTGCACGTGACATCCCCCCTTTCCAAGGTGAGGTACTAGTACCGAGCTGCATGGCTTCCATATAGTCGGCCAACAACTCTTGGGAGTCTCCGGCGAACTGTTCGCCGACCCACTCTGCTGCGTGGGTCCCACGATACTTGAACTTCAAGAAGGTGTAAAATGATCTGCTTCAGCTCTATGTCTTCAACTTCATCTACGATCTCGGATTCATCTTCTTCAAGAATCTCCGTTGAGGGATTTCTTTGAAACCACTTCAAACACAATATCATAGACACATCTATCACTTGTCGAGTGACTAAAAAAAGACTATGCTTCCTAAATGACTACTAATCGAATGCAGAAGACAAATGTGACATAATGTCAAACCTTTCATCAAGTATATACCAAGAATGCAATCGAAACTTGACTTTTCGACCAAAACTATCAATTGTGGCAAACCACAAAGGGAATACCAATGCTTGATGGACAAACGTGCGAATGCTTTTACTGTGGCTATGTCATGCCAAGGAATGAATATGCAAAACCGACCAACATGACCTACAATGATGAAGCATCATGGATTCCTTGAATGCGAACTTTCTATCTTTCCTAGAGTGTTGTTCATGCATCTATCTATGCTCATCCATGAGTGAATCATGTGCATCGTGCAATATGGTTTTCCTATGAAAATGTAACACATAAAGACGGTGCGAAAATACAAGAGACCATCACGAATGAGAGATTCAGACAAGTCATACTGACTAATCGTGCAAACAAAAGATACTTCCTGAATAGGTATTGTGGACCTCGGCTCGAGAGCAAGATCAGTCCTAGGAGACTGATCGCATCTGCAATTAGGTTAGCTTTACTAGGAACGCAATCAATCAATACATCAAATTGCTCACAAGACTGGAACCATCTAGCTTAACGGTCACCCCAAGGTATACTCGGTACAGACTAGAGCAACTTGAAGGCTTGATGATCCTTACGAACAATCAAATCTCTATCAGGCACAAAATGCGTGTCATGCTTAGGAGAAGAAATGACAGAAAGAGATTCCTTTTCATGCAGCGATCGATTCTTTTCTAGCCTGTGGGACTGTGTACTGAGAGAAACTATGAGACTGCATGTGTTATCCTCTTTCAACACATGAGAGTGAGAGATTAATCACATAGACGGAATATTCTTGTCACAGCAAAGAACCACGGGAGGTGCTCCTTCGACTGTGAGAGAGAGTGTGTTTTCTTTCCAACTAACTTGTGGATCATAATCTTTAAACCACTTAATACCAAAATCATATCACATCCTTTGAGAGGAGAAATCACAAACTTATGACGAAAACCGACATTTTGAACCAAAACGGTCACATTACAACATTCATGCGTGAAAGAAGAGTGCATGCCATGAGCAAATCTAAAGATCACAATGGGATCTATTGGAAGAGCTTCTAAACGTGCGCTCTTCACGAGAGTCACTAATCACATCATGCATACTACCAAAATCAAACAAAATCACAATGCGTTGACTATTTACATGACCATAACACTGCATGAGAGACTCATCTACATGATCATTAAAAATTGGGGACACATTAGTGTTCTCCTTGATTGCATTAATAGAAGATGTTGATTTTGTGGGTTCTTTAGGGGCTTTCTTAGAACAAACACTTTTTATATGACCTTTAGTGTGACATTCAAAACATCTTCCTTCCTTTGCATACTTGGTTCGTTCTTCAAGAGTTAACCAACCTCCTACTATTCCTTGAGCATATTTTTCATCAGGTGTCAACTTAGGGGTGTCTTGAGTTTTAGCCTTTCCTTCAATATCATTGTCAGAGTTATGTGCTCTAGGTGTAGAGGAAGATTGAGAAGAGAGAGAATTACCAGCCAACTATCTGTTAGAGTTCATCTTCCTGTCTGGTGGTAGCTCTTGCATGCATCTCCCAGGAGCAGATTAGGGAGTAAGGGCTGTTTTGTGTATGTGTCCAGCCGTACTTAGGTAGACGTACCTATTCTCGAGGATGCACATCATGGTATTGCTCACCCGATAGGCTCTCATGAGGCAGGACCCCTGTTCTCGAGGTCAGAGTCTCGAGTCATCTGCGCTTAGGCCACTAAATATGTATTCCAGGTCACTTTCACTGAGTTTACATATTTATTAGCCATTGTAACCAATTTCCAGAATCGTGGGGTTTCCTAGTTGAGTAGAGAAAACTGGAGTTTGTCCTATATAAGCAGCCCTCCCCCCCCCCCCCCCCCCCCCCTTCCCCCTTATACTTTTGGCAAGTTGTTGAATGCAGATTACTAGCGTTTGGGATCTCTCCTCTGCTAGCGTTTTCTCTCTCTAGCCCTTGTGGTTTGTGACAAGCACTCTCTAGCGTTTGGGACACTCTCTTTCTAGCCTTTTGCACATTCTCTCTCTAGCGTTTTCTACGGGAGGCGACATCAGCTTGCGATCTCTCTCTCTAGCCCTAGCGCTTTCCTTTTTGGCATGTTGCCACCACTCAGTAGCGGTTGTGCATCCCCGGTAAGGTCAAGTGCTCGTTCGGTGGGTGGTACGCGCTTGTGCCTACACGGCGAGGAGATTCATCGTGACAGATTCGAGATCTATTGGCTACCCGACACAGAGGGGTGTCTTGATTGCAGTTGCAAACAAGTTCCTCATCCGATTCACCTTTTTTCTGCTGCACCTTTGACATGGTATCAGAGCCACGGCGTGCTCTTGAATCGGATCGATGATTTGTGCGAGATTGAGTTGCTGTTTTTTGAAAGAGGCGGTTTGCTGTTTTTTCTGCATTTTTTACTCTTTTGAGGCTGATTTCGGCTGTGGTGGACAGATTTGCAGATTTCCTCTCTTCCACTTGATCCTAGCCACTTAACACGCCCAAATTCTCCAATACCATGGAGAAGAGTGATGACTCTTGACACATTTTCAGCCCATGGTGATGAAGGACACCAAGAGGATGGGATCGGCGGCGGTGACCACACCGTCAATGACGAATGGGGAGATTGGTCCCATTTCTATTCCAGAGTAGGTGATCAACCAATCAAGATATCTACACTTCCTACCCTTCCCTCGCATCGGCGATTGAATGGAGACAATTATGCCATTTGGAAAGCAACCATGATGGCGGTCTTTGACTCTTACGAGCTTGGAGGATTTGTCTCAAGCAACTTTCAAAAGCCAAAGGACTCTAAGAAAGCGAAGTTATGGGAGCGAGTAAATGCCCGGATCCGGTCTTTTATTATCCTCAACAGTTCACCCGCAGTGATTGGCCACATTAAGCTAATGCAAGATGCAAAGTTGATGTGGATCGGCTTTCTTCTCTGTATGATCGAGTCTCTCCAATGAAGCGGATAGCCCTCGAGGTGCAATTGAGAACCTTGGATGCGAAGAACACTTCCATGCAGGATCATATCAACAAGATGCAAGAGCTTCAAGAGGAGATACTTCATATGGGAAAGCTTATCAGTTTGGAGGACATGGCCATTCAACTTTTGGCTTAATTGCCTCCCCGGTATACCAACTTCTACTCTTCCTTGATTACCAGTGGGCGGCTGAATACTATCACATAGGAGGAGCTAGTTCCAATGGTTTTAGACCAAGAGGAGCGTTTCCAAAACTAAGGCTCCAAAGCCTTGACCAGTTCTTCCAACAACAACAATAACAAGAAGCAAAAAGGTAAGAAGAAAAGCACCAACACCAAAGACAAGAAGAGTGATGCCAAACGTGATGCCGCATTGCAACAATTGTGGTGAGAAAGGACATTATTAGAGGAAGTGTCCAAAGTGAGTTGGAGAAGCTTTGACCTCCTCGGTGGCAATAGTAAAGTCACCGGCCTTTGTTCATTTGGAGATTCTCCCTTCGACGGACTCTCCGAGGACATCGGAGGCACTGGTGACCCATTCTCCTTGAGATAGTCGTAATTGGATTCTTGACAGTGGTGCCGGCACATGACACCTACGAAGGATCTATTGTCCAACATGCAGCGACACTGTGGTACTATTTTCATCCGCGACAAATCTGAAATTCCTATTCAAAGCGAGGGTTCCATGGAGCTTATTCCCGACGGCAGAGGATATATGCATACTTCCAAGGTACTTTATGCTCCGAAACTAGGTTTTCATCTTATGTCAGTACACGAGGTATGCAAGCTTGGCATGGAGGTGATCTTCACGAAGGACTCAGTACACGAGGTATGCAAGCTTGGCATGGAGGTGATCTTCACGAAGGACTCAATACACGAGGTATGCAAGCTTGGCATGGAGGTGATCTTCACGGAGGACTTAGTATCTATACGGGATCGGAAGACGAGTATAGAAGTCAGAGGGGGCTTGGTAGAGAACGGCCTTTATCGACTCCACGCTCTTTCTTCCTCAACTCGGATACCCACAAGTGATTTATGGCATTACAGGTTTGGCCATTTGAACAATAATGCCCTTCAACTTGCTTTTCGAGAACAGTTGCTTCAAGGCTTACCAGATGTTGGGAGTAAGCATGGGAAATGCATTTCTTGTAGTTGTGGGAAACAACATCGAGAATCCAGCCGGAGGCTTTCTACACGAGGAGCCACTGCCGTGTTGGAGTTGGTTCACACCGACCTTTGTGGACCTATACAAACCCCTTCCCTCGGCAAGGCTCTTTACTTCATGTTATTGGTGGATGACTTTAGCCGCTTTACTTGGGCATATTTTCTACAACACAAGCACGAGGCTTTTGGCCTCTTCAAGAATTGGCATACTCTTGTGGAGAAGGAAAGCAATCATGTCATGAAGACTATTAGATCGGATAAAGGTGGGGAGTTTACCTCCAATGCTTTCATTTTTGTACGGACCATGGTATCAAGCGAGAGCTTGCGAATACCAATACACCTTCAGAGAATGGAGTTGTGGAGCGGAAGAACAGGCCAGTGGTAGAGATGGCTAGGACCATGCTTGAGCATCGAGATTTACCTAAGTCCTTGTGGGCTGAGGCAGTTGCGACGGCTGTCCACACCCTCAACAGATCTCCAACCTCTTCAATTCCAAAGATGACACCATTTGAAGCCTATTTTGGTAAGAAGCCCGACGTCTCCCATTTCAGAATTTTTGGGAGTGATGCCTATGTCCACGTACCAAAGGAGCAAAGGAGGAGGTTTGACCCCAAGACCCGCAGCATGATCTTTGTCGGCTACAACTCTCTCTCAGTGGGATATCGACTATATGATCCAAGGAAGAAGGAGATTGTCTTAAGCCGAGATGTAGTCTTCAATGAGACCTTACCTTCAAAGGGGGTTCCCGCTCCCAAGCCTTCCACGACGACCCCTAATTTTCTGATTCTTGGAGACCCAAATTTTGCCTTGCCCTATGATGAGCCTCTTCTCCTACCCCTATCCCTCAGGCCACGGAGGAGGAATACCCGAAGATGCAGTTGATAGTGGATCTCATCACAGTGTCTATGTAGAGACAGATTTGCCAGTTGTTTCCCCCGAGGGAAGCAAGCCCGACAAGTTACCGAAGTGGTTATTGGAGACCTTGCGAGATTCAGCAATCTCAGATTTTGTCACAAACAGGTGACATGGCATACTAGGGTTGTAGATCGGACACTCACACACCTTCCCTTGGTCATGGGCAGTCCCAGAAAGTCTGGCAGAATACTGACGTGGCTGGCTGTACGACAGCCCCTGGAAATGATCCCCCGAAATTGTTGTCATAGCAGTCACCGTACGGACAGGGCCCGCTTTTTGTGGCGCATCCCACGGAAATCCGTACAGCTTTTTGCGAGGGCAGCTTGCAGCAGTTTTGCTTTATTTTCTAGCTACGCAATTGGCAAGATAGAGAGAGAGAGAGAGAGAGAGAGAGAGAGAGAGAGAGAAAGAGAGAGAGAGAGAGAGAGAGAGAGAGAGAGAGAGAGAGAGAGAGAGCTTTTCAAATTTAAGCCCTTGCTTTATATTAGCTCAAGGGAGCTTGTGAGAGAAAATTGAAAGTGCTTTATTGGACAGCTTTTGGGCTCTGCTTTTAGCATCCCTTGTAAAACCTTTATAAGAGTCTTTGGGCTCTCACTTCTCAGAGCATCTGGACGCAGAGTCTGGGAGTGAGTCCCGACTACTCGCTGCTTGTCACAACTCGGTGACGTGGCTGCCCAGTACACACACACACCCTCTGGCAAGGATGCAGAAATGATGAAGTGGCTGGCCGAATTGGAAAGCCTAGCACATGCTGACGTGGTTGGCTGCCGGCTAGGTTGACACGTCACACGTGGCAGGCTGTACGAACGTCCGCGTTTTGCGGCGGGATTTGCGGCAACAGAAAAGCAAGGATTTGAGGCAACTTTTTGTTATGCTTTTGGCTACGCAAATTAGAGAGAGAGAGAGAGAGAGAGAGAGAGAGAGAGAGAGAGAGAGAGAGAGCTCTTTTCTTTTGCTTTATTTCCTCTCAAGAAAGAGAGAGAGAGAGAGAGAGAGAGATTGTGAGAGACAGAGGGCTTTTGCTTTATTTTACAAGGCTTTTGATTGTTAGGGTGTGTGACATATTAATACCACACCACTTATGGAGCCCTTTCCTAACTAGTTATGCATGCCTAGACATCCTAGATGATGCCCATCCATACACATATGTCCCACAGAGGTTTCTCTACCTAGTATACTTGCATATGAGTCCATTTAGAGGGCCAAAATAGCCCCTAAAAAAGTGCATATGACTTTTGCCCATTATCCTCTCTATTTGGGATGATTTGAAGAACCTCTCACACCTCACAGATGATGTGAGCAACATATCTCTTGCTTCTTCTATATAAGGAGCTCACTTCTACTCATTTGATGGCGAAGTAAGAAGCTTCATTATGCACATTTCAACTATAAATGGATCGCTTGTGTTTTTGCCATATCTCTACAGGTGGTATCAAAGCCTTAAGCATGATTAGTTCTTTTTAATTATCTAATTAGATCATGAGTATTAGGTTATTCTCTCTCCTCTACATACCTTATGCCTAGTTAGAGCTCTACTGATAGTTCAAAGCAAGTCTTTGAGCCTTTGAGCTCTTGGACCATTACTCTTTAATCACTAGCAGCCTAATTAGTTCTAGGATTGATTAATTTCCAATTGGGATCCGTAATTAAGTCTCATCTCCTGTTAATAAAGCTCAATTTTGAGCTAACTTAGGTGCATTAAAAGTGTGTTATATTTCATGATCATCTCGCATGGATCTTGCTGCTAGAGGAAGCTACATCAAGACCTTCCTTCTGAGCCCGTAAGCCATGCTTTTTGACCTCATTTGATGTCACCATTACTTTGATCAAGTTTGAGTGATTTTCTACCTAAGCTCCACAATTTAAGCGGAGGATCAAACACGTTATCGCTAGGAATGAAGCACACGTGAGCTCGTGAGCACAATGTTGTTGGTTTTAAAGAAAGACGGATCTTGGAGAATGTGCATCGATTATAGAGCTCTCAACAAAATCACCATCAAGAACAGATTTCCGAATCCTAGAATCGATGATATACTTGACCGACTTCAAGGATCCTCGTGCTTTAGCAGGATCGACTTGAAAAGTGGATATCATCAGATCCGAATCGCACCGGGAGACGTCTACAAGACAGCCTTTCGGACGACTTTTGGGTTATTTGAGTTTTTGGTGATGCCTTTTGGCCTAACCAATGCTCCTGCGACATTTAACCGGATGATGGACACGATTTTTCGAGAGTACAAACTATTTGTTGGCACTTTCTTTGACGACATTATTGTTTTCTCCAAGGATGAGGCAGAACATAGAGAACATCTGCTTCAAGTCTTTCAGGCATTACGAGATCACAAGTTGGTGATTAATACGAAAAAAAGTGAACTTTTCCTACCAGAGATACTATTTTTGGGACACATTGTGTCAACAGGCGTGCAGAAGGATCCGGCCAAGATAGAGACTATCCGTGATTGGCCCGATTTGAAGAATGTTTATGAAGTTAGAAGCTTCTTGGGATTGTGTTCGTACTATAGATAATTCATTAGAAAGTTTGCAGAGGTTGCTTCCCCTTTGCATATCTTGACACAGAAAGGAGTCCCTTTCTCGTGGGGACCCACAGAGGTGACTGCCTTTTCAGACATTGAAAGAAATTGACTACGGGACCCGTTTTGACTTTGCCAGCTTGCAGAAGTCATTTGAAGTATATTGAGATGCTTGTGGTCGTAGTCTAGGTGCGGTCTTAATGCAAGAAGGCCATGTCATTGCTTACGAGAGCCGATTGTTCTCAAGGCAAGAATTGATAGCACAGATTTATGAGAAAGAGCTTTTGGCGGTTATCCATGCTCTTACTCAGTGGCGGCATTACCTACTCGGAGCGGATTTTACTGTCTTTACAGACCATCAGAGTTTACACTACTTCTTGTCACAGAAGCAGCTATCAGAAAAGCAGATGCGGTGGGCGAACATCTTGTCACAGTTTCACTTTTAGATTGTCCGTGTGCAGGGACAGAAGAATTTGGTGGCAAATGCTTTGTATCGGAAGCCGTTGGTTCTGGCTATTTCCGGGATACATCATAGGAGCTTCGAGGATATGGTCGATCAATATGCCACGATACAGATTTTGTAGACATTTTCACACAAGAT
This sequence comes from Adiantum capillus-veneris, assembly GCF_014529385.1. Classification (NCBI taxonomy): domain Eukaryota; kingdom Viridiplantae; phylum Streptophyta; class Polypodiopsida; order Polypodiales; family Pteridaceae; genus Adiantum; species Adiantum capillus-veneris. The sequence goes on from NC_140932.1 coordinate 88,025,464, forward strand.
ACGAGATGGGGAAACAGTAGCGGGATATTCCATTCGCGTGGCTACTTGATGAGGAAAACCATGTTGTGCGTTACACAACCGTTGAGGGAAAAGGTGACCGAATGCCACTGTCCACCTTTTACGAGTCACCGCGGCATTGCTACCACCTTGAAACGACTTTGTGCGCAGTTGCTTGGTATGCCAGAAGGTCAAGTTTGACAACCATAAAGCACAGGGATTGTTACAGCCTTTGCCCATACCCACCCGCCCTTGGGGAAGTATTGCAATGGATTTCATTTTTGATCTCCCAAGAACACAGATTGGCCACGATGGTATCTGGACTGCTATTGACAGATTTAGCAAAAGCAGGCTCATTTCATTCCAATGAAGAAAATAGTCAAGGCGAATCACTTAGCGAGACTGTAGATCTTTAGATTATTATGGCATGCCCGAGACGATAGTCTCCGACAAGGACCCCAGATTCACGAATTTGTTTTGGAAGGCAATTTGGGAGAACATTGGCATGCAGTTGCAGTTCTTGTCATCTTTCCACCCGCAGACTGACGGGCAATCTGAGATTGCCAATTCAGTGGTTTAAGATTTATCGAAGTCTTACATCTCAGATCAGAAGACTCAATGGGAAAGTATCTACCTTTGGTGGAATTTGCCTACAATAACACGATACACTCTTCGACGGGAAAGGCGCCATTTGAGATTATTGAAGATGTTGCGATGGTTCCACCCTTCCTAAGCATGAAAGATAAGATTTTTGAAGCTCATGAGTACACGCGCGACTTGAACACGGCTTTTGCCAAGGTCCGCAAGGCTTTGCACAAATCTTAGGAAAGACAGAAAAAGGCAGCAGATCGCCATCGTCGCGATTTGAAATTGAAGAAGAATGATTGGGTGCTCTTAAGTTTTGAGAAGGCACGCCTGAGAAAGAAAAAGGGAAAGGAGAGGCTTTTTCCAAAGCTTAGTATGCGATACTATGGACCTTTCCAGATCGCCGAAAAGATCAATGATGTCTCCTTCCGACTGAAATTGTCTGACACTTGGAGGATTCACAATGCATTTCATGTGAGTCTCTTGAAACCTTTTAAAGGTGATGTGCCCGAAGATGGGGAGCTGATGAGCAACCCGAAGTGGAAGAAAACGAGATCCTTGTTCCGGAACAGATTTTGGCACATAAAGAAAGAAAGAATAAGGGTAAAGTGAAAAGGCGGTTCTTGGTTAAATTCAAGAACCATCCTACATTAGATGCGAAGTGGATGGAGAAGGAGGACCTAGCAGATACTCCTCGGATTGTGAAGCTTTACCTTGAAGCTTTTGGTTTAGCATAGTCTACTCCAAATGGAACCCCGAATTCAGCTTGGCCGAAGATCTGGTGTAGTGGGTTGCACAAGAGGGGAGTTACTCCGCTCCTTTGTCAACAGATGCCTCGATTTTTGAATACTAGTCACTGATGTCTCTTTGAGCTTCAGGGATACTGAGAGCTGACAGTATTCTGTTGTATGACTTTATGAAATGAAATTCCGGAAAAATATGAAACTGATTTGTTCTCGACTTGTTTAAGTGCAAGAACTGATAGACAAAATGACTGCAACATTTTGGTCTGAATGATCTCGATAGACATGGTTGCAATAGGGATTAGTCAATTGCGCATCTATGAGGTCTTAAGTGGATCTAGATGCGATTGCTAATTGCATTGCCGATAAATCATGGTCTGAGATCCGAATGATGTTGAATGTGATTTGTCATGTGATGTCCTGTGCTGTCAAGTGATGTCCTGTGATGTCGTGTGATCTGACTGCCGATTGGTACATGTGCTAGATGCATAAATACATGGGACGGCGCGTCTGGGTCGGGAACGGAAATGGGGACGGGACGGCAAAAGTCAAGAAACGGGGACGGGGATCGGAATGGCCAAAAAAAAAAAAAAAGTTTTTTTGGCATTTTTTGACCTACACACATGCCATACACATAGAGCATCACTTTGATCACAAATTTACACTAAATAGACCAAAGAACATGAGTCATATAGACGCAAATGTGCTAATAAAACATTGAGAAATGAGGACCCAGAGAGTGGCTTTTATAGCCATTGGAGTGCTTCAAAGTTCAAACATATGGCTGTTGGAGGAGAACTAGCCACTAGAAACGATCAGTTTTTCAAATTTTTTAAAAAGTTGACTACCGTCCCCGGGACGTTTTGACTGCGTTCCCACTTGGCAGGCCATTTTGCCGTCTGTCCCCGACCAGGAACCGGGCGTCCCCCGTCTCTAGGCTCCGTCCTCTCTGTCCCTTGTAACTGTGGCTAGATGTGTGTTTCTAGTGCGTCGGTACTAACAGTCGGTGTCTGCTACGATAGTTTATGGCTTCTCTCTGTTTTGCAGGTGTAATCGAGGGCGATTACAATGCTTTCAAGAGGGGGGTATGTCACAACTCGGTGACATGGCTGCCCAGTACACACACACCCTCTGGCAAGGATGCAGAAATGATGACGTGGCTGGCCGAATTGGAAAGCCTAGCACATGCTGACATGGGTGTCCGTACAACAGCAGGAGTTTGCGGTAGCTTTTTGTTATGCTTTTGGCTACGCAAATTAGAGAGAGAGAGAGAGAGAGAGAGAGAGAGAGCTCTTTTGTTTTGCTTTATTTCCGAGAGAGAGAGAGAGAGAGAGAGAGAGAGAGAGAGAGAGAGAGAGAGAGAGAGAGAACTTGTGAGAGACAGAGGGCTTTTGCTTTATTTTACAAGGCTTTTGATTTTCAGCTTTTGGGCTCTGCTTTTGGCATCCCTTGTAAACTCTTTAAATTAGTAGTTGGGCTCTCACTTCTCAGACCATCTGGAAGCAGAGTCTGAGAGTAAGTCTCGGCTACTTGATTGTACTTTGAGTTGCAGATTAATACAAAAGAAATACCGAAAGGGGCGCCAGTCTTTGGGGCCAATATCTCTAGGCACAGAACACCGTCGGGCCAGTGTCGAATCAATTGTGAACTGTGAACCGTTTTGAAGTGATTATTTGTGGTGTCGCGGTAGATTCTCAACTTGGAGAGTCCAAGTCTGTTACACTTGTACTTTGAGTTGCAGATTAATACAAAAAGAAATATCGAAAAGGACGCCAATCTTTGGGGCCAATATCTCTAAGCACGGAACTCCGTCGGGCCAGTGTCGAATCAATTGTGAATTGTGAACTGCTTTGAAGTGATTTATTGTGGTGTCGCGGTAGATTCTCGACTTGGAGTGTTCAAGTCTGTTATAGTGGTATCCGAGCACGGCCGATTCTCTTCTACGAGAAATCCGATCCTTTTTACACGGCACTTATGGCTTCAGGCAGAGATCAGTAGACTTCCTCTGCATCGGGAGATGCGGGAAGAGATCACAACGAAGATTCACGCGAGGAGTACGACCCGCCTTGACCTACTCAGGCAGAGATCGAAGAGATGGAGCGTCGGCGATTGATCGGCGATGCGACAAAGATGATGCTTAATTTTGCGAAGGACCCGAAATTTGCAAAATATATGAGCCAGACTTCTTTCGATGAGGTGCACACACAGTGGCGGCAGACCACAAAACCACCCTCAAACCGGCTCTCAAGAAACCTCCTACTCCTAGGATGTAGACAGAGCAAGAATTAAAAGAGGTGGTTGATGCACGAACTGCTCAGCTTTTTGACGCGCAAAACAAAGCTAAAAAGCACGACAAAAAGCTGAAGAAAGACGTTGACTTCCCGGGTTATTTGGGTCGTCAGTCTACATTTGAATCGGCAAGAAAGCAGAAGAAGCGTGTTCGATTTGAAGGAGTACCCAATTCCTCTTCTTCTTCTTCTTCTTCTGAGAGTTCTTCTAGCTCCTCTGACTCGAGCGAAGAAGACAGAACAGGCAAAAAGCAAAGCTTCGGAAAGGGCAAGAAAAAGGCAAAGAAGCCTAAATCTCGCCGCGTAATTGACAGTTCGACAGAGGACTCGTCTTCAGATAGTTCAGACTCTGACGACAGCAGCTTTTATGCAAAGAAGAAGAATTTTTATAAAGCCAACCAATGTGACTTTCTGGAAGATAAAAGCAAGAAAGTCCAAGAGTTTAAGGAAGGTGGACAGTAAATAAAATTTGACACGTTTTCTGGTTATAGAGATGCTTCGAAGGCTTTGTCTTTCATACAACAGTTTGACATAGCTTTCTCAGGAGGGCGTTACTCAGATCACTCCAAGATTCGGAGGGCTGCCTCTTACTTCAAGGGGAATGCTCGAACTTGGTGGTTCACACTTCTATTAAACAAGACTGTGCCAATTAAATGGCTGAAATTCAAAAGGCTTTTTATTTCTTCTTAGCTGACTCGAGAGTATGAACACGACATACAAACTGCTTGGAACCATCTTCGGATGACCAAGAAGGATACAGTGGACGCTTATTGCGAGAGATTTTGGAGCTCTTTTCTACCCGCCTCTTCATTTAAGAAGATCTCGTTCAAGGAACAGATTGAGTGGTTTACCTTGGGTCTTCCTACAGAAATCCGAGATCACTGCTTGGAACAAAAGTAAGCTTCCATTTAGGAGTTGATGAGTCATGCGAAACATGCTTTTGCCATTCACTCGAGCAGTTTGACCTACCCCACAGATGAAATCATGACACAAAGAGCCGAATAGACTTCGACAAATGAAAGTAGAAAGAGGAAGAGGAATCTAGAAAAAAAAGAAAAGGATGCACGACCCAAACTCACTCCTCGAGAGAGAGCTCTCTACATCAAGGAGGGGAAGTGCTTTGGATGCAAGAAAACTGGGCATATCTCCACGAAGTGCCCTAAAAAGACACCGAAAGAACAGAACGACAAGGACGAAGAAAGGCCTCAAAGTTTGAGAGCAGCTGAAAAACATGGACGAAAAGGCAAGATGAAAACAGGACTAGTTCCAGATTGCATGGGTACTGATCCCAGCACTATGGACGAGAGTACAGAACTTTGTCGAGCTTGGGGCAAAGTGAAAGATTAAGAAGCCTTGATCTTCTTTGATGGAGGAGCCAAGGCCAACTTCATTTCACCCGAATTGGCGGCGCGGCTCAAGATTACTCCCGATCGGATGGGACCACTTACAGAGGCAGTTCTAGCAGCGACCGGCAAGTACGTAGCCATTACACCTGTCATTGGCAAACTTCGATTGCATTGTCAGGGGTATTTGGGGCATGAGGACTTCTACATAATGCCGTTGGAAGGTTATGATGTCCTCTTGGAAATTCCCTGGTACCACAAGAACAACCCCGTGGTCGACTATCGGGCGAGGAAAGCGACTTTGACCACAGAGAAGGACAGAACCATTGTACTCGATGTAAAACTTAAGGGCGAGTCTGTCCCTATTGTATCGGCTTCAACCATTTCAAAGTTAATGAAATCCCGTTTGTTTGTTTACTCAATCTTTTTGAAAGAGTTGAATGATAAGGATAGGACAAATATGTCTGGACTTAATAAAAAACGCCAAGATTTTCTTCACACTCATGCCGATTGCTTCTCAGAGGACCTGCCAAGCGAGCTACCACCCGCTTGTCCTGAAGATCATACCATTGATCTGATACCTGGAAACGCACCACCGAACCGAACACCTTACCGTGTGAACCAAGCCCAGAACGAAGAAATTATGAACCAAGTAAAAGACCTCTTGGAAAAGGGTCTTGTCCAGCCTAGTACTTCACCGTACTGCTCTCTAGTGTTGTTGGTTTTGAAGAAAGATGGATCTCGGAGAATGTGCATCGATTATAGAGCTCTCAACAAAATCACCATCAAGAACAGATTTCCGATTCCTAGAATCAATGATATACTTGATCAACTTCAGGGATACACTTTTTGGGACATATTGTGTCAGCAACAGGCATGCAGAAGGATCCGGCCAAGATAGAGACTATCCGTGATTGGCCCGATTTGAAGAATGTCCATGAAGTTAGAAGCTTTTTGGAGTTGTGTTCGTACTACAGGCGGTTCGTTAGAAAGTTTGAGAGGTTGCTTCCCCTTTGCATATCTTGACACAAAAAGGAGTCCCTTTCTCGTGGGGACCCACAGAGGTGACTGCCTTTCAGACATTGAAAGAGAAATTGACTACGGGACCACTTTTGACTTTGTCGGACTTACAGAAGTCATTTGAAGTATATTGTGATGCTTGTGGTCGAAGTCTGGGTGCGGTCTTAATGCAAGAAGGCCATGTCATTGCTTACGAGAGCCGATTGTTCTCAAGAAATTGACAGCACAGATTTATGAGAAAGAGCTTTTGGCGGTTATCCATGCTCTTACTCGGTGGTGGCATTACCTACTAGGAGCGGATTTTACTGTCTTCACAAACCATTTAAGTTTACGCTACTTCTGGTCACAGAAGCAGCTATCAAAAAAGCAGATGCGGTGGGCGAACATCTTGTCACAATTTCACTTCCACATTGTCCATGTTCAGGGACAGAAGAATTTGGTGGCAGATGCTTTGTCTCGGAAGTCGTTGGTTCTTGCTACCGCGATACATCATAGGAGCTTCGAGGATATGGTCGATCAATATGCTACAAATACAGATTTTGCAAAAATTTTCACACAGATATATCATATGGGATGAGGAAACAGTAGCGGGATATTCGATTCGGGATGGCTACTTGATGAGGAAAACCATGTTGTGCATGACACAACCCTTGAGGGAAAAGGTTATGACCGAATGCCATTGTCCGCCTATTACAGGTCACCGCGGCATTGCTACCACCTTGAAAGGGGTAGAGAGATACTTCTTTTGGCCGAGACTCAAGAAGGATGTGGACGAGTTTGTACGCAGTTGCTTGGTATGCCAGAAGGTCAAGTTTGACAGCCATAAAGCACAGGGATTGTTACAGCCTTTGCCCATACCCACCCGGCCCTGGGAAAATATTGCAATGGATTTCATTTTTGATCTCCCAAGAACACAGATTGGCCACGATGGTATCTGGACTGTTATTGACAGATTTAGCAAGCAGGCTCATTTCATTCCAATGAAGAAAACAATCAAGGCGGATCACTTAGCGAGACTGTTTGTGGCCCAGATCTTCAAATTACATGGCATGCCCGAGACGATTGTCTCCGACAAGGACCCCAGATTCACGAGTTTGTTTTGGAAGGCAATTTGGGAGAACATTGGCACGCGGTTGCAGTTCTCGTCATCTTTCCACCCGCAGACTGACGGGCAATTTGAGATTGCCAATTCAGTGGTTTTAGATTTATTGAAGTCTTACATCTCGGATCAGAAGAGTCAATGGGAAAAGTATCTACCTTTGGTGGAATTTGCCTACAACAACACGATACACTCGCGAGAGGAAGGTGCCATTTGAGATTATTGAAGGTGCTCCGAAGGTTCCACCTTTCCTAAGCACGAAAGATAAGATTTTTGAAGCCGATGAGTACACGCGCGACTTGGACACGGCTTTTGCCAAGGTCCGCGAGGCTTTGCAGAAATCTCAGGAAAGATAGAAAAAGGCAACAGATCGCCATCGTCGCGATTTGAAATTGAAGGAGAATGATTGGGTGCTCTTACGTTTTGAGAAGGCACGCCTAAGAAAGAAAAAGGTAAAGGAGAATGGGCTTTCCGCAGCAAACGACCATTATGTAATCAGACAACCAGAGTTATATTGCCATTTCGAGGAATCCGGTGTTTTACGCCCGGACCAAGCATATAGAGATTCAGTACCATTTTGTTCATGAGAAGACACTAGATGGCTCTATCCGACTAGAGTACATTCCGACTTCAAATAACCCTGCTGACATCTTCACCAAACCTCTTCCACAGGCTACACTATCCTCTCATGCCAACTCCCTTGGACTCCTTCCACGTCCAAGAGATGAGAGGGGGTGTTAAGAGTTTATCTTCCTGTTTGGTGGTAGCTCTAGTATCTCCTAGGAGCAGATTAGGGAGTGAGGGTTGTTTTGCGGTTGTGCCTGGCCGTACTTGAGGTAGACATACCTATTCTCGGCGGTGCACATCATGGTATTGCTCACCCGATAGGCTGGCATGAGGCAAGACCCCTGTTCCTATGGTTTCCCGGGGTCAGAGTCTCAAGTCATCTGCACTTAGGCCACCAAATATATGTTCGAGGTCATTTTTAGTGAGTTTACATATTTATTAGCCATTTTAGCCAATTTCCAGAATCATGGGATTTTCTAGCTAAGTAGGGCAAACTGGAGTTTGTCCTATATAAGCACCCCCCCCCCCCCCCCCCCTTTGTACTTTTGGCAATTTGTTGAATGCAGATTACCAGTGTTTGGGCTCTCCCCTCTGCTAGCGTTTTCTCTCTCTAGCGTTTGCAGTTTGTGGCGAGCACTCTCTCTAGCGTTTTGCATACTCTCTCTAGCGTTTTGCACATTCTCTCTCTAGCATTTTCTGCAGGAGGCGACATCAGCTTGCGATCTCTCTCTCTAGCCCTAGCGGTTCCCTTTCTGGCATGTTACCACCGCTTCGTAGCGATTGTGCATCCCCAGCAAGGTCCAGTGCCCGTTCGGTTTGAGCTTCACGTGCTTGCTCACGCTCAAGTTCCATAGCTGCCCTTCTTTCTTCATGGTCTCCATCCATGGCCGCGCGCTGAGCATCTTGTTGTAGCATCATCTCAATCATAGACTTGACCAAAGTCTCCATAGGGTTGCAATCCATGGCGTAGATGGGGATGGGGGAGGATCGGGAAACAACCCTCCTGGTGTAGAGACTTCTTCTCCTCCAACTCCACTCTCATTCCGCTCCTAGTGATAGCCATGCACTGAGTACTTGGATACTTGGGTTCTTGGGTACATGGGGTACTTGGGTACTCAAGTTCTTGGGGTACTTGGGTACTTGAGTCTTGGTACTGCTTGCAATTTGCGTTTAAGAAGGCTTTTCTCTTACCCAAGCTCAACTCCTTCCTACGGGTACACCCCTTGGCAACCTTGCGCTCACACCAAGGCTACTTTTTCCCACCTCAGGTCAATTGGTCTGCCGCTAAGTGCAAGGTCCGCTCTCAATGAGTGGAAAGGAGAAACGAGGGAAGCTGAACAAGCCCTCCTGGGTTACCTGCCACTCTTCAAAAACACAAATTAGGGATCAACACCCCCAAGTGGGCTTGGGTTACGTACGATCACAACAAGCTTACAAAATTATGATTCTTTGTGCTTCTTTCCTTGAGTGATGATACCGAACACTGCCAAAGAGCTCTAATACCAATGTAATGTGCAACGGAACTAAATGATGGTGTATGCTCACGATGAGTGCTCAATGCGTACTCAAGGTTCCTTTACTGAAGGGGAGAGAGAACCCCCCTTCTACTTTATGAGAGATTGTGCAACGACCAAAACAAAAGAGAGTGAAACTGTGAGAGAAAATGCTATGTGAGAGAGAGAGAGAGAGAGAGAGAGAGAGAGGATCAACACCAGATGGGGTCTCAAACCCCTCTCCAAGGGCCCCCCTCTCTATTGCTAGAGAGGTCTTTGTGAGAGCGCGTGTGCGGAAGCATGAGAGGGGAGGGGGGGGGGGGGGGGGGGGGGGGGGGGGGGGGGGGGGGGGGGGGGGGCTAGTATAGGGGAAGAGGGGGCGATCAGCCCCCCTGACTACCAGAGCATGAGACCTATACAATGCCAGATGATATCTGTGTATATATGAGTAGTGGGTACCCTCCGTGTATATATGAGTAGTGGCTACCCCCACGGGCTCATATATATAAGTGCCCAAGAGCAAGTCAAGCAGTGCAAATGAATGCCCCAGAACCCAGCATAATAAGTGAGTAGGACGCCTGGACAAAAGAGGAGGAGGCTCGCCCAAAAGTGGACGGCCGGACAATGCAACCTACATACATATGCTATGGATAGCCAGCCCAAAGGCACACTAGCCGTACATGCATGTCCTAGACCTGTGAAGCAGTAGAGTGGTGTAAGTCTAACACCCCCTCTCAGCATCGGATGCTGAAAAAACCGCATGAAGCCGAAGATGTGAGGCAAATAATGAAGATGTTTGTTGCAATGTCCACTGAAGGACAATACCCGCCAGTGTAGCAGTAGTTTGGGGTGTCCAAACCACCGAGAAATCTCCATGGAAAGATGTCGTTACGAGCAATGTAGGAAAAAGTTGTACTCCGCAAATACAGTGTGAAGGTACTGCGTGAAGGTCCCGAACTAAGTGTGAAAACAAATCCTTGTCATGAAAGAAGTGACAATAGTCCTGCAAGTGTCCTGCCCAATAGGATATGTGGTATATGTAGTCAAGCCGAGTCTTGAGAAAATGGGGAAGCCCGGGAACCGTCATGAGAATGACCGAAAGCCTGTCAATGCATGAGCTTGTAACCCAGTGTGGCCAGGTGGCTAAGCTATGTAAAACTCCAGGACGGCCAGATGTAGCAATCTGCACCGTAAACATCCTCCGAAACAAGGAAAGCCAGACTAAACATTCTGCACTGTAAAAGCTACCGTAAGCTGCAACAGTCATCGATAGACCGCACGAACCACCACCGGATGGTGTCCTGTCACTAGGTAGGGTAATCTAAGATGAGGGGAAAGCCAGACTCAACAGTCTATGCTGTGAAGGGCCTCTGAGAAGAGGTGTGGTTAGACCAAGCTATGTTAGGGAATAACGGCCTAAGTGCCTTGTATTTACTAACTTATAAGTTAAAAGACTTATAAGTGAGGGGGCCCAAGTGTGAATGGCCCCCTAGTCACTTACTCATATACTCAAATATGAAGCCCAAAAGAACAATAGCGTGGTTTTTCCCAAAAAAATCCAACGAGCTCTCTCTCTCTCTCACGTTTTCTCTGCGTGTGCTCTTTCTGCGCCAATCTCCTCTTCTCCTTCACTCTCATTGCATAGGACAGCAAGTGGGCTCTCTCTCCTGCTCCCCCACACATGGTATCAGAGCTTTAGGGTTTCAAGAGAGCCATTCTCGCGACACAGATCAGAATTCTGTTCTTGCTCGCTGCGGGAAGGATATTCAACCGTTTTCGATCAACTCTGTCGCGAAGGGATCCTCTCACCGTGTAGAATCGACCTCCGGTGACAGTTTCCCCAAAATTAGGGTTTCAAAAACTGGCGAACAGCAGCCTATTTCTGCTGAAATTGACCAATTTCGGGGTCAATTTGATGCAATTTCATTAGGGCAAGTCTCACAGGTCAATCTTACAGGTGTTTCCACCAACGAGGTTCTGAAAATTCAGCAAAACAGGTGTTTACAGGTCTGATTTTTGCCCCAAAACAGGGAATTTCAGCAAGCAAATGATGTATACACCTTGTGGAAACCTTTGGTAAGGGTTTGGCAGTGAATGTACGCCGTTTTGGGGTGATTTCGCGTGAAATTTGCTCGCTGTTTTTCTGTAACAGCAAGCTGTTTTTTGCCCGATTGCGCACATTTGGGCGTGTTTAGGTCGGCAAAACAAGGTTTCAGTGTTTGCAATCACTCAGAATGGCTTCTAGCAGTGAAAGTGGCAATTTGTTGCACATTCGCAAGCTTGAAGGTGCCCATAACTTTGCTATATGGAAGAAGCAATGTTATAATGTGATGTTGCAGAAGAAACAGGCGAAACCTATTAAGTTACAGGGTGTGAAACCGGTTGATATGGAGGTTGAAGAATGGGAAGAAGTGGACGAGTTGGCTCGCTCCACGATCATGCTTTCGGTGTCTGACAATTTACTCTTCAATGTAGAGAATGAGCAGACAGCATGGGGCATGTGGAAGCGTTTAGACGAGTTGTATGCACAGCAGAGTGCTGCCAGTAAAGTGTATTGGCTTAAGAAGCTTATGGATCTCCGCATGAAGGAGGGCACGCACATGTCAGTGCACCTCAATGAATTCAATTCTATTTTCAGCCAACTGACAAAGCTGAAATTCACGATTGATGAGGAGTTCAAAGCTACTTTTTTGCTATGCACATTGCTCGAGAGTTGGGATGTATTCCGGACAACTCTTAGTAACTCAAGTGCGTCACTTAAGTATGCAGATGTAGAGAGTTCTCTCTTGATGGAAGAGATGAACAGGAAGAACACCACAGGTGGGTCTTCTAATGCATTGCACTTGAGAGGCAGGTCTCAACAGAGGGAGAAATCTGACAGTAAGGACAGGGCACGCAGCAAATCTCGTAGGAAAGATGTTGTGTGTCATCATTGTGGAAAGAAAGGGCATTATAAACGGGAATGCTATGAGTGGAAGAAAGAGAAGAACAAGGGTGCTGAAACTGATGCAAAGGACAAGGGAAATGCCAAGAAGAGCACTGTGTTGATTGAGGAAATCAATGTTGCTAGTAGTTGTGACAGTGACAGCAGCACTGATGTACTCAATGCCTCTTCTGTGGATGCACATACCCTTGCTATGGGTTCTGATGTGGACATGCATACTTGGATTCTTGATTCAGGTGCCTCCTTTCATGTAACACCTCATAGGGATTGGTTTACACAGTACTCAGGTGAGGTGCAAGGCACTGTTTATTTGGGAGACAACTATGCATGTGACATTGCAGGTATTGGCAGTGTCCAGTTTTCTTTTGCTGATGGTATGACTTTTGTTTTGCACAAAGTGCGTCATGTGCCACAACTCAAGAAGAGTTTGATTAGCACAGGGCAGCTAGATGATGCAGGCTATCACACCACTTTTGGTGATAGCAAGTGGAAAATTTGTAAAGGGGCCCGGATTGTAGCCAAGGGTTGTAAATCGGACACTTTGTATCCTTTGCATGTATCTAGTGTGCGTGACCATGTTGTCGCCGTAACCGAGCAGCCAAGTGTTTCTTTGTGGCATGGCCGGTTGGGACACATGAGTAAAAGAGGAATGGAAACTCTGTCTCGTTGTGGTTATTTGCCGTGTTTGAGGTATGTTGACTTTTCTCATTGTGAGCACTGTATTTATGGTAAGCACAGTCAAACACCGCACAAAAGGTCTCTTTCTTTGAAGTCTGACAGGTTAGACTTAGTGCATTCCGATGTTTGTGAAATGCCACAGTTGTCCTTAGGGGGGAAGAAATATTTTGTCTCGTTTATCGATGATGCTACACGTAAGGTGTGGGTGTATCCAATACGTGCTAAAAGCGATGTTTTGGATACTTTCAAGAAGTTTCTTGCGTTTGTTGAGAATCAAACTGACAAGAAGCTTAGGTCTTTGCGCTCAGACAATGGGGGGGAGTATGTATCAAAAGCATTTATTGACTTTTGTGCTACTAAAGGTATTAAAAGAGAGCTCACGGCTCCTTTTAATCCCTCTCAGAATGGAGTTGCAGAGAGATTGAACCGGACTATCCAAGAAAAAGTTCGGAGTATGCTGTCACATGCTGCATTACCTCATGGTTTTTGGGCAGAAGCTGTACAAACAGCTATTCACTTGATTAATCGCTCACCTAGCAAGGCTTTGGGTGGAAAGGTGCCTGAGGAGGTGTGGTCTGGCAAGCCACCCTCATATGCACATTTAAGAGTGTTTGGTTGTGAGGCCTATGTTCACATCCGGAGTGAACTGCGCACCAAACTAGAACCAAAGTCTCATAAATGCATTTTCCTAGGATATGGTGAGGATGGTGAAATGGGGTATAGATTATGGGATCCCGCATTACGGAAAATCATACGCAGCAATGATGTCATCTTCAATGAGAATTGCATGCACAAACAGCCCACAAAGGTCGAGGAAGTGCGCCGGGTTGTTTTTCGTGAAGATGTTACATATGGACAGCCAAGAAGGCCCAATGTTCAGCAGCCTTTACATGCTGAAAATGGTGCTGAAAATCAGCCATTAGCTGCTGAAAATCAGCCCCAACAAGTTGCCATTGATGCACCACAGGTAGGGGAACAGGTTGATGCTCCTAGACCGCCCGTTGTTGCGATGCAACCGGCTGAACAGCCTGCTGTTTTTGATGGCTTACAGGCTGAAAATCCACCTGTTATGGATCATTGGGTGCGTAGGTCTACTCGGGTGACAAGGCCCCCCGATAGATATGAACCGTCTTTGGACTATGTCATGCTTACTGATTGTGGTGAGCCGTCTTGCTATAAAGAGGCTATGCAACGGGAAGACAGTAAGAAATGGTTCAAAGCAATGGTTTCGGAAATGCAGTCTTTGGAGAAAAACCATACATGGGACTTGGTTGATTTGCCTAAAGGGCATAAGGCTCTGCCATGTAAATGGGTTTACAAAACCAAGGTCACATCTGATGCTTCTTCTAAGTACAAGGCACGTTTGGTTGCTAAAGGGTACAAGCAAAAGCATGGTGTTGATTTTGATGAGATTTTTTCTCCTGTTGTAAAGCTTGCCACATTACGTCTTGTCTTAGGCCTGGTTGCTTCTGAAGATATGGAGTTAAAGCAAATGGATGTCAAAACAGCGTTTTTGCATGGCGATTTGCTTGAGATGATCTATATGATGCAGCCAGAAGGTTTTGTGTCAAAGGGGCAAGAGAAGAAAGTATGTAGACTCTTGAAGAGCTTGTATGGTTTGAAACAATCTCCCCGTGCATGGTATCACAAGTTTGATACATTCATGAGGTCTCAAGGATACAAAAGAAGTAATTCTGATCACTGTTTGTATATCAAAACGGCAAGTGATGGATCTCTTCTATTGCTGATTTTGTATGTTGATGACATGCTTATTGCGGGTAAAAATGTCACGGAGTTGGATACATTACAGCAAAGCTTAAAGACTCGCTTTGACATGAAGGATCTTGGTGATGCTAATCATATTTTGGGCATGCGTATCTCTCGAGATAGAACCAACAGGCGTCTGTATCTATCTCAACGAGACTATGTTAATAAGGTGCTACATCGTTTTCATATGGATGGGGGAAAGGCACTTGGTACTCCGCTGCCTCCATATGTAAAACTGACTGCACATGACTGCCCAAACACAGATGATATGCGGGCTGAAATGGCCAAGATTCCTTATGCATCAGCCGTTGGCAGTTTGATGTATGCTATGGTTGCTACACGTCCGGACATTGCATTTGCGGTGGGAGTAGTAAGCAGGTACATGAGCAATCCTGGCAAAAAGCATTGGGAAGCAGTGAAGTGTATCTTGAGATACTTGAAAGGCACTAAAGACTTGTGCATTTGTTTTGGGAAGAGTGAGACATCTGTGCATGGCTTTACAGATGCAGATTTTGTTGGACATCCAGATTGCAGGAAGTCTACCTCTGGATATGTGTTTACATTCACAGGAGGTGCAGTTTCTTGGATTTCTAGACTGCAAAAATGTGTTGCTTTGTCTACCAGTGAGGCTGAGTATGTGGCTGCCACTGAGGCATGCAAAGAAGCTTTGTGGCTCATGCGTTTGGTAGAAGAGCTTGGCATTAAGTCACCGGTTCCTGTGCTACACTGTGATAGTCAGAGTGCTATTATGCTTGCAAGGAATCCTGTTTTTCATGCCAAGACAAAGCACATAGAGGTGAAGTATCATTTTATCAGGAGTGTGCTTGATGACAAGAGCATTACACTTGTCAAGGTGCACACAGATGACAATCCTGCAGATCTTTTGACCAAGAGTCTTCCAGCAGAGCGGTTTGCATATTGCCGACAGATGATGGGTGTTGGATGAGTAAGTGCATGATCAGCTGATGTATCATAGTTAGTTGATTCTTTGATCTCCCAAGGTACATTGCCTTTAGGTGGGAGGTTGTTAGGGAATAAAGGCCTAAGTGCCTTGTATTTACTAACTTATAAGTTAAAAGACTTATAAGTGAGGGGGCCCAAGTGTGAATGGCCCCCTAGTCACTTACTCATATACTCAAATATGAAGCCCAAAAGAACAATAGCGTGGTTTTTCCCAAAAAAATCCAACGAGCTCTCTCTCTCTCTCACGTTTTCTCTGCGTGTGCTCTTTCTGCGCCAATCTCCTCTTCTCCTTCACTCTCATTGCATAGGACAGCAAGTGGGCTCTCTCTCCTGCTCCCCCACAAGCTATCTAAACCGTAATCATTCTGTAGGAAGGGAAGCCAAACTGAGCAATCTGCATTGTGAATAATCTCTAGGAAGAGGAAAGGCCAAACCAATATGTCTGCGCCGTCTTGCCTGTATCTCTTGCCTCCAATATTCGAGTGTCACCCAAAACAAAATCCGCGCCAACAACGCCATCGAACCGTATCTCGATGTGGCTCTCAATGTGAATGAGCTGGGAGGCCTATTGCCCAAGTCGGGGGGATAAGTCTGTTGTAAGGTTACCGAGGGTGAGTGTAAGCAACTCCGAAGGTAGCAATCCAAATGATCAGGAGTGTAGAAGAGCAACTGCACTTCCATCCAAGCCAAGCTCCGGGTGACTCCGGATGTAGTCACGGGATGCCTAATCTCCCGCA
This sequence comes from Adiantum capillus-veneris, assembly GCF_014529385.1. NCBI lineage: Eukaryota > Viridiplantae > Streptophyta > Polypodiopsida > Polypodiales > Pteridaceae > Adiantum > Adiantum capillus-veneris. Next base: position 88,041,688 of record NC_140932.1, read on the forward strand.
TCTTGCGACTAAACTCTCCAAGAGAGTCCAAAAAGCAATGAAGTCCGACTCCAATCTGTAGATGTAAGCAATGAACCTGTCCAAGAAGAGATCCAAGATCCTCTATCTAAGTCCATGTAGATGCTCCTTTGTAGGCAAGTGATCTGATGTTACGAGGTCGAGTGGCAAGTGTCTGTCCACCCAAGATGGTCGTGTCTTCTCTGGAAATGTCAAAATACCATATGCCATGAGCATGGCCAAATCTCGTGTGAACTCCTCTAATGAGTGCATAGGTGTGTCCATAGCAAACCACAAGTCACCACCCCCTCAGGAGTGCGCAACCACCGAATGATGGCTGGAATGAATGGATCTCCTGAGTCCCAAGGACCGTACGCCCGTAGATGATCAAGCCAATGTCGAAGATACCGTGTACTGTAGCAGTCACTAAGAGACCGCATGGACCACCATCGGATGGTGTCCCGGCAGGAGGTAACCTTTCCTCTAGACTGCTTGTCCACCCAAAAATGCAACTACCAGGTGATGAAAACGCTGCTGTCCAGCAATTTTCAGCGTGCTCGTACGCTCCCAGCAAGGTCCGGAGCGGTGCAAAGGGTGTGGGGAGGTTATCGAAATGAAGAGGAGTGTCGCCGGCAAAGCACCGGATGCTGATCCGGGTAGGAGGGGGCAAGATCCAAGATAAGCGTGGCCAAGCGTTGTCCTTCTCTTGCTGAAAACGCTCCTGTGAACGCTGGTCTGCCGTGCCAAAAGCTGAAAACGTCTTCCTCTACTTCTAGTTCAAAAACGCTGATGCTCCTGCCCTGCACTTGCTGAAAACGCTGGTGTTTTCTTGCAGGACAGCTCCACAAAAAAATGCAGGTACAGCAGCCCTGAAAACGCAGCTCTACCCAAAACGGAGGTGCTGGCTGAAAACGCAGTTGGAAGAGGAGGGGGTTCTCGCAATAGAGGCCAGCGCTGTGTGTGTGGAAGAGAGAGAGAGAGAGAGAGAGAGATGGTGGTGTAGGGGAAGAGGGGGCGATCAGCCCCCCTGACTACCAGAGCATGAGACTTGTACAATGCCAGATGATATCTATGTATATATGAGTAGTGGGTACCCCCCCCCCCCCCCCCGGTCTCATATATATAAGTACCCAAGAGGAGGTCGAGCAATGCAAATGAATGCCCCACGACCCAGTATAATAAGTGAGTAGGGCTGTCACACAATGATGACGTGGCAACACTGTCCGGACACGCACACACAACAAAACACGTTGGCAGGCTGACTTGGCAGATTGTACGTAAACCCAGATTTTGTGATGGCTGATGTTGACCTTTTGAATGGACCCAGATTCTGGCCACCATGGATGTGTGCGTTAATAAATCTACACCAACACACTTTTGTGACGAGGAGGGCTATGATATAGTCCCGATCCAGATGGTATTTATCAAAACGATCAAGGAGCACTAAGTCTTCTCTGATCACTACTATGATGCCACAGATGAGTTGGAAGAAGAAACAATTACAACGGAAGAATCAGACTCGGAAAAGAGCACGTAAAAGCCAAACTTCTACTCAAGGGAGGGGAAGAAATGTTTTCCGAGTTTCCAAACCAACAATGAAGACGCCAACAAAGGTATCGTAGGAAACGGGAAGTACAGAAAGAATGATCACTCGCACACGACAGTGTTGGAGTGCAGGAATCTATGGACATGATTACAATATGGGATTAGTAAATCCGACATCAATGAGATCTGGGATAGATCTAGGTGCGGTTGCTAAATATGTTGCCAAGAATCATGCTCCTAGATCAGAACCGAATCTGTGGACGTGATCACGATATGGGATTAGTCAATCCGACATCAGCGAGATCTGGGATAGATCTAGGTGCGGTTGCTAAATATGTTGCCACGAATCATGCTCCTAGATCAGAACCGAATCTATGGACGTGATCACGATATGGGATTAGTTAATCATAATCAATGAGGTCCGGAGCAGATCTAAATGCGATTGCTAAATACGTCACCAAGAATCATGTCATTTGAATGTGATGTGATGTGGCTGTCGTCTTTGTACAAGTGCTCGACTTGTGTCGTCTAGTGCGTCAGTACTTAAAAGTCAGTGTCTACTGAATTGGTTTATGGCTTATGTCTAATTTTGCAGGCGTAATCGAGGGCGATTACAATTTTTTCAAGAGGGGGGGTATGTCACAAAATGATGACATGGCAACACTGTCCGGAAACACACACATAGGGCATATGACCCAACCTACGGCAGAAGTGCCATGTGACAGCAGTACGGACTCTCGCAAAACACGTTGGCAGGCTGACGTGGTAGACTCAGATTTTGCGATATCTGATCACGTGGCAACCTGTACGGATTTCCACAATTTGCGCTGGTGCTTTTTGACAGATTTTGAGGACCAACTGCTTTTGGAACTCTTTGCTTTTGAGTTTAATTGCTTGTTGGGCTCTGCTTTTGGCATCCCTTATAAGAATAAAAAGGGCCCAAGGGCTTCACTCCTTAGAGCATCTGGACGTGGAGTCTAAGAGCCGCGGGAGTTGTATTTTGATCAAGCATTAGTATAAAATAAAAACCGAAAGGGGCGCCAATCTTTGGGGCCAATCTCTATGGCCACGGAACTACGCTGGGCCTTGTCGACCAAATTGAATTGTGATTTTAAAGTTGTGAAGTATTTTAAGTAATTCTTTCGTGTGTCGTGTTGAATTCCCGACTCGGGGGTGACCAAGACTGTGACAAGGGCGTTTAGACAAAAGAGAAGGTGGCCCAAAAGTGGGCGGCCGGACAATGCAGCCTAAATACATATGCTATGGGTTGCCAGCCCGGAGGCACACGAGTCGTACATGCATGCCCTAGACCTGTGAAGCAGCAGAGTGGTGTAACTCTTAACAGTTTTTGCATTAGATTGCACAAAGTCTGGTACAATGGTTCTACATGCTTAAAGGCTTGACAATGACAATGACGATGCTTGCGGTAAATGCTGAGACGCTATGGATGTTGATGGGAAACTGCAAATGCCGCGAGGCTAAGGGATGCTCTGCTATCGTCGATGATGACGGTGGCTGAAAACAGAAAAACGCGACTATATGGCTGGCTGAAAACTGAGAACGCTGGTATGGCTGTGGCGGGGAATGCGACCGCGACGAGGCTATGGGCTGTCCGCTGAGGTAGTGCTGCGGAACGCGTTGAGGCTGAAGCAAAACACTGATGCTGCTGAAAATGTTGTAGAGCTCATGCAAAAACACCAAAGGCTGATACAAAAACGTTGGTGCTGCCGGTACATCAGGTGCTCGATACTGTTGGTACTGAGAGGCAACTTCAATGCTCCGGTTGCCATAACACTTCCTAGGCTGTCCTAAACCTTAGAAATAGGAGTTATAGCTTGTCCACATGCACATAGGGTTAGACGTGCACATGAAAAAACACCAAGGCATGGGGTGCTTGTTCTAGGTACTATAGTGTGGTAGTTATCACGGGACGTGCACCACGTGCCAACAGAAAAAAACAGATTGAACAACTTTAAGCACTTCAAATAACAACTGAACAGAAAGAGATGCACGACATGAGACGGAGAGTAGCGGAGTTCCACCCCAAGAGAGCACTGGCCCCAAACCTTGGCCCCCCTTTCGGTATTTCTTCATATTACTTGAACTCGATACAATGCAAGTACTCACGCTCTACACCTTCACCCAAAAGAGTGCGAGAGAATGAGCTCTCTGCCCTTGAAAATTAGTTACATGAAAAGCTTCAAACTCAAAAGCATTTGGTCCCAGAAAGCATCTTGCCCAAAAGCTATCAGCACAAACTGTGCAAATCCGTATAGGTCTGCCACGTTAGCATGTCAACGCAAACTTGGCACCCCTTTCGATAATTCTTTATATTACTTGAACTCGGTACAATGTCGTTACTCACGCTCTACACAATAATCCGGAAGAGTGCCAGAGAATGATCCCTCTGCACATATTTAAAAAGACCCTTGGCCTTGAAAAACGGTTACATAAAAAGCTTCAAACTCAAAAGCATCTAGTCCCAGAAAGCATCTTGCCCAAAAGCTGTCAGTACAAACTGTGGAAATCTGTACACGTCTGCCTCGTCAACATGTCAACGCAAAACCCGAAAATCCGTACACGTCTACCACATCATCACTGCCATGTCATCAGTTGGCTGCGCATTCTTTTGAGTGTGTGTCCTACTTTATTTGAAGGGCTTTAGGTTCCTTAGGCCCCATCGGACGGGGTCCCATAAGTTGGTGGGAACTCTTCTTTAAAAATAGGCTAGTCGGCAATACTCTGTAAGTTGGTAAAACTTCTTCTGCTTCTTCACTTAAGATTTAGGCTCCTCGGCCAGGATCTACAAGTTGGCTCCGTCCTTCAGTGGCTTGACGAGTCAGCAGTTTGCGACAGTAGTAGGTACTAACTTTTGCCTTGAGAGAAGTCTAGGTCGAGCAAGTGGATGGGAAACCCCACGACTTATGATTCATGCTAATGTCACTTATGAATGAATTAATAATTCACTAATAAGAGGTGCTTCATACGCAGATACTACCTAGGCTTGGATATTGATGCTAGAATATGCGAACACTCCCAATGCCTACACCTAGCAGACACTAGTTGTGCTCATGTGCAATCAGAGGGTATGCAACTATTCTAAAGTGCCTGCGAACACGCTCACAAGGGTGCCAAAACACTTCCTAGGCTCTCCTAAACCCTAGCAATAGGAGTTACAACTTGTCCAAATGCACATAGGATAAGATGTGTTGAAACCGGCCCGTAGACTTACTAAAGGGCGGTAAACTTTAGCTTTCACCCGTAAATAAACGGTCTAACTTTCCCTGTACTTTATGACACAAAGTAATTTCATAAATAAACCTGTAACTGGAATTCACCACTTCAAAACCATTCACGACTTGGCAGCTAGAGTGCTCCCAAGTAGACAAAGACACCCTATTGGGCCCAAAGGTTTGGCCCCAAAGGTTGGTGCCCCTTTCGGTATTTCTTTGTTCTTATTGCACTTGAGAAAACCTGTAAGCTTCTACAAGTTGTCCAACATTTATCGGGCTGAAATTCCTCTACTCTAGCCCAGTACAAGACTCCACAGACAAAAACCCAAGTAAACGGTGGTTTCCCACACACTTTCGAGAACTTTTATAACCCTGGCGAGAAATTACAGCACGCTGAATTCTCTGTTTTGGCCTTTAAAATGCACCAAAACACTTGTAGGACATTTCCCTAGCTTCCCCAATGCTCTTCGGACCTTTAGGCATCAAAAGTGACAGAAACCATATACCTTCACCAAAATTACAGCAAGCTGTAATTCTTTGTTTTGTGCTCGATCTCTCATGTGGGTAGCCCTCAAGCTGCACACTGTAGGGTTGCCCTTTATTTAGGCGAGACGCGAGAACTCTCCCTAAGTCGTCCTGTTAGCGCGTGTATCTGCTTTGAATCGGTGATTAGCTTATTCGGTACCTGTGCAAGAGGCTCCTGCCTCAACAATCAAGTATAGAATCCCCACAACTCTACATCACAAATATGTATTCAAAAGGGAAAAGAGATGCACGAGACGGAATTATCGTGCTACATAAAACAAAGAAGAAGCCATTAATATTGTGATCACGTGCACCCACTACTCACCCACACACTGTAGTCACAATAGTAAAAACAGCTCAGATCAGCCCCAAATCGATTTGGGCGCCCCCTCTTTACCGAGGTGACCTCCAGACCTGCCAACTGTCCACTTTGCCCATTTGGTTTAATTCCCTAGTATTCACCCACTTATGAAGTCTCATCGTGGGGCCTAAATGACTCTAACTGAGCCTAGCCATCCTTTTACTAGTCACATTTCAATGTCAGTCAGCCCAATCATCTCGTGGCTATGGACAACGGCCGTTTCACACTAGCCACGCAATGTCCGAGCATTTGTGATTTCAAAAAGAGGGGTCTCAAAAATTAAATTAAAATTAAGGAAAAGAAACCAACAAATAAAGTTGGTGTTTTGTCACAGTCTCGTAATGTGCATGTGACTTCCCCCCCTTTTTATGGTGAGGTATTGGTACCAAGTTGCATGGCTTTCTTGTAGTCCACCAACAACTCTGGGTAATCTTCGTCAACCTACACTACCTCATGCATTCCTTGATCCTTTAACTTGAGATAAAGGACTGTACTTCTCAAAACGAAACCCAGATGTTCTTTTATTGTGTTATAGAAGGTCGTCTCCTTAAAAGTTGCTCACATCCACCATGCCCAATTCTCAAGATCCCAGAAGTGATCTTTAAGCATATTTAACCTCTCAAAAATCTTCTAAATAGCAGAATTGACAAATAAGAGTGACCTTTCAACACAAAAGCATTGTAGTCTACCCTAGGCTTCGTTGGTATGCTCTAAACATGCAAGAAATGTGTATGTAGGAAGCAAGCTCTCATGCACCTGTCTCGGTCAAACCTTAGCAATCCATTGAGACAAACTATACCAATATAGAACCATCACTACCGGCATCACAAACATAACTCCAACTGTTTACCTGCGATCTGAAGAGCTATGCTTCAATTCTCTTTCTGGTGAAGGTCGGTGTGGCAAGTCGACAACATCTTGGGCAAGAGGCTTATGCATCGAGAGGGGAGTATCTGCTTGCTCATCATCTGCTGCAGTTGCAGGTGCGGGAACTGCTGAGGACAGTTGTGTGGCAGAGGTTGTGGAGCCCTCCGAGGGAAAGAGATCTCTTTTTGTATCAGATGCAGATTTGAGAGACACCCCTTCACCTGCAGACGCTGCAATGGGTGCACCATGTAATGGGGGTATTACGCTGCCAGGACCTGCTGCGATTACATGTGAAGGAGGTGAGGAAGAAGTTGTTAGGGACAGAGATGAAGACAATGCATCGTAGGCTAGTTGGATCCATGCATCATAGAGCCGATGTCGCTGCTCAAGGCGAGAAATGGCCTCTGCTTGATGGCGCTGCTGGTAAGCTTCCTCTTCCACCACCTCCTTGCGCATTTCTTGCAGAGCTTCAAAGATACTGGCAGGAACGCCAGTAGGGCGTGGCTGCCGGCCTAGCTCATCACGCCGCACAGCCAGGTTGCTGTTCACTCTGCCAATGGTGGAAAGAGCCCACTCTAACTGTGAAAATGAGGGGCGAGGAGGCAGGGCTTTCTGCAGCCTCCGCATCTCCATGAGCTCGGGACCCATTTCACCTGTAGCTCTCAAGAAGAGTAGCGCTATTACAAAAAGAAGGGACGAGTACCTGCTTTCGTCATCGCCCGCACTGATGGGTGAATTACAGAAACAGTTGTGTATGCGAGTCGATCGAGATGAATGAGAGGCTGCGCGAGGGATGGGCAGACACACGTCCGGATCTGCCAGGACATCAACCAAGTGCTAGAGGCGTTTCCCTTTGTTCAGACTTCGAGGGCCTCTTGGCTGCCACCATGGACATTGGGCATTGAGATGGGATATGAGGTGAAGCAAGAGCACGCACAGAGTACAAAAGTGCATTTGAATTTTGGACGTCCACGTGTTTAGAACTAGAAAAAGTCTTCTCGTGATTCCAATTTCCAAGTGTGGTTGCAAACATTCCAGGATGGCAATAAGTCTCGTAGAGTCTGTTTTGAAAGCATATTGAGTGATTAGATGAGTGAGTGCACTGCTCTAAGCACCACAATCGATCAAAGAGTTAGCTTAAAACTTGTGAAATCCTTCACTTTTCATGGGATAGAATCGTTGTAAAAGGATATCCGTTGTATTCTTACACAAATCCATATGATCTTTTCTACTAGCCCTAACATGAGAATGATGCAGCTTTGTGTGTTTGGTGCAAGGATGGACATTGGTTCCTTGCAGCCTCTAATGCATTTTGATCACCATGCAAGACTTTAGTGGCAAACTATTGCTCTACACCCAAGTCCATCATACTCTTTTCAAGACATAACACATCTAAGAAGCTATAAATGTTATAGACGGAGACGTGGATAAACCTGCCAAATACATAAAATAGCATGCATACCAGAGGAAAATCGCACATACACACATGTATGTTATCATGATCATCTACAAAACACGCTCGGATGCATGTGCACATGATTATTGTCATAGCACATGAATAGAGGGAGGAAGAGAGCAAGGAAACACGTGCATACACACCTCTTGGATCGGAGTGCTATGCATACTGCAGAAAGAAGAGAAGAGAGGAGAGAAGGAGAGAAATACAGAGAATTGGGTACAATCTCCCCTCGTGCAAAAGTGAGCATTTTCTTCTTGCATGTATGTTTTATAGATTTCGTCAATGCTTTAAATGATTACAATTATTCACATGAACACAAAAAGAGCTATTACCCGTAAAGAGCTCACATTAATAAGATGTTCATTGTTAAGTGATCCAATAATTCTTATTGCTTTCCACTTGTCCACTCTACAATAAATAGATATTAAAACATAATTTAATCTCATTATATACCTCGTCGTTAAGGAAGCAACTACCCTCAATTACTATGTTTTTAATCTGCAAATCATACTTGTCAAAAATAGTGATTAACTTTTTGTGTCAAAAATATCATGTATCAAAAGAGAATCTCATAAACTTAAACAAAATAATTTAATATGCATTTGGCCATCCATGTATTACATTTTTAGTGTCCCATACCACTAAAACAAGAAAACAAATTGTATCATATCATGAGGCATCAATATATCGTTGGTCACAATCCTCGTTCAATAATCAAATTCCATTAATTCCAAGTCCAAATCCATAAATATTGCCAACATTAAATCCTCATAAATCAACTCCAAAACCTTATAATTTAAATCATTTCCATCATATACCCGAATGAACAAAATCATACTAGTAGTAGTGGCAACCAGCCACTTCAGCATGATTTTGTAATTTGTGTTTCTTAAATCAACAAATCGACACCAACTAGGGATGGTGTTTTGAACAAGTGAATCTACAATGATACTCTCTAAATTGGCAGATTTGCACTTATGGACTACATTGGAAAATCTACAATCGTGTTGCCTAAACCTACGGATCTACACTTTTACTACTAAAAATTGATGAATCAACATTTATTGTCGTGCTGCAAAATCAACAAATCTGCGTTAGAAGAAGCTGTGTTGCTTAAATTGGTGAATTGACACCATCATCAAATTGTATAGTGTCAAAACCGACATTTGTGTACTTGTTGTGACGAACGATCTAGCTATGGTATAATCTTTAGTGCGTAAATACAGCTTGTTTAACACAAACATTGCGTAGGTTTGAGTAATATAATACTTATAGGTTGTTGTCAGTTATTTTGAATCAAATTAGCCCTTGTGATTAGCTATATAACTTAACGACCAATTGCTTCAACGGTAGTTCTATTCAATTCAAGTAAGAGCCAATGTTTAAAGAGGTGGTTTGCATCATAGCTCATAAGACCATGTGGATAAGGAAAAGATAGAAACATAAACTTTGCATTAGATTCACATATAGTCAAAAATTGACATTAGAGAATTTCTCTTACTATCTAGTACCAATCATAGTGTAATTAGTGAAAGTCTTTTCTTTACTTTATTTAGAAGGACTTCAAATGGATCCAATCTGTATATTTTTCTGTTCTTGCTTGACATTGTATTTATAAATTTGAAAACACGATTGACGCCAACAACATCATTGCATTAAGTTTAATGTTTATGAAAGTCCTAAAACTAAGCTATTTAAAAAAATGTAATGGTTGTGTATCACAAAATTATCAATTTCATTAAAGTATTTTAGTAGGTCAATCTTGGAATCTTTGTTGAAATTAAATATTTACCATTGTCAACTAGTCTTGCTTGGAGGGCCTTTCTATATAACATCTATAGAATACAATAGGACATGCAAATTGACATTTTGTAACTAGCACTGAAGGAAACAAGAGCATGACTAATTTGGCAAGGGCGGCACTACGCGAAAGGTATATACATTTGAAATAATGTTTATGGGAGGAGACAAAGATAAGTGCATCAATTATTTGAGAATATAGGGATAATTACAATTGAGATTATATCCAAGCGAGGTTGTCTACTGATGAATGTTTTTTTCTAGTATACGTGCTACATGTAAATTCTTGCAAACAAAAAGTATTTCAAAAAGAAAATTTTCATCGAATGGTTTGTAGCATAGAAGGTGGATGTTGACTGTGTTTTGCCTTTCTTCTTTTGTAGTTATTATGAGTACAAAGGAATGAGGACAGCGATACATGTAACCTCACCTTCTTTGTTTTGTGTTATGGCATCGACAAAGCATGTTGCACCGTTTGTCACACAGATTGTCAAGTCGGTGTTTTCAATGATGATGCAGCACACGCCAATTACGATCAAATCTAGCTCGTTGAGGGTCTAGGAGCCACTACTGAAGGACATTTATGTTACCCCCGTTCGTCTTTATTTCAACTTTTGTAATGTCAGTTTGATTGTACAACTTATTCAAGGCCAGGTTGTTATAGTATTGGAAGTCTCATCTGTGAGTACAAATTATTGGAGTAGTGTTGTTGATGTAGTCATGCATATGTGCTTCATCTATAATCCATGCACCCAAGTACAATTGATCTCATCTACAGCTGGTTTTCTTTCATGAATAATGGTCAAGAACTGAAGCAATTCAGAGTCCGCTGCATGTCTTACAGAGCATGACATCCTATAGAAAGTTGCATGTAGTAGACAACGGACCGAGCTTGTTATATGGCATATGTTACAAAGCTCCCCTATGTGACTACAAACTGGGGGTAGTTGGGCAAGATCACCGAGCAAGGGAACACATTTGTTGTTGAAGGGATCTGCGAATGTATTGCTTGTTATGTTGACATTTTGTCTTACGATAAGGTAAAAATTTGTTTGGATTAACATGGATAGCTCCTCTATAATTATAATATATGCCTTTATAACATGGATAGCTTCTCTATAATTATAATATATGCCCCTTTTTTGTCCAAATATCACTCATCGCTATCATGAATAGAGAGGGGTTACTGTTAATTCGTCGTTGGTATCTTAAACTGGTAATGTTTTTAGATGCAATGTTGCTAAGTCTTGTTGTTCCTACTCCGACGGCAAAGCACCCAACAATAATACAAAAGTGAGGACAATAGGAATGTCTATTTCATTTGTCTGTCAATCTCATTTATCACTATATATGTGAGGTATGCTGCCATGCAGGAGGGGCATATTTCTAGATTGTGAGCAAAGATGTCAGATTGCATGCTCCAATCTTTATGCAATGCAGTAATTTTAAACCATGACCTAGCATACAGAGGGTAAGCTAGTTTCAAGTTGGTTGCAATTTGCTCCCTAGCTTATTGATACTTGGACTGTAATCTTCTAGGTCTTGAGAACTTCATAGTGACGCCTAGTACGAGAGAAACGAGGACATATATAGTATGATATCAATTATTTCGACACCTAGTATGGTATCAATTATTTAGAGCTAAAGTAAAGATGCACAAGGTGAATTCACTATTGTGATACACCATATGCATTCAATACTGTAATACATCACATGTGTTGGCTAGCAACCGTATGTAAAGAGTTGTGTGTGTAACTAACATGTGGAAAGATCGACATCAAGTGTATAGTCTTGAAAACGAGATCCAAATAAACCGAAGCAAAGGAAGTAATGCAAAAAATTCTAAAACAAGCAAATAGATAAAGCATAAATGACCTGCAATAATGAATGAGGTGCTTTACTAACCTGCAATGTTATACTACTACTTTTTGATTGTCCAATCTACAGGACGATTGTTGGGTCGAGCTACCAAAAAACAATGTGAATAGTTAAACATATCATCTTGCAATGAAACGTCATAGATTGAAAGTGAAAAGTATACATTGCACGTCATACAGAGGTGCCATACAAAAGTATGGTGGAGAGTTGGCACTGTGGTCTCTCCAAAAAATTATAAGAAACAGAAGCCGTGCCCTGCCCCGTAGCATTTATGTGTTGCGCCAAGCAAATGCATGCGTGTGGGAAATTGGATGCAGATAGCAAACTTTGCAGTGTTGTCGAGTTGGAGTCACGCTTGTGCAATTGGAACGTGTAGTGTTGTGAATATATGTCCTCCCTGACATACACAAAACACGCAGATGTAACTTTATGCTCTATTTCCTCTGAACAGTATTACCTTCTGTGTGTGTGTGTGTATTGTAAGATGCTTCGGTCAACAATTATGTATCCTTGCCATAGAGACAGTATACTCAAGCTCACCAACAAATGTAAAAGATCTACTGATTCCTTTGACAATGATCTCATTTTCAAGAGCAATAGATTTGATTTCTTATTGAGCGTCTACTTTTGAAATTTTGTTAGTCCTGTGCTTTGAGCAGTAACAAGCAAAAAACAACTCTAAGGATTCATCAATTTTGGGCCTCCAATAACCACTTTCCGCGTGCAGGGGGACGCAATAGCCATCCATTAGAAACTAATATCTCTAGTCAAAACATGCAACTTGAAGGCTCTCAAGGTGCGATCCCTCCAAAAGATGCATAAGTCAGTGCTTACAACAGAGGTACTAGTAGTTCTGTTAATGATGCAATTGAGGTGGCAGCATGAAGCCTCTGAGAAATCTAGCCCTTTTTTGCATACAACCAGATTCCATATGTTCAGTCCGATCGATGTTGCCACCGCCACCCCATGCGGCCAACTCTCCTTCTCAAGCCCTGGCGTCCCTCCAATCCACCGCAGCACCCCAGCCAACCCCTCTGTCCATACAACCCTCCTCAAATTTTTGCCAATGTAATGGATCTTATGCTAAGACAGTAAGAGATGCAAAGAAAGCCGACTCATCTCTACAAGAAAACCGAGAGAAGGTGCAACATCATGAGGAATGTATTTGCAGAATAGGACGCTTGGCACCCAATATATATGATATATTGAGTGTATAACTAAATAAAATAAATTTTGAATCTTGAGGTTGCAAAATGCATTCGACAATAGACAAACTATGTACAATCCTCTTAACGTTGAAATTGGTTCCACACTCAGACAATATATTAACAACAGTATGCCTTGTGCTATGGAATGTTAAGTAGTTGTTGGTGATAATTGCACTCGATGTGTTCGGCATACTATATTTGCTATATTGGGTTTCTACCTCAACTACCTATTGCACAAAAGACCTTTGAGAAGATGTGAATAGATTATCACTGCCCACCCTGGAGTAGCTTTCCCCAAGGGAAAATGAGGGTTTGTGTTGGCTATAATACCAAATCGATGTATGTCATCCTGTAGCCATCTGAACTTGATCCGATAGCTGCTGCATACATGGACCTTTGCTCATAGGATCCGCGAATGAATCATGGTTATTAGCAAGAGAAGCTCTTTACAAGCCGCAATATTGGCTATATTGTCTATAGAGTTTCTGCATCCTACCCAATTGTTGAATCGGCAGCAGTGAACTGCTCCTAGAGGCTAATATGTGATGACATATTGGTATGCTTGTCTCCAAAAATGCCATTACTCCGCAGTCCGTGTTCATAAGCTTCTCCATCATTAAATCTCTTTGTGCGGAAAAAAGAATTAGCTTCTGCTTCTGCTCATTGACTATTCTTTTGATCCTGATCAACAGCGTAGGCACCTGCATGATTTACTATTTGACTTCCATTGGAATGTTGTTGCATCTCCTTGGAGCTACACATTAACCAACTCCCACGGACACCATATTCTTCATTGAATTGGTCATGATAGATGTTTTTGTTGTCTGCAAATCGTTTCGAAATGCTTACCTCATCAAATTTTCAGATAGGCTATCAACAGAGTTGGACGAGGAGTGCGATTGAAGCCAACGGCTCATCATACCATGACTTGCACTAATGGAAATATTCCCCAGTGCCTTTCCCTTGACATTGAGTTGTCTGCCACTAATCCCCTCACACACTCTGCTAAAAGTGCAAGCAGCTAGGACTAAAGCCGATGGCTTAATTACTTGAGTATAACCATCATAAGCTTTGGTGTGATCGATGTCGATAAGCTTTTTTGGTCCACTTTGACGTTTACTCGTTCCATTTCTTCTGCCTCTTCCATCCGCATCGCCAATAGCCTGATAGCATCAGTAGAAAAATGTGATGAACGAGCTTGGGAAGGCAATGAGTGTCGGTGATTTGACTCCAGCTTAGGCCAACTGATCATTGATTGAAATCTAATATCTTCTGTTTTAGTAGCACTAGAACAAACCTCTGCCCATGGGTTGATTGCACAAAATATCTGAGTGCTCATGACGTTTGCGAGCATCCAAAGTACCCTTTAGCTTAATGATCTGCGATTGCAATGCAGGCAACGCGAAGTGATTTTTTATTTTTATTCACCTGGTAGCTTTTCACGGTGGAGTTTTTTAAGATCTTTTCATGGCAGTGATGTTTTTTAATTTAAAAAAATCAAATTCCATGTGGTGGCTTCTGCATTCAGGTAGTGAAAAGAGAGCCTTGGGCTCACCAAGTAAATACACTACTCTAATCATTCCCAGGCTTTGGATTTTGGTTTCATTTATTTTGAGTGAGATCAAGAGAGGTGGTATGATGTACTTGGTCAATCCATAGATGATATTTGATAGGATTGATAGTTGGTCAATGACATAGTGAGGTGGCTATTACTAGTCCCAACAAATTGGCTCAGCTTGGGGATAAAGGCTTAGAAGGCCTTTGCATAGTCTAACTGGCACTAATTTTGGGGTTTCAATCAACTCCAAAAAGCGTGCCCATATGCCTGCTTATTTCATCTCCATAACAAATGTCAAAAAAATTCGTTCTTGAGTTGGGGGTGGTTGAACTAGTGTTTGCAAGGAGAAGAAGTGCTAGTTAAAAGCAAGTAAACGAGGAGTAAACAACAAACCCCCACCTAGAGTGTACGGGCAATGGAAGAACAAGTGGGAAAGGCCCTAGGTTAAGCATGTAGTTCAAGGGTCTCTAGGCAAAGGGCTATATAGAGAGTGGTTGGGAGGAGGAGAGCATGCGCTAGCTACCATTGGTCTTTCACTAGTATTGTAAGGGCAATGGTAGGACCTGTGGGAAAGGCCCTAGGCTAAGCATGTAGTTTAGCCGTCTCTAGGCCCAAGGGCTATATAGAGAGTGGTTGGGAGGAGAAGAGCATGCATTAGCTACCATTGTTCTTTCACTGGTATCAAAGTGGTCCCTCCGTTCATCTCTCGCCTTGAGGAAGGCAAAAGGACATGGAGAGGTGGTCTAAGTGAGATGCATGAGGCATGCAAGGGAAGGGAAGTCGTGGAGAGCCTTGTTGCACGAGTGTTGAATGGCAAGCACGCTATTCTTCTCAATCTCATGAAGCTCTAAGTATTCTATTTTCAGTAGGAAGAAACCGGGCATGAAGTGGCCCTTGCACACATGATGGTCGTAGGTCGACCCGCATGAAATAATGAGGTGTTGGACTAGGCGTGTTTGCAAGACCGAGGGCAACAAATTTTGTCGTTGCAACATTGTGAGAGAAGGCCCATAGAGCATGCGACTTCTCCTTCTTCCCCTAGCGTTGCTTGTTAAAGTCTACAAGCCATGGGAAGCTTCATTTTCACACTATTTTGAAGCTTGGGCACCTCAACAGTTCAAAGCCTTGGCCATTACAAGGGGAGGTCCCCATGAAAGCCTCATAGCCTCCTCAAGATCCCTCTCACAAGATTGATGATCAAACGGAGGACTATGAACTCAAAATCTTCTAGATCATCAAGGCTCCGTGAAATCTGCACACAAAAAACTAATCCATTATCCCTATTAGGTATCAAAGTCAAATCAAACTTGAGAATTTAATCCTTATTCGACATCAAAGCCATGCAAGGCATTGAATGGCTCAACGAGGCATAGGAGGCACAACACACCATGCAAAAGAAGCATCGGATGGCTTGGCAAGCCTTCGAAAGGATTGAAGGGGGTAGATTTTCTCCAAAGCTATGGATTTTCATATTTGTGAGGTCAAATACCATGCTTGAGGCTTGGAATTTTATTCGATGATCTCTAGATGCTTCCAAGTCACATGCCAAAACTCTTTGAAGTTGGAGCATGGCAAGCTTTTGATGATGAAAAGCATTGTAGCAAAATTCTTGAGGTAAAGTTTCCATGTCGCATTGATCAAGCTTCATGATGCTAATGTCGGCAAGACGACAATGGTCATCAGGAGGGGACCAGGGGCCAAAACCCTCCAGGGGATATATAAAGGCACGAATGGGGACAAGTTGGCAAAGGACTTAGCAAACAAGGTACATTGCATTTTTTTAAATTGTTTTTAAAATTTTGAGTTTTGCAAGGCAAACTAGATCTTTCCATAGCTTCTCAACATAAGCACCTTGTGCTTGAGTTGTAATGAAAGCAAGGCAAGTTTTCTTAGAGTATGTCTCTCACATATTGGACCTTGAGTTCTTTATCATGTATGGCAAGTGAATGCCCAATGAAGAATCAAAAATCTTTGAGCACAGAAGCTCAACCAAGTTTTGTTCTTAAGATGTCAACATTTGTAGCAAGGCTTTGCAATTGTATCTGACCGGTTTTCCAATGGGTGCCGGCATGAGCCAAGTCAAGGGGCTTACTAGACACATAGTAAGGGCTTTTATGAGGAAATAAGCCCCAATACTATGCAAAGAATAAGGCTCTGTAGATGGTCAATCTGATTACTTGCTACTACATTGCAAGCAAGGATGACTGAAAATGTTGGTAAATTTTTTACTTTTTATTGTTTTTAATGCATTTTTTATCTTTAATTTACAAAGCAGTATAACTTGTGTAGTGAGGTGCTGGATGGAAGGCTTCTACCCCATGCCACAATCCTGTTAGGAAAGACAACACGACACTATGGGCTAGGAAATTGGCATTATTGAGATACACGTTCATGTTTTATATACGACAAGGTCAAACCGTCTTTCGATGTATCAATGCCCGTTGTGGATAGTGCAAGGCACTTACACATATCAGCTTAAAACATACATGCAAATACTTCGCTCTAGCCAAGGGTTGGTTAATCTATTTATTTTTAGTTTCAGGCAAGGCATGCCAGTAAGGTGGACTTAATTCCACCCCTATAGTTTTTACGCTTTTGTTATGACACAACATACTCCATCAAAGATCTCATTGACAACTTATGGTTGGGTATTTTCTTAATAACCATTGCATTGGATTCAAATTAAGGTGGTGTTCATGCACTAGAGTCGCATTATCAATTTAGAATATGTGAGATCTTTTTTTTATTCCGTTGATATTTACTGATGACTCTTGAAGTTGTTGTAGGAGCTAACCACAATTTTAACCTTATACCAATACAACTTAAGGTTGGTGTATTTGCTTGTCCTTATGCATAAGATTGCATCATTATGCACTATACATATCATTGGTTCTATGCACAAGGTGCATGAACTACAGAAGCTGCTTTTCTTCGATAACTGATAGGCATGCCTTAGCTATTAAGCAACAAGTTCACTTTCTAAGAGAGCCTTAAGGCAGGCAATCTCTTGTTTCCATAATAGTTATGTGGACTTGCACCCAAACAATCATGATTGAGTTACACTGGCCAGAAATATCTCTTAAATCTATGCAAGGCATATCTTAAACAAAAAAAAAACAAAGAATACGTAGTATGACTACTTTCTTTGGGGTTTGCCAATCTTTCTCTCAATGGGGATATATATTGTTTAAATGATCCACTTGTGAATAATATTCTAGCTTGAGAGGATCTCCTACTTAATCTATAGAATTGATTGTGTCTATATGAGCGTCATGTTTAGGGGCATGAGCTAGCTATTAAAAAGTCACTCCATACTTGTCGATGGTCACTTATGTGACCCTTCAAACTTGAGATTTAAAGGAAATAAGTTTTCAATTGCCAAGAGATAGTACTTAAGTTCACTCTATTAGTCTGCTTACAATCACTATTTTTAGCATAGTAGCCTATGATGGTATCATCTCCCTTATGCTTTAAGTAGTATACTTTTGGAATCTGAGCAAGGGTTTCAAGGTGTCAAGGTAAGACTAGTGGTTCTTGTTCAAAATTAAACCAAGGGTTTTTCCAGGTTGCACAACAGGGTCTCACATTTGTTTTGTTGCAAGTGACCTGGTCGTGCATAGCTACAAGGTAGCAATTACGGAAAGGATTTGAGGGTAGTGTACCGAGTCCCGCCTTTGCTAATATTTCCTTATTTGTGTTTAATTTCCTATGATGAATTGATAAGTCACCTTTTCATGATGACCTCTGTTAAGAAGGTTATAGGCCTACAAGGTAGGGATCAATTTGGCACGTATTATCAGTCACAAGGTGTACAACATGGTCTAGGAACTCATGGAGTTCGATCTAGCCAATGTGGAGCAAGGTTTATGAGGGCCCCTCTCACTCCTATCATTGCCGAGTGTTTTCAATTACCTTCACACACAAGGACTTCTTGTACTTGATGGATGTCATATTTTTTGACCACTATATGAGACATATTCCACATGTATGAGTCTATGGGACTAACACTAGTGCCTTTTAATTATGTGTCATGATAGAGTCCCTATGTGCTCGTTAAATCTATTTAATAGACGCTTCAAGCATACCATATTAAGAACAATTTCAATGGCCAAAAATTGTCGGATACTTAGTAAGACTTGTTATTTTAACAAGTCTTGTTAAACAACATTAACAGTTGGTTGTTTTGACATTTTCAACTACAATTTTTCATCCTTCTTCTATCTATCGCAAGGCTATGTCATGTCAATGAAAATGTGATGTGTTTTATGATCACGTTCTATTATGGTTTAAATTTTTATCTAGTACTTGTTTTAATAGCCTTTGGAAAATGCTATCGAGGTTTGCCTTTTCTATTGCTAGTGGGAAAGGGATCCAAAAGAGGGCAAGGTTAAGAAAGTTCTTGGCCTATAGAGATCCCCCTTAGGGTTTGGGCGGAGCTCGAGGCCGTGTGAAAGTGCTATGCCAGCTGGATAGAGCACGGGCAGCCAGGGTTAGGACGGGCATGCCGAGTAGATTTTGGGCAGGTGCGGGCAACTGGCAGTGGCCACAGGCAGGTGTGGACGGCTCTTTGGATCAGCTCGGGCGGCCATTTGGACCCGACGGGCTCTCAAATCCACTTTGGCGCCTTGTTGAAGTCGGATCAGGAACCCATGTGAGCATGGCCCCTTATGTCCCCTCCCTTTAGTCAAAGCCCCTATAAATAGGGTGTTCCCATGACTTTAGCAAGGGAGTTCTACGTTTAAAAAAAAGAGGTTTTAGCATTTAATGCTTAGCACACACGCACACGCACACACACACACACACACACACACACACTATTAGGCTCTTCAATTGGAGTTCTGCAGGGATTCCAGAGATTGAGAGTGTGCAAAATTAATCGAGCTTTAAACTATGTAGATGAAAGGAGATTTGAGCATGGATTGTCTTGACGGGAAGCTCTTGAGATGGGCTACTCACACATATAAGTGATGAATTGAAATGGTGCTGCACTTGAGAGTAATGCCATGTACAAAAAAAATGATGTAAAACTGATAAGATCAATGCAAAAACACACCTAATGGTGAAGCCTTATGCTAATTAGCTTCGTAATTAGCTAGGAGAGTAGTGTCCCAAGGGAATCAAACCCAAGGACATGCTCACACTATCCAATTGATGCTAATTAGTAATAAGGTATGAAAGGGAGAAGAAGAGAAAATGCCAAAAGGTCCTAATGATGATTAGAAGATGCTAATCACAGTAACAGAGCAATAACCTTGGCTAGCACACCATAGATCTTATACCACTTGATGGGAATGGGATCGTGCTAGCTATGGTATATGAAAGACAAACATCGTGCACATAAGTGAGTGTGTGATGGCTAGGTTATCAATCAAGCAAATTAGGTTCCAAGATCAACTACTTTGGACTCATAAACACGATCTTGAGTATTTTCTAAGCCATCATAAGCTCACCATAAACAAGGGAGATGTAATGCAAAATATACTTGTGTTTATTCATTCATGAAATGAGCTTTAAGTAGCTCTACAGCCTTGCAGCACTACATGTGGGATAATTCCACCTTTTCTCTTCTTGACTCATGCTCTAGTATTCTAGGACAAAGCTCACACCTTACACTTACCCAAGCTAAAGAGAAGATAACACAACAGGAGGAAAGGGTTGCACCTTATCTTACACGGATGTCTCAACCTCTAGAAGAACCATCCATGGAAGAGAAACCGAGAACTGCTAGTTTAGGGGGATCAGTTTTGGCCAAGAAGGTTAATGAGCCATTAGGTGCCCTCCTAACACACGGCTCAAAAACAACCAAACCCAAGAACAGAGGTGGATGCCATATCCATATGAGGAACTAGAAAATAAAAGTCTTTAAATGTGCATGAAGATGATTCAAACAGCCCAAGCTTTACTAGAACCACCAGTTGGAAAACCTGAGGACGTGATCCTTGTCCCACCTACAGTAGTAATCCCACCAAACTAAGAACGAACAGAGCCAGATTCTAGTCACGAGCACAGATCAAAGCTCAAGGACCCAGCGTTAGAACCAAAGTTAGTGTTGAGTACCACGGATAACACTTTTGAGGGATTTAACCTAGCTATACGAGAGGGTTGTAAAGAAATAGATGGTCTTGACAAACTATGGAAACAAGTCAGAGAGTCTAATGAAGCCAGTGACCTAAGTAGACGAGTAAACCGGACTGGTGATGGAAGAGGAGTGATTCTTCCACCAATAGAGGAATTTGAGGTTGGAATATTGGGGAGACAAAGGATCTGTACAATCTATGGACAATCAACCCGAGTCGCTAAGAACTCTTTCATCCTATACCGAGATCACGAGGCCAAGTCAGATGTTATTTCAGTCCCATCATAGAGACTCTCTTCTGAGAAACTCATTGACTCAAAAGGGCTGATAGATATTCTATCTACCCTAGTCACTTGTACGAATAACGATTGCCGAGTTTCTCAAATCAAAGAAGGGATCAAAGAACCTAAAATGCCTTAGTTAAACACAAGACCGGTACCTCTAAACAAAGTAGGGGAGTACTATGAGGGAGAAGATGGGAACGCCACTCATCTTGTGTAATTCCAAGGGGTAAAAACCATGGCAATCCTTGACAGTGGAGACGGTATTGCCATTGCAACAAAAGAGATTTGGAAACAATGGGAAAAACCAGCAGTGAGGGCTACCAGGATGAAACATTAGCTCGTAGATGGACACATGGAAATGCCCATAGGACTGCTAAAAAAAGTAGTTGTCACTTCTTGCGGAATTGAGTATGAGAAGACCTTTGCTATTGTTGACCTTCGCAAAAAGAACAACTATGATATCATTCTAGGACGACCATTCATGTGACAATTGAAAATGGTCCAGGATTGGGGTTATGACCATATTACTTGAGACATATGGAAACCATGACAAGGATAAACTTGAAAGACCATAGCTATAGGAATGTGATGAGAACACCGGTTGAGGAGTTTGATTCTACTACGATAGCAGGATCATAACTTCCAGCATGGTTGGGTAAGCCTAAAGAACTGTGGATGGTGGAGCTTTGCCATATTGAAGCTTAAAGCAAGAGGATTGTATTTTAGAAAGGGTGATCAAAGATAAGGATTATATCCCAGAACCATTTTTTGAAGAAGCATTAGAGCCACTAGAATGGGAACACATCTTGGCTACTCTGATGTGTGCAATATTCAAGACGGTACAACAACAAAGTTTTGTGATGAAAATGGCTTTGATGTTGTTCCTTACTTTGCAGTAAGTGTGATCTAGGAAAATGAAGAGAACTAGACATCAACAAGTCCTCGAGATGAAGAGCAAACAAAGGAATGTGGTGAATCAGAAGACGAAGAGGAAGACAAGTTCTAGGACACCGTAGAAAACTTGGAGCGTCAAGAAGATGCACACAACAGAAATCCAGACAACCCAGCAGGTGACATGAACAACACTTTAACTAATTCACAGTTTTATGCTTGCCCAGATCAAAGATCCAGGAACCAATGTCACCACTACAAGAATAAAGTGCATTAGAAGTGGATTCCAAAATCTTCAATGGCGATGCAACTGAAACAAGAATCCTCATACGTGGCTTCTATACAGGAAGAAAAGACTCAGCCAAAAAGAAGATGACCATGGAATGAGCTAACTTCTAATCAATGGGCTAGAAAAGTCCTTCCAGAAACAATAATCCAAGAGCCAACAAACATTAACTTTCCATAACCGGCCAAACCACCAAGGGAAAGTGCCAGATACCAACCTTGCTTAGGATAGTAGTGATAGTGATGATTCTTATTACATTCCCTACCATGAACTCAGGTCATCACCCTCACTAGTTGCTTTTGTCACAACCATAGAAGGCCAACACTACAAGAGGCTATTCATATTAGCGACGCTCACACAGCGACGCTCAAAAAAAAAAAATCCCGGCGTCGCTATGAGCGTCGCAAATTTACAAAGAAATTTGCGACGCTCATAGCGACGCCGGCTGGGCTAAAAAAATAACCGAGCGCGCCCAAAAACTCAGATCTCAGATCTGAGTTTTTCGACGCCCTCAAGCAAGGAGCAGGTAATGCTCTCCCTCACTCTCTCTCTCTCTCTCTCTCTCTCTCTCTCTTTCTTCTTCTCCACACACACACACACACACACGAGGAGAGGAAGGTGAGCCAGGTATGCTCCTTCCCTCTCCTCATTCTCATGTTCCCTTCCCCTCTTTCTCTCTCCCTCTCTCTCTCTCTCTCTCTCTTTTTCTTCTCCACACACACACACACACACGAGGAGAGGAAGGAGAGCCAGGTATGCTCCTTCCCTCTCCTCATTCTCATGTTCCCTTCCCCTCTTTCTCTCTCCCTCTCTCTCTCTCTCACACACACACATACACACACACACATAGTGTTTTTGAGAGAGAGAGAGAGAGAGAGAGAGAGAGAGAGAGAGAGAGAGAGAGAGAGTACAAACAAAAACAAAAACGCACACACACATACATAAACAAAGAATGCACACACACACTGAGAGAGAAAAAGAGAGAGAGAGCATGCATAAACAAAAAACGCACGCATTGAGAGAGGAAAAGAGAGAGAGAACATGCATAAACAAAAAACGCACACATTGAGAGAGAAAAAGAGAGAGAAAACATGCATACGATCCAAAAAAACGCACACACATTGAGAGAGAAAGAGAGAGAAACTAATTTAACGTCGTAGGAAACTAATTAAAATTAAAAGAACTAAAGATCTAGCCGACGAGGAGTTGAACTCAAGACCTATTATTCAAGAGGGAAATGGCATAATCAATCTATCATACTTGGCATGGGTGATAGAAAGGTTATACCATTTATCTCTTTTTATTGGCACACACATCCACACACGCGCACACACAGAAGAAGAAGAGAGTTATAACGTCGTAGGAAACTATCTTAAAAGACGTTAAAGATTAGGTTATATGTAGACTTACATTAAATTAGATTTAGGTTTATTTTTAACTAGATTTACGTTTATTTACGCTAGATTTAGATTTACGTTATATTAGATTAGATTTAGGTCTCCATAGACTGCGATGCCTGCATGAAGAGGGTGAAGAAAGCCCTCAATGGAATATAGGGTATTGCTGCCTTCACTCATGGTGGGCTCCGTCGATCCAAAAGTACTGGTGAAATGTCTTCAGAAGATAGGGAAGAAGGTGGATCTTCAGGGCGGCAAGAGTCACTACATCCCCGACACAATGACCATCTAGACAACCTCTAGTCATTCAACAGCAACTTCAAAGCTAGTAACAAGAGCAAGAACGGTCTAAAGGGCCAATTGCTGTCGTCAGATGTGGATGGAGATGAGGTAGCGTCACCGCCGGAAGTTAACTCTCACATCTTTAGTGATGAGAATGCCAACTCTTGCCGAGTTATGTGAAAAATTATGTGTTAAATCAGTTTTAAGGTTCTTATAATCCCTGTTAGTTTAGTTCTTTGTTTTTAATATAACATAATTTACGTTAGATTTAGATTTATGTTATATTAGATTAAACTTAGGTTTATTTAGGTTTACCCACACACACACACACACACACACACACACACAAGAAGAAGAGAGTTTTAACGTTGTAGGAAACTATCCCAAAAGACGTTAAAGATTAGGTTAGATGTAGACTTACGTTAAATTAGATTTAGGTTTATTTTTAGTTAGATTTACGTTTATTTAGATTTACGCTTATTTACGTTAGATCGAGTCCACGCAAGAATTACTTACGGTTTAGGGTTTAGAGTTAGACGAACAGTGAAAAGATCTACTGTGAAAAGATCTTAAGATGTTGTGAAGTGCTACAGCTAGAGAAGAGGCAAAGGGGTTTTGTCCACTACATGCAGTATCATGTAGACGTGGGTGTGTAGATTTCTTGTACCCACAAATATAGGTATTGACCAATAAAGACGAGATTATAACCCGGTGGTTCTGATCTCCGTGCACCTCTAGACCGAGGTGTGCGGGGATTGGACATGACTAGAGAATGTGAGGTAGAGAGAGAGAGAGAGAGAGAGATAAGACGAAGAATGCCAATAGAATATTAAATTTGTTGTCCAGGTTATAAGTTTTTAATCCTCATTATGAGTAGCGACGAGGATGTGGGACTGTCCAACCGAAACACCTATCTCTCAACGAGGGTCTTATGTCCTTGTAATCAATGCAAGCATGCTGTGCGACGCACAAGACGTGTTTCTTTGCAGCACGTTCGTGAATTTAGCGAGTTCGATCCATCTATTATAGATCGAGTTGTTGCCAATTATAACTCGTCGGACTCTGACGCTGGCCAACAAGCAGCAATCTTGCAACCCAATAGACGTGTTCGCAGGCGCTTTGGTCAAGCAGCATATGTGAGGCCACAAGATGTAGCCTCTGACAGCTCGGGGGATGATCATGTAGAGCACATTCCCAACGAGGCAATGTTTGAGCCCGAGATTGATGAAATGATCGAGACGATCATGGATTCAGAAAGGCTTATCTATGATGATATGAAAAGTGAAGCCGATACGCCATTGTATAATGGAGCACGTATGTCTAGATTGAAAGCACTCCTGGTTCTTCTCAACATGCAGGCAAAGTTTGGATGGAGTGACACTAGCGTCACAGCACTTTTCAGGTGATCTATTACAATTAGTTTACTTTAATAAACTCTAAATGTATAATGATCTGATAGATTTTTACACGACTGTATCATATTTTTATGTTGTGTAGATTGCTGAAAGAGCACATACTACCAGCTGACAATGTGATGCCAGATTCCCGAGATGAAGCAAGAAAGATTTTGCGAAACTTGGGGATGGATTACAATTCTATCCACGCTTGTCCTAATGACTGCATTCTTTTCAGAGGGGAATACATAGACATGGAGAAGTGTCCGAAATGTGATTCCGAAAGATATCGAGTAGATCTCCACGGGACAAAAATTCCACAAAAGGTTTTGCGACATTTCCCTCTGCTTCCTCGCATCAAGCATTTCTTCGAATGTAAGTCCATGGCCGCCCTAGCATCATGGCATGAGGAGAATAAATCTTCGGATGGTGTGCTACGAATGTGGGTAATCTACTATGGGACCATCTGACCGGCAAGAAAGATACTTTGGGAGCCAGAGTTGACCTTAGAAATGTGGATCGTATGGAGCAATATTGGCTGCAAACAGCGTCTGATGGATCGATAAAACTCCCTAAAGCACCATGGATTTTCACAGGAGCCCAAGAACGCAAAGTAAAAGAGACCATTCGATCTTTGCGGACCCCCACTGGCGTAATGCACTTGCTCCGAACGTGTTTTACTAAAGAAGGAAAGCTTACTGGTTTTAAGTCACACGATTGGCATAAAATGTGTCAGGTACGTTCATAGTGGACTTTAATATCATTGCATAAAATGTGGACTTTAATATCATTGCTGCACATACTTTACAGTTTATTTTACCGGTTGCCATTGAGGGATGTTTGTCTCTCGACATCCGTAACACAATCTACAAACTTGCAAAGCTGGTGCAAATGGATCTCACAAAAGGAGATCAACGTAGACTCCATACCTTTCGCCAAACTAAATGCTGCGGAGCTTGTGTGCATGTTTGAGAAACATTTTCCTACTACAATGCTAACCATTCAGGTGCATCTTCTTGTTCACATAGTTGATGAGGTGGAAATAGCTGGCACAGTTCATTCCAGATGGATGTTCTTCTTAGAGCGTTTCATGAAAACGCTTAAGGGATATGTGCGTCAAAAGGCACGTCCGGAGGGTAGCATGGCAGAAGGTTGGTTGGTATCAGAGTCCCTAGTGTACATTGGAGAGTGGCTAGACGGATTTGATAAATCCCGGGACACGCTATGGCGAACCATAGATGATGAGCGCATATCTGGGATTGTCATGTGCAATCTCGGTGTTGAGAAGAAGATGACGGAAGATCTAGAGGCTAAAATCAACCGATTTTGCATGCTTCACAATCCAGTGATGCAAAAGTGGATTTCACAATATGAGGATGCAAAGCAAGAGCGACAAAGGGCACGAATCGAGTGGAGACGGGGAAGACGACCACCGATGCACTATCCAGCGGTTCTGGAGAGCCTACCAACCTTCATGAGCTTAAGATGGTTGCACAACCAATTGAAAAGCGCACAACAATGCGGTGACGAAGTGACTGAAGAAGAGTAGGAGTACTCTCGGGGTTGCGCGACCAAGGTAAGTTTGCAATGTACGACTAGCAAGTGACTTTATTTATAAACGTTTGA